>NC_140588.1:989231964-989898564 GCF_964204655.1 Triturus cristatus | reverse complement strand
AACTGTCTGACAACTGGGTCACTGCTGCCCGCTGCGTTTGCGATGTGTAAAGTGGTGTGCTTGGATGGGGTTACTGCTACCCCTTTGCAATCGAAACAGAGGCACAATATCAAGCATATCCGTGGGGAACAAAAGCAACTGACATTTAATTAATAATTAAGAAGACAGAAGGAGGCGCACTTTTCTTTTCAGATTGTGTTTATGAGTTTCTCCACCAGTCGCAGTTCTCGGGTCAAAAGGCAACATTTAAATAGCAACCTGCTCTGTTTTTCTCGTGGAGTACTGCTGCTGTGATCCAGGACGCTCGCATATCGATGTACTAGTCAGCCCATGGCCTGCAGTTGGTCTTTGAAAGTGACCTAGATTTTACTACTTCTGGCATTTGGTACATTTTGGTACATTGGTACATTTGGTAAAGTTTTTACGAGATAGGTGTAAGAACAGCCCGCATTGGTGTGATAATTATCTCCTGTTCATTGTAGTTAAAAACAGACATAATGCGAAATTAAAATCAAACATAAAACATAATTTTAAGGCACTGTCGTTGCATGTCTAACTTAAATTAAGTTATGGGATATTTGTTTATCGGCTAGAAGTCTGATCATGTTCAGGAGGTCAGCATTTAACGTATAGGGGAACCTAGTGTAAAAGAAACAGGAGACGAAGGACAACAGTACGCGCTCGAAGGTAGCGTGTGAGCGAGAGCAGGGAGATTGGAAATTGCTCAAGGGTGGTGTGTGAGCGAGAGCAGGGAGATTAAACATCAAAGTATGCTTAAAGTCAACTTAATCGTAGTGGCGCGTGGCCGGTCAAGAGCAGGAAAGCGGCTAATAGGGAATGGAATAAACAGTCGTAATGGGTCAAATTATTACGTGTAATGATAGTGCCGCAGCAGGTCACGGTACGCACTGAAATGGTAGGGTGTAAAGAAAAAAAGTAACTACCAGAGTTAGCTAAGAGGTTTCATATTAGCAAGAACGCACGACTGGTCTAAGCGGAAGAAAGACGGCTTTGGATAGTGAGGCAGGACTTACTTGGCGGTCGTTTAGAAGAAAGGCTTGGGTAAATCCTCTATAACATAGACAGTGAGAGAGCCGCGCGGCCGTGAAAGTGACGCGGCCGCGAAAGTGATCACGCTCTGTGGTGGAGAGGGGCGGAGCGAGGTGCTTGGGAGAGCAAGCGAAAGTACCCACGCAAAAGCTTGTGGTCGGATTTCTGAAGCCCATTCACTAAATGTTTTGCCAGACCAGTGCATGCGCTGGCTCAGGCGAGACCTAAAAATCCAATTCCTCAGCAGGCTTCTGGCGACAGGCACTCGTCTTGTGTGACTCGGAGTATGCACTGCCAGTAACCTGCTCCTTTGTCACACTCTCTCTGTCTGCAATAGCACTTTATCTGTGCTCTTGACAGGCAAGGGATCAAAATGTATATTTGCATTTCTAATATCCAATCCTGCAGCAGCACACTTGCATGTCCCATATATGACAACAGACCCGATTCGGGCCTCAACAGAAGTCGATGGCAGAAATAAAGTCTTCAGATTCTTTTTTGTAAATCTTCCACTTTCCTCTTCTAAAATGTTGCCATATATGTGAGGAGCTTTGGAATGCCAAGGCGGTTGGTTGCATGAAGCAACACAGCATGTCGAATTGATCACTATTCCCGTTGTTCTCCATCATTGGAGGTTAAACAACGTGGCCAGTTGTCTAATCATATTTTATATCATACTCCTGTAATAAGCCCCCATTCTTGTTTTTGATCTGTTTGCGCAGTCGGTTTTTGGACGATGAGGAAGCGCTAGTAAGCAATACGTTTACTTTGTCTTCCAAGGAACCTAAATGCTGCATGCTTCAACGGCAGTGGTTAGGCAGTCAGTGAGCCAGCTTCCCATGAAGCGTAGACACCCAAAGAAAGGGAAGTGCATGTTTTTCTACTGTAAAGAGTGGGTATTTCATTGGCTCGAGGGCTGTAAAGAAAGTTAATTGCAGGTGAAATGCATTGCATGCACGAAAGCATTTGACATCCGTCACTAGACTTAAGAACGTGAAGCAACACAATAGTCCACTCTGCCAGAATAGGCAGCAAGATCCACCTCTTGCAGACAGGCAACTCAGTATTTCCTTTTATATCCCGCAGATGCTTCTGACTAAATACAGTTGTAATATTTACAAGCGTGTCCCATGGCACAGTACATCACCAATCATATCACTCTGTGGACTGTAGCAACAAGCTAGCTGCTAAAAGGGTTCCAGACTAAGGGCCTGATTACGAGTTTGGAGGTCTTCCTGCGGGCCGCCACGCCAGCGTCCAGCAGGAAGACCGCCAAACTCGTAGTGAGACCGCCTGCCGGATTAAGAGTTTAATCCTGCCAGGCTGCCTGTGCTGCAACAGTCCCACGGTGGTGTCTTCTAGGGCTGAAAGGTGAGCCTTAGAAAGGCATCGCCGTGGGAGTGCCGCAGCACATTCCTGCACAGGAAGTAATGCACCATATCGTGCATTTCTTCCCATGTAGGAACAGGGGCTTCAGAAATACAGAGGGCACTCCATGTGGACCCCTGCATAAACCTCCGTGCACAGAGGTCACAGGGGGCCCTGTAAGGGCCCCCTTAGTTTCCTCACTGCCACCCAGTGGGCAGTGAGGAAACTCCTAATATGTTGACCGGTGCCGCAGCAGCACGCCAGCATATTACTTTCTCTGACCGCTGCGCCACCGCCGCAGGATCACGGATCCCTGGTGGGTGCAGCGGTCCTGTGGCGGTCCCACCACTGCACTCATAATATGGCGGTCGAACCGTCAATGCAGCGGTGGTCGCACCATCACTGCGACAACTGCGGACCAATAAACCGCCATAGTCATAATTAGGCCCTAAGAAGCTTGTAAATGAGCTGAACCAAACAAGCGTCACTGAAGTAGCAGTTAATGTACTTGGTTCTTTTTCTACCAAGGCGTGTCTGCAGGCCTGAACTAAACCAATCCCTGGGAGGTATTTCTCCATTCGGATCTATGCTTCCAACAAAGGGAACACAAAACTCATCCCATTAATTATCAGATTTTTTGATATTGAGAATGGACAAGGATGGCTTGCTTGACTTTTATGAGGATAGGGACAAAACTACGGATGCAGTTTCAAAACAAATATAGGAAAAAATGCAAAATGTTGGATTAAACTTAAAACAAATATATTCGTACACTGAAAATAACACAAGCGTCAATTAATGAATATGTGTGATTGGAGAAGTTGAATGATGAGAACTTAAGCACCATGTTCCTACCAAAGTTCTCGCCCTGTTCTGAGCATCTGTTTCCAAAGTCAAGTCAAAAGTTTATTAACTGCAATTTGAGCCATAACAATTAAAACATTGTCACTTACAGGACATAACAAAACAATCACAATTCAAATCAACTTAAAACAATTTAAACACAGTTTATAAAAATGCTACTCTTTGGGCATGTACCATGGTATGCTTGCTATGTAATAATACAAAGTACAAGTGCAAGTGCAAACAAATGTCCTGCAACACCCTATTAAACCTCATTTTAATTAGATGGAGCGGTCGTTGGATCTTACAAGACGTTCCAGCTAACAAACGCATACTTAGGTGCAAATACCTACGTCTGTGTCTACTAGTTACCTTCTCAGTGTTAATATACCTTTTAGAAAACCTGATAACTATTTTATAATAAACACAAATAAGACGTGAGCAGAAGCCTGCTGCGCAGAATTTACCTGTTATCTTAAAAGACAAGGATTTGTCTAAATAAGTGCAATTTTGATGACAACCCGGTAAAGATTAATCCTGGGATATGGGCCAATAGGAAGCCGATACCTATAGCAGCATTTTATAAAGAGCAGGTGCAAGTTATAAATATGCCATAATAACTCTCAATGCCTTGTCGAATCAGTAAGAAGCTCCAGGTCGCCCATTATGCCACCATTTTAAGAGGGACATATTTATCAAATGCAGCCTCCAGGGCCAAACAGAGAGAGGCAATAGCTGTTTTCTACCTATCAGTTTATAATTTGTACCCACTTCCTTCTCCTCTGTCTATAGTAGATCTTGTGACCTTCCAAGCATCATGTATATACAAAGCAACGGTCTGGTAAATTTCCACATGATCAGTTGTATAACATAATAGAATTGCTTCTCTGCAGCATCCCAGATTGAATTTAGAAATAGTGGACGTAGGTAGTGATGGAGCGGGTAAAATGTTTTCCTTTTATGTACCCAATCCGTTTATGTATGTTTATGTATGTTTGTATTAAAACTATTAATAATTAATCATAATAATTAACAGTGTGTTGTATGGAAAATTAATCAACCTTATTAACCGAGAGAATACACGTGGGATTGCTTTGCATGGCTAAAATAACATGTAAACTAAGTTCGTATGCATATTAATAGGATAAACGTTGCTTATGTGATGTTATCGTGAATTATGCTTAAATAAACGAGTATTAATGGCTTTGAACGTTGCGTATGGCTAGATAAATGCACACACATATGGGTATTAGCAAGGGAAATAACACAGTTTAACGATTTCAATGTATTAATGACGTTTTTGTGTTTCTTTGCTTAAGTTGACCATTTGGGCCTGCTATAAAATGGCCGTCGACTGAATCAGACATTTACGAAGTAATATTAATGAAGGGAAAGGAGAAATGCGCCTGCACAAACTTCATCGCTGTGTCCATCAGGCTGCTCTGGGCGAAAGGCCAACCCTTCAACAGAAATTGTTGCAACCTGCACTATGGATTGCTAATATTCCCATACATTCGTTTTGGAACTTTTAATATGTGGGAGCGACATCGAATGTTTCCTAATGCATTAGAATGTATTTCGATTGTCCAATGAGAATCTCTGAAAATGACTATTGCAACATTTGGAATGTAATTTTTAGTATAAATAATAGTAGACTAGAGAAGTATGAGCGCGACTTCTTGAACAGGTAAATATGACAAAAGATGAAATTTATTAACTAGGATTTAACCTGAATTGATTTAGATAAAGAAATATTAATTGAATTCATGTGTTGGGTTTTTCTTTCATTGAAATGTATTATTGGTTAATTTCAGAGAATTAAGGAGTCATTAACCTAATCCCAACTAAATGATTCATTGACCTATATTTCTTGATGGGAAGAGAAAGCGAGGGTTTGATAGAATAGGGAAAGTGATAAAGTTCCCATCAAGGAAAGCAGTGTAGTTCGGAACCGATGTTTTCCCCCTTCTGGGTAGGTGCGGATAGTGTAGGAGAGTAGGGTCTGCTATCCTATGGTCACCCCAAATTTTTGCTTTTTGCTTCACTGGTTTTTGACATATTGAGGCTGTGGGCCTGCCAATCAGACCCCCAGCCTGCTGTTCTCTCTACTAAATTACAAACTATGCACCCTAGGTGCATAACCAATTGGAAGTGGATCACCCTGTCAGTCCCTGTACCAGTGTACACTAGGTACCCAGGGCATTGGTGTACCCAAGGCCTGCCAGGGGCTGCAGCATGTATTATGCCACCCCAGGCTTGGCCTAACAATCTGACACAACTGGCTGATCACTCAGCTGGGGTAAGTTGGTGTAATCACCTCTTACTTAGGTGTAGTATACCTATACCTAACCTTAAATGGGACACCTGGTAACCTATAAGTCACTCCTATGGCAGGCCTTAACAATCCTGAAGGCAGAGTGCTTGGTTCCATGTGAGATGGTGCTCTGGCATGAGCTGAGCCTGTCTGCAGTGGTCGGAACAACTTCCTTCTACTGTTTCCAGATATCGTCATACCATATACTCTTAAGTGCATTATGAACCTCGCGGTTAAATGCTATCTTTGGTTTGGCTTTATCAAAACATGTCGAGTAAGGTGTCATACGAATTGGAATACTAACCCCTCGCCAATTCTGGCGACGGGGTTAGCATTCCACCCTTCTAGAGGGACACGACATGTACAGTACCTGAAACCCGGGTAAAATCAGACATAGCCTCAGCTCCACAAAATGGATGCTGCCACCACAGACACAAGTCTGCCCTCCTGCTGCTGGGAGTCCTTCCAGCTTGGGAGGTGTGGACAAAGGGTTTCCTGCCAGGGGAGGTGCGTGCACCACCCCAGACAGGATTTTGTGTATTGGTCAGGTAGGGCTTGAAAGAAACCAGACATGCCTGTGGCTCACAAGGAGCCTCGGTGCATATGCCAGTTCAAACCGGTCCTGGGGCACACCAGTCCCGGGCCTGGGGCGAGCTCGACAAAGGATTGGGGGTGTAACCACCCCCCTTCCTGGTCCCACCCATAGGGAGGGACCTAGCAGGTAGTCCGGCCCCTAGAATCCGCTTAAAGGTAGGAGCTGTGTCCTAAGACTTCAGACATCCTGGAATCAACTTAACACTAAGAAGAAGACGGGAACTTCGACGCTCTGCTGCACAGAGGACTGAAGCCAATCTCCCCTGTGGTCAGGGAGTGACCACCTTGCTAACGCAAGCACCATCCAGCGAATCAACGTCTGCTTTGCCGCCGCCTCCCGCCGGAGCCCGAGCCCAGAGACTGACAAGACCTGGACCTCCAGACCTCTCACCGCCCGATCCACAGTCCCTGAAAAGAGGAGACCCGTGGAGGCACCGAGACACGTGGAGCCAGCCATCTTGGAACGACTACGACAAGCTGACAAGTGCAACAACCGAGGCTCCCTCCAAGTTGTGCTTTGGGATCTGAGAAGCCCAACCCCCGAGCAGCATCTGCACCAAAGGTGAGCCCTCCAGCATCTCCACGATCTGCGTGGGGCCCTTCTGCATTTTGCCACTCGACGCGCCTAACCGGTTGCTGGCCCGCTGGCTAGTGGCCATCTTGGCGACGAACTCTACAAAATACACTGCTGGTCTGGTTGCTCCAGACTGGCCCTTGCTCCCCTCCAAAGGAGCAATCCCTCTGACCTTGCTGGTCAGAACCAACAGCTGATTTCCGAATCCTCCTACAATTGCTTTTGCCAAGGCTTGTTTGCTTCGATCAAGTCGCCGACACCGCCGACAGCGAGAGCCTGCGTGGGACAGCTCGTGAGCCGACTCCTGGACGTCGTCGACCTTCAGGGACCACGTGGCTGCGGAGACAAGCTACCCCTCATCACCTGTTTGCACCCGACATCGCCTGGTACCCACCTGGTGCCACGCTGGTCACTGGCTAGTGACTGTGAACACTGTCCCCTCTGCTTACAGGTCTTCAACATCTCCGATCCACTCTTGGATCCACTGCATCTCTCCCGGACCGACCGCCTGCAGCATCTTTGTCTTCAAGCTCCACGGAACAGATAGAAGAAACCCGACGCACTTCGAGGCCTATGCACCCGCTTCCTGTGGGTGAGGTAAAGCTGGCACACCTGTGCCCAAGTGTAGTATTACATCTCTAGTGCCTGTGTTCCAAATCTTGAGTTCCTAGTCCATCCGGAAGATCCTCTTTGCAGTAACTTTGTACTTTTTACGCACCCATTGAAACCTATGGGAGCACGCGTGTGACTATTTGCTCTGCACACGCCACCCGTGGACCTCCTGGTCACTAACTGACGTTAGCTCCTTGTAGGCCCAGCGATTCTAGAGGCCCTAGGCCTTTTCCCTTTTCTGTTCGTGGTACTTATACCACTATTTTAGTATATGGTTTGAGTGGCCACCAGGGCCTATCCATATAACGTGCAACTTCTGTGTATTCTGTGATAATCTTGTTTGACGATTTGTGCTCCTGTGCTCATAAAGAGACTAGGGGTTACTTTGAGCAATAAATACATATATATTTTGAATATATATCTGTGTGGTGTCCTTTCATTGGTATAAAAGGGGGTTGCATTTGGTAAAACAGCTGGCTTAACACGCTTCACGAGTTTAGCCTCAAAGACTGCTTAGCCTACGCTACCACTAGGGCAGCTAGTCCGAAAAGGTTGACTTACAACCACACCATAAGGGTTGCTTGGCATGGTACAAGGTGATCACTTTAACTAGTGAGCATCATATACCAGGCCAACTTCTCACATTGGTGAGCAGCGGTTGGATTTGAGCTTGCTGTGTTTTACCATTGTAATCTCTTGGTTACCAATTGAAAGATCACATAGGTACCTGTAGGTACATATAAAACAAGATTAGATATACATAAGTTCTACTGAACTTAGTTGTTGTAGAGCAAAGGGAGTAGCACACCCTGACTACAACTACTAGATAGGTTTAGTAGGTAAACCCAAGTGTAGGTAGATTGCAACACATACACCCACACTTAAGAGCAATGGCCGGGGCAGAGGGGTCCACTGTACCCATCTCTGTTGAGAGTGACCCCCAGAGGGCACCATCCAGCTTTGCTACCCTTAATCAGAATGAGCTCAGGCATTTGGCAACTCTTAGAGGCCTTAAACAGCCCAAGAACCCTAACTCTGCTGTGCTCAGAGAACTCTTACAAGATGATGAAAATCAAAGAGAGCTCAAGAAAGCTTCCCAGTTAGCCCCCTTAGGGACAGGAACAGGAGGCCCCCCTTCTGAAGATGCCACAGAGGTACCCCCTTCCAATAGTCACCCCTTAGATGGGATGCCTACCACAGAGGAAGAAAGTGATGGGGATACAGATGTGAGTGGGGATGAAGGGAGAACTAGCCCAGTGCCAAGTGTTATACTTGGCCCAGCTAAACTAAGGCTATTGGGGACTGACAGTGGGTTCACCCCATTGGATCTCCCCAGTGGACTTAACACAGGGCTTGGAAGGCAAAGGAATCGCTCAGGTGACTCCAATGCTTCCCATGGCTCTAGAGGCTCTCAAGGTCACTCCAGAAGGAGACTGACCACCCCTCAGAGGAGGGAACATGAGGCCAGAATGCAGGAAGCCCAGCTGAGGATCAGGAAGCAGGAGCTAGAAGTAGCCCTGATGGAAGAAAAACTGAACAAGGCTAGGCAACCTAGAGAGAGTGGGTCTATACCCACTGGTGGCAGCATTGTCCCTAAGGACAAAGATAGGGTCTTTGATAATAGGAACCTGTCTAAGGTTGTGCCCCCCTACAAAAGTGGGGATGACATCCACAAATGGATAACTGCTCTTGAGAGAGCCTGCAAAGTACAGCAGGTTCCTGAAGACCAGTGGGCAGAAATCCTCTGGCTCTCCTTTGAAGGAAGAGGCAGAGACAGACTCCTCACTGTTAGAGAAGAGGATGTCAGAAACTACAGAGTCCTGAAGAGTGTTCTGGTAGATGGGTTAGGCTTAACCACTGAACAGTACAGGTTAATGTTCAGAGACACCCAAAAGACACAGACTCAGGACTGGTCTGAATATGTTGAATGTGCCACTAAGGCTTTGGAGGGTTGGTTGCTGGGAAGTAAGGTATCTGATTTTACAGGATTGTATAATTTGATGATGAGAGAACAGATTTTAAATAACTGTCAAAACCAGCAACTGCATCAACACTTGGTTGACTCTGATCTGACCTCTCCCCAAGAATTGGGAAAGAAGGCAGACAAATGGGTCAGAACCAGGGTTAAGCAAAAGAACCAGAACCAGGGCCAAGGGGGTGATCAGAAGAAAACAGACCAAAAGGGTGGAGATCAGAAACCTAAAGACCAGAAGTCTTCAACAGGGCCCCAAACTACTGCTAAGGAGGGTGGGTCCCAACAGTCCAAGAAGAAGAAAGAAGGTCAGAAGAAACCCTGGTGCAATCATTGTAAAAATACAACTCACTGGACTAGTGATTGCAAAAAGGGTGGAGCCCCCAACACTGTTGCCCCTAAGGCACCTGCTCCCAGTACTACTGTTAGCAGTGTTGGTCCCCAGACAAAGGGTGTAGTGGGAATCACTATGGGAACTGAAGGAGATTCTGACTTAGACAGAACCCTGACACAGGCAGTCTTGATCTGTGATGGGGACATTGATTTGTCCCTGACTGTGAGCCCCAGTAACCTGGGCAAGTACAGACAGACTCCTTTAATAAATGACAAAGTGGCTCAAGCCTACAGGGACACATGTGCCAGTGTCACTATGGTGACACCAGGCTTTGTGGACCCTGGACAGTACATACCAGGTGAGAACTACCTGGTGACCAATGCCAGCAATGCCACTACTTCACACAGGGTGGCAGTTGTTAACTTCTCATGGGGAGGGGTAACTGGCCTCAAAAGGGTTGTGGTTAGTGCAGACCTCCCAGTAGAATGTTTGTTGGGCAATGACCTAGAGAGTTCTCTATGGTCAGAAGTGGAGTACAGGACTCATGCAGAGATGTTAGGTATATCATCACATGTCCTTGCTGTGACCAGGTCACAGGCCAAAAAGTGCCTCACTGAACCTCAGGTCTTGGATCCTGGAACAATGGACCAAGCACCTACCAAGAAGAAGAACAGGAGGGTCAAGGCTGTGCCTTCCCCCCTGCCTCAGAGTGATGATCAGCCTTCCCAGGAAGCTGATCTAGAGGACCCTGAAGGAACTGTCCCTGAAGAGCTTGAACCTGATCAGGTTGAGTTTCTGGGGACAGGGGGACCTTCAAGGGCTGACTTGAGGCAGGCTCAGTTATCCTGTCCCTCTCTTGAACCCCTCAGACAGCTGGCTGCTGCTGAGGCTGCTGGGAATGCTCAAGGTACCCATAAAGTGTATTGGGATGAAGGGCTCCTTTATTCAGAGGCTAGAGACCCCAAGCCTGGTGCTACCAGGAGGTTGGTCATACCTCTGCAATTTAGGGGCTTCCTTCTTACCTTGGCCCATGACATTCCTTTAGCAGGACACTTAGGCCAGAATAAGACTTGGGACAGGCTTGTCCCTCACTTTCACTGGCCTCACATGAATGAAGATACAAAGGAGTTTTGTCGCTCCTGTGTTACCTGCCAAGCCAGTGGCAAATCAGGTGGCACAACAAAGGCCCCCCTAATACCACTACCTGTGGTGGGGGTCCCCTTTGAAAGAGTGGGAATAGACATAGTGGGTCCCATGGATCCTCCCACTGCATCTGGGCACAGATTTATACTGGTGGTAGTGGATCATGCCACCAGGTATCCAGAGGCAATTCCCCTTAGGACCACTACAGCACCTGTTGTGGCCAGGGCCCTGCTGGGAGTATTCTCCAGAGTGGGGTTTCCTAAGGAGGTAGTATCTGACAGAGGTACCAACTTTATGTCAGGATACTTGACAGCTATGTGGAAGGAATGTGGTGTCAACTACAAGTTCACCACCCCTTATCACCCACAATGCAATGGGCTTGTTGAGAGATTCAACAAGACCCTAAAGGGTATGATCAAAGGATTACCTGAAAAGCTCAGGCGAAGATGGGACATCCTTCTACCCTGCCTTCTGTTTGCTTACAGAGAGGTCCCACAAAAAGGAGTTGGCTACAGCCCCTTTGAATTGTTGTTTGGGCACCCTGTGAGAGGCCCACTGTGTTTGGTGAAGGAAGGATGGGAGTTACCTCTCAAAAAGCCTAAGCTAGACATAGTGGACTATGTACTTGGTCTCCGCTCCAGGATGGCTGAGTATATGGAGAAGGCATCCAAAAACCTTGAGGCAAGCCAGGCCTTACAGAAAGCTTGGCATGACCAAAAGGCTGTCTTGGTTGAGTATCAGCCAGGACAGAAGGTATGGGTGTTGGAGCCAGTGGCCCCAGCAGCACTCCAAGACAAATGGTCTGGACCCCATACAATCCTGGAAAAGAAGGGAGAGGTCACCTACTTGGTCGACCTAGGAACTCCCAGGAGTCCCCACCGGGTACTCCATGTTAACAGGCTTAAAGCATATGTTGACAGGGCAGACATGGGCTTGCTCATGGCTACAGATGAGGGACAGGAGGAAGAGAGTGACCCTCTCCCAGACCTGTTGTCTCAGAACCCTGAAGATGGCTCAGTTGAAGGAGTGACCCTTGGAGGCAACCTCACTGCCCATCAGCAGACTGAATGTAGACAGGTTCTACAATCATTTTCACATATGTTTTCCTTGATACCTAGTCAAACTGACTGGTGTACCCATGTGGTGGACACTGGTGACAGTCTGCCTGTAAAGAACAAGCTTTACAGACAACCTGACCACGTCAGGGACTGTATAAAGGCTGAGGTACATAAAATGCTGGAGTTAGGTGTCATTGAACCCTCAGAGAGCCCCTGGGCTAGCCCAGTGGTTCTGGTCCCCAAACCTCACACCAAAGATGGCAAGAGAGAGATGAGGTTCTGTGTGGATTACAGAGGACTCAATGCTGTCACCAGGACAGATGCACACCCTATTCCAAGGGCAGATGAGCTCATAGACAAACTAGCTTCTGCTAAGTTTTTGAGCACATTTGACTTAACAGCTGGCTATTGGCAAATCAGATTAGCTGAGGAGTCTAAGGCCAAAACAGCATTCTCAACCCCAGGTGGGCACTACCAGTTTGTGGTGATGCCCTTTGGTCTGAAGAATGCACCTGCCACCTTCCAAAGGCTGGTGAACCAAGTCCTTACTGGGTTGGATGACTTTTGCGCAGCATATCTGGATGACATTGCTGTCTTTAGCTCCACCTGGGAGGATCACCTGATCCACCTGAAGAAGGCTCTTGAGGCTCTGCAAAGGGCAGGCCTCACTATCAAGGCTACTAAGTGCCAGATAGGGCAGAGTAAGGTTGTATATTTGGGCCACCTTGTAGGTGGAGGCCAAGTTCAACCACTGGAGAGTAAGATACAATCCATCAAGGATTGGTCCCCTCCAACCACCCAGACTCAAGTTCGAGCTTTCTTGGGCTTGACTGGGTACTACAGGAAGTTTGTTAAGAACTATGGGTCCATTGTGACTCCTCTTAATGATCTGACATCCAAGAAGATGCCCAAAAAGGTTCAGTGGACAGTAAGCTGTCAAAAGGCATTTGATGACCTGAAGGAGGCCATGTGCTCTGCACCTATCCTGAAAAGTCCTGACTACTCCAAAGAGTTTATTGTCCAAACAGATGCTTCTGAGTTGGGTGTGGGAGCTGTGCTGTCACAACTTAATGTAGATGGTCAAGACCAACCCATTGCTTTTATTAGCAGAAGGTTGACCCCCAGAGAGAAGAATTGGTCAGCTATTGAGAGGGAGGCCTTTGCTGTGGTGTGGGCCCTGAAGAAGCTGAGGCCATACTTGTTTGGCACTCACTTCAAGATTCAGACCGACCATAAGCCCCTCTTGTGGCTAAATCAGATGAAGGGTGAAAACCCCAAACTGCTTAGGTGGTCCATTTCCCTACAGGGGATGGACTTTACAGTGGAGCACCGGCCAGGTACTGACCATGGGAATGCAGATGGTCTCTCCAGGTACTTCCACTTAGGACATGAAGACGAGACTGGTCAAGGCTAGTTTAATGTCCCAGCGTTTGGGGGGGGGTTGTGTAGGAGAGTAGGGTCTGCTATCCTATGGTCACCCCAAATTTTTGCTTTTTGCTTCACTGGTTTTTGACATATTGAGGCTGTGGGCCTGCCAATCAGACCCCCAGCCTGCTGTTCTCTCTACTAAATTACAAACTATGCACCCTAGGTGCATAACCAATTGGAAGTGGATCACCCTGTCAGTCCCTGTACCAGTGTACACTAGGTACCCAGGGCATTGGTGTACCCAAGGCCTGCCAGGGGCTGCAGCATGTATTATGCCACCCCAGGCTTGGCCTAACAATCTGACACAACTGGCTGATCACTCAGCTGGGGTAAGTTGGTGTAATCACCTCTTACTTAGGTGTAGTATACCTATACCTAACCTTAAATGGGACACCTGGTAACCTATAAGTCACTCCTATGGCAGGCCTTAACAATCCTGAAGGCAGAGTGCTTGGTTCCATGTGAGATGGTGCTCTGGCATGAGCTGAGCCTGTCTGCAGTGGTCGGAACAACTTCCTTCTACTGTTTCCAGATATCGTCATACCATATACTCTTAAGTGCATTATGAACCTCGCGGTTAAATGCTATCTTTGGTTTGGCTTTATCAAAACATGTCGAGTAAGGTGTCATATGAATTGGAATACTAACCCCTCGCCAATTCTGGCGACGGGGTTAGCATTCCACCCTTCTAGAGGGACACGACATGTACAGTACCTGAAACCCGGGTAAAATCAGACATAGCCTCAGCTCCACAAAATGGATGCTGCCACCACAGACACAAGTCTGCCCTCCTGCTGCTGGGAGTCCTTCCAGCTTGGGAGGTGTGGACAAAGGGTTTCCTGCCAGGGGAGGTGCGTGCACCACCCCAGACAGGATTTTGTGTATTGGTCAGGTAGGGCTTGAAAGAAACCAGACATGCCTGTGGCTCACAAGGAGCCTCGGTGCATATGCCAGTTCAAACCGGTCCTGGGGTACACCAGTCCCGGGCCTGGGGCGAGCTGGACAAAGGATTGGGGGTGTAACCACCCCCCTTCCTGGTCCCACCCATAGGGAGGGACCTAGCAGGTAGTCCGGCCCCTAGAATCCGCTTAAAGGTAGGAGCTGTGTCCTAAGACTTCAGACATCCTGGAATCAACTTAACACTAAGAAGAAGACGGGAACTTCGACACTCTGCTGCACAGAGGACTGAAGCCAATCTCCCCTGTGGTCAGGGAGTGACCACCTTGCTAACGCAAGCACCATCCAGCGAATCAACGTCTGCTTTGCCGCCGCCTCCCGCCGGAGCCCGAGCCCAGAGACTGACAAGACCTGGACCTCCAGACCTCTCACCGCTCGATCCACAGTCCCTGAAAAGAGGAGACCCGTGGAGGCACCGAGACACGTGGAGCCAGCCATCTTGGAACGACTACGACAAGCTGACAAGTGCAACAACCGAGGCTCCCTCCAAGTTGTGCTTTGGGATCTGAGAAGCCCAACCCCCGAGCAGCATCTGCACCAAAGGTGAGCCCTCCAGCATCTCCACGATCTGCGTGGGGCCCTTCTGCATTTTGCCACTCGACGCGCCTAACCGGTTGCTGGCCCCTCTGGCTAGTGGCCATCTTGGCGACGAACTCTACAAAATACACTGCTGGTCTGGTTGCTCCAGACTGGCCCTTGCTCCCCTCCAAAGGAGCAATCCCTCTGACCTTGCTGGTCAGAACCAACAGCTGATTTCTGAATCCTCCTACAATTGCTTTTGCCAAGGCTTGTTTGCTTCGATCAAGTCGCCGACACCGCCGACAGCGAGAGCCTGCGTGGGACAGCTCGTGAGCCGACTCCTGGACGTCGTCGACCTTCAGGGACCACGTGGCTGCGGAGACAAGCTACCCCTCATCACCTGTTTGCACCCGACATCGCCTGGTACCCACCTGGTGCCACGCTGGTCACTGGCTAGTGACTGTGAACACTGTCCCCTCTGCTTACAGGTCTTCAACATCTCCGATCCACTCTTGGATCCACTGCATCTCTCCCGGACCGACCGCCTGCAGCATCTTTGTCTTCAAGCTCCACGGAACAGATAGAAGAAACCCGACGCACTTCGAGGCCTATGCACCCGCTTCCTGTGGGTGAGGTAAAGCTGGCACACCTGTGCCCAAGTGTAGTATTACATCTCTAGTGCCTGTGTTCCAAATCTTGAGTTCCTAGTCCATCCGGAAGATCCTCTTTGCAGTAACTTTGTACTTTTTACGCACCCATTGAAACCTATGGGAGCACGCGTGTGACTATTTGCTCTGCACACGCTCCTTGTAGGCCCAGCGATTCTAGAGGCCCTAGGCCTTTTCCCTTTTCTGTTCGTGGTACTTATACCACTATTTTAGTATATGGTTTGAGTGGCCACCAGGGCCTATCCATATAACGTGCAACTTCTGTGTATTCTGTGATAATCTTGTTTGACGATTTGTGCTCCTGTGCTCATAAAGAGACTAGGGGTTACTTTGAGAAATAAATACATATATATTTTGAATATATATATGTGTGGTGTCCTTTCATTGGTATAAAAGGGGGTTGCATTTGGTAAAACAGCTGGCTTATCACGCTTCACGAGTTTAGCCTCAAAGACTGCTTAGCCTACGCTACCACTAGGGCAGCTAGTCCGAAAAGGTTGACTTACAACCACACCATAAGGGTTGCTTGGCATGGTACAAGGTGATCACTTTAACTAGTGAGCATCATATACCAGGCCAACTTCTCACAGATAGATTGATAGAATGAATGTTGGCGTTATGGGCCCCACCAGCTTGTGTGTGAGTGTGTGTGTGTGACTGCGAAATCGCTCTGTCCGTGGTAATAGGGGGAAAGTGAGGAACCCGAACTGCACCAGTTTTTCTGGTAGCTAGAGATGTTTTTTATTGTTTTGGTTTAATGATTTTTGGCATGTATATAGCTTATCGATTATTGATTGGTATTGATATATGTACTAACACTATATGTTGAAGTCGAATTGAGTTTTATGTTGTCTGCACGACTTCTGGGATGTAGGAAGTCGGGAATTGGTAACAGTTCCGTAGCAGAGCAGAGGTAAGCGCTGCTCTCGGGAAAGACGGGATTGTGGTTGCCCATAGGTACACGGGAAAAACGTGTGACAACTGAAGTTGCACGGAGCATGGTCTGGGTTCGATTTGGTAGCATCGCTGTGTGTTGCCATTAGTGATATTCTTTGTGTGAGAGAAGTATGAATGATAGCGAAGGGTACCTGTAAAATTTTGGTCTTTAAGTACCAGGAAACCAATTGGCATACCGATAACGCTTATCACTGAAAAGGTAGCAGGTATTCTCTGAGCTTGTTAGAAGGACAAAGTAGAGGTAAGCGCTGCTTTGTTAACGTATGTCATAATTCTGTAGTAGGACAGACTGTTCGCTGATCTCGGAAAAGACAGGATTCTGTGTGAATGTACTACATTTTCTTGTGTGAAAGTGCTCGAATGAAATAGCATTCGGGTTAATTGTGAAACTCTGGTCTTATTTCTCAGGAGCATTGCGTTTCCAACTATGTGTCTTAATTCTGGAGAAACAGTTAATTGATGCTTGATAGAAGGGTTAAGTAGAGGGATGTGCTACTTTATCAATGGAAGTAACGATTCTGTGGTAGGGCAGAGGTAAGCGCTGCTCTGGGGAAAAACAGGATTCTCGTGAGAAAGGTCTATTGCTATTCTGTGGTTAGCGAAGCAGAGAATGGAGATGTTTATATGTTGTAACTAACGGTGTTGTAAAATTTAAACAAAGTCTACTGAATAGTCTTGTAAAGGAGGGGTAGACTGGAGACAGGAGTCAGGAGGTAGGAGCTGCCGCAGCGACTGCTGACGTCAGAAAGACCACTCTGGGATTGGACAGTTATTCAGAAGTGTAAAACGCTCTGGATTGGTGCGTTAGTGTAAAGCCGCGCTAGGATTGGAGAAGTACAGGGTGACGTAGATGCTCCAGGATTGGTGCGTTAGTGTGAGTCGTGCTGGGATTTGAGGATTGAGACAGTGACGTAGACGTGCCAGGATTGGTGAGTTGGTGAGAGTCGCGTTGCAATTGACTAAAGGTCGTACAGTTGAAGAAAAGACTAAGGGTTCACGGGAGAAAGGAAAATGTATTATCATTCAGCCGAGAAGAAGAAAAAAACCTTGTTTAGTAAAATAAAAGGATGGTTTGTGAAAGACAAAGAGATTGTGACTAGGGAAGGACAGTTACTTCCTCCGACGAAAACACCCGCATCCTTCATGGTTGCAAAATATGGATACCATACTTGCATTTGGTTAGACAATTGGGCAAAGTACACTAAGGAAGACGGAGTTTTAGCGTTCCCAGAAAATGGTTCGTTTAATTTGGCAATTTTAAGGAACTTGCGGGAAAGAATGATGAGCTTAGATCCACGGCCTAGACCGACACAGTTTGAGGCGTTGACTGAGTGGGAAGATGAGATGCATGAGCGAGAAAAACAGAGAAATGGCAGTCGATATAGATATATGTTTGGACGGCCAAATGATCGTGAAACTCATTGTGTTCGAATGAGAAGGTGGCGAGACGTAAGTATGACTGAAGGACTGTTTCCCGTAAGAGCTGCAGGAGAAAAATGAAGGAAGGAAATGTATAGAGAAAAGACATAATGTAGAACCTAGAAGGTATGGAGCAAATGAATCAGAGGATGATGTCCTAGATGATATGTTTTACAAAAACCCACCTCCGTACAGACAGGAATGAGAGATGTTAACTTCAGGTACTCCAGTAAAAGAAACCCTGCGAATCATCAAAACAGAGGTTATGACTCCAGAGGTGAAGAGAAGGAATTCTCTTAGGGAAAGAGAGATGGAAAATAAGGCTGAAAATGAACATTCCAGGGAATTGGCAAAAGCCACGTTAGAACTAACAGAGAAAATAAGAGAATTGACCAAAAATCTAGAAGCAGTTACAGTCCCTGTAACCATAGGTCCGGTTATGCCCATTTTTGAAAAGCAGAAAGAAAGCGAGCATGGTCTTACAGTTCCGTATGTAAGCAATAGACAAGTGGAACAACCCCTAATGAGAGCAAGGGAGAATCCATGGAGACACACAATGAGTGAAGGTGAACTAAATGTGTCAAATAACCCGTTTTATAGTCATGATTCTGTAGAAAGAAACAGAATAGTAGGAGGACCAATATTAGAACCACAGAGAATGACAGAACCAGGGAATGTAGAAAAATCAGTAGGTATGACTACAGATGAATTGAGCGAATGGCTGAAGGGCTTGCAAGGAAAAGAGAAAGAATCCCAAACAATTGATGTGGCGAAATTACGCATGGTGTTAGAAGAATTAATAGTAGGGACAATCCCCACAGAAAAGCTGAAAAATTACCAGGATGAGGAGCTGTTGTTTTTATGATAATTAGAGCTCTCCCTAGCGAGAGTAACTAGGGCTGCGACCTAGTCTGACCGATACTATCACCTGCTGGCAAGAACACGCTGTGTAATGCGTTTTTAAGGAGCTTTTAGATCGAAAAATATTTTTTATGTTTGGGGGCTCTAAATTGTTTATTTCAGTGGGAATATTGATCAGGAACACTGACACCCCTCCACATGCTATTATCTCATTTCCCTGCCTCGCCCAGCCGGTCTTTTGATCCGGTGTAGGCGGCGGTGGGCGACATCTTTGGTGTGGCTGGGGGGTGCGCTCTAGTCGCGCCGGCCTCCCGCCCTCCCAGGCTATTTGGCCTGGCTTTTACCTCGCCCTCGCTGCCTAATTAGAGCTCTCCCAAGCGAGAGTAACTAGGGCTGCGAGCTAGTCTGACCGATACTATCACCTGCTGGCAAGAACACGCTGTGTAATGCGTTTTTAAGGAGCTTTTAGATCGAAAAATATTTTTTTTGTTTGGGGGCTCTAAATTGTTTATTTCAGTGGGAATATTGATCAGGAACACTGACACCCCTCCACACGCTATTATCTCATTTCCCTGCCTCGCCCAGCCGGTCTTTTGATCAGGTGTAGGCGGCGGTGGGCGCCATCTTTGGTGTGGCTGGGGGGTGCGCTCTAGTCGCGCCGGCCTCCCACCCTCCTCACACCCTATATAATCTGCAGCATGGCCAGACGGCGCAGCGGGCTGGCGCAGCGGGCGCGCCGGATGCGCGCCGAAGCCGCGCCTAAGCCAAGCCCGTCTGCGCCCGTCCGCGACCGGACTCGGCCCTGGGCCACAACCCCTGGCCCTCTAGTGCGTTATTCTTCCCTGCAACTAAGACAGTTGAACCCTGGCCACTCCCACCGACATTGTATTATTCGGCCTCTCTCCACTGCAGTGGGCGTTACCCCCATCCCTTGCCCTGGGTGTCAATACCAACTTCCGCAACCTCGTTTGCCTGGCTCCTCAGCCTCAGACCCCCCTAGCAATACACTTTCTCATGAATTGCATATCACTCAACTCCATAGTTGTCGAGCAGCGCTCATTAATACGCGCTCCCTTCCATGTCACAGCTTACAGATCAGTGAATTTATTCTCGCCCATGATCTTGACTTCCTTTTTGCCACCGAAACCTGGGGAGATGCTGGTTCAGGACCGGACTTCTGCCTGGCAACCCCTGAGGGCTATAGTGTCGCTAGGCATGACAGACATATAGGAAGAGGTGGCGGACTTGCCATTATTTATAAGAATCTGTACCGCACTACACTCGATCCTACACAGTCCACTAACTGTGAAGCAGCCACCTTTGCTATTAATATTAATCATAAACAAGCCCTCAAGGGAATTTTGCTATATCGACCTCCCGGGCCCCGAAATTCTTTTCTTGCTACACTTTCTGATTTTAATGATCACATCATAAGTTCGCTGGAATACATGATATTAGGAGATTTTAACTTCCCTCTGGAAGAACAGGGCAACCACGAAACCACTCAACTCACTGCTTATTTCCTAACCTTAGGACTTCAACAATTGGTGAAGGGAACTACACACCAGGCGGGGCACACACTAGATGGTCTGTTCACCAACAACTCAGACATCTCTGTACTGGATATTCTTCCTCTTAAGTGGTCAGATCACAGGGCCATTATCTTTGGGATCCATACCCGGCACGTTAACCCTCCCCCTTCCAGGCCACGAATTAGGTTAGGGACCTGTGCTTGGAAAAATGCGGATATCCATCAGATGGTAGATATCCTGACACTATCCTCTCCTATGGGGATAGCCAATCCTGCTTTATCAGCCTCCGACTTCCAAGACTGGATTCGGAACGCTGCTGATCAGGTGGCCCCGGAGAAGCTTATGCGACCTAACAGAATATCCCCATCGGCGACTTGGTATACCGAAGAGCTTAGGCTCCACCGACAACACAGCAGGAACTTAGAAAGGCGCTGGAGGAAACTTTACTGCCCCATAGCCAAGCATTCCTACAAAGACGCCCTGACAATATACAAAAAGGCTATCATTGCCCGAAAAAGTGCACTTTTCTCGGCTCAAATTGAGAATCCCAGGAACTCTGCTAGAGAATTGTTTTCAGTGGTCACTACTCTGTCCACCCCCTCTACGGGACCTGGGGTTGAACCCTCTCAGTCTCTTTGTAATGCTCTGTCCAGCTTTTTCACTACTAAGGTGGCAGATATATACTCATCTTTTGCAGGGAACGTAGGGACAAGATCCAGAGTCTGCAGTGGTGAAGAACCAGCCACTGACCATGATCCCTTCTCTTCCTTTGCTCCCATTACGCAAGATCAAATCAGCAGACTCATCTCTACTACCAAGTCTGGCTCCCCTTTAGACCCCTGTCCTCCCTCAGTGATGGCTAACCTCAGCGAGGTGATCTCTCATCCACTCATGAAAATTTGTAACACCGCACTTCAAACTGGTCGCTATCCAGATCCTTGGAAGAAGGCCGTGATCAAACCTCTTCTGAAGAAACCCTCCCTGGACCCCACAGCTCTGGCCAGCTATAGACCAATAGCGTGTCTCCCCTTTCCTGCTAAAATATGCAAATCTCTGATGAACAAACAACTCTCACAGTTCGTCGATACTTACCAACTTCTCGACGAAACGCAGTTTGGCTTTAGGAAAGGGCATGGAACTGAGACCGCTTTAATAAAGGCCTCAGACGAGATCAGAGCCATTATGGCCCTGTCCGCAGCCTTTGACACGGCCGACCATGCTATTCTGGTCGACCGTGTCACAGCCCTGGGGATAAACGGTACGGCTAGAGATCTTATTTCATCTTTTCTGGCCAACCGTACCCAGACACTGAAGTTGGGTAACTTCTATTCTCCTGTCTCCGCACTCCCCACTCCCCTGTGGAGTCCCACAGGGTTCCTCGCTAAGTCCAACGCTATTTAATATCTATGTAGCAGACTTAGCGAGGGTAATAAAGGCCCATGGGTTGCGACTTACATCTTACGCAGACGACACCCTACTGGTTCTGGCGATCCACAAGGACGGCCCAGCGGTGGCAGCTAATTTTCAAAGGGCCATGCTTGCTGTCAGTACCTGGATGTCCTCCAATTGTCTGAGGCTTAACTCAGACAAAACCGAGGTCATGACCTTTGGTAAACTCTCCCCGGACTGGTCTTCCACTTGGTGGCCTAACCAGCTGGGCTCTCCACCTGTCCCAGTTGAAAAGGCTAGAAACCTGGGAGTCATTTTTGACAGCAAGCTGTCATTTAACCTTCATGTCAACAAGGTTGTGTCATCTGCGTTCTTTATTCTAAAGAAAATTAGGAAAATACTGCCTTACCTCCCCACCTCAGCTGGGAAGACCCTGGTCTCCACCCTAGTGTTTTCCAAAATCGATTACGGGAATGCCCTCTTCCTTAATACTCAGAAACCCGTTCTATCTAAGTTGCAGTCCATACAGAATGCGGCTGCAAGAATTCTTCTTGACATCCCCCGCCGCCAGCCAACCACTCCAGCCATTCGTCACCTGCATTGGCTAAGAGTAGAGGGCCGTATTAAATTCAAGGCCCTCTGCATCGCCTACAAGGCAGTGCATGGCGTCGGTCCAAAGTTTCTGATTGAAGTGTTCCAGTTGTATAGCCCCAAGAGACAGCTGAGATCCGCCAACACCTTCCTGCTTCCGGTACCTCGCACGAGAACGGCAACCTGGGGAGACAGGCGCTTCTTGGTTGCCACACCCAAACTTTGGAACCTTCTGCCACTCACCATAAAAATTGCCCCCCAATCTGATGAGCTTTCGTAGGCTCTTAAAGACATGGTTGTTCAACCAGTAAGCCTGCTGCTCGGTCTCTCTATCCGCCACATGCACCGAGACACCTTCGGGTATTTGTTTGCGCAATAAAAATCTCGAAAATAAATAAATAAAATAAATAAATATAAGAGTATCAATTGAGAGCAAAGAATTTACATGACAGTTTAGAAGAAATAGCAAGTGAAATGGGAATTTACATGGATAAGGTGAAAGCTTTACAAATGCCTTACCGAGTGGAGTTCACGGAAAAAGATATTGAAAATCTGAACACTGCAGGACGAATAGGGTAGATAAAGGATATAATCACATTGTTAAGGAAATGGGGAGATGTGGACAAATGGAAAAGTAGGTGGTATAGAAAGCGAGATGATACCTCAGACAGAACTTTCCCAGCATTTCCTGTGAGAGAAAAAGAGGAGGTAGTGACAGAGTATCCCATGAGAGAGATTCCAGGAGGGGGATATGTGTCCCATGGACAAGACAGGACATTTTGTCATTTACAAATGACTTCCCTCGATTGCGAGAAAAGCCTGTCGAGTGGTACAGACAGGTGGACAGATTTGTTAAGCTGTCAAAGGTACTGTGGATTGATCTAAATAGCTTATTTGACATAATAGTGCCAGCAGACTTATGGGCAGAATGCAAAATAGTCATAGATTGGCCAGCTACAGAATACCCGAGAGATCCCAAAACAGGAGCACCAGACCCCGAGGTAATGAAGAAATATGAACAAGTTATAGTATTTTTGAAAAACAAAGTGCCTCCCAAAGAAACAGATTGGGTAAAAATAGATCGAACACATCAGGAAATGAAAGAATCAGTTCATGCTTACTATGAAAGACTAATACTAGCCTTCAAGCAGTTTAGTGGAGATGAGAATATTGGTGAAAAGGATCTGAGTCATTTTGTGTACAGATTTGTGTATGGTTTACGTCCCAAAATTAGTGAAATGATAAAGTAGCACACAGTTGATTGGCAAAGCAAGAAAATTGATGAAATTCTGAGACATGCCAAATTCTTTAGTGATGAGATTGAGGCAAAGCAGCGAAAACTAAAGGAAAAGGCAATGTGGGCACAAGTGAAAGTTGCAGAAAGACAGGAAGCTCAGTTAGTCGAACAAGCCAATAACCCAGGAACCAAACCGAGATTTGGCCCAGGAAAGGGGAAAGGTAATATAGAAGAAGCTAAAAAGAAGTTTCCATGCCACAATTAGGGCATTGGAAATCCGAGTGTAAATATCCACCAAGTACTAATAATGAAAATCCATCATTGAATCCACAGGTGCAGTGTGAGGTGAGTGGCCAACCGCAGCAACAGCAGAAGGCTGTTAATCCACAGAATCAGGTGCCAAAACCGCCATTACCGCAAAGCAGAAATACCCAGAAATATAGCAAAGAAGTGGGATTCTACAATGAAGAACAGGTAAACAAACCGCAACGCGCAAGCGCTGTTTCACAATATTGGCTGTGAAATGACAAGAGTGATTCAGAGGAGAATTATTGACGGTGCCGAAGGGAGGAAGAAGAGTGCGTGTTTGGCCCAACTCTAGAAATAGATCAGACAGGACCATTTGTGGATGGGAAAGTTAATGATGAAAACATTACTTTCCTAGTAGACACTGGAGCTACGCGATCAACTGTCAGGTCAGCAGATGTAAAGAATATTTCTCTTTCGGATGAAACAATCCAAGTAGTTGGTGTGTCAAACACTCAGATTAGGACATACCTTACAAAACCAGTAAAGGTCAAAATAGGGAAATTCACAGACATGCACCGATTTGTGGTGTGCGACACCAGTACTGTGAATTTGCTAGGAAGGGATCTTCTGTGCAAGATGAATTGCACTATATTCTGTACCCCAGATGGAATAGCATTTGAGACACCAGACGAGGATGTACTGTATAAAATGACAATAGCTAATCAAGAGAATGGAATTACAGGAACTTATGCAGTATTCAACCCTGATGAATTACCCAAAGAATTGAAACAGTCTGTGAAAGCAGGAGTCTGGGATTTTACTGGAGAAGATGTAGGCCTTATGAGAAATATAGATCCAGTAAAAATTACATTAAAAGAAGGAGTAGTTTATCCAAACATTCCACACCTGAAATAATTGAAGGGGTGACACCTTTAATTGAGAAAATGATTCAACAAGGGGTTTTGAGGGAAATAATGAGCAGTCCATGTACCTCACCTATAATGGGACTGAAGAAGCCTAATGGGAAGTTCAGAATTGTGCAGGATTTGAGAAAGCTTAACAAAATCGTTGTGTCATGTTGCCCTATTGTTCCAAATCCATCAGTGATTTTGTATCAGATTCCCTATGATGCAGAATGCTACACAGTAATTGATTTGTGTCCTGCTTTCTTTTCCAATCCGTTGCATCATGACAGCCAGCCGATTTTTGCATTTCGGTGTGGAGAGCGTATTTTGGCCTGGTACCGAATCCCACAGGGGTACACAGAGAGCCCCTCAATATTCAATCAGTTGCTGAAGAAATCTCTGGAAAGTCTAACAATGTCTGTAATTTCAGTTTTGGTCCAGTATATCGATGACCTACTGGTGGCATCGAAAACACGTGAAGCTTGTGAGACAGACACGATAGCTTTGCTGAATCATTTGGCAGATGGAGGACTAAAAGTATCTCCGACAAAATTGCAATTCTGTAAAAAGGAAGTACAATACCTAGGACATAACATTGAAAAAGGGCTGAGAAAAGTAACAATAGACAGAATCAGAATTATCAGAGGAATGAGAGCCCCAATGACACAAAGAGAAGTGAGAATGTTCCTAGGGATGGTTGGCTACTGTCGTCAGTGGATAAGTAAGTTTTCCCTGATTGCCAAACCATTGGTAAAGTTGACAAAAAGTGAGGTTAAAGACCACCTTGAATTGAACAAAGAAGAATTGGCAGCATTTAGACAATTAAAGGACAGCCTTTGTGAAGCCCCAGCTCTGGGTATGCCAGACTATGAGAAAGAGTTTGAGTTGTACTGCAGTGAGAGAAACGGATGTGCACTCTCAGTGTTAATACAGAAACATGGAAGATTGAGGAGACCAGTTGCATATTTCTCGTCAATGCTAGATCCAGTGGCTGTAGGTTTGCCAGGATGTCTGAAAGCAGTAGCTGCTACATGCCGAAGCCTAGAGCAAAGTGAAGGAATTGAAATAGGATATCCAGTAAGAGTGTTTGTACCTCATGATGTGGCGATCCTTTTAACAAGGAGCCGAACACAGTTCATGTCACATAGTCGTCTGACTAAGTATGAGAAGGTCATTCTAGGTGCAACCAATGTGAGTTTGGAAAGATGTGTGAATGTGAATCCAGCCACACTATTGCCAGATGCAGAGAGAGTGGAGGTAAGAGATGATGTTGATCATGATTGCTTGGATGTGCTTGATTTCTGCACGAGACCCAGACCAGACATAAAAGATTTACCATTGGCAGAAAGTGATTATGTGATGTTTGTGGATGGATCTTGTTTGAGAACGGATGAAGGATTGTTGAGTGCAGCATATGCTATATGCACAGTTGCAGCAGTCATAGAAGCATCACACTTGAAAGGAGTTAAATCCGTTCAAGTAGCAGAACTAGTGGCATTGACAAGGGCATGCAAAATCGGGAAGAATGTGAGAGTGACTGTGATAACTGACAGCCAGTATGGCTTTGGAGTTGTCCATGATTTTGGCCAACTTTGGCTGCAGAGAGGTTTCCTGACCTCAAGTGGAACTCCTATAAAGAACGCAGAAGTGGTTGGAAAATTGCTTGAAGCAATACAGTTGCCCAAAGAACTGGCGGTTGTAAAATGTGCTGCTCATAGTCAAGGTAGTGATTACATCACTACCGGGAACCGATATGCAAATGACATGGCTCAGTATTGTGCGCGAAATCAGTATTCAATCAATAGGGCTAAGGAAAAGGAAATGTTTTCTTGCTCCATAATGTTTACTAACGTTGTGGGAACATGGGAAGAAGTGAGGCAGTTGCAGGATGAAGCAAGAGATGAAGAAATGAAACAGTGGGTAAAAGCAGGTTGTGCACCAAGGGAGAAAGATCATGTGTGGGTCTATCGGGATGGAAGACCAGTAATGCCTGATAGCATGATGTCAACCATGGCACGGATGTATCATGGCCAAGGACATCTAGGGAGAGATGCCATGATAAGGGCCTTTAAGCAGACCTGGTACAATGCAAAATTCAGGTTGATAGCAGAGAGTCTCTTTCAAAGATGCCTGATATGTCAGCAGTACAATCCTGGAAGGAAAACAGTGGTGAGCCTAGGCACAATAGGCCGAGGGGGAGGACCTTTCACCAGAATGCAAATAGATTTCATTGAAATGCCCCCTTATAACAGGTTAAGGTATGTTCTGGTGATAGTTTGTCTGTTCTCCAGGTGGGTGGAGGCATTCCCAACAAGAAGAAATGATGGAATAACAGTGGCCAAGCTATTGTTAAGAGAATTCATCCCAAGGTTCGGGTTCCCAGTGACCATTGAATCAGACAGAGGAGGACACTTTTACAATGAAAATATGAGATTGATTTGTGAAGCATTGGGTGTACAACAAAAACTACATTGTGCCTATCGACCAGAGGCTTCTGGTGTGGTTGAACAAATGAATGGTACAATCAAAAACAGAATAGGGATAATGTGTTTAGCCACAGGAATGAAATGGCCTGATGTCTTGCCTCTAGTCTTGATGACAATCAGATCTACTCCAGACAGAACTACAGGTTTGAGTTCCCACGAAATTATCATGGGACGGGCCATGAGACACGTCTTTGTTCCAGTCAACAAATTGATGACAATAACTGATGACATGATTTTGGATTACTGTAAAGGCCTGGCTGACGCAGTCCATTCTGTGTTTCACCAGGTTGGAGCGGATGCCACTACCCTTGAAAGAAAACCAGCCCATGACCTGAGCCCAGGAGACTGGGTGAGAATAAAAGTCCACAGAAGAAGGAATTGCTTGGTTCCAAGGTGGGGAAGGCCAAGGCAAGTTATCCTGACCACAACAACTGCTGTGAAGTGTGCTGGACTGAAAAATTGGATACATGCAAGTCACACTTTGAGAGTTCCAAATCCAGCAGACAGCATTGGCAAAGAATATTTTGATGACTCGGAGTACTGACTCAGACAACGAGAATTCAAAGACAAAAGAAAATCCCGAAAGGGGGGAGAAGGAACCAAGACTAGCTCCAACTCCAACAGAGGAAATCCTGAGGAAAAGATTGCAGATTTCAGATACAAGTTCAGATTCTGGAGACGAGCAAAACGCCAGTGGCGAGCACAAAAAGAAGAAGAGAAAAGAAAAGAACGTCTAGACAGAAGTGACATTCACACCAGATGAAAGAGTAAGAGAAGTTCCACCTGAGAAAATTCTTGAAGGGGAAGAAGGGACAGAAATAGAGAGAGAGGGACAGATTTCTGCGGAAAACCCCCGAGGAGGTGTAGGGACATCCAACACTGAGTTAGGTGAAGGGACAAGCAGCAAGCAGAAAGATTGCGTGTCGGAGACCTGAGGAGGGACAGAAGTAGGGCAAACACAAGAGGTGGAAAAAGAAACTGGTGGAAAGGAAAAGCCAAATGAGACGGAATCTGAAGACAGTGAACCAGAGGGTCGAGTTCTGAGAAAGAGAACTTGGATCGAGAAAAGAAACAGTAAAGAAGGCAAACCAAGAAGAAATGCTAAAGGAGACCTTTGGCCAAACAAAATAAAGAGACTGAGATATCGATTGACACGAGTTAAACCCTCAAAAGCTGAACAAGTGAACGAAGTGACAAGTCAGTACAAAGAAAAAGAGGGAGAGACAGAAGTGTCTGAAGAAAACAAACGATCAAGAAAACCAAACCAGAAGTATAGGTCACCTGAATGGACGTATGTGGCACTACCTGAACAAGGAGAAGAGGTAGATAGTCAAGGAAATCCAGAGGAGACTTTACCGAAAGTGGTGGAAGAAGAAGAAACAGCGGAAATCCTGAGAGTTATCCTATCCGATATTGGAGAAGACGCGGAAATTCAGGAATTTCTGTATGTGGATGATGAGAAGGAAGTGAAAAACGATGAGATGCCAAACTGAGTAATTTCAAGAAGGTCTTTGTAGAAAATATAAAGGATTGAATAAGAAATTGAAGGACTGGGATAACCTGATAAGTGCTTAGCTCTTTCAGGTAAAAGTACAAGGAGTGGAGTAGAAGAGGCTAAGTCAAAAGGCACGGTCAATTTAACAAGATGGCTTACATAGATGATAACAAGAGTAGATGTACCTTTATGAGAAGATGGTGTATAATGTGTTGTTGTTGTACAGGATTATTAATGCTTCTTTGGAGCGTACTCGCTCTATTGATCTCTTACAAGGTAACCTTAGATACACTAGAAGGGCATACAGAGAATATGACTAACGTAGTGAAAAGTTCACAAAAGGTAGTTCCTTTTAAAACAAACACTGAACATATACACAAGAATAGGTCTATAACTGATTTTTCTAGCAATGTGTTTTCAAAATTATTGTATGAATATGTAAAAACCATGGACGGAAGGGATTGCTACGTATGTATGCAGTTACCTGCCTCAGTTTCAGAAGGAGTGATTTATCATCACCTCCCAGCAACTTATGGAATAACATGTAGTGTTTTAACAAGTATATTTTATCAGGTAGGGAAATTAGAATATAATCTGTCAAATATAGATAACATTCTTGGACAATTGCCCATGAATAATGAATTGAATCCTGCTAAAACTGCTAATGTATTAGGTGAGATTTTTATAGAAACTAAAGAACTAACCTTAGAATATATTTTTAGGAACAATTTAACTTGCAGTTTGAAGAGAGAGGAGAAAACATTTCTAGACATGGTTGAAGAAAGGAGATCAGGAATGCATAAAAAGGCAGGAGGACATAAATTTAAGGAAAATGTTTGGAACATAGACGGGAAAAGGGAGCAAAAAGGTGAAGCTAGACCAACAATAGCTATAGATACACCACAGAAAGGCAAATTATGTATTATGAGGGAAAGATCCCAATATGATTATTATTATATAGGGACTAGTGAGTGCCATGATACATATTTTATTGCATCTGGATGGGGATTTAGAGGCGGAGAGGATCCAGTCTTTCCTGGATTGTACTACATTTGTGGGAACAAGGCATATTACAGGTTGCCCGACCATTGGTATGGCACATGTTATGTTGGCCTGGCCTTTCCAAAGATTTTTCACATGGGTAGAGTAGAAAATAATGGACAAAATAACCTATTAATGCGTAGTAGAAGAGAAACTTGGTTAGAAATTGTAGGTGACATTTTTGGAGCCTTGATACCAGCAGTGGGAATATCTTTGAATGCAAATAATATTCGGAAATTGTCAACAATAGTGGATCGCTTGTCAACAAGCACCGCTGGAGGATTTCTTTTGGTAAACACCGAAATGGTTGCTATGCGTGCTATGATAATGCAAAATCGACTTGCCCTTGATATCTTATTGGCGAAAGAGGGTGGAGTCTGTGGAATGCTGAAAGTTCAACATTGTTGTACTTACATTCCTGATGAAAGCAAAGATCTAAAGCTTTATATCAAAAATATTACAGAATTGCATGATGAAATAGTACCACTGGAGGTTGAAAGTATCTGGACTAAAATTAGTAATAAGATGGCTGCTATTAAGACGTTCTTAGGTAAATTAGGTAGTACTATATTAGGGAAAATATTATTTCCATTAACGTGTGTAATTTTCATATTATTAATAATTAGATTAGGATGTATGTGTTGCAGACATAAAAGAAATAAAAAGAAAATTAGACGAGAAATTATCAAAAAGAAGGAAAAGAAACAAGAAAGAGATTTTGAAGAAATAGAATTGGAGGAATGGAAGGAGAGTATGTATGACAAAACAAAAAGAGAAGATGAAGGGGAAACAGAATTATAATTGAGCAAGAAAACATTTGAATTTCCGTAAAAGGGGAAAATAAATTAAATTTTTGTGGGTTTTGTTTTATGGTGATAAAATCACCAAAGGGGGGATTGATGGAGCGGGTAAAATGATTTTCTTTTATGTATCCAATCCATTTATGTATGTTTGTATTAAAACGATTAATAATTAATCATAATAATTAACAGTGTGTTATATGGAAAATTAATCAACCTTATTAACCGAGAGAATACACGTGGGATTGCTTTGCATGGCTAAAATAACATGTAAACTAAGTTCGTATGCATATTAATAGGATAAACGTTGCTTATGTGATGTTATCGTGAATTATGCTTAAATAAACGAGTATTAATGGCTTTGAACGTTGCATATGGCTAGATAAATGCACACACATATGGGTATTAGCAAGGGAAATAACACTGTTTAACTATTTCAATGTATTAATGACGTTTTTGTGTTTCTTTGCTTAAGTTGACCATTTGGGCCTGCTATAAAATGGCCGTCGACTGAATCAGACATTTACGAAGTAATATTAATGAAGGGAAAGGAGAAATGCGCCTGCGCAAACTTCAGCAGCTGCGACCTGCCGGTGAACTGTCATCGCTGTGTCCATCAGGCTGCTCTGGGCGAAAGGCCAACCCTTCAACAGAAATTGTTGCAACCTGCACTATGGATTGTTAATATTCCCATACATTCGTTTTGGAACTTTTAATATGTGGGAACGACATCGAATGTTTCCTAATGCATTAGAATGTATTTCGATTGTCCAATGAGAATCTCTGAAAATGACTATTGCAACATTTGGAATGTAATTTTTAGTATAAATAATAGTAGACTAGAGAAGTATGAGTGCGACTTCTTGAACGTCATTGCCAGTATCCTGATGTTATGCTGACGGAGAGGACGGTGACTCTGCATGATAGAACAGAACTTTGACGATTTAACTGAGGACCAGATTCTGACTTAGAAAACGACAGTTAGCCAGAATAGGTAAATATGACAAAAGATGAAATTTATTAACTAGGATTTAACCTGCATTGATTTAGATAAAGAAATATTAATTGAATTCATGTGTTGGGTTTTTCTTTCATTGAAATGTATTATTGGTTAATTTCAGAGAATTAAGGAGTCATTAACCTAATCCCAACTAAATGATTCATTGACCTATATTTCTTGATGGGAAGAGAAAGCGAGGGTTTGATAGAATAGGGAAAGTGATAAAGTTCCATCAAGGAAAGCAGTGTAGTTCGGAACCGATGTTTTCCCCCTTCTGGGTAGGTGCGGATAGATTGATAGAATGAATGTTGGCGTTATGGGCCCCACCAGTGTGTGTGAGTGTGTGTGTGTGATTGCGAAATCGCTCTGTCCGTGGTAATAGGGGGAAATTGAGGAACCCGAACTGCACCAGTTTTTCTGGTAGCTAGAGATGGTTTTTATTGTTTTGGTTTAATGATTTTTGGCATGTATATAGCTTATCGATTACTGATTGGTATTGATATATGTACTAACACTATATGTTGAAGTCGAATTGAGTTTTATGTTGTCTGCACGACTTCTGGGATGTAGGAAGTCGGGAATTGGTAACAGTTCCGTAGCAGAGCAGAGGTAAGCGCTGCTCTCGGGAAAGACGGGATTGTGGTTGCCCATAGGTACACGGGAAAAACGTGTGACAACTGAAGTTGCACGGCGCATGGTCTGGGTTCAATTTGGTAGCATCGCTGTGTGTTGCCATTAGTGATATTCTTTGTGTGAGAGAAGTGTGAATGATAGCGAAGGGTACCTGTAAAATTTTGGTCTTTAAGTACCAGGAAACCAATTGGCATACCGATAACGCTTATCACTGAAAAGGTAGCAGGAATTCTCTGAGCTTGTTAGAAGGACAAAGGAGAGGTAAGCGCTGCTTTGTTAACGTATGTCATAATTCTGTAGTAGGACAGACTGTTCGCTGATCTCGGAAAAGACAGGATTCTGTGTGAATGTACTACATTTTCTTGTGTGAAAGTGCGTGAATGAAATAGCATTCGGGTTAATTGTGAAACTCTGGTCTTATTTCTCAGGAATAACACTGTTTAACCATTTCAATGTATTAATGATGTTTTTGTGTTTCTTTGCTTAAGTTGACCATTTGGGCCTGCTATAAAATGGCCGTCGACTGAATTAGACATTTACGAAGTAATATCAATGAAGGGAAAGGAGAAATGCGCCTGCGCAAACTTCAGCAGCTGCGACCTGCCGGTGAACTGTCATCGCTGTGCCCATCAAGGCTGCTCTGGGCGAAAGGCCAACCCTTCAACAGAAATTGTTGCAACCTGCACTATGGATTGCTAATATTCCCATACATTCGTTTTGGAACTTTTAATATGTGGGTACGACATCGAATGTTTCCTAATGCATTAGAATGTATTTCGATTGTCCAATCAGAATCTCTGAAAATGACTATTGCAACATTTGGAATGTAATTTTTAGTATAAATAATAGAGAGGTATGAGCGCGACTTCTTGAACGTCATTGGCAGTATCCTGATGTTATGCTGACGGAGAGGACGGTGACTCTGCATGATAGAACAGAACTTTGACGATTTAACTGAGGACCAGATTCTGACTTAGAAAACGACAATTAGCCAGAATAGGTAAATATGACAAAAGATGAAATTTATTAACTAGGATTCAACTTGCATTGATTTAGATAAAGAAATATTAATTGAATTCATGTGTCGGGTTGTTCTTTCATTGAAATGTATTATTGGTTAAGTTCAGAGAATTAAGGAGTCATTAAGCTAATCCCAACTAAATGATTCATTGACCTATATTTCTTGATGGGAAGAGAAAGCGACGGTTTGATAGAATAGGGAAAGTGATAAAGTTCCCATCAAGGAAAGCAGTGTAGTTCGGAACCGATGTTTTCCCACTTCTGGGTAGGTGCGGATAGATTGATAGAATGAATGTTGGTGTTATGGGCCCCACCAGCGTGTGTGTGAGTGTGTGTGTGTGACTGCGAAATCGCTCTGTCCGTGGTAATAGGGGGAAATTGAGGAACCCGAACTACACCAGTAGTACGTTAGGATTTTCAGCTAAATATCACACAGCAGCATACAATGCATAGTCGTCTCTGGGACCCCTAATGTACAGTGACACATTTCGGATCTAGCTTCAGGGGCTTTATCCATGATTCAGTAAACCCCTGCTTGAAGAGTTCCTAATCTAAACATGAGACATTAAGGTTTTTTCTTCGGAGGGAACAGCAAGTCCACGAATGGCTCCCAGTGAGGTTCAGGGTTTACTTTCAGATAATTAGTCAGAAGAATACCTTTCCTGGGTTCTTGCTAGCCCCATATGAATGCCCAATATTTCTTCTTGACCATTTCTAGGGTTGCCTTATTCAGGCTGTTCTGGTTATTCAATTGCTCTACCCAACCAATGAATGTACTGATGTTCTTAACATGCTTAAACAAGGGTACGCTACTGTGATTCTTGCATCGTCTAAGTTCCTGCAGGGGCATTCTATATATGGCAAGAGTTGGATTAGGCCACACTCACACCCACTATTTTATAGGACAAATTGCTATAAAATCCTCCAGTGCAGTCAACCCCAGCTGTGCTCTTAGTGCTGTCTTTGAGGTACCAGGACAAAGGTTTAGTATGCATCGCAAGAAGGTGTTTTCCAGCTTTTGAAGAGCCTGAACTTTCATAAAATCCCAAAATTCAGCAAAATAGGAGCAGGCCAACCGTGCTTTTGTCTTGAAGGCAGTAAATGCTGGTTTTATTAGTCTCTTGTCACACGAGTTTGCAAAACGTAATATTTTCCGCCTGCTTTTCAACTAGCCCTTAGTCTATTCCTATGTTTTATTGCTTGGAGAAGGGACATGCCCTTGTTATTTAGGGGAGATATTTGAAAGTGGGTCCCATAGCTCATAGAATGTTGCAAGGAAAATTACAAAGGCTGAAATAATGCTTTCTTTCCTGTACAATCCACTAAAAAATGCTCATGAGACAATTCTCATGTTGAAAGACAATGACAGCCATGGAAGTATTTTATGTGTTGATTAAGTTCAGGAAGAAAATGTCCCAGCAGCTACCTTACAATCTACAACCATATCAAACCAAGTATAATATGAGCTGAGCTTCAAACAAAGTTTAATTTTCATCCGAGCTTTTCGTCCCTTTGAACCAAAGGATCTAATGATAAAAATCTGCTGCTTTCTGCTAATGTCTGAAAAATAGACTCATGGATCAGCTACATTTTTATCTTTAAACTATTTGCATAAGAGAAACTGGCTTCAGCTTAATTTAATGACAGATAACTTTGAGAATGCAATTATTGTTTGAGATGTCACTGTATTCCAAATTATGTGGCAAATGAAAGCAAAATAATAATGAAGACTTTAGATTTAGAAATATGTGTCAGTTGTCTGGTTAACATGAACCTATGGTATGCAGCACAGAGCCAATATGGTGTGAGATCCCAAATTTTGCTGTACAATAGACCCTGCCACCCTCTGCCCACCCTTCCGGCAGTCCTGTATGTATGCGCGCACTAAGTGTCCTGCAAAGTAAGATTAGAAATGTGGCCACCTCGGCTGTGGATTGCAATCAATGGTGCTATCTAGAATCAACTACTGCAATTCTCTCATGACTGATCTTCCCAAGATGCATCTCACTTCATTAAAGCAATCCTGCATTCGGCAGCTCGTTTCATTTTCTCTATTGTCTTTTGAACCAAAAGGAATGACCAGATTCCACTGATTTGGCTATGTATGAAATGGCATGTATCATGCACAAAATGAGTGTGTCATTGTGTGATGTAAGTGGTGCTCATCTAAAGCGCTCCAATTCCTTCAGGTCAAGTTTTCTCTATCTGAAACTGCAAAATAAAATAAAAAACACCTGACTGACAAGCTCAAGTTACCTTGTGGTTCTAGACACTCAAAACATGCTAAAACTCGGCTGCTAGAAGCCCAACATTTTAAATGGAACGAGTTATGACTCAATCCTTTTCAGGAAGTGCGATCAGAGTTTATGAGCTATGTAAAACTGCAAAAGAAAAAAATCCACTTAGCTGACAAGCTTAAGTTAGCTGGTAATTCTAGACCATCACAGCGTGCTGAGACGTTGCTACCACAGCCCTTTAAAAAATAATGATTTATGGCTCAACCCTTTTCAGAAAGCGCGACCAGAGTCTGGAACTCCTTATTTCCAAACCCAAGCACCACTACCTTACATGCTGCCTTTAAATCTGAACTGATTGCTCTCCTTTTTCAAATACATTTTATTTATTTTCTCTTCCCCATTCTATACCACATTGGCTTTGTTTCTGCACTCATCATCAGTGCCTTATGCCTTACCACGCTACTTCGATTTCAAATACATGCCAGGACTGATTCCATCTGGAACATCCCCAATTTGAAAGTCAAAAATTGCTTTATTTTAGCTGTTTCCCACTTGAAAATGTTACTGCTTTCACATATGTCAATGGGGAAAATACAACCCCTTGATGTTTTTAGGTCTCGCCTAGCGAACGCAGCGCATGCGTTGCTTCACCTTGGCGAGACTATTGTTTTTTTGTTTGTTTTTTTGAAACCGTTTATTACAATCTCAAATAGTTACAAGTATGGGCCTACAACCGTCTGGCCGGCCGCTAGAGTAGCAGTAGCACATGACATACATACAGAAAAATCTCTTGGCGGTGCAAAAAGGGTAAATCAGGAGATATCAGTAGTGCAGGCCACCTAACTCCAAACCAACAATACGGTTTCCTTTTGTCAAAACACAACAACACAAAAACAACCACACCCGCAAGGCAACCCGCAATCCCAAGTGACAGCACGCGCTCCTTAAGTGGGGAACCCCAACCAATCGCCAAACTCTGAAGAGGGGAGTGAGAACAGATCAGGGACTGGGGAACCACGTGCCCATGGCTGGGGGAGGGGGTCGGCTAGGGGGACGGAGCTGGTGAAGCAGCCGGCAGCAGCGGCGGCTCGCAAATACCCCCGCGATAGGCGTTCCAGGGGCCCCAGATTTTCACCCACGCCCCAGGCTTACCCCTCGCAACATACACCACCTTTTCACGAAACATACACCAATCCATGTGTTCTTTCCAGGCCGACACCGCCGGAGGCCTCTGGGATCCCCACAATTGAGCAATGTCACGCTTAGCGATCATGTATCCCAGAGTCACCCACCGCGTCTGCGGAACCGAGTAGTCAGTTGGCTCCCACACATTCAGCAAGCATCTCCTCGCTTCAGGCAACAGCACGACACGCGTAACCACTCGCAGGACCTCATGCACACCACGCCAGAATCGCTCCACCTTTGGGCATTCCCACAGAATATGCAAGAAAGTTGCCAAAGCACCACAGCCACGCTTACACAGTCCATCCTCAGCTAGGCCCATGCGTAGAAGCCTTGGCCCCGTCACATAGACCCGGTGGAGGATCTTAAGCTGGACGAAGCGAAGGCGAGCCGGGATGGCCACCTCCTTCGGAGAAGCCACCGCGGACATCCAGTCCTCGTCGTCCAACTCCAGCCCATCGGCAACCCAGGCCTCGCGGAGGCCAGTCAGCAGGCCCGATCGGTCGTTAATCAGTTTTTTGTATATAAGGGAGATCGTGCTGTCTGGAACATGGCCATCCAGCACTCTGTCCTCCAGGGGGGAAGACTCCGGAATGGACGCGACATCCGGGAAGACGGAGCCCAGCGCGTGGCGGACTTGTAAGTACCGGAAGTACTCACTGCCTTGCAACTGAAACTCCGTCTGCAGCATCTCAAAAGTTTTGAATCCCCCCCTCGTCCAGAGATCTCCCACTGTGCTGATGCCGATCGTGTCCCATTTCTCGAAGCCCTTCGAGGTCCACAAGGAGCCCAACCTCGCCGATGCATATAGCGGTGACGCCCGGGTCAAACGGTCCTTCCACCCCATAGCTGCGTTAGCCGCGTGCCATACACGCACCATGACATGCGTCGGTCCCGTCAGGCGAGGGTCCGGCGCGCCAGAGTAAAGCGCCCGATTGTAGTCGCCACCGGGCAGGAGCATCTTGTCCATTTCAAATGCCGGGTTCAGGGCGGGCCCGTAAAGGCCATGATTAATCGCAGCTAGCTGGGAGGCCCAGTAATACCGTTTAATATCCGGGAGGGCAACCCCCCCATCGTACCACGGGAGCGTCAATTTAGCCAAGGCGATACGTGGCCTCCCGTCCCAGAACAGGCGACGCTGCAAACTCTCCACCTCTCGGAAGTAGCGCGCCGGAACCAAATCCATAGTGTTCTGGAGAGCGTACAGAAAGCGCGGCAACGACATCATTTTAAACAAGGCCGCTCGGCCAAGCGGCGAAAGCGGCAGACGCCGCCAACGCACCACGTCCTCTTTCAAGCGCTGGAGGGGGGGCAGCAAATTCCGCTCGTAGCGGGCCTCCGGGTCCAGAGTAATATATATACCCAGGTACCGAAACCCCTGGGAGGCGATCTGGATCGGACAGTCCCGTGGTAGGACCGGAGCCTCCCCGGCAAGCACATATACACAGGATTTCGCCCAGTTGATGACGAGGCCTGAGTTGCGACCGAATGAGCGCAAAACATCAACTAGGACGATCAGTGATTTACGCGGGGAGGCGAGATATAGAAGGATATCATCAGCGTAGAGGGACACACGGTCCTCATGCTCGGGGGTCCAACGGAGACCACGGATGGAAGGGTGCCACCACAGCCACTCCGCCAGGGGCTCCAGGGCCAGCGCAAACAGGAGAGGCGACAGGGGGCAGCCCTGTCGCGTACCCCGTCCCAGTGCGAATGGGGCCGAAACTCGTCCATTCACCACCACCTGCGCCAATGGGCCGGAATACAACAATTTGACCCAGCTGATGAAGCCCGGTCCGAAGCCAAACTTCGCCAGCATCGCCCAAATGTATGGCCACTCAAGCGTATCAAACGCCATGGTGGCATCCAAGGACGCCAAGATGGCCGGTTCCCGCACGAACGGGACATGCGCGAGCACCCCGTGCAAGCGTCGCAGATTAAGGGCCGTGTTACGATGGGGTATGAAGCCGGACTGGTCTTGGTGGACCAAGTCGCCCACCACGCCGACCAGCCGGTTGGCCAGCACCTTGGCGAGGATTTTGGGCTCCGCATTCAAGAGCGAGATAGGCCTATAGGATGTGACCCGCTCATGGGGTCTCCCCTCCTTGTGGATCACCACGATCGTGGCCAGACGCTGGTCCGGCGGAAGGGAACCCCGCGAGCAGGCCGCCAGGAACATCGCGCACAGGTGGGGCGCCAGCACATCCGGTCGCAGCTTGTACAGCTCGATAGGAATGCCATTGGGGCCCATGGCCTTGCCAGATGCGACCGAGCGGATAGCAAGGGCAATTTCGTCCGAGGTGGGAGGAGCGTCCAGCGAATCCCTGTCCTCCTCCGAAAGGGAGGGCAGCGCGATGTCCCGAAGCAGGGCATGGGAATCCTCCTCCGAGCAGGGAGAAACCGGGGAATATACCTCGCGGAAATAATCCGCGAAGCAGGAGACAATGGCGTCCGGCTCGGTGACACATACACCATCCATCCTCTCGATCAACGGAACCACACGACTCGCTCTCTCCTTTTTATCCAACCACGCTATCAATTTACCAGCCGTATCACCCACATCATACAGTCGCCCCTGTTGCTCTCTACTGAGGCCCCTGGCCGCCTCCGTGACGAGGGCCCTATAGGCCGCCTGCTTGAGGTGTAAAACATGCAATGTGGCATCCGTCACCCCGCTCCCCAGGGCACCCTCTAGTTCAGTAATTTCGGCCTCCACCCGGGTCACCTCCTCCCGCTCGCGCCTCCGGGCATGGGAGATAAAGGAGAGGGCCTCCCCCCTAAGAACTACCTTAAAAGCCTCCTAAAGGGAGATGGCAGAAGGGACAGACCCCACATTCTCCTCAAAGTACCGCTGCAAGGATTTGATCAATTCGGCTCGAATAGTGGGGTCGCGCAGGTACCAGGCATTAATTGGGGCCACCCTGCCCTCCCCCCTCGGGAAGACATCCAGATGCAGCAGCAGTGGGGAGTGATCTGAAATGCCCCGCGCCAAATGGCGCACCTCTCCCACCCTCCCAGCATAGGCCGCAGGAACAAGGATATAATCAAGCCGCGAGAGGCTACCATGGGCACCCGAGTGGAAGGTGTATTGCAGCTGAGCGGGATGCTTTAGTCGCCAGCAATCTACCAATCCTAGTGTATCTAAGAGGCCGGACAGCCACGCCTGTGCCCGGGGGAGGTCCCTGGGGGGATGACGATCCATAGACCCTGAAGCCACCGCATTAAAGTCCCCCCCAACTACCAGAAGCCCATCCGGGAGGTCAAGGAGGAGGCGCCCCAGGTCCGCAAACGTGGTAGATTGCAACCCCGGCGGAACGTACACTGATACAAAAACGACCACTCTGCCCTCCATTCTACCCACCAAGCCAGTGTAACGTCCCCTCTCATCATGGCGCACCTCATCAATCTCCAATGGGAGCGAGTTCTTAATCATGATGCCCACCCCCCGCGAGCCCGAGGTGAAGCCCGAATGGGCCACCAAGCGATAGCCTCTCCGATTCATGGCATGAAAGGAATTACCTATAAGGTGTGTCTCCTGCAGGAAGATCACATCTGGTGAAATTCGTTTCAGATACTGCAGGACCACACCACGCTTAATCCTATCCCCCAGTCCATTAACGTTCCATGATAACACAGTCAGGTCCCTACCCCCCATCATACATGAAAGCCATCAATCGTCCCCCAAAGAGCATCTCAAAAACGACAATACAGTAAAGGGTTCGCCTTGCGGTGCAAACAAACAACACTCCACCCCCACCCACCCATCCCAACAGAACTCCCCCCTCCCTGCACCCCTGCATGAGCCCAGACAGCCCCCCCAAAGTGCAGTGTGCCTGTCGCCCCATAGATGAAAAACTAACTAGTCCCCCAGAGGAGGAGAGAAAGCCCCCAACGGACCCCGTACGACCTCCATAGGAGGGGAACATACACGATCAGTGAATGGTAACCAAAATGTTGTCCAGAGCAAGGCCTACTATTCACCCCTCAGTTCTGATCCGGTGCGCCCTCCCCGCCAACCGCACCCCCCCCACCCCCCCGGCCCCGATCCCCAGGCAGAGTATCCAACCAGTCCCCAGCCGCCTCGGGACGGTCAAAAAAATGCGTGCGACCATCCACCTCCACCCTCAGCTTAGCTGGAAAAAGCATTGAGTACTTAAGGTTCATGTCCCGTAGGCGACGTTTAACTCCGAGAAAACTCAGTCTCTGCTTTTGGACCGTCGGAGTAAAGTCAGGGTAGAAATTCACGTCCATATTATCAAGCTTGACCGGTCCCTGTAGCCTGGAAGTCTGCAAGATAGCGTCTCTGTCCCGAAAGTTAAAAATCCGGGCAATGAGAGGCCGCGGCGGAGCTCCGACCTTAGGTCTTCCTCCGGGGACCCTGTGAGCACGTTCCACCGCAAAAAGTTTACTCAGCCCCCGGGGCTGGAGATGGGTGAGGATCAAGTCTTCCACAAACAAATCTGCCGCCTCCTCCTCCCGTCCCTCCGGCACCCCGACAATACGAACGTTGTTCCTCCGGGCCCGACCCTCGGAGTCCTCCAATCGACGGTCCATCATGGCGCTCGCCTGGCCAAGCCGGTGCACCTCCTTTTGAAGGGCCGCCACGTCTGTAGTGAGACTTAAGGTGGTGTGGGCCAGGGAATCGACCCGGTCATTTGTTTTAGACAAGTCGGCTCTCACTAGGCCCACCTCCACCAGGGCCGAGTCTATCTTCTGCGCCAGAGTATCAAAGCGCTGGTCCACCGAGGCCTTCATTTCGGCAATGGCGCCCATGACGTCCCGGAGGGTCAGATCCGCGGGCTGAGCAGACGCCTCAGCCGGGCCCGCGGGGGATGTACGCTGTGCCTCTGGGGATCCCTTCTGGAGGGTGTAGCGGTCCATACTGTTTGACTGATGTGCCGGGCCGCGGCGGGTCGATTTCACCTTGGCCCGGTCGCCATCTTGCTTTGTGGACATGTCGCACTCCCAAAGTCGTGCCAATCTCCTCGAAAGGGCCGATAAACCAGTTCACGGGTTCCGGGGGGGGGGGTTGACCACTGCACCGCAGGACAACTCACAGCCGGCGGGTCAGCCGGGCACAGGGGCAAGGCCACACCACCGCACCCCGCTCCGCAACCCCACCTCGCTTGAGGGCAAGGAGGGCGCAAAAGCGAAAGTGAAAGCGCGGGGTACGCGAGTCGCCCAGCCCTGCCCGCCGTTGTTGTTCGCTTTGTCCCCGGATCGCCCCACAACTCCAATCCGGGGGGCCGGCGCGGAGAGGGCCGCAATCTTCGATCGGTGCTCCCACCAGTGTCCGGGGTCCGATTCGAAAACGGAAAACGGGTGCCGCCTCAGCTCGGGTACACAGACACAGTCCCCTCGTCAAAGACAGGATATAATCAGGATTAATTCAGGAGGTCGCGGAGGTCCTCGGGAGCTTCGCACCTACGCGGCCATCTTGGTTGCGCGCTAGGCTCCTCTCCCGGCGAGACTATTGTTGTCGGTTTGGTGCGCGAAGGGAGACAAACCATGTGTGCGCACGGACAGGCGATGTGCACGCCATGGCGTCTCCTCTCTGCCTCACACACTCCCACTGCGCGCTCACACGCTCCCACCGTGCTCTTGATTCAGCTTTTAGTTTCACTGCGCGCTGCAACTATACAAGGCAGACACGCGCTTGTTAAAAAGTTGTTTTCTATCGGAAAGGTTGCGTTTGTGCGCTTTTGAACGGTATTTATTTGTTTATACATTTATACATGCGCTTTTGTGGGGACAGAAAGCCAGCAGGTCTCTCATTATTTATGTATTTACGGCGGACACGGAACGTGTATAGGCAAAGTAATATAATACTTTGCTTTATATCAGCAAGGTAGCGTTAGTGTTGTTTTGAAAGCTATTCTTTTATTTGAAAATGTTGCTGTTTATGTGCTATTGTGGCAGGTGAAAGGTTGCATGTTTCTCAATTATTTATTTATATTGGAAATGGAGTGTGTGTAGACCAAACTTTCAGCTACTTGGCTTTCTTTCAGCTAGGTAGCATCTGTGCACTTTTGAAAGCGGTTTGTTTCTTTGTACCTAATGGAATTTCTCTGCCTTTGTGGCAATTGACAGTCTGCGTCTTTCCTAATTAATTGTTTATTTACATTGGAAAGGAAACATTTGTAGGCAAAGCCTTAAAATAATAGCTTTTTTTCAGCAAAGTAGTATCTCTGCTCTTTGGGAAGCATTTTTATCTGTTTGGAAGAAGCTACCCTTTATTTCCTCCTTTGTTGTTGGTAAAGCTGTTATTTTTAATCTTGGTTTGGTATCTTGTCATCTTTTACTTTATTTGCTTGGTAGGCTTTTGTGAATTGTTGTTAAGGTTTTAGTTGTAAAACGTTTTGTTATTCGTGTGCCTTTGTGTCATCTGAAAGGCAGTGTGTCTCTCATTATTTATTTATCTCGGTAAGGGAGCGTATGTAGGCACAGCTTTCACAAACATTGTTTTATACTGGCAAGGTGGCCTTTGTCCTATTTTAAAAGCTATTTTTTATTTCCTAGGGAAAAGCTAAATTTTCTTTGTTCCTTATCGTTGGGAATGTTTTTAGTGTTATTCTTGTCTATCCTACGGTAAAGATTTACTTTCGATGCTAACAACTATAAGCAAAGAACAGCAGATGTGGCTTAATAGCTCCAGTGGACAACTTTGAAGCCGGGGAGCCAGGTTCCAGTCTCGGTGGGAGGCTTACCATCCTGTGATTTTGGTCAATTCACTCAATATTTACGTGCCCAAAAAATACATGCATACAGTTCGCATCCGCAATAGCAATCTTTACAACTATGCAAATTTTCACTTTCATACAGAAAAGCACTCTAGTGCTCATCCCCCTCCCGCCACCCCTGACTCCATCCTGTCCTAGCCATACCACTTCAACAACAAGCATATGCAATGCAATCGGTCTCGCATTACCAAATGTTTTGAGCTATTGCCGTTGCAAATTATGTTTATTTATTTATTTTTGTTAAAAACAAATCCCAGCAGTAGCATAAGTAAGAGTGCAGTACCTTATGTGGCTATTACAGATCCCTTTACAACTCCACTGGGACACCTAGCAAAAGCCGGTGGTACTGCACACTTTTCTTGCTTCACAGATTTTATTTTATTACTTATGCTACTGCTAGGATATTTTTTAACAACAAAAATAAATCATTTGCAATGGCAATAGCCGAAACTTTCAGCAATGCAAGACCTATTGCATTGCAAATGCTTGTTCACAAATCTGCCACTTTATAGTTGTAAAATGATGGCATGTATTAGACACCTTTCTGCAGCTGACCCCTGTCCACATCCTGCATATGTGCCACATTTTTTAAATAAAAAAGTGGGAGATATATTGAAAAAAATCAAGGGGATGTATTTTCCCCATTGACACATACCATAGCAGTGGTAATTTTAGGCATGAGCCAGCAAATAGCGTGGTTTTGGGCTTTAAAAATAGGGAGTCTCCCAGTCTTATCGGGTTTGTTGGCACACTCATTATTTTATTACTGTTTTAATTTATACTTTAGTGCTGTTTGTCTATCAAATGTTCCAACGCCATGAGAAATGTATGCACAATATCACTAAAGGTATTTGGAGATACATGGAAGACTTTATCCTATCCACTTTCAAAACATAGTGGGGACGTTGTATGCAAATTAGCAATGTATGGTAATTTCCTCAGGCTAATATTTAAAGCATTACTGCATCGTGCTGAACAGTCAATAGCTCACTCCAAGATGGCCGCTCAAGAATTGTTCTGTTTCAACAGAGACATGAAACCCTCCTTTCAAAGATGGCCGCCACGTTCGCACAGAGCTGGTTTTGGGCACCCTGACGTATCCATCCTCGATGTCTATTCTTCTAGACACGCCGCTGCTCTCCGCACTAACACCGGCGGGCCGGCGCATGGCCGCGGATCCACCGCGCTGTTCTGACAGCAGACCCGCCTCCGCCGGGACCATGCCCTGCCAGAACCAGCAGCCAGCCTCGGGGCCCGCGGAACCCGCTGCCCACAAGCAGCTGCGGTTTGCGGAGTCGGTAGAGAACGATATCCGGGATGCAGGCGGTAGCACCGGGTCGTCTCCCGCCAGCAGCGACGGGAGCGAGGACAATGGGAGCAGCGCCGCCCAGCAGGAGGAGCAGCTCCTGGCACAGCAGATCGGGCCCCAGCTCAAGGTGCTGCCCATCAACGACCAGATCCGGGAGCTGCAGACCATCATCCGGGACAAGTGAGCGCAGGAGGGGGGTTGTCATACTGGAGGAGCGAGAAATGCTTTTATGGGGTTTGGAGATGCTGGGAGTAGAGTAACCTATAGAGTAACTATCTTCCCGACTAAGTCAAAGAGCTGGCTACAACTTTTTTGAACCACGACAGTATACTTATTTAACTAAGCCCCCTTGTATCTTTTAGGGAATCTCTTGATTTTAGCCCATTAGGTAAAAACTGTATGCCTTGGGAAGAGAATGACCAACAACCATCTGAAGACTGTCCAGTGTTTTGAAGCTGCTTGTCACGATGCTGTAAATGTAACTGGGTTAAGTGAGGATAAGACTGGCCACAATGATGCCGTGACAATTATATCGTATGATGTCATCTGGGTCAGAAGCCACACATCTGACGACCTAGATCCCAGTTCCTGGCAAACGATTTCAGTCAGTGGTTGAAGTGCATAAAGAAAGTATGAGAACTGTGATCGGAGTGTAGTGAAGGCGGGGTTCTGTGAGTTTTTTGTTGATTTATTTGAAGAGTTTTCTATAGTGTTGGCAAGACCCGAGGGTATCAGAGCGCTTTACAAACATTTGATTGTCAGACATTGTCAAAGACACTGTTAGATAAATATAGGAAGCTACATAGCAACAACGTCTTTGAAGACACTTTGGGTGCCAATAACAAATTACAGATTGGAGTCTTTATAAAGTTACATCACAGCAATTCCTGGAGAGGGATAGACAATGAACTGCCACTCGACGAGGAGGTGTCAGTTGGGATTCAGGTTGTGTGGTGGGCTTAAGAGGCTGAGGTGCTGATTAGGAGAAGAAGGTCTTTAAGTTGTCTTTTGAAGCTCATGAAGGAGGGATTCCTCCTGATATTTCCTGGGAGGGAGTTCCAGATTTTGGGGGCATTGCCCGAGAATGAGCGTGTTGGGGCTTTTTGTTTGTGTTTTTTTAGGGGGATGAGAAACATAGTGTTGGAGGTCCCTAAGTTTCTCGTCTGTCCTGCCTTTGTGAGTTTGGCAGCAAGGGAGATTGGTTTCTCTGTGTAAAGGGCTTTGTGAGTGAGACAAGCAGTTTTGTAGTAGCAACGGGCTTCAGTTGAGAGCCACTATAGATTTTTCAGTAAGGGGGAGATGTGATATTTGATTCCAGTGACCATCCTTGCTGCTGCATTGAGTGTGGCTCTTAAAGGAGCTTGGTACGATTTCGTGATGCCAGTGAGGGTAGCGTTTCATAGTCCAGGAAAGGTTTAATTTTATGAAGGTTTAGGTTTTAGAATGCATTCTTTGCTGATTTTTTTTGTCAGTTCATGCTCAGACTTGGGTGCAGGGTGATGCCCAGGGATTTGACAGAATCAGCTGTAGTCGGTTTGCAGTTTAGAGCGCCAATGGTATTTATCCATTCTTGGACTTCAGTGGTCTGTCCCTTGTTTGTTAGGACTAGGAATTCCATCTTGTGTGGGGCTGGAGAAGTGACTAAAAAGAACACAGTGATTTTATAGCTATTTTGTTCACCTTTTAAGTTCAAGTAAATATAGATAAAAACGTAACAGAAACCCCTTCAATGAAAAAGAAATGTATGTTTACATAATTGGTGGGAAATGCATTCTTCTATCTTAATAAAGCTAAGTTGATTAATGTTATACCTGCAGCTATGTATGTGTTTAATCATACCATCACAGGACTGAATCCTGGTTGGCGCATTGGGGGAAAATTACATATTTATTGTGCTGCGAGGTTCCAGGATGCGACTGTAAGCACTGTGAATATGCAACTCAATATTATAAAATTGTATCACACAATATAAGATGAGATGCTGAAAATGCGCAAATAGATTTAGTGTTTAACTTAAAGCAAGTGCCTTCAAAACGATATATATTTATTAATATGCAATCAGACTACAATATAATATAACATGCATATTTGTAAAGCGCACGTTTATCCAGAAGGATGTATTGGTGCTGAATAACAGATGTTTAGTGTTTCCCAAAATAATGGTACTCATTTTTTCAACCTCAGAAGGATGAAGGGCTGAGTAGACCTACATGGATTTGAACCTGTACCCTGAGGTCAAACTCGGGCCATAGGGGCTGCATTAGTCCACAAAGCCACCAGCCCCAGCTGTGTCTAGTGTAATCTTTTTTTGCAAGTTTCCATTGGAAGTAAATATTCCAGAACTCAGATGCTATTATAGATACCTTACCACTTCAAAAATACATCTTTGTCAACTCAAAGCTTTAAACTACTCCCACGAGTTGCAGTAATATACTAGCACCAAAGCAGCCTTTCGAGTTTCTGATTAACTAAGTGTACACATTTACATTTATTTGAGGTAGAAGGCACCCTGACACGAAAGCTTTCTTCTTTCACTGTCAGCTTCATCCCTTGGCTTCACAGTGCCGGCAACCCCTCCCTTCCCTTCCAGGTGGAGGCACCTGAAGGTCAGAATTACACGTCCAGGGGCAGTTGTTTTTTAAAGAAAAAGTACAGGAACTGTTTCCTAAAGTTAAAAAAGATTCAGAATGGCGTTCCCAATAAATCCCGGCCATTTCAACCCCGTGGGTTTTCCTTTGATTGCCAGACCAAGAGTTATGTGATGACCTTTGTGGCAGCTCCATTACTATACTAAGTAGTAGTTAAACAAGCATTGGCATAGCCAATAGGTCTCGCCTTTGGGACCTTATAAGTATTTAATTATGCAGCACAATATCCTTGGTGCAACATCAACTGTTGCATGGCTAAACACTTATAATGTCCCAAAGGCGAGACCTATTGACTATGCTAATGCTTGTTAATAGGAGACTCCAATTGTGCTCGTTTCCTCCATGACTGCACGGTGTCACATTCTTGCTCACTGCCTGCAGGCTATCTTGCGATCAACCTGGTTGAAGCATTTCCAACTTCTCTCAAGTTTCCTAGTAAGGTCTTCTAACAGAAGACAAGCTTCTGTACATTAATTAGTTCTACGAAGACTGATTTTAAAGAAATATTCCATCGAGAAAGGGCTGTGCCCGTGGGAACACCATTTTATATATTTCAGGGCTTCACAAAGGATTTAACATTACTTAAATTACATTACACATAGAAGCAACTTGCTACGGAGTTTTATGGCAAAAGGCGCAAGTCAGCTGTAACACTGATAATTCTCCAATTTTATTCTGTAGTAGGAGCCTTAATGTCTTATGAGAGAACTCCTACTACTCCATGCTAAACCTGCCTTTCCTTGACGCTTGGCACGCAAACCATGGCAGGCACACCTTCACTACAGGTATGTGTGAGTGCTCATATGCCAGGGCAGCTATGTGACTGCTGCTGGTGCAGTGCTAGCGTACAAAGGACGAGGCGTGGTTTAGAGTCCCCAGGGCAGCCGACATTTTATCTCCTTCGAGAAGCACTGCAGCTTTAAGCAGCGTCAATGTAATGGGCTGGTTGTTGGATGATCGGAATGAATGTCGCTCCATCACTGACGGCTATGTGCATATGGAAGTGTGCAAGCAAGCGTTACATTCCAGAGAATGGGGAGTCAATGGCTGATCTCTGATGATCGCGCCACTCGTGGGTGCTGTGCCCAGAATGACCCTGCAGGGCCCTTAGACTTGCCAAGCCCAGTATTGGTGGCGTGAACCCAATAGCATTTGTAGAGTAAAGAACACTCTTAGACCACTGCCCTCACATGACATAAAGCACCAGATTAGGAATTAGGCGATATTGATTTTTGGAAGGGTAGGTTTCCTGAGGTTCTCAGCGTCAAGCAACTAACCCATCCCTGTGAGGAGTGGAGAATGAGGAAAAGTTGTTTCACTCATCAATTCCTTACCTAGGAAGCAAGTGGCAACTTACAGCAAGTCACCCACAACACAGGAAAGTTGGGAAAAGTGAAAGTAGGCTGCGTGTGTGAAAGTGATCGCGGCTGTACATAGTGCAAAGCTGCCGGCTGCGCGCGTGCACGCTCGCCTGAACGCAAGCGCTAGGCCAGCCAGCAGCACTTTGAAAACTCACCTACTATATGTCTCTCCGAGCAGTGCATGCGCGCTGACTCAGCGAGACCTAAAAATGAATAATCCTAGCAACTTGTCTTGTTACAATTCAACTGATACTTACCTTTTGTTTGTTTACGCTTGTGCTGCTTTATCTTGTGCTCACAGCTATGCCATGGCATAATCACAGTCCTAAATAAAAATGTGCATACAAACCTATAACCGTACTAAGTCTTATGAACAAAACAGTTATAGGTCGCACGACCACTAAATAAGACGAGGTACTGTCTGTCTCCATCCAAACCGGCAGACGTAAATATGTTCCTTAACTGCACTAATGCATAGAGCATCCTACTCACAGGTTGAATCACAAGGACACAGAAAGGGTATTATAAACACCCCCATCTCTAACTTGCACCCAACTTTCCTAAACAAGGTGACAGACTTACATGTGTGAAAAGAAAATCATATATTCTTAGGTGCTTCAATGTTTGTTTTATATATCTGCATATCACTGTGTGTACCGATATATTGCATCGGATATGGAATTTGCTTCTAATGGATCTGAAGTGTCCTTTTGCTTGCTAAGTTTGAGGACCCTATTTGGCCCAGAAGCCATCCTCTTTAAAGTAGTGTATTTGCACTTTTTTGCAAGGCGTAAACTTGGTTTCAGTGTTTGGTATCTGGAAGCGAGATTTTGGGAAAATAATAAGCTCTGTTTTGCATTCACTAATGATACATTTTCCTCATGGACTTCTTGTGTTTCCATCAGGAGAGGATCCTGCCACTTGCTCACTTGATACGTTTTTTCTGAAAGTAATAGTTTTTGTCACATGATTATATTCCATAGATTTGTATTGAGCGAAAACATATGTAAAATGTACCAAATTTTATGTATTAAAGCATTAGGCTCCAACTGATTTTCTAGCAAGATCACTAGTAATTGACAGTGTTTTTCTATTATTTTGCTTGGTATTTTGCGTTAAATGCATGTTAGACTGGAAGGCTTTCTGATGTGTTATATTTTATTTTTAACACGTCCGCCCATAACTGTATAAACATAATTTCAAATGTTTCTCTTTTTCCATGTTTGGAAACTCACAGGTCTTCTTTGCAACAACAGATGTATACTCTGCACACCAATATATTCATGAATACGAGCTGAGAAAAATGCATTCTAATCTTAATTTTGTAAAACATTTTGAATTGTCCCCTTTTAAATATACAAGGCAGGAGTACTTAACAGCAGATTCCTATTTTAAGGGCGTTGCACTGACCTTCCAGCAAGTTGCAGATTGTAGAACCTCTAAATAATAATCATTGCACGATCAAGTTGGTTGTAAGTCTTCATTATGGCTGTGCTCTTAACTAAAATCCTGGAGATCAGTAGAGTCCAGGTCTCTGTCTGTGCCTCCTTTCAGACGCATGGGTACTGATGGGGGCTGTATGCCCTTGCTCAGACCTCCAAAGATGCTCGTTATGCGCTCCATTGGGCGTGCATGCCTTTCCTTCAGTTAGCAAACAACAATGGGGTTGGCCCTAATCAGTAAGGCTGAGCCAGTAGAACAACAAAACAATCCAAGTGCCAATACTGATTCTTATTTCTCAGAATTAATCAACCACGGCGTATGAACATTTATCACCAATAGCCGGATCTATTAGATAGTTTTAATTTTATTTTTATTGCTTGTTCTTTTTTTCAAATTTCTTTCATAAAAAAATCTTCGTACATTAATATACACAACATCATAGCAACATAACCAAATTTCGACATGCCTAATTCAGTATTAGAACTCAGTTCCCAAAGTTCCAAGTTGGCAGCATTAACCTCTAGGCCACACCTCATACCAGGTTCTTAAACTGCTTTTGTAGGTCACCTCTGAGTCTTTTGGTTCAGTATATTTCTGCGTGCTCCCCTCCCCCTGCCCTTCTCCCCACGCTGGCAGCTCCATGGCTTTAACTAGATCTGATGAGGGAGTGTAGAGCATCAGTAATGGCTACAGTCCCTGTTCAAGGTCCCCCACATTCTTTCTCCCTGAACAACCAGATAGATCCTGCATCTTCACAGTCCCATTTTGCCCTTCACAATTATTGAGTTGTATCTTATAGTCCCTATACTCTAACTTGAATACCCGACGTATGTTTATGAGGACCTTAGGAGATGCTCCATATGTAAAGTGTAATAGGTCTGGCTTTAGGTGCTAATGCATTCAAATAAAGACCAGTACAAATGCTCTTTGCATGCACAAATGCTGTTTAGTATGTGAAAGCCAGACCTAATGCTCGTTATAAAAAGAAGCAAAAGAGAATTGTTTTCTTTATACAGTAAATATAGGAGATACATATTTGAGTGTGACAGTGTGATGATTGGGTTTCCTTTCAGATGCAAAACAGTCCCTCGTTGAAGCCTATAGAAGCACTTCCCAAAAGATGGGTGGAATGGGACAATAGATAGCAAATGACAGGACGTGAGAGAGTAATTCTTCTGTGGAAGGAGCAAAAAACCCCCAAAAAGTGCAAAATATCCCCTTTCCGTGGCATGCTCCGTGCTGGCACTCTTGCCTCCTGAGTTGCTTGATCTGTGTCGGTCAAACTTGATTATTAATTAAGAGCGAGAGAGGCACTTTCCCTTATTGTTCACGATCACATAGACTGTTACTCCCAAAGCAGGCTTCTTTGATGACGTCTTGTTAATTATCTTTTTAGTGTATAAGATTGAATTCCTCAACACCATCCAATTTTCTTCAAACCGATTATTCTTTTCTTCAAAAACATCCATAATATAATTAGTGAAAAGTATAATTATAATTTTGTGGCTCATGAGGGGAAATTAGGTCTGCATGCCATCTTGAAGACCTTGAAATCTACAGCCTAGGGTTCTGATCCCGACTTCAGCATGTGACCAAAAACATGGGAGGTTCTCGACTGATCATTTTAATCCTGCTTCGCCTCAAACTTTCACTAGATCGGAACCAATCTTACAGTGAGCACTCTAGTTCTAGATCAGTTTCCACTCCTGCTTTTGAGCAAATCTGTAATTCAGTTTTACTTCGAGCCTAAACACTGTAGTATTGTGCACTTAGTGCCATGTGTTTAAACTGCTCCTGCGGCAATAAACAACATCACTGTAATAGTGAAATTTTCAGTATGCAGTTCATGAACTAAATTTGAGATGTAGAATGGCTCCTGGCGTATTAAAATTTAGGTTATGTTAATGAGTTGGGCATATACTGGGAAAAAGTGCCCTGAGAAATGCTTTATTTGTAAAAGAAAGAGTGCAGGGGGGAGCCTGTGGCCAGGACCATTAAATGTTGGTGCACCGAATACCAAGGCTGCGTAGTCTTGAATTATGATTTAAGCGTCTTTAATCTACTACACGATACTCCCACTCTGTTTCACCAGTACAGGCGCCTGCTTTCTTTGTTTTGACGGATTCTCTTCCTCCAGTTTTTCGATTTGTGTTCTTCCCTCTCATGCTCTTGTATGATGCAGAAACATAAGTGCCAATTCCCACAAATGAGTGCCGTTGGCCCCATCGGCAACCACAGGCCAAATTAAGCACTGCCCTGAGGCTAAAGTGCTTGGCTCCGCACCATCCAAAGATCCGATTATTTGTTTAAGGTATCGTAATGTTTCTTTATATTTCAATAAACATAGAGAGTAACATCCACCTGTATCAACAAACTGCACCAGACAAGTATCATCCGTGATCTTGAAGGATGATTTAAAAAAAATTAAAAAAAAAAACAGAATTGTGGTCATTCAGTACGTTCGGAATGTCTAGGGATTTGAATTTGCCTGTGTCATATATTCTGATCTGCGTAATAGAAAACCCAAATAGGTAGTTTTGCTGCAGGTCACTTTGGCACTAGATTTATTTGCCGCCGAATGATGCATTGAGAACATTTATTTTTACTGAACATAACATAACGTGTATTGGTAAAGCGCACGTTCACCCAAGGGTACCTTGGAGCGAATAACAGATGTTTATTGTTACCCAACACAGTGGTACTCCTTTTATCTACCTCAGAAGGAAAGGTTGAGTGGACCCGCCGGGTTTTGAACCTATGACCGTGAGGTCGAACGCAGGCCACTACAGTGGATGCATTAGTCCACTAAGCCACCAGAACCGGCATGAGCGCTAATAACATGGGTAGTTGATGCACATTGTAGTGTAAGTAGACTGTGGTAGTAAACAAAAAGATATCGGAAGACTGCCTTATTTTATACTGCTGGATTACAATTTCCCTGATAATTTACATGTAATGTGTGAATTGTAAAGCAAAAGCAACCAGAATGACCGACCAAGATCCAGCTCAACCAACACACATGTATTATTGGTAATCTAGAAAATAGGTGCAAAAACACTTCCTACATCCGTCATTCAAAGATGTAAAACGAATCAAAGCATAAATCCAAAGGTGGAAGGTGCACTCATTAAGTTTGAACACATTGAATCAAATAGTCCAAATAATATTGTATTTTTTTTCTTTTTTTTCTTGTTATTCTTTTTGTTCTGATGATTTTAGCACGAACAATGCACAGCCTGATGAATCTAACACGAACAATGCACAGCCAACGCGTTTCGTTCCGTACAGGAACTTTGTCAGGGCTGTAATTATCACAAACAAAGAGGACAACATTTATAAACATGTATATATGACAATCATAAAAAACAAACATATGATACATAACTACTCAGTCTTTGGAGGAGAATGGCACATAAAAACCACACACATATAAAAACTTTTTGACATATAAATATATACATACATAAAATTCACAAAGACATCCATTGCGAAGACACATAATTTAAAATACAGTTCAAACCACTAGACAGTACTCCATATTAGCTCACAAATTGTGTTTGATAATGGGGCAAAATACATATATAACACTCAGAAAAATAAGAAAGAGAAAATAAGCAAGAAAGAGAAGATGAGGAATTAATGCAAAGAAAGTGACAGTCGATAACGTCTCACCTCTTTTACGCGTAATGTTGATTCTTCTCATTACTGTGTGTTATGTGTAGGTTTCTGCAGCTTATTATACGGGAATAACGTTGCCCTGAATAGCGGTGTGGATTTGACTAATATAGTGTTCCTATTTCTCATTGTGCCTTTTAAAACGGGTTGTAAAAAGTTTTAATATGCGTGTGGTTTTTATGTGCCATTCTCCTCCAAAGACTGAGTAGTTATGTATCATATGTTTGTTTTTTATGATTGTCATATATACATGTTTATAAATGTTGTCCTCTTTGTTTGTGATTATTACAGCCCTGACGAAGTTCCTGTACAAGTGCACCTTCCACCTTTGGATTTATAATGTGTGAATTGTACCCTGTGGTTCATCATTTTCCCTAAATCTGGCACAAAAACATAGTCGTCCATATGTGATGTGTTACATGGCAATTTTTTAGGTCTAGGTTTTGACATCTCAGTTGTCAATCATATCTCTTGCTTCCAATATGCCTAGAGTGAGCTTTGCGTCTACTCCTTTTAACCCCCGGCGTTTTTTAACCACACTGTTTCAGCCACTGGCTTGAGACTTTGTCAATCGCTTCTTGACTCTGCCCAGTGGAGTATTCATGTCTCACCTTATTCTGTTGACTGTTTCAGCCTGCACTCGTGTTTGTTTGAATGAGGGGGTCCATGACAACCGTAGTCCTTATCTGTCCACTTTTCATGACTTTAATGTGGTAATGCTGCAAGCGTTTGCACTTTAAAATCCAGACCTGTTGGCTTTGCCAACGCACTTTGCTTAAGAATCTGTGGTTGTTAAGCGAATTGTTACTTTGTAGGTACTGTTCATTTTCTGCATCATTTGTTTTGTCGTGGAAAGCCTGGGCTGTTAAGGTTAAAAATGACAAACTAGCTTTAGAACAACCTGTGAAATTTTGACATTTGAACTTGTCGCCTTACTTTGTAGCTCTTCATTTTACCTCATACCCCGTGTTATGCTCACATCCTTGTTTGCAGGGATCCTGCCCTCCTCCCCTTGGAATCGTTATCATGTTTTTGCTGTGCTCTGGTATCCAGTTTTGATTGTGTGCTGCATTCGTGCTGTTTTAAAACCTTATAATTACATGACAGATGGTTTGACAGTTGTTAGGCACTGCTATGGCGTTAACTGCAAAATGACTAGGCACTTATTTTTCAAGATATTCAGTATTGCCAACGTTTACTAAATATTTTTTTGTTTTTGGAACAGTATTAGTACTCCAGAACACCTGTGGCACAGGGTGATGAGAGAAGGTGGAAGAAACAGACGGATGAGTCATCATGTGTTCAGGATACTTTCTGGACTTACCCTCAAGGCGAGGAGGTAAAGGGACTGTCCCATCCCCTGAACCATTTGAATGTCAATGGGATTAAAAGTGGGACAGTTCTCGAAAGCCCTCGCGCCCCCCTCTTAGGCAGCTGGTTAGTACAATCACTGGATACCCACTTTCTTTAACGCCCAGGGTATCCTCTTTTTTGGAGGAACCTCTGATTCTTCAAAATTCTCTCCTTGAAGCATCTCATTGGTAGGTCAAGTCTTGCCATATGGGTCGGCAAACAAGTTACCAAAGTGTCTGGATTGAGGGTGGAGGTACTATCCACTCTACCTGTCAATACCGTGGACTACAGCGCAGGCCACACTGGAGAATGCTCATTCAAATGTGTGACTGTTAATGCAGCTTTCTTGTCCTCTACATATCGGCAAATCAAGTTTATTCTTGGTACACATTCTTTACTCAAAGTTTACAGTTCGTTTGTTGTTAGACTGGATTTCCATGTTCAGATCTGTCTTTCCCATGCTGCTTAGCATGGTGAGAGGAGAACTATTGGAGCAGGGGAAAAAGGCGGTTGGACCTGCGGTGCTCACTGTGTTGGTGGTTTAAAGTTTCGTCTAACAACTTTCTGGGGATTTAATACTGGCAACGGCTACCTGTGGATGGGCAAGACTTCCACCAACACCCCTCGAGAATCCAGCGTGGATCCTGGATTGAAATTTCAATAAACACATCTTTCATTATTTATTAAACTGCATGACATTTTCTTATGTAGTGCCCAGAGAGTATCAACTTGTTTCCTTCTAAGCTTTAGATTAGGGTGGGGAAGGATAATTTATACATTTTTTTGATGGCGGTTTATGCTCATAACCTTGGGCTTTCGTTGTCAACACTCCATTTTGGAACCCTCACGTAGGAAAGCATGCTCTTCCGCGAGGAGCAAACGGTGTCTGTGTCCTTGTGGCAAGCATTCGATTCCTGATATCCGCAAGGGGGACCACGGTCTGTATGCATTGTCTGAATCGGGTGAACCATTATTACCTCTGAAGAAGCGGAAAAAACTCTTTGACTGGTCTCATAGCGATTGGTGGGGAGAAGTTCTCTCCAGCAAGGAAACGAGGAGTGTTACTCCATAACCTTGATATTGAATTGTGTATTATTCATGAGAGTTTGGATGTAATAGCAATATGCAACGGTGATGGTGAACCAAGACACTTGTATGAGATGTCTGTCTTCATGTTGGAAAAACATTTTGGGGCATGCATCAGTGTAGTCCTAGACGGACATAAATTCTTCACAAGAACTCGAGGCAAAAATGAAAACTTTGGGAACTAAGTGGCGTCCTAAAAAAGCTTGCCTATAGCGTGTGGGGAAGGAGATTTAACTGACTCTCTTCTCAGAGATCAATTGGCGCAATGTACAAATGACAACCGAGTTCAAGAAAAAGTTTTGGCGAAAAATTCGGACATCATGGAAGGGATGGAACCTACTTCTGGTTGGGTTCCGGAGATGAGCAGGGCAGTAACGCTGTAGAAAGGGTTACTAGTGCAGAGGCAGCTAAAGATCATTTTGAAAGTAACAGGGGAACATAGCAGTAAATACTGGCAGAGCCTCCCAAAGCTAATCGCAGTTTGGCGAAGGACACTAAACGCTTCACATGTGGCAGGCCAAATCATCCCTCTAATGGTCCCAAATGTTCTACTCGGTATGCCGCAGGCAGGAATTGTTGCAAAAGAGGGCTTTTTGCTTGGATGTGTAAAAACAACAAAGGCCAGAGCATATATTATTGCTCCTGAAATTAACCAAAAAGCCATATTGCCAGTTGCGCCTTCTATAAGTGGTGCAAAACAACGCACAACCTTCAGACATTACACATAATGAAATGCTAACATGTATTTTCTTGTTTTCTGTATTCACTGATCTGTGAAACATGGAGGTTTCAGTATCGCTCACAAATAATAATCACAAGCAAGTAACCTACCCTGGGTTGTCGGGATATTCTGCTACATGGGAGGTGTGGGGGACATGCCCCTGTAGTCACACACTATATTGGCTATGTCAGGAGACTCGTACCTTGAATCTCTTCCGCTGTCTCAGAATGCATCAGTTCTGCAAACTTCATCAAGGGTGTCATGAGACCTGTAGCACCTACTTGGACCTCGTTACCTCCCCGATGATAATGGGCATAGATGTGCATGATACTGCATTCTCCATCTTCACAGATTAGTGATTACAGATAACAAGAAAACACGGTTGTATTTTACTTTGTGTTAGGTCTGTGAACTTTAAAAAAAATGTTTTTTAACTTGTTTTCATTGGCATTTCCTATAGTGATACAACTTTGCAGTAAATCCCACAAAGTAAGGAACCGCAATACACAAGGTAACAAAGGTACAAAAAACTGAAGGCAGTGAATTTGGGGAGAGGGGCAAAGAACAGAAGGGAATACAAACGGGTGTGAAGGTCGCTGCATAACTGTACCTACAAGACCACACACTGCTTGGATTCTGAGGGGTTTGTCTTGGGTTGGGTTAAGTGGATAGCCGGGGAGCCACAGAGGTGCGTGCTGCGACCCTCATGATGGGACAAAATAGAGATCATTTGGATCTTGCAAGAGCACCTGTCTTCTGCGGAGAAATCATTGTTGACTGGAGTTAGAGTTGTTGCCAAGCAGGGATTATGAGAAAGGCCTTTATGAGCTGGAGCTGCAAACTTTTCATTGAAATTGCGATGCCTGCCATGCCTGAAGAAAGAAGGGTCTGTGTAGAAAAATGAATAAGTTCACAAGTCAAAATCAGAGAGAAATCAAGTTAACATGGATTTCTTCTTTACCCATTGCCTTTCTTCTTCTGAAGTACAGTATTTGGGACTTGGATTTATTTAGAATTTTTTTCATATGTTAGAGAAATTTGTGATTCTTGGACAATGAGCTGGTTAGTAAAAGTTCAATACTTGGACTTTGGCCGTTCCACACGGTGAGTTACATGTGTTTGAGTGTAGATTTCTTGAAAGACATTTGCCTGGACCTAAAGGTTTTTGATTCCTAATCCAAACTTAAGCTTTGTTTACTTTGCTCTATTTTGGCCACTAGTAATATCTGATTGTTATGTTAGCCTCCATTTATAACGCGCTCGGATACTCGAAAGTGTCCCGGATTGTGCCGTAGTAATAGGTAGGCCCTTACCCCATGCAGTCCAAGGTCGCAGAGGATTCAAGTTATGGAAAAAAGGAATCAGTTCTTCATATACAACAGTTGTCTTGGTAACTAATGTCAAATCGCAGCATCGATTAAAAAATGGGCTGTACCTTTGAATGTCAACCCATGATCCCCTGTGCACAGTGATTTCGTGACACTTATTCTCAGTTTATTTTTTTCTAGTTTTTAAGAGGTGGACCTACGCCATAGATGGTCATCGAAGTGAGCTGAAATGCAGTAACATGACCTTGACCACAGCAGCAATTACTCTTGACGTACCGTGGACATTTGCTCAGAAGCTCCCTGCCACCTTCGGGACCAGGCACGTGTTATAAGCACATCAAATGTGCAAATGTGTTCTTGATACCGGTTAATGCATGTATTTTGAGTTTCCATATGCAACACACTGAATGTCCACTTTCTGCTCCCCACAACAATCTGTTTGGCAGCTTTGTTGGTTCTGACATTTTGCCCAAAAACAAGAGGCGCTTTACCTGCACTTGTTTCAAAGTCAGTGAAGGTACATGTATTGGGGTGGTGAGGCTTGGTATCTTCATTGATCTTCTTGATCTCGATATAAAACTAGGAATATGACTTTGGATTGTTCCTGCAGGTTCCACGTGTGCCGTTCGTGATGCCAGCTGGCGTATACTTGCAGGTTGGCAGAAGGCCACATACACTCACATTATGAAGTAAACAGCTGCAGAATTATCAAGGGTGCAATAGCGTGTGCAGGGTGGGGTTCTCGTGCCATTGGTGGACAGTGATGCATAAGGTCCATGGTAATTTGGGGCATGTGGCTTTTTACTCCCTTATATTGCTTTTGTGTAATGCGGTCTTGAAAAAAGTGTTTCAGTGAAGTAATATCTAATTCTTGAAAATAAATCTCCATTTTAAATTCACTTTATGGTCTCTTCTTTGTGTTACAATGCAGTCCTGCTTAAGATACTCCATGTCATTATAAGATTAGAAGATGCAACAATTCATGCTCTAAATTCTTAGGAAATAATTGTTTGCAATAATAATGGTTTACATTTTTGTAACAGATTTTATTTTGTCCCTTTGGAAAATATAGTATGCTAAATGAAAACAATAATGGGCAAGGCCAGTGCATCTGCCTCTTATGTTGTAAATAATGCAAACACTTGCTTGCAAAAATGTTATGGTGTTATATTGGTAATGGTTGTGGTGAAAGTAGTGGTAAGGGTCTACTCTAAGTAATGGTTTTGGTGGTGGTAATAGTAGTGGGCACGGGGGTGGTAGTAGTGGTCACAAGGACAATTGTAGTAAACATGATGGTAATGGTTCTACAAGAGTCATGACACATTTTCTTTTAAAAACTACTGCAGTAAAAAAACTGACCAAAAGCAATGGTTTCTGTAAATAATGAAATTCTGAGGTCAAGAAAGGAATGTGTGACTGGTCAGTATATTTTACAGATGGGAAATAGTCCCTCATGCACTGCACACACATGAGCATGCAGCAATAATTTTGAAAGTTTCAACTGAGGCGAATTTGCAAATGTACTGCTTCTTAGAGCCTAACATGATTGGCTACCAACTCAGGCACCCCTGACTCAGCAATATTTGCAGCATGCCTCTGTTTCTTTTTTTAATTGGAAGAGCTTAGAAACCAGTAAATGCATACTAAAGTGCTACAAAGATAGACATTTAATATGAGAGTTAGCCCTAAAATATCCTAGATGATTACAACACCAGTAAGTGTAGATGTATTAATTGTTGCGTAACGAGGAAGCAATATTTCATGGGAGGACCGATACAAAAGGACTATCTTACCTGCATCAACAGTGCTACAACAGAGCATAGCTCACCTGTGATGTGGTGTCTGAGAAACTGGTCACATTCCAACCCATCATTTTCCAACCCTTTTGTAGTCTGCTAGACGTAAGAACTACAGAATCCCGCCCTTTGCCCAAAATTAGATAATGCAGTGATTCCATCATATGATGGAATTTCGGTGCGGCTCACAAACACAAAATTGCACCATTTCTCATTCTTCGAATCCGTTTTGGCATTTTACGTTATAAGTGATTAGGTGTGACTTTTTCACTGAGTGCCACTATTGTGAATGACAGATACTAAACAAGCTATTCATTGCTATGACGTAGCAACAGTGGGTAACAAAAGTTGTTGCTACGGTTACTAATTCATAAAGGAATTATAAGCTACTTTGACGGTGCTCTCTCATTCAAAATACAGAGCACAGCTTGGTAGGGGTATAGCCGGGAAGGCACAGAGGGTGGCAGGTGTTCATTTATATTCTTATTTACATTTGGTACCAAGGGTAGAAGCCGTGTTATCTATGGCTCCTCATTATCTCTCTGCCCCTGCATAGCAATTCAATGCAGGGGCAGATGATTTTGAAGACAATACATAACATAAAATTGAAACGGAAAAGGAAGGTGCACCAGCAAAGAGTCCAAGCTCAAAATAAAATACTTTGTATTTCTTTTATTCTTGTGGACTCTTATCATTGAGCCACCAAACGAGAATCTTTGGATATTATTAAAATGCACTTGTTGAGCTGAAACTTATTTACGTGTGACCTTCACCATCATTACTGATCATTTTATTAATAATTTGTTTCTGGAATGCTCTATGGGACTACTTACACTATATGACTTTCGCTGACTGCTACGATTATCTCAATTTGCCCTGTAGAAGTTATTGTGTTAAGAACGAAACGCGTTGGCTGAGGTTTTATCATATATTTTTATATTACAAAAATAAAAGAAATACAAAGAACTTCATTTTGAGCTTGGACTCTTTGCTGGTGCACCTTCCTTTTCTGTTTTAATCTTCTCATCTGGATTCCAGTGGAGCCCTTCTACGGCGGACTCCGGAAGAACTGTACACAGGACTTTTTATATACTTTTGTACTGGGATTGAGGTGCTGAACCAGGTGTCAGCCATAGTTGTTTTCTGTTGTTTTATAACATAAAATTGTAGATGGGTAAAACATGAATAACAGGGATGTTTTCCACGCCAAGGTTCTGAGTGACTTCATAGACTCAACCTTTGAGGTCACTCGAAACCCCTTGTTGAAAAACATCCCCGCTTTTTTCACTGTTACATATCTATAATTCTGTTTATCATGTGCACCCACTTAGAAATGCAAATGTTTTTGCAGATCGGGCCCCAAGAATCCCTCACAGTTGTAATGTATGTGGCAAAATGACCCCTTTTTGGGTGGTAACCCCAGTTTTTCAGGACTCCTGCTGGTAATTTTGAGCTCTTAACACTGGGACATTGCTATCCAGTGTCCAATGTTTGTGCTCCGACCTAAAACATGTCGAAATGAGCTTACCTCCTGATTGGCACATTAAAAGGCTGTCGAATATGGAACAGAGGTACACCTATGGCTTGGACAGTGAAATGCCATTTGTGGATGGAGCACTTATGGTGCCATATACTGCAGTGAAAACATGGATTCAGGCCTACCCTATGTATCCTGATAGCAGCAGCTTGAACTCTGCTACTTAGAAATGTCAAAATCACTTTTTTGACTGGTTGGAAAACCTAGTTTTAAATATTAAATACATCAAGCCTAAGTGCACCTTGCTGCCCTTATGGTAGGGCGCATAATATTTAAGAGTGAGACGTGTAACAATAGAACGGCATGTTCTCCCACTGATTAGGCCCAAAACTACATTGTCACTGGTCAAGCTGTAGCTGAAGTAGGAAAAGTGGAAGTATACATTATACATTTTTATCTTTAAAGTTTGACCTGAACCAGCTATACACTCTATTCAAAGACATATTTTTATTTTCAATAAAAATCCACTGGTGAAGTCAAATCTCTATTACATATATGGAAAATGTAACTTTTAGAATGTTGCCTTCACCCTGCATGAAGCTGCTGGAGGCTAATTTATATTAGCTCTCCATCAACAGTACTTGGCCAAAATTAGGTGTGAAAGAGACATGAAAACCACTCCCAAAGGATAAACAATGGCCTGGGAGTGGAAAGGTGTTTTCTTCTCCTGGCAGGGAGACGAGTTGTGGTGGGCTCAATAGCATTAGTTGAATGTGTTTATTGAAGTTTCAGAAAGCAATAACCATATACATAGTAAATACAATGTAATAGTAATTAACATTACAGAGTATTACAAGTACTAAATAAAATAGAACAGATAAGAGAACCTTTTGTAATATAACAAATCTGTATGATTTTATATAAAAAGACAAAACGGAGAAAGAAAAAAACAAATAGAGATCTAGCAATAAAAGAACTAAGATGCTGGTGAGTGAGAGGATACATATGTAGTGAAAGGTAACCAATAAAAATCCCATTTAATCTTCTATTGTAACGACAATGAAGGAACATTAGATATTCTGTGTCATCACAAATTAAATTCCACCATGTAGATCAAGATCATTTAGAATTATCTTTCCAACAAGAGTGCATAATCTTAAAGGCAACCGCAATGAAAGATCAGATAATACAGGATGTGTTGAAATGTGAACAAAAGCAGGTGACATAGATCCAAAGAAACCTTCTTAGATAGAGAGTGGAATATTATAATGGAATATTATTGAACATTTATACCAAATAACTTTACAAAATGTAAACAGATGAGAGCAATATTAGAGTAAATGAGTTGGAGTACCGTTAGAAGTGGAGCATGAACAACATGATGACAAAATCGATTAATCAAATTTAGAAATACATTCCGGGGGTAATAACAACTCTATTATAGACAAAAAATTAAGATTGTATATGCGTGCAGCCTTAGACGTAGTAAATACTTTAAGCCATATTTTATCCCATTGATGATCAGGGAATGATACAGAACGGTCATTTTCTCATAGTAATTCAAAAGAGATTTTTTAATCGGACGGGAGTATGCGATAATAAAATGTATATATGTGCAGCTTTGGGAATAGAATCTTGATCAATAGTGTGCATTGGTGTCGAGGGTGTAAATGAGGTGAGGTCAGGATTAAAGTTGTGAGTCAATAAAAAGGATTGGAGTGCAGCAGATATTAATTCATATTCCTATAAAAAAGAACTTGGTAAGTTGTATTGTTTTGTAAAAGAATAACAAAATGTTGCTTTTCCAATTGATTGACAAACACAATGGCCTTGTATCTCCAATCTTTAAATTAAAATTACTTGCCGCGAAATATAATCAACCTATTATAACAAATACAAGAGGATAGAAAGCATTGTTGAAAAATCCTGATTAGCTGAAAATATTGTATGTAACAAGTGCTGGTATTATTTTAAGATCAGATTTTTTTTTTTTAAAGTACAATTATGCATGTGAACCACCTCTTTGAATGAGAAATCCTTCAATATGGAGCGTTCAAAAACAATCCATCGTGGTATGGGAGAATCTTGAAAATCTTTCACAAATGCATTACTTACCATGCAATACCTAATGGGAAATGGGGCACGACTGACAAAATGGCTAACTCACGGAATTCGAACTGAGAAGGTGGTCTCTTTACGACCGCTACGAGACAAGTGGGAAGGGGACGTAGGCCATGCATTTACAGCTAAGGAATGGGACACTATATTGGGGCACCCCAAGAAGGTCTCTCGAAATCCTAAATTTAAATGTATTCAATTGATGGTGTTACACAGAGCTTATTTAACCCCACACAGACTGTTTCAGGGGGCAGACGATGCCTGCCCACGCTGCCGTGCACCTGATGCGGGGTTGATACACATGATATGGGACTGCCCTAGACTGGGACACTACTGGGCGACGGCCTGCAAAATATTGATGGATTATAGCCACGGTGCGCCGGAATGACACTCTGGAATACTGCATACTGGGACTAGGGCCCCGTGAAAAGAAGGGTAGTTCTGCCTTCAGTTTTGTTAATCTTGCGCTCCTGCTGGCCAAGAGAGCCATAACCACAAGATGGAGAGCCGCTAAGGCACCGTCCCTGCAGGAATGGCACACGGAAATGTTGAGGTGGGGTAAGGCGGAGGGGACTGAACTACAACGGTAGGAATATATAGGCCTAAGAAACACCGATTTCGTTGAGCTGGAATGCAATGATAGAGGAATACGCTGCGATAGACATTTTGTCCTACTGAGGCGGACTCAGACTATCCCATGGGGGGTTTGATCGACGGCCACGGGACACAAAGGCCCCTCACAATCTTTGTGGGCTATACTGTGTAAGTTAGCAGGACTGTACAGTTTGCCTATGTCAGTCTTTGGAACCGAGACACATACAACTGCGGATGTGGAAAATTGTGCAAATGCTACTGTTAGATATTATGGCCGAGCATGTGGGGAGGAAGGGGGAGGTTGGGTAAGAGTTTTTGTTAGAATACTATAACTGTATTAGATCCTGATTGATTTGACTAATCATGACATGTTTGGCTGGACTCCTGGTGTAGATGAAAATGCCTAAAACCTTTCGTATTTGCTTAGATGCATATTAACGATCTTAGACCACTGAGTGATGTCATGCAGAGACTGTCATGGATGTTCGATACTATCAATGGGTGTTATCCTAAATTGGTTGTAAATATGTGAACTATGCCATGTGTCCATATATCGCTCTATGAGGTCTGGCTCACTGTTATGTGCAATCAATAAAAATAAATTAAAAATCTTGAAAATCTTTAAGGCATACAATTCACAAATTAAAAAAGCAGCATGGTAGCGCTTAAGTTAAGATCAAGAAAACAACCCCCCCCCCCCCTCATTCTTTGGGTGTTTGAGTTTAGATAAAACAATACATGAATGTTTGTTGTTCCAGAGCAATATGACACAAATGGAATTAATTTAAGTAAAGTAATACTTGGGTATTTTAAAAGATAACATAGAAAGTGTGTAAAGGACATGTGGCACAATCATCAGCTTGAGGGTATCCAATATAGCCCACCAAGATAGATGAAGGGGAGATCAGGATGTCAATTTCTGTGATTAAAGTTTCAAAATATTAAAATTCTTACTACGTATGCTTAAAATATTGGGAGAAAACCACACCTAAATATTTAATTTCGGAAGGGCACCATGTAAAATTACTGATGGAAACATACAGTGATAACACAAGGAAGTCAATGGCAAAATTTATGTTTTGGAAATGTGTAGTTTATATCCTGAGATGTTAGAATATAAGTTGATCGCTTGAAAAAAGGGTTTAAGGAAGACCAGGGATTTGACATGTATATCAAAACATCATCAGCATAAGCCGTTAGCTTAGTTTCGAGGTAATTATATTTAAATCCGGAGAGAAGTGTGTTACAATGAAGGTGCTCAAGGAAGAGTTCTAAACAAAAAACGAGAAGCGCAGAGGAAAGGGCACAACCTTCCTTGCCTGGTGCCTTTATGTAAATTTAAATAGGGGGAAAAGCGTCCATTAACAAAACCACTGGCACGAGGGTCAGAGTATAATAATTTTATGAATGAAATGCATTTCGGGGCGAAGCCAAACCAATGGAGAGTAGTAAACATAAAATACCAATTAACGCGATCAAATGCCTTGTCAGCATCTAGAGAGAGGGCCGCTATGGGATAGTGATATTTCCTACCCAGTTCAAGAGTTGTAGAGAACATTCTGGCATTGTCTGTAGCAAACCTACCCTTAATGAAACCAGATTGATCAGGTTTGACCAGTAGGGAAACAACACTTTCAAGGGGACATGCTAACATTTTAGCATATATTTTACAATCGTAGTTAATTAATGAAATAGGACAATAGTTTTGACAAAGGGTGTGATCTATATCTGGGTTAGGATTAATAACAGTCAGGGCTTTCAGAAAAGATCCACTAGTCTCTGAATTCAAAAGAAAGACATTAAAAAGTGAAAGTAATTTAGATGCAAAGAAAGAGAGCGAAAATGAGGAAATTAGTTCAATGGGAAATAAGTCTGGGCCAGGAGCTTTAGTTTTTTGTAGGGATTTAATAACATCAATATTTTTCGGGGAGTAATGTCGGCTTCTAATGTTTTCAAGGTATCTGGGCTAGAAGGAGGACTGGGAAGACCACTGAAGAAAGTCTTAATATCATGTTCTGATGGAATGGTATCTTCTGTATACAGATATTTGTAGAAAGCTTGGAAGACAGTAATTTCGGAGCCAGGGGTTGCAAGGTTGTTGGTGACTTCATTACGAATGCGGCCAATATTTTTACATTGGGATTAAATTTTTAAATAATTATCCAACATTTACCCGCTTTATTTTCACCACTGTGGAATTTAGATTATCTTAAGTAGAATGTTACATGCATCTCTGGTAGCAAGTTTATTAAGGGTAGACTTGACTGTAATCAAATTGTGTAAAACGGAAGATGACTTAGAAGTGACGTGAGTAGGCTCAAGTGTTTTAATTTATTGAAGCAATACAAGGTATTGGGAATATAACATTTCCTAGCTATCATGAAGGAAAGTTTCAATTCTATTAAGGACGCGGAGGCGAGGATTATGCTTTTCTCTCTCATATTTATTGCTCAGCAGCCTTAAGAGAACAAATAACAAACAAATACTACAAATCCCATGAGTCTTTGTAATGTTCGCAAAGCAACCATGGTGACAGTCCCATATAAAATCAAAGGACAGAACTTCCTCTTTCTTCAGGCGGAACAATAGATCTCACATTTCCATTAGTAGTCTTGTTTCTGCTCCGATTCTGTAAAGACAAGAAGATAGCATAAGAAAAGGGAAAGCATCTAGTGTCTCTGTAACAACAATAAAGAGGCAGGTTAAAACAACCAACAATATTCATCGATACATCAAGCATAAAAGCCGCATCCAAACATTACTCCGAAATCCTCATAAGATAAGATACTTAGCCAACATGTAGCCTGCAGATTGTCAGGGAGGGTTGAGAAGACATTCCAATGGGTGGGATAATCCTCGCCTCCGCATCCTTAATAGAATTGAAACTTTCCTTCACGATAGCTAGGAAATTTTATATTCTATGTCAGGACCGGAGGCTCAGATTATGCTAGTTCAAAGCAGTTCGACCACCAGAGAATCCATGCCCAAGAAAGGTTTAAAATAGAAGGCCTTAAAAGTAGAATCCGAGGACTAGTCTGCTGCTCTAAGAATGTCCTCTAATCGGCCTCCAAGGGCAAAGGCTTTGGAAGCCATGGCTCCCCGTGTTGAATGGGCTCTGAAGGCTTTTGTATCATTACCAGCTTCCTGGAGCACCCATCTCACCCAGCGGGCAATTGTGGCGGCTGTCACCGCGTTGAAAGGCTTCTTGGATCAAAATAAGAAGCTGCGACACCCCTGGAGGTCTGTATTCTTCCGTCATCATTTCGTACGCTCTAAGGCAGCGGACCCCACACAACTTCAGGAAATCTGGGTAGTGCACCACCCTAGTGTTAGACTTTGTACGTCGGACTACACCCGTGCTGTAACTTCCAAGGGCCGGACATCCCATACCCGTTTACATGAGATAAGACAAAGGAGCATCGTCAGCTTACCTGTTAGCCCCTTACGAGAAAGATCAGAGTTATCTTGCCAAGATTGCAGCCAACGCAGCACTGAATTAACATCCCACAAGGAGGAGTACTTCGGTAGAGGCGGAAAGGAAAGGCGTATGCCCCTCAAAAACCGACATACCAGAGGATGTTCTCCTACTGGGACTCCCTGAATGGGCATGTGACCTGCAGATATCGCCAATCGACTCGCTCTGATTGAGCGATAGGCCAAATCTTTGTCCACTAATTCCGACAGGTAGTTGACTACATGGATCATATTGGTCCCCACGGTATCCAAACCATGTCGCAAACACCAGCATGTCCATTTCCTCCAGGAAGATCTACATCGCTTGACGGTAGATTCTGCCCATGCCTTCTTGATAAGTGAGGAAGCCCTCTCCGAAAGGCCCGGGACTTCCCAACGTCTCCTGTAATCCTCCAACCCATCAGGTGGAGGCTGTCCTCCTGAACCAGAGGGTGCAAGTTGCCTCCCGCGTCCATCAGCAGAAGAGGTGTCTGGAGAAGTTGGATCGGAAAATCCATAGAAAGTTCCAGAAGAACTGGATGCCAGACTTGAGATTTCCAACGAGATGTCACTAGTATGACCACCGCCTTCTTTCTCCGAACCAGTGCCGTGAGCCTGGGTACCATGGTAAACAGGGAAACCCATACCCCCGCAACGGGCTCCAATCTTGCAGGAAGGCATCCGTTGCCTCCGCCAGAGGATCCGGGCGCCAGCTGAAAAATCAGGGAATCTGGTAGTTGAGGCGTGACGCGAAGAGATCCACTTGACAATGACCCCAACGGGTCATCAGGTTCTGAAAGATCACCGGATCCAGTTTCCAAGGCACTGTAATCTTGAAGGTGTCTGGAGTACTAGTCTGCCGTCTGATTGAGAGACCCTGGCAGGTATTCCACCTTGACGTCAGTCCATGAGTCAGGCAAAAGTTCCAGAAATCCTTGGCCAAGTCCGCCAGGAGTTTGGGGCGTTTTCCCAAAGCCTGTTGATATATCTCACTGCGGAGATATTGTCCATCTTCAAGAGGATGGCACAAGAGACCCTGTTGGCCGCCAGACTTCGAATTGTGAAAGATCCGGCTAGAAGCTCTAAGCAGTTGATATGCAGAGACTGTTGTGCTCAGACCAGTGCCCGCCTGTAGTAATGTCCCAGCAGTGGGCGACCCAACCGTGACGACTGGCATCTGACTAGATCACCAGGTCTGGGGCTGAAACGAAAATGGCCCTTCCATTCCAGGCCTGCATATGTTCGAGCCACCAATGGAGTTCCTCCAGGGCTTCTTGAGATAGGGCGATCTCCTGTGTGTAGGAGAGTCTGCGATGCAGATGCTTTGTCTTAAGACGCTGTAGGGCCTGGTAATACAATGGTCTGGAAAGATTGCTTGAATTAACGATGATAGGAGACCGACGATTCGAGCTAGGTGGCGTACTAAAAATTTCTGTCTCTGCAAGGTGCTCCTCAGTTCCCTGCGAATCAAATGCATCTGCTGTTGGGGCAATCTGAGGCATTGCTGTACCGTGTCGATCTCTAAACCCAAGAAGGTCAACTTTTGCACTGACACTCAAGATTTCTGGTCATTCAGGATGAAACTCCGATTCTGAAGAAGATTCTGAGTCAGTCTAAGTTGAACAATCAAAGAGCTCTCCTCCTGGTGCATCAGAAGAATGTCATCCAGGTATGCTATGAGGCGTACGCTTCGATCCCGGAGACACTCCATGGCCCGCCTCAAAAACTTGGTGAAGCACCAAGGAGCTGATGACAGACCTAACGCTAGACAGGTGAACTCGTAGATGAGTCCGCCCCATTGAAACTGCAGGAATCGTCTGTGGGGTGGAATAGGGACCATAAGGTAGGCGTCCTTCAGGTCGAGTCGAACCAACCAGTCGTTCGGTAGAAGCACGTCCCTTAGAAGGTGAATACCTTCCATTTTGAAGTGGCGATACACCATCCACTGATTGAAGTCCTAGAGGTTGATTACCGGCCAGAACCCCTTGTCCTTCTTCTCGACAAGGAAGATATTGCTCAAGAAACTTTCGGAGTGAAGGGTTGTGGTCACGATGGCCCTTTTTTTGCAGGAGGTTTTTGTATATCTCTGTCTACCACCTGTGCCTTCTCTCGGGAAAAGACAAGAGGCGTGGGGTGGGAAATTTGGTGCAGAGTCCTTTTGGAGCTCTATGTGGAAGCCCATCAATGTCTGTAACACCCAGGCGTTCCCTGTAATTGCTGCCCAATTGTGTCTGAACCACTGCAGTCTTCCACCCTCCTCTGGTCGGAAAAAAGGGGTAGTCCTTACCGGTGGGTCCACCAGGTGCGTTGTTGGCTCCACAGGGGTTGCCTATCCACCCGCGACCTCTGCAGCGGCCTTGCGATGGGTAGAACCCTCTGAATTTCCGCTGGTCCTGCCAGTGCTTGGATCTTCTGGTCTGAGACTTGTGGGGGATGACGTTGGAAGGACGGCCGGAGGAGTGTCCCCAACCTCTTCCGGCCCCTCCAAAAATTTGCTGACTGAATACCTTTTTAATCAATTGCTGCGCCTTATCCAAGGAAGAGAAAGTATTCACAAAGCGCGATAATTCCTTCTTAAATGGATCTCCAAAGAGACCTCAGTTTGCTACTGACCCAGCCTGAGAAGAAGCCAGTTCGCCTAGTCAAGGCTCAATCTTAATTAGCCGTGAGCGTCTATGCTCGGTAGATAATGCGCAGTTCGCATTCCAGAGGAAACATAGGGCCCTTTGTGCCTATCCTGAAAGGATCGTGGGATCTATCAGATGGCCAGTCTCTTTGGCGTCCTCTGCCATAACTAATATCTTGGTAAGTGGCCCCAGCATATCCAAGATCTTATCTTGGCAGGACCGCCAAGAGCGGTCCAGACTTTTTCGGATCTTTAATGAACTTGCTGATGAACGTGGCCATTCTTGCATCAATCTCTGCGGTGCAAGCCTCTTTATTTGTTGGGGATGGCCGGGGGCACTCCGCCTTAAGGCGACCATGGTCCTCCTGGTCCATCGGCTTCCGTATTCGGCTAGCCACATAAGACGCCACGAGGGGCGCCGGTATGCATATATATTCTCTGAGTTCAGCATACCTGAGATGTCAGCCGAGTCCTGAGATTGAGGTACAGCCAGCCTGGCTTTCTTGGCGCCACTTTCCGGTCGCCAGGCTCTGATCGGACCATGCTCGTCTCCATCTGGACCTGTGTCTTCCCCGATACCGTCATCTGCCCCACCTTGAGGGCAGGAATCGTCATCAGGGTTCCCTTCCGGCTGAGAATCCTCAAGCACCTCAATTGAATCCAGGCGTCTTTTGAGGAATGCCTGACCAAGCCTTTCAAAGACATCTGGAGAGGAAGCTGTCCCCCGAGTATTGGCCTGAGTTTTGGCCTTAGCTTTGCCCTTGGAGGGGCCCTTCGAAGCTACCCTGGGTTACCACCAGTCTCCCTCAGTAGAGGTGACCATGCTCATCACCTGAGTCCCCATCTGGACCTGTGTCTTCCCCGGTTCCGTCATCTGCCCCACCTTGAGGAGAGGAATTGTCATCAGGGGTCCCTTCCGGCTGGGAATCCTCAAGCACCTCAATTGAATCCAGGCGTCTTTTGAGGAATGCCTGCCGTAGTCTTTCAAAGGCATCTGGAGAGGAAGCAGTCCCCCCGAGTATTGGCTGGTGTTTTGGCCTTAGCTTTGCCCTTGGAGGGGCCCTTCGAAGCTACCCTGGGTTCCCCCAGTCTCCCTCAGCAGAGGTGACCACCCAGCGCCGAACCGTGAGCTCGATAATACGGGGACTCAAGAGTTTAAGGGCTGAGGGCACTGCCCTCTCCAGGGATAGGTCAATAGCATCCACCAGGCCCATGTGAATGAGGAGAAGAGGTTGTTCCTCATCGGCGGGTTCCCATGAGTCTAGTTCCCCCGCCATGTTAGAGGATGAAGAGCAAGCTTTGCCCCACAAGATAGCACAGGTGCGGTGCCCCAAGTCAATGTTTGTAACCACAAAAAGTGCAAGTTAAATTCAAAATGAGACTAGACTTACGGATCCGCAATAAAGTACATCAATACAAAAATATTAAGTACATTTTAAATGAGCCAAGAGTTATGTGCTAACAGTAAGGTCGTACAAATGACAGGGCGCTCCGTGGGCGAACTGCTGCACTGGAGCAAAAATCACGATAGAATGCAGGGGGAAAAGGAAAAACCTCTGACTCCCGCGGAGTGCGCGAAGATCTGACAACACGCCGAAGGACGGAAACTGTCACTCACTTACTTGGACTGGAGCCGAGGCAGACCAAGAATGTGGTGAAATTCCCTCTCCCTCAGCTTATGCAGTACCGCCCCCTCTAGCGAGGTCAGCGCTGCACCGCGACAGAGGCCGTAGGTAAGGTAAAACCTTTGCTGGCCGCAGACACCGCTCCCCTGAGCAGAGCGGACAACACCAGGGGTGCGGGTGAACCCACGGAACTGAAGGAAAGCACAAGGTGTTGTTACCAAGACGAGCCTTATCAGCCACTCGCGCTCCTCAGCGCGAATTTTGAAAACAGTGGTCCTTGATGAAGGTAAAATGAGAAAACAAAATGAATATAGAATTAAATCTGTCCTATATTGCTACTGTCCAGCCGGACAGTAAGATTTAATCAACAACAATTATGAGAATCAAGCGAAATACAGATAAAGTGGGACACAGTCCTGTATCCAGAAACATGAAGGTGAACAAATTAGTAACGAAAGAAGCAAACATTCGGGCAGGGAACAGGGCTTGCTTGTAAATGTGAAGGGTTAAACAAGCATGATAGTAAACACAACCTCTACACATTACATATAAATAAGTTTGTGTGCACGGTGTCAAACCAGTCAACGACGTTTTGATCCCTTTTACGAGGATAATGGGATCATCACCAGGACAAAAACCGATAAATGCCTGAAGGACATACAGCCTATACAACACAGTTAGTGTGGCAGGGGTTATGTACTAGCACGAGATCACCACCATTGAGGAGAGCACGATGGCCTCCATGTCTGGGATTAATCCGATGGAGGACTTCACTGGACTGCAAGGTGGGAAGACGTAGGCAGCGGCGGGATAAGTGATCGCCAGGCTGAAGGTGGAAGCCTTTTGGAAGGCTGGTGAAAATTGAAGCGCAGTGGCTTCCCGGGCAATGGGTGGAAGGCTCGAATTACTAGAATCGGCAGTTACGAGATTTGTCAGGATTGATTTACATTTAGACTTCCTATCTTTAAAATGTTCTAACAATTGATTAAAATCACCTGCTACAATAATGTTGGGTTTGCCAATGGAAATTTTATTTGAATGTTTTGCCAAAAATTGGGATTAGGTTTGACTGAACCGTAGATATAAAATAAAGAAATCAGTTTATTATGAATTATGGTATTAACCAGGCTCAATAACATAATTTATTTTATAGGGGACTCTTCCCCGTCATAAGTAAGTGATTAGTGACACCTGGAAAGGCCTCAGCGTTTGCCCCCCTAGTTTGGCTGGCTCCACAAAATGCTCTATCAAACAAAGCCTGCAGTTTATGAGATTTCTGGTATCAGTCATGATAACTTATTTATCTTCAAGCTCTTGATGCATTTGAAACAGTGCTTGCTCCGAATGGCTAGGCTCGGAGCAATCATCTCACTTTGACCTTGAGAGGTGACCTGGCCTTGGGCAATTGAAGTGTTCAGATTTTCTTCAAATCATGAAATGTTATGGTTTTAAATTGTTCGGTGAAATCACTGAAGGGTAAGCAATGTGTTTTCTTGTATTGATGTCATGGTTATAGATTGTTTCAAAGTAGGGGTTGGAACACTTAACCTCTCTAAAAATTACTGATTTTTGTTAGATCCAAGACACTCAGTCTATAATTTATCCTGAATAATGGCAACTGAGGTGAGCTGTTCCCCCTAAATCTTGCACCTCAAAAACATACCCACTGGATGGCTGGATTAAGCACAGTGGTAACTTTAGTTTCATGAAGCAATGGGCCCCAAGATAGGGTTCAAAATCAGTGTTGGGACAGAAAAATTCTCTGTGTGGTAAAAGACCTGTACCCCTGTCATGAGTGCCCAACTGTACTGATGTCTGGATGCCAAATGCTGATTATTGCATTATTGGCATAGGCCTGTCTCACTAATTGGGGTCTTATTGGACCAAGATGGGCACCCAGCAAGCTGCCCTTACAGTGGTGGAAACTAACGCCTTCACCAAGAGTTAAACAGCACAAGCGCGGAGGTGGCAGCATACCATGTACTGATCAATAGAAGTGAACAACTCCTTTTTGTACTGTCACTGGAGTGAAGCCTACGGGCTTACTCACATTTTTAAAAGTTCCACTGCTGTGTGCCTAACTCACCTTTGACCAATATCTGGTAGATGTAGAGTGCTTCGCAGTGCTGGAGTAGTGACTATGTACTGAGTATATTGATGTCTGTGAGGAATACATTACATGAGTTATGTGCTGTGCAGTGTGAGCACAATGGAAGAATGTGCTAGGTGAATTTGTGCTTGCGTGAAGTACAATCCATATAGGGTGAAATGTGCAGCATGCGAGTGTGTGTTTGAAAATACAATACAGAAAAGCTACAGTACTGAACAATGTGTGCAGACAGCATGTGTGTACTGAATGCATGTGTCTGTACTGGCACAATGCATGGAGGTAACTGTACTGGAGAGTATGTGTGCTGCAAATGTAAACTGAGTGCAAGTGTGGCCACAGTGGTACATTACATGGGGGATCCTGTGTTCCTTTTTAAGAAGCCTGGGTCTGTCTGTTGAAGGCACGAGGAGCAGCAATCCCCCCAGACAGATTTGTGTATTGCTGCTTTCATGTGAGCTTGGTGGGACGCTCACTGGAGGAAAGGAGGAAGAAACTCCTTTTTTACAGTACAAAAGGGTGCTTTGCGATTCAGTGCTAGATCACAAGGAAGGGGCCTGGACATATCTCAGGAAAGAGATGCGACTGATAAGTGAATCATAAATAGTAGGACTGGGTTGTTTCCTGTGTGCAGAAGCGATTCACGAGCGACGTGGGGGAAGCTCCAGCCCCCACCACCTTGTTGCGGTGACCACATATGCCAGAAGGGGCCACCATTGAACTATTTGTTGCCAGAGCATTGAGGCTTGTTACCACCGTGGTGAGGGTGAGTGTACCGGAAAAGTCTGCAATTCCGCTGGGAGTACAGCAGCATCCCCATATGCCAGAAGGGGCTACTAAGAACTAAGACTGTCAGAAGTTTGAGTTGTTACCCGTACAGGAGATTGTGTCTGTGACTGGTGGGTCAAGCCCGCACACCAAGGCTTGCACCTGACTGATTCCCCAAGGAATTAGTCAGACTGAGACGTCGCACTCTTGCTAGGCTCCTGTCAGGAGCCAGTCGAAGGATTAAACCCCCTCTCCCCGCGTCAGTGAGGGTAAGAGTAACTCATATTGCCGGGACAAGCTGGCAGCGCGGCTCAAGTGAGTGGGTCTGCGCCTGCCGGGTGCTGCCATGTGTGCCACATGTCGCCAAACAGGATCATGACTTGTGACAGCCCGCAAAGAGGGCACATGTTGCACCGCTGAACGTTTTCATACTGCCAGAGTCGGTAAGACTAAAATTGGGCCTGCGGGCCTCAGAGGTCTCTGTGCTAATGGTGCTGCGGCACCATCGACACTTCTGACTAATTCTTAAAGAATCAAAGGGGAAATCTTGAGTACGGCCTATGAGTGAGCATTCCCTGGATGTGACCATCATCGAATGGGGATTAACCCCGACCACTTTATGAAGAAGAGGGTGGACAGTGATTTGCCTGACAACTATTAGAGTCCTGACCTAAAGGGGATTGTATTATTGCTCCTGATTCTCGTTATTCCTTTGCATGTGTAGAGTTCGAAATAAAATGCTTCTCTTTCTTATAAAAGTAAGTATTGGACTGGGCATTGATTTATTGCTCATACTTTGTCCACTTTGAGTTATGAGTCATGTTTACTTAACTGTATCTACACTTTCCCCCTGAGGGAGCCTTTGACTGCTCTTCTAGAGCTACCACATAGAGTCAAGGGCTGAAGGGGGACTTGGTCCAGTTGCTCAGGATTCATAGTAGTCTGGGCCCCGGCACATCAGGAGGAACATGCCTCAACCACTACGGTTGGGCCCAGTAGCCCCTGCATGCCCTCTGGCCCTCTTAAAGGAGTTCTGACAGTCGGCATATCAAAAAAAGGCCGTTAAATCAGGAGGGACAAACTCAATAAGGGAATTCTAGGGTCGAAATGAAAATGCATGAAGATTTATTTAAAAAATAAATTGAAAGTAAAATGTAGATGCAAAAAAGTTTGTTCATATGCATACTCATTACAGCGAAGGCTCGCAGTAATAGGACAATACAAAATAATTGGCAAAATCTCAAATGGACTAAGTTCCATATTTGCAGCAAAATCACTAAGAAATTGGACAGCATTCCTAGTAGCATAAGGAAGGTCTATGGCTCACCCCCAAAAGCGAGAGTTTATGTTGAAAATTTTCCTATAGAACAGCATGGAAAATGTAGTATCACTGTGGTGTGAGCAAAGAAATACATTTTCAACAAATCATAGTACAGACTTTAAAGTCATCATACAGCCCTACCATCTAATCATTAACCAATTACATGAATATTGATTCAGCCCCCCTGACCTAATATCATCCCGAGGTGTCAGCAAACTAGTTACATAAACAGCAGTGAACCATTGTGAATGTATGTAATGGTGCGTGCAAGCGGAAGATCCTTGAAATAGGGTTACATTAGTGAGCCCATGCTGGAGTATTCTTCGAGAATAGTATACAGAAATAAACAGATATTATTGTCTTGACTGTGTGCACCGGAAGTAAGAACCATTGAATATGACCTCCTTTTTGAACAAGTGCGGTAAAGGCCTGGTTAGCATAAGCCACGAAAGCACTTAAACAGATCGGATCTAAATGGTTTCAAAGGCAGTCCTTCCAGGTCATTGTACACGTGTATTTGAGTGTAAATAAATATTCTTCACGTTATTAGTTTTGCCCATATTTAAATAACCTACAAAAGCTGCCTCGCTACATTACCGGAATAGCTGGTAATTTAGATCTTCACTTGCTTACGAAGGACAAAATGGGCTTCATTCAAACGTTGAAATAGTAAAAGGGTCTAGTTCTTGGCGACCATTAAAGTCAGCTTTTTTTTTTTTATCATCGACGTTGTTATTGTTTGAATGATTTGTTAAGTGTCCTAACAGTCTGTCAAAAGAGGGACTTGATCAGGGAATTCCTGTCGTACGTTTGGCAGTAAATAACCACTTCAAGGGCCACAGTGCTTCTCGGTGGGTGTCCACGCGCCTGCCCTGGTAAACGCCAGGGTCTGAAGAACCCCCTTGTGTGCAGCGCGTGCTCCACGGGTGCTAGAGCTGGCATACACGATATGCCCCTATTTTCAATATACCTGGGTATTCCTTTGCATTCAATGTACTGACATTTCATTCATCTAAATTGTTCAGCCAGCGCATTCGTTTCTTGTTACAGCTGCATTACTTGAGTGAAAAATTCAATACACGTTTCTTTTTCCCCCCCCTCTAGGACAACCAGTCGAGGGGACTTCGTATTTTCTGCTGATCGTTTGGTAAGTGGACCGATCGAATCATCCATTGTTATCCGATTCCATAGAAGAGGGCGAATCAGGTCTGAATACAGAACAGTGTGTGTGTGTGCTGGTGAGAAGCTGAAACTCCATCCTGGCTGGCAGTGTGGCAGCATATGGTGGCTGTAATAACAGCTGCGGTGCACACACAGGCAGTGTGCCCCTGGACAGCCGTTGTATCAAACGAGGCGGCTGAAAGAGCCTGCCTCACTCCATGCACCCTGGACACCTGCACTGCCAACCTGAATGTTATCTGTGGGCTGGAAGCAAAGATGGGCTCGGGGTACATTCATGCTCCTCGTGCCGGATGCAGTTTGTAGAGGCCTCTACCTGGGAGCAGGGTTCTGAGGGGCGTTTTTTTAATGAATTCACGACCCATTTGGAATTTTGTTTTAATAGATGAAGCTTTAACCGATTTTACCTGTTTGCTGTTTTCTGGTGGCATCGCCTCCCAGTCAGGTGTAGCCCAGTCTGCACACAGTCTGCTCTTGGGGATAAGTAGCCTCTATCGTCTCTCACCTGCTTCGCTTCTGGCAGTGTATGCCACGATACGCCTCCCACAGGTGGTGGGTTCACCTGTGGTGAGCAGGACCAGCAGCATGGTTCTAGCAGTCCTGCTCTGGTGTGACAGCGGCAGGCCACAGGAGCTGCAAATCCTGGCAGGGGCCATCTCCTGTCCTCCAGCTGTCTCAACACTGGTAGGCCTCGTGGGTTTGACAGGCAGGCCCAAATCCTTCGGTGAGTATGCCAGTCATGAATGCCTCCCTGGGTGGGGGTGGTTCTGCTATTCTTTTCTTAAGATGTGGGGCTCCGGCATCACCAGGGTACTTTTGGGGTGCTGTTTGAGGTGAAAAGGCATTCTGATGGAGCCAGCCATTCACTGGTGTGTACCCTGTGTGGGCACTACAAGTTTTGCATTCTGCATTTTCGGGGCAACTGGTGCTGTAGAGTCCAGTCAGCAGTGCTGTGGTTACACTGACCAGATTTGTAGGCACACAAAGGATGTCATAGGAAAAATATTGTTCCCAGCTGCATTTGGGCCAACCTACCGGAAACATTTGTACAAGTGCCACCGCGGTGATGACGGGGATAACACAAAAGGCCGCTTCCGGGGATTTCTGGGACTAGTTTTCAACTTTGATCAGGAGATGCCAGCTATGGTTACACAGCAGTAGAGCAGTAGCGGCAGACCGAAGACCTTTTGACCTTCAGAAGACTTATCAAGACCTGGCTCTTCGAACAGTAGACGCTCCCCCCCCCTCTCCTCCCCTAGCGCCTTGAGACCCTCACGGGTATGTAGTGCGCTTTACAAATACCATGATTGATTGATTGATTGATAGTCCGCTGTGGTATACGCCTTCTTGATCAGAGGGAGCATGGGACCGGAACAACAAGTGGGTCAGTAGCTGCCATTCTTATATATGGAATGGCACAACGAGGATGTGAATTCAGTCTCTCTTAGTGGAACCAGTTTGGGTTGGTTCTCTTTTCATGTGTCTTTCTCAGGCTGTCTTCCAGTCTCCGCCCTGGTCTTGAGTGATGCTCTTCACACTAGAGTGACCTCCAGGCTGAAAATCGTAACACACAGACGTTCTTTTGTAATACACATGGTCTGTTTTGTGCGTCCCCCCTAGGTCCAGGACTGGACAATGACCAGTCATAAGCAAGGCAGGCCCAGGTCTTTGTGCACAATAGGGGTGGGCGGAACTTGTGGAGTTTCACTTCCAGGAATTCTGCAGAATTACATAAAAACTCAGCAAGATTCTGCCAATGGGGCGGAAATATGCATATTGGACTGCTCGTATTCTAATTTAACGCCAGTTGAGGGAGCCGCGCTGAAAAATCAGCATGACTGGCACCATGCGGTGCGGAAGAGCGCATAGCCATTCAAGTTGATTTTCCTGCCGCTGAAGTAGAAAATCTAATCTAGAAGTAACCCTCACACCACAACCACCTGCATTAGAAAATGGTGCTAGGGATGCCAAATCTTGTTAGCATTTCTGGAGCCTTAGGGGGGGAAAATTCCAACATGCGACAATTTGTGGAATCTCACCAGAACTCCGTGTTAAGTCGCCAAATTCCGCCAGTCCTTGTAATAATACTCCAAGAATGATTCATGAAGATAAATAGTTTAATGGAGCAAGCAGGTACATCCTTCGTTCACAGCTTCCTTCTCTAACTGAACTCTATCTCCTCCATTCTAGAACTATACCTGCATCATACAACTGTAACCATAGTAATACAGATGTAACATTAACATACCACATCTCCCTCTTTTCCAAACAACCTAACTAATTATTGATAAGAGTTACACATATATTTTCAAAAAGTTCTGTAACATATTTTCACTTGAGTACAAATAAAATAATTCAATAATCATAAATTATACTAAATTCATGAACAATCCTTTTCCCCTTTTCCATTATTAACAACATAATTCCGATATTTTAATGGCATGACAATCGTTCTCCCAACACGTGATGTTCTCAACCCCTCACTTGAGGTCCCTGCTTTACTACTGGAAAATGTACTATTTGACTGTGTCAAACTATTGCTACAATTCCCAATGTCAGTGTCATGAACTTCATCCCATAACCATTTCATGTCAGATTTAATACCATCAGTATCCATTGTTTTTCCTGTTTGAACATTGCATTTTGACATTCTATTATAGTGCCAAATTATCCCATCACTCAATTTTGCAGATCTTGAATATGTTGCAATTACTCGTAACGGTGTTGAAAATTTACTTTTCCCTTTTCTTACCTTGTTAGCCAATTTAACCTTAACCCAATAACCCACACTAAGTACACAATCAAAAGTACCATGGGTTCTGTCAAAGTTGGTCTTGTAATTCTCTTGCTTTTTCCTTAAATTGGCCCTAACCAATGCAGGTGACCATTTCCCATATATTTGCATGTTAGACCATGCCACATTATCTTTACAAAATGGTTCTCTGCCACGCAGTATTCTAAAAGGACTATACCCAGTACCAGTCGGCGTAATCCTATATGCCCAAACTGTACTGAGCAGTTCCTTTTTCCAGTTTTTACCAGCTTTTAATGAAGCTTGTACACTTCCCATTATGACCCTGTTAAACCTCTCTACACTACCGTTACCCGCTGGATTGTATACAGGAGTCTTTTTTTCACAAATTCCATTCCTTACCAAAAAATTCTTAAACTTGTCAGAAGAAAATTGTGGACCATTGTCACTGCGTATCAACTTTGGAATCCCCTCTCTTAAGAATAAACTTTCCAAAAATTTAATAGTATGTTTTGTGTCACATGTCTCATACACTTCGATTTCTGGCCATTTCGAGAAATCATCAATGACAACAAAAACATATGCATTGGAACCATCGTCTCCCTCAATGGGACCTAGCCAATCTATACTTAGGTTTTCCCACGGCCCATTGGGAATTGATTTTGCACCTAGTGAGGGTCTTAGCATACGAAGTGACTTATCAGAATCTTGACAAATAACACAATCTCTTACACATCTCTCAGAATCACGATCAATACCTGGCCACCAATAAGATGATTTCAGTTTACTTTTTAGTTTAGAGATACCGAGATGACCTTCATGATTTAGTTCTAAAATTCTTGATCTCAATTTTAAAGGTACTATGACTCTAACTCCCCTGCAAATATACCCCGAATCATCTATAGATAACTCACATTGTATCTCCCAAAATGCCCTTAAATCACCCTGAATATCTTATTTGGTAGGCCAACCTTCGGTTATGAATTGTGCCGTTTTCTTCAAACACTCATCTTGTGAATATTCACGGTCCCATTCCTCTTTAGAAATAGCAGAGGATCCATCATACACTGCTGCTACATTGAACTCATCCCAATCATTTTGTACAAAACTCTCATATGGCAAAGGAGAGCTACTCGAGTAGTCTGCCACTTGGTTCTTTTTACCAGGTAAATATTCTACCTTGTAGTTAAAATCCAAAAGTTTTAAGGTCATCTTTGCTATCCTGGGTGTGGCTTTGTATATGCCTTCAGAAGTTAAGACTTTGAGTAACGGTTTGTGATCTGTACGTAGCCTAAAACTAGAACCCCATACAAACTGTCTAAATTTTTCCATTGCCCATATTGTTGCCAACATTTCTTTCTCTATTACGGAATACTTTTCCTCTGACGGTGAAAGGGAACGAGATGCAAATGAGATGGTTATCTCTTCACCATTCTCATTTACTTGAGACAGTACTGCTCCCAGACCTTTCCCACTAGCATCTGTCGTAATTATGGTTGGTGACAAGGTGTCGAAAGCTTGAAGGGGAAGGGTAGAGTGTAAATCATTCTTTACACTATTGAAATCACATTCCAGATCATCGTTCCAAATAAATTCACTTTTTAATTTCAACAGTTGCCTCATATTATATGTTTTGGTGGCAAAGTTTTTTACGAATTTTGCGTAAAATTCCGCCATCCCCAAAAATGATCTTAAATCATCCTTTGATTTGGGAGAAGGAGCATTTTCGATAGCTTCAATTAAACTCTTCTTCGTTGAAATACCATCACCTCCCACTTCATGTCCCAAATAAGTGACAGATTTCATTCTAAATTTGCATTTTTTGATTTCCGCTGTCAACCCTTTCTCTGCCAATTTTGATAGTACAGAATTGAGTCTTACATCATGCTCATGTTTGTCTCGTCCCATTATTAAGATGTCATCTTGGAAGTATATAACGCCCTTTAATCCCTTAAACATTTTATGCATTAGCCTTTGAAACACGGCAGCAGCAGAAGCCAACCCGAAAGGCATTCGTACAAATCTATAACATCCAAAAGGAGTTATGAAGGCAGTCAGACTTCTACTGCTGTCATGTAATTGAACCTGGTGGTACGCAGATGTTAAATCGATTGTGGAAAAATATTTTATATTTTTCGATTGGGCCAATAATTCGTCTATTCTGGGCAATGGAAACTTATCAACTACAATATTTTTATTAAGGTCTCTTAAGTCAATACATAGACGCAAACGTCCATCCGGTTTGCGTGCTACCACCAAAGGAGCGATCCATTCTGCGCATTCTATTGGTTCAATTATTCCTTTTTTTTTCTAATTGGTCTAGTTCTTTCATTACCCCTTCTCTAATACCAATAGGAATGTTCCTGGCTCTATGCATGACTGGTATGGCGTCTTTCTTAAGTACAATCTTGTGTACAAAGCCTTCCAATTTCCCAACATCTCCTGAAAATACTTTCAGGAACTGTTTAACTATGTCATCTACCAAGCCTTTTTCTGATTCATCCAATAACATAACTTGATCTTCACTATTGGGGTTGAGTATTATGCCCAGATCACCTTGGTCCATCCAACCTAGCACGGATGGACCTTTTTCTGCCACATATAACTTCCCTGTTGTGCTCCTGTCCTTAAACTTGAATATCAGCTCTACAAAACCTACCATAGGAATCTTCTCACCAGTGTATGTTACTGGTTGTATATCTGGAGCTCTTAGTTCTTGCTTAATAACTTTTTCAAATTTTTCTTCCCATACTGTTCTTTGTATGATGGTATACGGTGAACCAGAATCAGGAACTATTTGTAGGTCAATACCACCGATATTTATCACACATACAGGTTTCTTCTTCTTTTTTAGTCCTACATTCATAATTACATTGTCAAATTCTTCACAATCCTCAATGCACAATATTTCTTCATCAGTGGAATCAACATTCTCTTCCTCCTCTACACCTTTGGCCTCATTAATGCACTTTACATATGATTTACTATTTTTGTTAATTCTCCTTCTACATGCTTTAGTGAAGTGGCCAAACATCCCACAATAACTACATTTAGATTTCATGGCTGGGCACCACTTGTCTCTGGCAGTATGGCCCTTATAACCACACCTATAACAAGTTAGCCTGTTGTCTTCATGCTCACTCTTGTTATAACTACTCGTTCTTTTATCAGCATCTTTGTAACTATTCTTCTCTATTTTTTTTATATTAGTTTTATTAGTAGATATTTTTCCTACTACACTATTCTCTTCATTCTTTTTTAATGCCATCTGTGCACATCTTTTTGACATCTCACCTTTTTTAACAATGGCTATAATTTCATTCAAAGGAGAATCCCCACAGACCCATAATTTTTCTTGTATGGCACTGTTATTAGAATGCATTACCAATTGATCTCTAATAAAACTATCATGTAAATTCTCAAATTGACAATTTACAGACAGTTTTTTCAACGCAGAAACATAATCTTCTACAGATTCATTTTTTTTTGTTTGCGTTGAAAAAATTCATATCTATTAATTCCTACACATACTGTAGGTTGATAGTAAGTATCTAAGTCCTGTAAAGCATCTAGAAATACATTCGCATTTACACCAGACTTTTTTTCCATCTGATAATAAATTCTTGAGCCTTCGGGTCCTAAACTGTGCAAGAGCATTTTCTTTTTCCTTGAAGCTGTGAATTCCTCCTCATTTTCTTCCTCTAGAGCAGAAATATAGTTCAAAAAGTATTCCTTCCAGTCAAGCCACTTTAATGCAGGCTCACCAGGACGAGTCAAAAATGGAACTGGAAGTCCAAGTCCACATCCTTGGTTTGCCATTGTGATTATTGGTGAAGTGCAGTGTATGGTTACTGGATTATATATTTGCACCCAAATATCGAAAAATACTCTTTTAAACTGAGAATATACCAAAGTTTCTTCCGGAATGCAGTACAGTACCGTTATGGTTAACGATTCCTGTCTTGTGACTGCTTCCTGCTTATCTGATCCTTTTCGCGTGTATTCTCGATGAGTAAGATGAGAAAAAAAAAAATCCAAGATGGCGGCTCCGTAAGGTTACGTTGCGTGACCTTACGTGGTGACGCGACGCATGGAGACGTCAGTGTTCATCCTCTAAGGCAACCGGAGTAGTCGTCTCATTCACGCGCTACTTAACACACTCTGACTCACGTGAGAAGTAGAAAGGTTCTTCCCTCGTTGCGGAGTCGGTAAGCTGAACGTCGGCTTTGGAACGTTGCCTTCTTTAAAGGATGCACTTACGCTGTCTCTGCAATTTACTTGATTTTCACGGTGAGAACGTATTTTTCAAGATGTTGCCGAATACACGCGTTGCTTCCTCATTCCTTAAGTTCACGAATACATCATGTTATAATTCCTTTATGTGGAAGTTCAAAATTCGGTTCCTCTCAGCAAAACAAAATTTCCTTGTTATCTTGCTTGACTGCTTGAGCGGCATTTTCTTCTCTGCTTACTCCTTGTTAGATCCGCTCAATGTTCGACATTAATTCTCCTCCTTAGGGTAATTACTTCTGTAACTTGCCGTTAAAAAAAAAATTTAAGAGACTTCAAGGGAGGAGTATTCCTATTTACGAGTTCCAGTTTAACTTGAAATCCCGATCGTCGCCATTGTAATAATACTCCAAGAATGATTCATGAAGATAAATAGTTTAATGGAGCAAGCAGGTACATCCTTCGTTCACAGCTTCCTTCTCTAACTGAACTCTATCTCCTCCATTCTAGAACTATACCTGCATCATACAACCGTAACCATAGTAATACAGATGTAACATTAACATACCACAGTCCTGCGGGTGGAATGAAACATTCTTCCCACCCTTAGTGCACCTGCTAGGTCAGCACAAGGTGATGGTCAAAAATCTGAAAACCAGAGTACCAGATCCTCGCAGTCGTGGTCACAACGGAGGGTCGCAGCTGTACACCATGCAATGAACATTCCCGGTCCAAGAGTAGAAATTCAGATTTGAGATGGTCAGCAGATTGGCAGAAGTGGTTAGTGTCCCAAAGCTTATAATATTTCCTCAGCATTTCTGAAATAGGCTGTATCCTGGGCCCACACACCAGCATCATAATTGTGTAAGATGCCTATAGTGCTGCTAGCTGCCCATCCTTTCACATGGATGAAATGGACCAGGCTGCGGGTGATAGTTTGGAAGGGAAGGGTGCAACTGATGTTTTTATTCCCTAACCCATGAGAAAACCAAGGAATTCTTTCTTTTTTTTCATAGGTCCCTCAGCCAGGCAGTGGGGCTGACATGACGTGTGGGTGACCAGTGTATCAGAGTCTTGTTCCCCGGCCCTAGGGGGGAAAGCAAAGCATGTGGCAGGGGCATGCTCAAAGGGGAGTCTACTGTTGACTCTTGGTCAAGCAAAGTGGTGTTATTAATCCCTTTGGTGCTGGGCCTTCCTGCGGGGTGGAAGGAAGCAGCCCTTTACTGTTCATGGAACCCTCCCCGGTTGCTATTTTGTGACTGGATAGGGGAGAGGATATGGAAGAGGGTGTGGGTCCCTGGCCCCTCGCACAGCTGGGGACAGAGTATTTAGCTCTTCTGGATTAATTTGTGTGTCATTTTGCCTGACTTGTGCGCTTCCTTCTAGATTAGAGGCAGACATTCGAGTTTTTAATTTGTTTTTTATTGCCAGATTGACTAGTGGCGAGTGCAGTGATTCTAGAATCATGCATCATTTTTCCTTTTCAGTTATTGTGCACTCCCACGCCATTCATTCTTGAATACATTAATGTTCTGATCATAAGTGCTTTATTTACTTCTGTCATATTTGCTCGATGACCCCTTTGGTTGGCTCCTTCACCCTTTGTCTTGTGAGCCCTGAAAGCACTCTTTGTAAAAAGCCTAGCATCAACCTCCCTCTTACATGTTATCGTCCAGTGGCAGCTTATTCCTCTTTTGCTCTCAGTTCAAAATAACAAGCAAAGTGAGGGTCCTTTGAGGACTATAAGCCTGGGCAGCAATGGAGCATTTCCATTAGTCTGTTTACATGTCTTACGTGTCCTTTCAGCGATAAACCTATTATGCGGTTGGAAGAGGAATTTAGATGCTGGAAGCAGGCATTCTAGGCACCTGCTGATGACGCAAAGCATAAATTAAAAAAGCCCTCAGACACTTCTGGTTTAGGTGGCGATTATTAGAAGTAAAACATAGCATTTTACCTCTTAGACTGTATATTCCACAGTCAGACTTCTATTTTAGGCAAAATATTTCTGCATTTTATTTGCGAAATTATATTAATTGGGAGCTCAAAGATGACTTGAGCGGTTGCCACTCCAGCTAATGTATTACATCTTTTTGGATTGCAGTCACTCAATCCTATTTGAAATGGAGTGAAAGTTGCTGCAAATATGTGTTTCGCTCTAATTGCATCTCTTCACATGAGTATTTGCGAATCCAGACATGAGCGTACCCAGGAAGAGTGAAAACAGATTGAAAGTGTCCAGTACCACATCATTTAGACAAAACAGGAAAAGGGCCCCTGGGGCGGAAGAATTCAAAGGAGGCAGTGGGGAAGGGGCATATTTGCGAAGACATCCTGTGCAAGGAAGGCAGGTGTCCTATTTCAAATAATAATGTTTATTAACTAATTGAACGAATACGCTTTCTTGAACCTGAGTTATGAAAAAAGGACATGTTTCTAGGATTGTTTTTTTCCCCTTTCCTTGGTGATTTTATGGTGAAACTGACTTTTGTATCAGTGTGGAATATCTGCAATATTGTCTGCTTTTAAGGCTATCCAAGGACTGTAAACACTCTACTCCAAAGTGTGAATGCTAAGGTATAAAAGTTGTTTTTGTACATGTAGTGATTCTTTAATTTAACTACTTGTCTTTCCACCTACTTGAACTATGACCAACGGTGTACTGTGAAGCTTTATCTGTGGTGTAGTACTCACAACAGGTAACCTAATGGAAACTACGCTAATATGTGAATCACAATGTGCAAAAGACACGCTCAAAAAGTACGGAGATGAGCATATGCTTTTTAAAGACGAGAACCCTCACTCACCACTTGGGTGACATGCTTCATCATTGGGTTCCCTCTTGCACACAGTGCCCGCAAGGTGCACTGTGTGGGTTACAACTCTCCCTCTGGAGAGCAGCGCGAGGAGTTTTTTCACTCCAATGCTTGAGGTGAATGCTGGGGGTCGCGTAACTTTATCTGTGCACGAATTGCTCTACTAGACAATGAATTGCTTGTATGGGAATAATGTCCATAACAATGCCCTGTTGATATGATTCTACAGATCAGACTTGTGGTTGAAGAGGGACTAAATCAGCTGCCGTACACCGAGTCTACAGTGACCACTCCAACAGGTACGTCTATTAAATAGCATCACCATGAGCATGTGAGTACACGAGTAACCCGCTCAGCTAGTCTGTAAGTTAAACAAGATCCTAAACGGTTTTTATTTTACAAGCAGGCCCAGCGCATATTTATGTAGTCCATAATCCGTGCAAAACTGTTATTGATTTTAGTTTACTGTCCATGTCTTGCCAAGAGCTGTTTGCTCAAAGAAGCGCTATCTAGGACACCGCACCAAATAGAAGATAAGTCGCCTAGACCATGCTGTTATGTATCATTCATATTATTTATTTTTGGCTTCTCATGAGTAACACTTCAGTGAAGGACGTTTTCATTCATGATCATTGAAGTATTCCAGTCCCTAGTTACTATAAGTGCTATTTAACTTAAGTGCCACACATCCTTCTGCAGTATGATTTCACAAAACCTTTATCAAAATATGATTGTCCAGGGATATTGTGAGTTGACAGAATCCAGCAATAATATACTTCTGCTCATCCTCACAATATTCCAAGCCAATGCAATATGCTGTGCTTGCTTCTTTCATTTTGGTTCTAGCATTCACTGGCTCCGACAGCAGAAAGAATAAAGGGGGAGGAGGAGTAAGAGAAACACAGGGTTCAGATGATCTCTGCTTGGTTTTTCCTCATCATAACCACGGGCTAATTTCTGCCTCTTCCTATTTCCTCTTCTGTGGGATTTTCCTCACTCACCCCTTCCAAGATACAGTTACAGAATCTGTGGTAATGGCTGTGTATTTCTCTTCTCTTCCTCACAACATTTTAAAGCACCTCATGGGTTGCAATGTTGGTCAACAGTCATACTTTATCTGCACAACCTTCTCTGCTTGCAACATAGGTTCATCTTCTTCACCTCTCTCCACCTCTCTCCATTGCCCGAAGTCTTCTCCAGTCTCCTCCTAAGAGACAGTTGCATGTTCTCCAGCCCTGTCTAATTCTTCTTTTTCTAACCCCCATGGTCTCAATGCAGGCTGGAATAGAAAGGCTGAAGATTGTGTAACCCTATAATTCCTCTTCTATACCTCATCTAGGGATTCCTTGACTAAGCATTCATTCTTTAGAGTAAAAATGGTGGGATCAAGTGTCTTACTTTGCTCTCTGACTAGAGTGCTTGTTTCCCCACCTCAACACTTAATTCAGCATGCTCTTTTACGCAGCCCTTTGCCCCTAGCCTCTTAATCCGACATCTGACCAATAGAACAACCTCAAACCAAGCACAGAGAGGAAAGGGAACATCCAATGAATGTGGGAAACAGAGGTTCCTGGGTGCTGGCTGAACAGTGTGAATGAGTGTAAATGGGAGTCATAACTTTTTTCTGTATGGTCAATAGACGAGTACAATTTGTTTCTTTTAGATTTTACTAGGTCATATATGTTAAACAGAATAATTCTTACTTTTTAGGTCATGCCTAGGCAAGTGGTGTCATGTAGTTCCTAGGAATCCCCAGGACCTGTGCGTTTTTGATGACCTAAACTGAGGGCTTGGTGTCCAGAACGCTTCAGAACACCTCCGCAGGATATGTCGGCCGTTAGACCAGCTAGCTCTACAGTGCCACTACTGCCTCTTGTATCTTACAGTGGCGTAGGTAGTTTCTGGCAACCACAGAACATGACAACTCTGATTCCTCAGAGATCGTGGAAAACAGTACAGTACAGTACTTTTCACTCAGTCACTCGTGCTCACTTATTCTCAGAAAATACACAGGATGGCAATTAGGACATTTTAATACGTATTTAGTGGTCCAGCGTCAGTCTTGTGTAAAACACATTTGCTGCGCCAATTAAGAGACTGAAGCAGATTGCAAGTACAAATTTAGTAAATAGTAGATACATTCCTACATAGTGCTAATAAGATGAACATAAGCAGTTCAGATGAAAACAGTAGCACTTTCATATTCCTTTAAGTAATTTGCCTAAATGTACCTAGCCTAGATCTGTATGTGTAGCATGTATATGCGTATATGTATGAATGTAGCCATGAAACCCCTAGGGAAGAACCATTCCCCTCACCTGATGGTAGAGAATGAAGGACCCTGTCTCTGCTCCGAGTATGGCACCCCGTAAGGGATGTCAGACCGCTGCGTGTCGAAGATACAGCATGCAGGACCCCGTTATCCGCTTGGAAGGAATGCTCCTCTAATTTGCAGAGGGAAATAAGTGTCTTATATACTAGAGTGGTCACTCCAGGGTTTCTTCTAGAATCGATTATGTTTTGAAAACAATCATAAATGTTTTGAAAACAATCATGAGTGTTTTTCCAAACAAGTGCGATTATGCACAGCGGCTATTGGCCAAGGATGACGGAAAGTGGTGACCCTTATACAGAATAATTATGCAGTGCCTATGGATATGTTTATGTGCGTCAGGTACAGAGATTATAAAAAACGCCTAAGAGCCTAGTGTCAGAGACAGGAGCAAGCTACTAGGTAAAAGGTCACCTGTTCATAATCGTTTTTGTCGTGTTGATGGGACAATATATGTAAAAAGGAGTATACATGACAGGACTAGCCTAAAGGACATGGCAGTGGTAATCCGTCAATGGGCTTTAAATGCGCCCAGCACTTTTCAATGCAAAAAGAACAATTGATAGATAGAATGCAGAACAATGTCATACATTCATCCCAGTACAGAGATCCGTTGTTGTTTTGTTCACCATGCCATTCCAGTTTTGAACCCAGCTATATGCAAATCAGTCTCAATCCTGTGCCCAATGGGAACAGTCCAGCCCGAACTGCCAAGCCAGGTCTTCCCTGGATTGGAACCAAGCATCCTAGGACCGGTTTCGGGGTTTCACACCTAATCAGCCAGGATAGCTTGACTCCAGTGGCATGGAGAGCACAGGACCCACGTCTGGGCATACCCGTCCCACTCGGTGTGACAAATGTAAAAAGAACAATTGCTGGACAGAATGCAGAACAATGTCATACATTCACCCCAGTACAGAGATCTGGGCCTGAATCCATCGTTTTTTTGCTCACCATGCCCTTCCAGTTTGAACCCAGCGATTTGCAAAGCAGTATTGACCCTTGTGCCCAATGGGAACAGTCCAGCCCGAACTGCCAAGCCAGGTCCTCCCTGGACTGGAACCAAGCATCCTAGGACCGGTTTTGGGGTTTCACCCCTCATAAGCCAGGATTCTGCTGAAGTAGGGATGTGTCGGCCTAGAGGGAAAGTTCAAGATGGTATTTACGCTCCGGGTACTGAAGGGGACCAGCCAGCTATGATATTCCTTGATAGGGTCCCCAAGTTAACCTCAGGGGTAAGAGAACACTTAGATTCCCTGATTAACAAGGTAATATATTGGTTCAGAGTGACAAGACAATGCTACGCATTTATTAGGATTGACATTATAGGGGTGGAAAGGTTGTGTACCACTGATCACTGCTGTGATAAAGTGCATATTTCCTTTAACAATGATTTGGTGGAAGGTTTTATGGCTGTTGAAGCTCGCACTATCTCCAACGCAAACACACAGATCCAAATTCAGCTCCATGATCCAGCTATGCTTAGAGAGTTACTATACACAGGGGTCAAGACGGGCGGGATGAAGCCAATAGTAGGTTAACTGTTACTTTCTACTGACTGGAGCATAAGGCTCCTCCATGCAGTAATACAGTTGTTAGGGCTTTTGTGGAGGAAGAGCTAATCCATCTTTTACCAGCCCAAATGCTGGCTGCCTTTGAGTAGGGTGATAAACGTTGGAGACACAGGTAATGGAATGTTGGGTCAGACCTTGTATTCCAAGTTTATGCCTCCCAATGTGCGTTATGGGGGCAGTCTTGTTGGGAAATCAGCCCTCTCTATCGTGATGGAATTTTACAATCCCAGGATACCCCCATCAAAATGTTGTCATGGAATGTAGCATGTTGACAAACCTATTGGAGGAGGATGAGTGGGCTCATTTTATTGAGACATTTGACATCTGTCTCTTTCAAGAGACATGGTGACTAGCCCCCGCTCATAAGAGTGGGTATATATCTTTGTGTGAATGCAATCCAATCTGCTAGGGGTAGACCCTCAGGGGGTTTGTGCACATGGATTAAAACGTCACTCCATTGTAGAATATCTCCAGTGCCTGTAGCTTCTTGTGATTTATTAGCAGTTAGGCTGGTGCTTCCGTCTTGGTTGATACTAAGAATCTATAATGTCTACAATAGAGTGGAGGATAGCAATAAGGAGACTGACTGAATTAGTATTTTAGAGCAAGCCCTCCTGGAGAGCCCGGACAAGGATAGGCTTCTGGCGGCAGGGATTTAAATGCCACCTTTGAACCCTTGGTACCCTCCCCCCTCTCTCTCTCATGCAAGAACAGGATAACCAATAGAGTATGTCTTCGTTAGATCTACCCACAGTCTGGTGGACAGTAACTACTGGCCATGACACTAAACTGCGATCTCAGGGCCAGTAACGGTAGATGTCACTATGATCGCCAAGGCAAATTGACTTCTAACGGGGTAGAGCATAGTAGGAGAAGTGACTACGTTTTGGCAGACGTAAACCTCTGGTTGGTAATTGTGGATATGGACATAGTTGAGCGTCCAGATAGTGACCATATTGCCCTTTTGTATGCTGCTACAGGCTGAAGTACCCCCAGCTCAAGCATTCTATGGCAAGAGGCACGGGTTCCCTCTCGTACACTAGCAATATTAGCACAATTAGATGGGATTGGGCGATGAAAAACCCAGAAGCACTGGAAGTGATTCAGTATAGTGTAATTGTCAACTACAAGTCTCTATTGAAGCTACCTCTCGTTTCTAGATTCGAGAATTTTACTATTACTCATGTAAAATTAACAACCTACATCAGAGAGGTAGTGGGGAAACAAAGACACAGGGGAATACTGTGCCTAATTCTGATAATTGGTATAATGGTGAATGCAGGAAAGCTAAGAACTAGCTCATCGTGGCCATAAAAACAAAAATACAGCCAGATGTATCTAAGAAAAGGAAGTTGTATCATCAAGTGATAAAGCTAAAAGAGAATGGGAGAGCTCCCTATTAACAAATTTGCATGTAGCACTTTCCAGCAAAGACAATAAGTCATTTCGATAAACAGTTGCTGGCTGTTTTAAGGGCCGTAAACAAACCCACGATTTCTGTGTCCAGCCTCAAGATTGGAACAGCTTTATTCTTACAAATATATCACCACTGAGAGTGATGTAGAGGCTATACGAATTAGTCCTACCCCCAAGTCTACCAACTTGACCTTTTCGCTTAGCGAAACACTAAGGTCTTAATTCCTGCATTTCCGGTCGCGCTATGGGCCGGACAGACTGTCCAACGATCTTTAGAGAGTAATCACAGAAACTTGGGGGCCATACATCAATCTACTTTCTAATACAATCCTAGCTGGTCTGGAGATTCCACCTCCTGGAATTTAGCGGAAAGTATCACTACTTATACAAAAGGGGACTGGGCACACCCAACCAGTTATAGGCCTATAAGCCTGATCGACTCACTACAACAACAAAAATTGTAAAGGTGGTTTGGCTCGTATACAGGAGTGGATCAGAAACGAGAGTATACTCTTGGATTGGCAGGCGGTTTTAGGCCAAATGTGAGTACTGTGGATCAGATTTTTCGTTTTACCTGCATGTATTGGAGAGAGGTGATTATTGGTTAGGGCAAACTTTATGTTGCCTTTGTCGATCTTCGTGCAGCATTTGATTTGGTTCCCTGTGCCAAGCTGTGGAGGGTCCTTGAGGAGATGAGGCTACCAACTCCATTGTTAGACATCCTTGTGAGGCTTCATGCTGATAAAAGTGCACAGATGAGATGGGGCAGGACGAGGTCTTGACTTACCCCATCCATATTGATCAGGGGGTCAGGCAGGCCTGTGTTTTGGCACCTACTCTCTTTACATTATAAATAAATGGTGTAATTGACTTTTTTGATTGAGATGGATGCGATGCACCGAAGATAGGAAGGCGGACTGTTCCCGCACTTCTTTTTGCGACCAACATTTTGTTAATCTCTAAGTCGCAGCAGGGTTTGCAACAACTCCTGAATTCTTTGCAACTGTTTTGTGTGGAGCGGGGCTTGGAGCTTAACAGCTTCAAGACAAAAAGTATGATTTTCACCAGACAGAGATCGACTTTTTGTAAGAGGAGGAAGCTAGTGGGTGATACAACTCTAGATGTAGTGTCCAGCCTTGTGTATTTGGGTATTTAATTTACCAAAAATCTATGCTGGTCACAACAGGTGGAAAAAGCTCAGTTATCTTTGATCCAACACACTGCGTATGTAGGGAAAATCCACTGGAAATAATCATCAAGAAGGGTGGTTCTATACGCAGTAGAGCTGTGGAGCTATTAACATACAGAGTGCCTTTCCATAGTGGAGCAAATATTTTTAAGAATCCTACTAAATCCTTGATCCTCCTATATCTGTACATGGCCCAGAAGAAAATTGCCCACAAGATTGAATGCAGAATGTTGACCTATTGGTAAAGGCTATGGACAACACCTACCCTCGATTCCTATTGGGAGGGAATCAAAGATCTTTTGGTCCCACATAACTCCCGTAAAATACAGTGGCTCTGTGCCATTAAGGCCCATCTCCACAGATTGAAATTGGACAATTATTGTACCTCACCAGAGAGCATGTGTTCGATTGGAAAGGTATATGTGTATTGTGGCTGTCTTGTTTGTCTATACTTTTATGATTCATAGAGATCAAAATAAAGTTCTATGGCACTGTAGCAATTGTATAGCTAGTCAAACCTGGCCTCACAGCAACCAAGATAATTTACTGCATAGCTAAGCACTTATAAGGTCCCAAAAGCCACTGCACTCCAAACCAAAACACATAGGTAACAGACATTTATTTTCATTTACAATGTCAATAGCTCTAACTCTCGCAAATGCAAGACCTATTGCTCTGCAAATGATTGTTTAATACTTACAATTGATCCCATTTCAGACTGTGAAGTGCTGCTCTGTATTACTGAGGATCTATTTTCACACATTTAAAACACCAGTCACTAAAATGTTGGATTTTGCATTCAGGTATTTTGTGCATAGTACTAGAATTATTTCAGATGCCAAAGTGCATTATTTGCTGTTCCTTAAACGCTAATCAACAACTGGCCAGTGAGTGACCCATGAGATTAAGGTAGATAGGCTTGATAATAATGGGTGATTTGGAGGCAGCAAAGAGATTGCTGGGTAGACCCTCCCTACATGGGTCACCACATAGGTCAGGCTTAGTGATGGCTCCTGAATGAACATTGTTTAAGAAACTTGGTCCGATGCTCTACCTAACCAAGCACATCACCACTTAATTATGACCCTGTACTAGTATTCTGTAAAAGTTAGCTTGAGTGTTTGTACTGCCAGCTTTTTCTCTTTTCAGTCTAGCTGAATTAGTCTATTGTGGTTCCCAAAAGACTTGTTACCTCAGTACCCTATCCTGTTAGGATATTTGAATAAATCCTGTATGAACATATCAAGTGTAATTTGGGTTGGTCTTCAGCAGTAGGTAAGTATTGCAAGGCCACACAATGTTTAAAAAAGGACCGCATATCAAATCTTAGTCAGGACAAGTGAAGCAGTTGAAGGAAAATGTATGCTGTTGGTTCAGATGATTTTAAAAGAGTTTGAACAAAGATGTGTCCGACTGTGCGATTACTGAAGGGGGACGATTTTATGCCAGTTGGTCCAACACTATTCCAAGATGGGTCACTCGTCACAAACAGGGAGCCACATCCACTCTGCGTTAGCTAACATGCAACGTGTGTTTGACATCATTGGAACATCTTACGGCTAAGTACCTAGAGTCTCGTAGTACAGCGAGTGGGCCCATCTTTGGAAATATCGTGCATAAGCAAATGCTTACAAACCACTGAGAATATCCTTGAGAAGCAATCCCAAGATTCTGTTGCTTCTTCCTTTCCGAAAAGGAGCAATCTGACCGAAACTATCACATCGCGTCCCATTTGCTCAATAGATCAAGCATTCCCAGATGCATTTTAGACTTGAAAACAGACTGGTTACAGAAGAAGACATGCTGCACGAATCAAAGTGAGAATGTTATAGTAGCAAGTGTATACAGACTGAGATTATATGAACTGATTGGAGGAAATGAAAATGCAGTGCGAGTGACTGACTGTAGGAGGTCATTAGATGTTGTGGCATGACATATGGTAGGGATTGTAAAACTAATAGTGCAAGTCATTGTTAAGTGTCATTGGTTAGCGGGTCAAAACGAATGTGATTCCAGGCAAGTGAAGGATAGTTATAGTAGGTAACCATGGTTTTATGCAAGGAAGAAAGGCCATTTAATTTAAAAGAAAACGGTTGTGAACAGGTGGAAACATTTTGAAAACCTATGAGCATAACTTTGTTTTTTCAGTAAACTCCTGTTTAGGTATTTTATATTACCACAGCATTGAGAGCTGTAGTCTTTGGTCGCGGCACGTGTTCTTGCGCTGTTTCTGATATTGTGCAGATTTTCCATCCACTCCTATGCAATGTAATGATTGGGACATTTGGTATTTTTTGGCTTTTGTTATTCACCTCCTTTATTTTCCTCCTTTATTCTTTTCCACAGGGTATAAGTATGAAGGAGTGAACTTTGAGAGAGGAAACTGTGGTGTCAGTATCATGAGAAGTGGTGAGTTGAATCTTTTAGTGTTATGTGTAAGCTTTACAGCAGAATTCAGGAGGTTTCTGAACAGATGTGTGCTTTAACAACAAGGGAACATGAGCACAAAGTCTCCAAAACCCACCATATAACGACATGGCTTTTAAAATGGAGTTGTCTGCTTTTAACAGTTTCTAGTGTAATGTCTGCACAGACCACGTATTGAAGAAAACTCCTTTTGCCATCCTCATCACCACCAGATTGTGCCTTTAGCCCAGTCACTATTGTATCCTCTCCCTTAGAGTGCTGTAGAACCATACAGATTCATTTGTGCTTTATAAGTCCACACATACGCAGTTTGTTTGTATTTTAAGTGCCTTTCAAATACCATATTTTGGAGAGAGTCTTCGAGGCTTAAGCATTAGCCTTCTGAGGAGAGTAGACGTACAACATTAAAGATCACGCAATAACAACAATCCACTCACCATTATTGTCTTAGCAGAAAAGGTCACTTTATTAATACAGATAAACAGAATCTTTCATATCAAAAAATCCCTATTCGCATTATGCTTCATCCAAAAACCCCGAAAACAATTTATCATACTAAAACCAACAAGACTTGCAGAAATACCCCATGTAATGCACTAACCCATCATTTCCTTTCCCCTCCTTTGTTTTTTATTGACCTTCTCCTCCCCCCCTCCCCCACCCCAGAGGGATGGATAAGCCGCTCCAGACTATCCAAACCCCCCACAAAAACGCCACCCAGGAAAACCAAAGAGTTTTTCTGGCCCCCACCCCTCAATGTTTGTTATAACATGAAATTATGATACACTTTTATCACAACAAAGATTTTCGTTCCAAAAATTTGCCAACAAATTCCTCATCTCCAATAGATAGTATGTGTTAGACCTGTCCGCCCTAGGGCGGTCTTTCCCGTTTTTTTTCGCCCTTGCCTCGTTTTTTTCCACCCTCTTTTTGGTTGGCCCTAGGTCTCCGGGCACCTTACCATTGCTAATCAATGCTAAGGTGCAGGTGCTCTCTACTACTAATATGGCTGCCACAGACCCCTGCCCAGGCGGAGCGGTCTTTCTAGAAGCGCCCTAGTTGTCAGGAGCTGGCTGGAACCTCTAATTATTGTGACATCACCAGCCTGCCTCCCCTGACCATAGCTAGAATGTGGAAGCCCCTGGAACCTTCCGGAATAGAGAGTGATCACCTGACCTGGGAGTATAAATAGGAAGGGCGGGAAGCTTTCTAGTCAGTTGGGACATCACTGACCTGGGGGGGACCCTGTACTGGAGTTTTAGGCGGAAGGGGGAGGGGGCACCTATACCACTAGGGGTGACTGGGTCTAGGCCTTGCCCTCTAAGCTGTGTGAGGAATCCTGACCAAACCCACTGACCTGGCCCAGTGTGAGGGAATCCCCAGGGGACCATCCATAGAGGCCTGACTGACAGCAGCCTTCAATTCAACCCCCCTCCCCTCCCCACTGCCTTAACCAACCCCTCAACTGGGAAAAGGGCAACGAACCATCAGCGCCACAAGAAACCACCACCTGAACGAAGGGCTGCTGGGGACTCAACCGAGTATCCTTTCCAGAGCCCCCTCATTGACTCTGCCGGCGCTGTTACCCCTTCAGACCCCAGCGCTACCCGCTAGAAGCACTAAACTGGATGGGCGCTGTCCTTCCCCTGAAGCGCTGAGCCCTGAAGCGCTGTGCTAGAAGCGCTAATCATTCCCCCATTCACCGTCGCTGCCCGAGTTCCTGTCGGCGTGATAGCTGTGAGACATTAATTAACCCTATTCACCGTCGCTGCCCGAGTTCCTGTCAGCGTGATAGCTGTGAGACACTAATTGACCCCATTCACCGCCGCTGCCCGAGTTCCTGTCAGCGCGGTAGCTGTGAAGTATTAATTAGCCCCAAACTCACCGCCGCTGCCCGGAGTAGCCGCAACTGTCAAGGGGGACCGGCCGTCCCTGTCGTGACCCCCCACATCAGCTGAGGAGAACCTCTCCGCGGAGGCACCGGTGGCCGCAGCCGATCTGAGGAGACTCTCCACCGTCACGTGACGGGGGCGCCGGCCGTGTCATAGGCCTCGCCCCCGCCCAGCCTCCCTCGCACCTCGTCATCACTCCCCGCGAGATACGCTGCTCCAGCGGGAGTGAAGCGGGATCGTGACTTCACTGACAACCCCCCCCCCCTGGAGGCGTCAGCTCACTAAGACCGGCGCAAGGGTCCCGGAGGGCCGAAGAACACAGGTAACATCCCCGGGGAGGGAGGCGGAGACTTGCGGAGCGTGGGGGGGCTGCCGAGAAGTGTCCAACCCTCAGGAGGCAGCCCCGCATCCGCCCCTTCCGGGAGAGACTGGGACTGGGCCTCGAGTGCCTGGTGAGACTACGGGAGGCTCGGGTCATTCCTGCAATAACTGGGACCGAGCGTGTGAGGCTGGGGAGAGCCATAAGGCAAGCGCTATAGCCCCATAAGGAATCCCCCCTTGGTGGTAGTACATGGAAGCCATACACCAGATCGCTCCCCTTACAATGGGATATAGTCCCCAGTTGTCGTGACACTATTAAAGTGGGTTGAAGCGCGGGTGATACATTGGTAAACTCATGCAAACTTATTCCTAATGTTATGCTGATACAGTGATGAATTCATGTTAATTTATTTCTAATGTTATGCTAATACATTGATGAATTTATGCTAATTTATTTGTAATGTTATGCTGATGACTCGATGAATTTAAGCTGATCTGAGGTAGATTTAGCACCTACAGGGTACTGTTGAGTGACCATAAAGTGAAAAAGGAGAGTTACAGTGACTTTGTTGATTCATGCTAAACTGAGAAATGATTATATGCTGAAATAACCCTCTTTCTCCTGTCAAAAGCTACATAAAGAGTCTTGTTTTTAAGCACAAGTGGTGTGGTGTCAGGTCATTGCGTGCGTTGCTCTGCCAAGGTGGATGCGTGTGCTGCACAGCTGCTTTACACAGGATGCATTTGGGTGCCTTCCTGCCTTGCGCCAGGCTACCCCTGTGAATTGGCAATTCCCAGGTCCAACAGTATGCTTGACCCATCGGGGATAAATGTACCCCATCCTCCCGGAACAGATGATCTTCTGTACCTGTGATATTATCATGGGATAAAATTTTAATACCCATCGCCTGGCAAAAAACTTTCATCGCCCGATTAAGCTTCCTGCGAGCTTTCTCCATTGCAGCGTGATTGCGAGCCCCCCTCCAATGTTGCCTGTAGATAAATTCTGTCCATACCAAAGACGTACATGCCCAATTGTTTTTTAATACTGCCAAGTCCAATTTCATCCGTTTAATAAGGGATAACCCGATAACGACACTAAGTCGTTTTCGCCTAGATGGATAATTAACAAGTCCGGAAATCCTCTTGCAGATGACCGCTCTGATAACATGGTAAATAAACCCTCCAACCTCATACCACCTTTTCCTTTCCAGAAAACTTCGTGCCCTTTGCTGGGAAGTCCAAGTGCTCTGCCGTATATCTGCTGCTCTGCAAAAGTGGCTGCCCATTTAATGAAGGAGTGACCTACTATCCATGTACGCATTTTTGATGACATTGAACCTTTTACACAACCTAGGCTGAAAAAACAAAATTAGCCGACAGAAAGGTGCAATAAAGTTATTATTATTTCCTGACGTAGCGAGTAAAACAAGCAGATTTCCACCTACCAATCCTCTTGATGTCCTCTCAGCCCCAGCTCAACCTGGCCGCTTCAGTGGCCGCCGATACGAAAAGAGTGTGTCCCAAACAGTGAAGGGTTTTCCCCAATTTTAAACTAAGTCTTACGTAGCACAGCCAATAAATGAGGACTGGAGATCTTAGACCCATTCCTATGAGAAATTTTGTTTGCCCCAGGCTGGAAATCAGCCAAATTGGCAAATGACACCCACTCCCCCCAAAGTACAGCATCCGGCACCCCCCTGCTGTTTAATGTGACCCATGTGCCTTTGCCCAATTGATCGGTTTTAGACCTCAACATAATCCTCAGTTCGTTATCAAGCACTTGGACCTCACTACTCTGTATACCCATCTGCTCCCTCAAACCCAATAATTCGGAGACCCTGAGAGCACCAAAGAATAGCCAAATCATACAAATCCTAAAACGGTAAACCTCCCAAAAATCATAATAGCAAACTGGTAGTTGCACCAACAATTGTTGTAAGAGGGTAAACGTAACTGGTTCACGTAACAGCAAGGAATAAGAACGTTCTCTGCTGAAACCTTTTAACATGCGCCCTAGCAATACATACCCAACTAAATCCTGACCCCACCACAATTGCCCATAAAAGGAAATCCCAGCCAATTTCCCAGAAATAGTAGTGAGTGACAGGGCCTTCTTAATCAAATGCAAAACAAACTGCAAAATGAAGCTTTTGTTACCATCAGAGTTCCCATCAAAGTTGTGAAATTTTGCATAACTTAAAAATTCACTTCAAGCCTGTTGATAACTGCTTCTGGTGGAAGGAGCTAAAGAATTTTCCAACAATTCAATGATCCTCAGTCCCCCAGCACCCAGGCGTTCTACGGAATCGGAGTTTTGAAGTTGTCTGCACTTGGCGCCAAACTGCGGAATTTCTGCCAATTAAAGTGAGACAACGCGTCTGCTATAAAATTGTTTATGCCTGGAATGTGCCTTGCTCTGAAAACAATATTCAATCTGAGGCTCTGTAGCATGAAAGCCCGCAAAAGGCGTAGTACTCGTATAGCTCTAGCTTTTTGATTGTTAATAAGATTTACAACAGACATATTATCGACATGAAAAAGCACACACCTATCCCGAAATTCCTCACCCCAAACCAGTAATGCAACAATAAGAGGGAACACCACCAGAAAGGCAATACTGCGTCCTTGCTGAAGCCAATGGGGAGGCCATCTCTCTGCACACCAGCGTCCCTCCCAAAACAAACCGAATCCATGGGCCCCAGATGCATCTGAAAATACATGGATCTGCCAAATGGTATTGTCCTCCACAAAAAAGAGAGAGACTCCATTAAAATCCGCCAAACATTTTAGCCAAATGAAAAGATCTTCCCTAATGGCTCTGGTAATTCTAATCCTGTGGTGAGGAAGGTATGCTCCTGACATTGCCATCCCCAAACGTCTGCAGAAAGTCCTGCCCGCGCTGACCACCCGACAAGCAAAGTTTAGATAGCCCAATAATTGCTGAACTTGCCTGAGCTCAATTTTTTCTTTACCAACAACTTCTAACAAAAAGGACCTGACCTCCCGAACCTTTTCCGCCAGCAAGCGAGCCATCATGACCTGAGTATCAATTTCTGTACCCAAAAAAGTAAGCCTGGTGCTAGGACCTTCAGTCTTTTCAGGAGCCAGCGGAACGCCAAACTCCTCAGCCATGTCCTGAAAACTGCTTAATGCTCTGAGACACTAATCTGAATGTGCCTCTCCAGTGAACATAAAATCATCCAAATAGTGACATACATATTTGTGACCGCTCCTCTCTGAAAAACACCATTGCAGGAAGGTACTAAGCATTTCAAAAAGAGGACAAGACACTGAGCAACCCATAGGGAGAATTCTGTCTACATAAAATGCTCCATTAAAAAACATGCCCAGAAGCTCAAAATCTGAAGGATGTATTGGTAATAAACGAAAGGCAGGCTGAATATCACTTTTCGCTAACTCAGCACCAGTCCTCACCATTCGCACCAATCTTAATGCATCGTCTACCGAGGCATAAGAAACATTAGAATCAGCAGGGGAAATGAAATCATTAATTGATTGACTTTCATGCCACGACAGATGGTGAATTAAACTAAATTCACCAGCTATTTTTTTGGGTACTAAGCCCAAAGGGGATACAATCAAATTACGCATAGTGCACTGCCTAAAGGGGCCCGCTATTCTGCCAGCCATTAACTCCACATCCAGTTTCTTTTGCACAAACTGAGGCAACTCCTTGGCAGATTTCAAGTTATCAGCCCATCGTTTTACTCTTGGCCCTTGATAACCGATCCTGAACCCATCCTTAAAACCCCAATAAAGTTTTGCAGCTGCCTCAAAATCTGGATACTTATCCAGCCATAATTCCATACACACCAGCTTAATTGGGGTATGAGCCTTTTGGCATAGGTTGAAAAACTGGTCCTCTCTCCCACTGGAATCTCCCTTGTTCCCCAAACCTCTGATTAGGGAAGCATTGTGTAAGGGTATGTTTTCCCCCGCATTGAGAACATTCATGTTTGAACCTACAGAATTGTCTGGTGCAGATACCCCCGTTAAAATTCCAACATGCCCTGGATGTTGGGAGCTGTCCTCTACCAAACCAACCCGCCCGATTTGGGCGGGGCGATGTTGAAAGGGCCGGTAAGTAATTGGTAAACCACTTGCGGTATGTGTCGTTGCAGGCGGTTGGGTAGAGGACATCCACTGAAGCCAAAGTTCCTGGTCGACATCACCCCAAGGTTTATCGTGAAAGATACTAACTCTAGCCCTGAATTCCTCGTCGTAGCTGAGCCACACAAAACCACCAAAATGAAGTTGGGCCTTACTAATTATGTCCATGTATTTTAACATAGCAATTGCCCTATCTTAGTGTTTTTCACAATAAACGCTTGCATATATCAAAAATGCTGCAGTCCAGTTCTCAATGGTCTTGGGGACCCTGGGACGTCTAGAAAGCTCCCATTCCTCCTCCTTTGATCCCTCAGCCTGAATGTCCATATGGAGTAGTTTAAAAACATCGACAAACTCATGTTGCCAAATCCGGTTTTTTGTCATAACTGAAAGGTGCGTCCCCAATGGCATAGCCAAACCCATATAAGGGAGTCTCTTATGAATATTAACTTCGACTCCCCCCTACCCGACCAGTCATGGAATTGTCTACACCAGAAATCTGTTTATCATGACTTACATCCCTATTTGACACTGCAACATTGTTGATGGATGGTAACTGTTCTACCACCTGAATCACACCCTCCCCCAAACCCGACCCCACTGCATCAGACACAGAGACATCACCTACACCCACACCCATTGAACGTGTAGTAACCTTGCCCTTCGATGATTGAGACCAAGAAGCCCACCAATGAGGCTTACCTGTCGTTAGCTGAGCAGCACGTTTCTGAAACTCCTTGGGATCATCACGCTGACGATGACCGCGTCACTGATCCTGCTCCGTTGCGCTGTCCGCTCTTGACTTCCGCAACATGCTAAAAACATTGGTTGCCCCCGACCCTCCCTTTGATAAAACATGGTTGTTGCTCAATGCACGTACATTACCATCAATTCCTTCCACCACCTCACCTTCATCAATATCATCAGAAACAACCCCATCTTCAAATTGCTCATCCAAAAATTCCAAATCCACATTACTGCTACTTGGCAATTCCCCGTCCCCCACCCCCCTGTCATTAAACTTCCAATTGGTCACTGGCATCCGCTCGGAATACCTGGCCATACACCCAAAATCCGCACCTGATCTGCCCTGTGTTCCTATTAATTTTCCCAAAGCCGCAAACTGCTCCGCATTCCCAAAACTGGAAACACCAGCCGTTGGCTGAGAAACTGATGATGGAGAGGTCTTCCGGCCGCCCCTGCTAAAAGACTCTGAAATTTTTTTAAGCCCAGCCGTCTGCTGAGAGCTGCCAACTGAAGACGGTGGGGCGTTCGTATGCTCTACCCACACCCATTGCCCATGCTGAGGCCCAAAAGAAGAATCAAAAGAAAAATGGGGGTGACTGGGTGGGGGGGGCGAAGTGTTGGAAAAAGAGACTCATTAGCAGCTGAGAACCCCAACTGGTCCTTAGGTAAAGCGTCATGTTCCCTGTGTGGACAAGGTTCAAATGCCTCAAAAACCTCCTGTACATCTTTTCCAACTGGTGACTCTGTGAGGCCAAATTGAGCCTACGCCATTGATTCCTTAATATGTAATTGAGATTTATCCACAGGAGGACCCCTTGGAACAGGAGACTGAATAATACCTGAAATGTCCCCTTCAAATAACTCCCTGCCAACATGAAAAGTCTGAGACAACTACGAATTATTACCGTTTTGAAAAGCAGAAGACACTGCTTGCACCTCCACAGCCTCCTCCCCACTGTCACTGGAGTAATCCCTTAGAGATGCAGAGCTTCTGTCCTGAAAAACTGGGGCGCTATATTTATCTGAGCACCCCTTTTAATACAATGTGCATTCTTCCTAAGCATCTTTCCTCTCATAAGCACCCTTTTGGCAGGAGTAGGGCTGGCAGGCAAAGAAATCGAATTGCACTCCCCCTATACCAAGCCCCGCCCCTTCCCCAAGCCTTCTTGCATGCCCGTTACTGAGAGGCTTCTAGAGGCGGCACCACTCTTGAGAGAAGACCGCCTCTTTGTCCTTCCCACGCGAGGGGTGGAGACTGCCCCCAACTGAACTGTTCCCATTACCTGCACCGAAGAGACACGAGAAAGGAGCCTGCTGCCACCGCTCCGCCTAACAGAATGACCTCGACCCTGCTGCCTCACCACTACACTGACCGCGTTGAGAGGCGCTAAAGGAGCCCGGCCGTGCGATGGCAAACATGCCGCCACAGCCTCCACGCGCCGCGGTCCGTCTTGGGCGCCCAATACCCGCCGCCACAGCAGCAGACACTCCAGGCCTCACGCCATGGCAGCGCCCTCCGCCATTCCGGTAAGATTTAAAGCCGGTTGCCAAAAAACCAATAGCAGAGACGCCAGTGGGGGTGGTATACAGCGTTACAACAAAGTTCGCCACCAAGAAATCCCTTCTGAAGTACCCTCCCTCCAAAACCCCTCCTATTTATAACCTACCTTCTAGACCAGCCCCTCCCATTTTAACACCTATCGCGCTGCGTGGATTATTCCACCGCGCGAAAAACCCCAGGGGGACAACGGCTCGCGCCGAGTTCCCCCTGGGACCCCATTATCATTATAAGTATAGCAACAAAATAAGAATTGGCTAGATGAAGTGACTTTTTTCCAGTTTTGCAGTTTCCATTATGAACATAATTGCTATATGTTAGCAGTGGAGCTCTAGCATAAAAGGGTAAAACAAGTAAAAACGATACCTAGTTAGTTTCTTGACTTGGACCTTCTCATGGAGTCAGCCTTCCTATAGTAAAAAGTGTAGTTTTTATTTGATTTGGGGTTTTAGCCTTCGGATAGTCTCAAAAAATGTCAAGTTTCTCTCCAGTGCCTCCTGCTAAAGAATCCTCTTGAGCCAAATGGCCTATCAAACTGTAGCAACGTTGCACAGTGTACCATAGGCATTTTCACCCTGTGGAAGACATGCTTCACACAACTCTTAACTGCTACAGAACTACAGTCAGTGCCAAGAATGGAGGCCAGCAACCATGTCCTTCGGATCACATGTATGGTGCTCTTATACTCCACAACATGTCTACTGCGCCTAATTGTCCTATACTTTTCAATGATCTACTGTACAATGCTCATTTCTATTTCTTTGGGACATCAATTTTCACTGATATATTTTTCACGTGAGCCATAGCCATTGTACCCACCTGTCTGCTATCAAAAGCTTATCATTTTCCTATAATGACATTAGTATATTTTAGCTGCTAGTAACAGGAGGAAGACTGGGATTTTGGAATCTGATTTGGCTTAGAAAGTGGAGGCCAGATGAACTAACCATTTTGAGGTTGCAAACACTCCACTTGGCAAACTCTGAGCGTTTGCGACCGCTTTTCTTTTGTACAAATCCCATTATAGGAGTCGGTTAACTTTTATTGGTTCCTAAAATGGGATTCAGAATGGCTGCCAACTGACGATTTGGAAGAGGCATATTGGGGGCATCTCTTGTAGATTGCTAATCGGTACCCCATGTATCTAAAGTTTGCATCCGGAATTCTACTTGCCAAATATTGAAAAGTTACAGATTCCCAAGTTCAGTGGTAAGTTATCTGCAAAAAGGGAAGGGTTCCCTTTCTGAATAGTGAGTAGGCAGTGTCCAGTGTTCCTTTAGGCAAATGTACTACTTTTTTTTAGTTTACTTCATTTACAAACAATTACAGACCTGGTGGTCTGATGAAGCTTGAAGGCCACCATTCCTGTCATTGTGATATCTGTTGAAGTTGCAAGTTGCACCCTACCTAATGAAATTAATTGGGTAGGTTGGATTGTGACTCGGTCGAATCCTTATTTTGCAGACTGACACATTAGTACAGTCTGCTGTTCAGGCTGGACTGTTCCCATGAGGCACAGGGTCAAGACTGATTTGCATATGGCTGTGTTCAAACTGGAATGGTACGGTGAGCAAAAAAACGATGGATTTAGGCCCAGATCTCTGTACTGGGGTGAATGTATGACATTGTTCTGCATTCTGTCCATCAACGGTTGTTTTTGCATCTGGCACCCTGAGTGGGACGGGTATGCCCAGACGTGGGTCCCTTGCTCTCCATGCCACTGGAATCAAGCTATCCTGGCTGAAGAGGGGTGAAACCCTGAAAGCTGTCCTAGGATGGTTGTTTCCAGTCCAGGGAGGACCTGGCTTGGCAGTTTGGGCTGGACTGTTCCCATGAGGCACAGGGTCAAGACTGATTTGCATATGGCTGGGTTCAAACTGAAATGGCAAGGTGAGCAAAACAACAATGGATTTAGGCCCAGATCTCTGTACTGGGGTGAATGTATGACATTGTTCTGCATTCTATCCATCAACTGTTGTTTTTGCATAGGTTGGTTTGCAGAATAAGTTTCTGGTTGCAAAAAAGACTTGTCTCAAATGGTCTGTAGTGAAACCATGCAGTTACATTGTATGATAATAGGTATTTGACCCGGGGCGAAATGTGCTTCAATCATGGTCGGCCCCCCCCGAAACTTCAGGTGGAAAAAGTAATAAGTAGTTTCATGTGGTTGCCATATGTTTTTAGGCCTGGAAGTGGGTGGTTGTAAAGCAGTAGGTATCACTCATGGTGTCTCAGCACCAGATCTCGAATCCACCCCTTAACCGTTGGGATTGATGTGTCACACAAGTGTAAAGACACCTGGTGCTTCGCCAGTAAGAGCGCAATAGCTACATAACGCTGAACTCTTACAGGAAGCAGTCAAACGTAGCCCAGCAGTCACATTAGGGAGACAAAGCAAGCTTGGTCTCGATCATTTGTGATAACATGCGAAATACCTCTTCCCTATAGGCAAGTATTGGCGCACAGTTCCATGCCAAGTGTGAAAAGGCAGCGTGTTCCATGGCGCATCGAGGGGAGCAGTGTGATTTAATGGAATCTGATTTGGCTACTAAAGGAGGGTTAATGTAGGCGCGGGGTAGGTATTTAAAATGTAGAAGTTTGTGTTGGTGATTATTAGAGACCAATCTAGCCTGCTCACAGCAAAAGTACCATGTCTTGTCTGGTATTGGGCTACCTAGATCTTTTTCCCGTGCCGCACGCACCCCCTATCCATGACAGGCATCAGCAAGAGAGCCCCGTGATACAGTCGCAAGAGAGCCTTGTGATACAGCGGCAAGAAAGCCTCGTGATACAGCCGCAAGAGAGGCTCGTGATACAGCCGAGAAACCGAAAGTCCTGTAGATACTTGATTTTCCTTGCTTTAAGGAGAAATCAAAGGGGTTGAAATGTAAATGAGATTTGTGGAAGGAGCATCGTTTTAAGAGCTGCTCCTTGACCCACCCAAGTAAAGATAATGTCTGTTTGGTTATAGTATGAAGAGTCCTCTGCTTTGACTACTCTTGGTAAGCCTGATATGTCCTCTGTAGTGCATATTCATAGGTTGGGAGTTAACCTGTCTCCCAGGTGGCATATCCTAGAGGTGGACCATCTAATTATGTTAGCAGCACACCTAACAGTTGTTATGAGCTCACTAACTTTATCAAGATGTCCTCAGCAAAGGGCACTCGTTTGAAGCAACCCCTTTTTAGTTTCCACCCTGAGATACAGACATTCTCCCTGATATTGTGCAGGAGGAGCTCTAGGGCTAAGAGCAAAGAGGACAGTGGACAGCCATGCCTGGTGCCGCTTCTAATATTTGCATCATTGGCAAAATGTACGGTGGTAAATAATCAAACCTCTTTCCAGTGAAAGTGGATAAACTTGGATGTAGACGAAGAGTCTGCCAGATTGTTAATATACAATCTTAACCGAAATGAGGCATTACTATATCCTTGCCTTACACCGATGTGGAAAGCAAAACCAGTTGTATGTTCACCACTTGGGCCCTATCCTACTGTGGCAGTCACCTGGGTACAAGAAATGAATTGTCCGTAAGGCTATGGTATGAAAAAGCATTAGCAAGAAGTCATAAACCGCATGGTAACGATTGGACCTCTTTTTAAAAGTGAAGCCGTACATCCGAGCTCCAAAATGTCACGGCATCATTAATTTGCAAATCTTTTTTCACACAGTGGTAACACTCTACTCTCTAGCCTACTCGACACTACTGTGAACTTCTTAAATTAAATGGAATTTTACTTTGACTCACATACCTAGGACATTACTCCTTCTCCTACCCATCAGCACAAATCCCATTGAAAACCTACTGTTGGATACAAGCAAAATAGCTGAGAGAAACCAGACGGGCTTGCCAGTAAAGTAACACATCCAGAAATGCCAACGAACTGACCAGTCTTGAAATGGCAACAAACTGACAAGTCTAAAAACGTCTTTAAAAAGGCACCAGATGATATATGTTCCTCAGTTTTATTTAAGAAAGCCCGACCATCCTCAGATAGTTCAGGAACGAAGTTTAAATCTTTAATGTCCTACAAAAACCTGTGGTAAGCATCTCTATGTAACGGTCCACAAGTGCAACCCACTCCTCGTGTTAGCCTCACCACTTCAAAATCTGGGTGGTCTTAGCGCGGGGACAGACCGGCGGTGTAACCAGGCGCTCTACAAATGGCTAAATAAATAAATCCATTCTGCATACAGTTCCATTGATGCACTCCAGTGTTGGTTTGAAGCTCAAAGGTGGTGGAGGATAGTGGAACTTGCCGATCACTCACTCTTGCTATTTCAATATTGAACCTGTACAATTAATGAAAACCACTGGAGTGTTTCCTTTCTGTGTAGTGTCCCCATGAAAATAAGAAATATCTTTCTGTACGTGTGTCACTGAAGGGGGCAAAGCAAATTAGATCAGGTTGTGCGTGAACCTAAACTGTGACTCTTCAAATCTTGGAATATGGGATTGGTGAAACCAGCTGGCCTGAAGACGAAGCAAGCACACCAATAGTTAAAATGGTTTAGAAAACATTGTTTTCACAGAAATGAAGAAAATGAGGGTATGAACAATTGAATATCACATATGCTGAGACCGCAACATTACCCTCAAGTGACTGTTAAATGCAGCAAAATATGAATCAAAATACACAATTTTACCTTATTTTCAAATACATTTTAAGCACCTCCATCACCACTGATTTTGGTATCTCACGCACTGCCATTACATTGCCAGATGTTGCATGTCCTTGGCACATAATATTGCTGCAGTACACAGTTACTGTTCATAGCTGCACACTCATGAAAAGAAGCATTGGCAAAAGCCAATAGATCTCGCCTTTGGGATGTATTGGCTTTGCCAATACCTTTTAGCCATGCTGTTTAGCAGCCATGATGCTGTGCAGCACAGCTAAGAAGAAAAAGGCACTTGTCATTTTGTAAGCATGCCTGCAAAATTATGCCGCTGCCCTTTTATACTCAGATCAGCAAATAAAAAGAACAAATATGTTCTTTTTTTTCCTTTTAAAGCAGTTTAAGGGAAAGCTACGCAGATGGGCGGCGTGGAAGAAACACTAGGGCAAAATGGGTGGATGGGACAAGTAACACAGGCTGGGGGTGTGGGCGCAGCAGCAAGGCAACAGGCCTGTGGGGGCTGAAGCAACACAGAGGAAGTGGCTGGGGTGGAAGCAACACTGAGGGTGTGGAGGCAGCAGTTGGGCAAGAGGGAGAGCATTGTGGTGGAAAGGGGAGAAAAGCAGACTGGCGAGAAATAGCAGCGTGGAGCTTGGAGAAGGCAAGAAAGCAAGGAGGGCGGCAGAAGCACATGAGGCACAGAGGGGGGAGAGAGGCATATTAGTCAGGCAGATGGAAAACGCAGTGTACTGTTTAAACAAAAAGAAAAAAGCAGTGACTGAAAAAGGATGCAGTGTAAGGACACAGTAATACGCCTATGCTGGAGAGGAGAGATAAACACAAGAAGAGGAAGAGACGCATACACTGTAGCGAGCAAATGTGAGTGACAGTGAGGCTAACCAAAGCAATAGGGAGGCTCTAAGCTCACTGTAAGCTAGCAATATGTCTCGCAACACACAGCGTATGAGCTGTCTAGGGGAAACAGCCTTTTCAACGCAGGCATTTCCACGAAATGCCTTAACCATGCATCATTTACCACACACATTTTTACCAAACATATGTTTACCACGCATGAGTAGTATAGTTAAGGTAACTATATGTGTGTGTAGTCTGTATATATAAATATATAAAGGCTTAGGTGTGGTTATGAGTATAGGGTGATACAGTATTTTTTTAGGGTTTAGGGGTGGATAAGGGTATTGGGATGTAAGGGTGTTTTTGAGGTTTAGGGGTATCCGGTGGTAAGGGGTATTTTAGGCTTATGGGGTGGGTAATGGTATTGGGTTGTTGGTGTGTTTTTAGGGTTTGGGGTGGGTAGGGTATTTTAGGGTTATCGGGTAGGTAAAGGCATAGGGGAAAAGGGATTTTTTAGGGGTGGGTAGGGGTATAGCGTATTAAGAGTTTTTTAGGTCTTATGGGGTGGGTAGGGGTATAGGGTGGTAAGGGTATTTTTAGGTCTGCATGAGCCAGCGCATGCCCTGCTCTGGTGAGACATTTAGTGTGTGGGCTTTTAAAAGTCCGACCAAACGCTTTTGACTGGCATAGAGCGTGCAGTTATGCGCACAATGACGAGCAGAGGCGCCATCTGGCTTTCCTCTCTCGTCATGGTGCACGCACATCGCACACCACTCGCCAGCCAGCGCACGCACGACTTGCGTGCTTATTTTCTTTCACTTTTGTCGCCGCATCACTTTCACAGCTGCGTGGCCAATGCTTGTTCCCTTTGACATACATTGAAGTAAAGGCAATTTTAAGCGAGAGACCGCTCAAATAATGCCTTTTTTTTACTTGTAGAACCGGGAATCTCCGGTTTGTTTGGAGTGGCATGTATGTACCTGAGAGCTCGCAACTTTGTATTCTATATTTCATGCATCGTCCGCGGCCTGGACTCCTCGGCGACGCAACAGTCATCTGGGCAATTCCAATGTTCTTAAAAGTGAGCAATAACCAACGTTTACAAACCTACAAATAAAGCGGGCGCAGAATTAAAACATAGTGCGAGATAACCACTGAGGATCACTTTATCCTCTGACTTGCTTGTAGTCTGCTCGGGAAGACAATGAAGGCTTCTGAAAGCTGTTTTGTCTGGCAAGGTGGCACCCACTGTTGGCACGTCTTAAAAATCTGTTAGCACTCTAGTTATTCTTCACATTTATGCGAGAACCTAACGTTCCGTGTCCCTGTGCGTTAAGTTGGTGACGTTTTCAAGATGGCAGCGCCCTGTCCGCTGTAGGATCTCGGCACGTATGGGAAACATTTACATCTGTCTATCCTTTACCCTAACCGGCCACAGTAGCAAAGCTAGGGAAGGCCTTATTAGAGGCAACATGTCAGGGCGCAACAACAACAAATTGCCCACCAACCTGCTTCAGCTGCAGAACCTAATAAAAAGAGCTCCGCCATCCTACACCGAGGAGGTTAGATTGTGCTTAGGGGCAATTTATGGGTAACTGTAGGGAAGCGTAGTTCCTATGAGATGTGATTATATGAGATTCCCCAGAACTAAGGAAATATAGACTTGAGATCCCATATGGCAAAGGGACAGGAGGTGGCAAATCTAGCTAAGGATACTGGAGAAGGCAAATCCGATGAAGAGATAAAACTCTCTAAGAGAAGGACATCAGACAGAAGTGCTCTCACTAAAAAGTACTTTTTTGTATGTGAAAAGATTGTTGTGGCCCTGGGATGGTCCCAGTAAATAGTATTTTTTTTCTTATGTTTGAAAGCTTTTATTAGAGAATTTGATAACAAAAAGGAGATATCAGCATACACTGAAACAATACAAAATCCAGTGAAAAAACCTTAACACTGCTAATATCAATGTTAGGAACCCAAAAAGCATTTTAAGAGAATTTTAACATTGAGGGAAAGAAGAGAGGGGATGAGATAAGGAGGGGGGAGGGGAGGGGAAGAGACAGAGATAATAATACAAACCGTAAGTTATCAAATAATTACGGCATGCATTCAAGCTATATAAATCAGCGATGCAAAATTACCATCATAAACAAACAGTAGTATTAAATAAACCTATATGAGATAACAAAAGGAGAGAGTTCAAGTCATTCAAGGGGGTTTAAAATTTTCTGCATTGAGACGTATAAACTTCTTCAGGGCCAAGCAATCCAGATACGTGGTGAGGGGTAACCAGAAAAGATCAACGTTACGAACAGGTTTACAAGTGGAGGCAAAAGAAACGTCCAGTCTGTGAAAATGGCATAAGGAATTCCACCAGCCTTGTAAGGCGATAGTAGCTAGAGATTTCCAGTTGGAAGAGATGTGTTGGAAGGCAAGAGCAAGCGTCAGGTCAAAGAGACCGTGTAGGTGTACGGATAGGTTCAGAGGTTCAGAAAGACTACCCAAGAAGAGAAAAGAATTTGTGAAAGAGGCAGGAAGAGGGAAGATACGAGAGAGACATGACCACACTTTCCCCCAGAAGGTAGAGACAACTGGGCACAGAAAGAACATATGAAAAAGGTCCGCATCAGAAGTACCACAAGTCCAGCATTTAGAATCAGAGGAGGGGGAAAAACGAGATAAAGAAAGAGGAGAGAGATAAAGTCTGTGATATAGATAAAATAAGGATTGAGTACGAGAAGCAGAACGAGAAATTTTTAAAGATCTGGACCACAGCTTATCCCAAAGAGTAATCGGCCGGAGGCAAGATGGCGGACGCCTCGGCGTCCGAGTGAAACGGCATCGCTCGCGGTCTCCCTGCTAGCTACTGCATAGTCATTTCAATCGGACCTGCGTCTTCAGCTAAGCGGTTGATGTGCAGGATGAGAACCCTTGATCAACTCGGGCACTACCAGCGAAAGAACTCCGGGCTGATATGGAGTGAGGGAGTCTGATGACTTAACTGAAGAGAGGCTGAGAGGAAAGCTCTTTTACCTGTAATGCGGCCAGATCTCCGATGCCTTTTCCGCCGATCACTCCTATGCGCTTGGCGGCACTCAGCTGTTTCGTGTTGCGGTTTGGCGTTGGGCTCTCGGTCTGACCTGGACTGCGCCTCTCTGGGAAGGAACGCTGTTGAGTTCAGTGATCTTGAGGGCCAGGCAGTTGTTTGCTTCCCCTGTTTTCAACCACAGCGACAGCGGCAGCGGCAGCCGAAAGCACTGGGGAAAGTGCAGTGTTTGAAACAAAGCACAAACATTGAAAATGTTATGCCCTCTAAAAATCTGGCTGTTTCTAAATTCCGGAGCAGAAGAAATGCGAAGACGACTGCAGCAATGCAGGACACTGTGTCTCAGGCGAGGGTTAGAGGTATTGAAGATATCGGAAACCCCGGAAATTTTGGAACTAATTTGCCATCTGAAGCCAGCCAGAACCCTGTACAGGTAATTCATGACTTTATTGACTCTAATAGCGCCTTAAATGTTGCTCAGCCTAATTCGACAGAACCCAGGCACAAATCCATTCATGATGATACTCACGAAGTAGTAGGGGATTCTGGGGGATGTAGTTCTGAGACTACCCCCAAAATCCCTGATATGTTTGCTCTAAAAAAAAACATAAAAACTGCCAAGACCAATAAAGGCTCATGTTCTAAGGTCGACACTGTTTTACAAAATGAGATAGCCCTGGATAAGAAAGTGTGTAATAATACTGACAAGGCCGCCTCCAGAGATAACGACATTCACTCTCTGGTACTCCCACACCAAAGTGCTGAGGTGCTCGAACCTGTACCCGAAGTTGCTGAGACTCCACTCCTAGTTGAGGATACTGAATCAGTCGACTCTGCTGGTAATTTTTATTCTATGACCGACCTGTCGGTGGCTTTGGATCCCGAAAGTCAGATGGTCCAGGTGGCTCAAGCGGAATGGAGAGATGATCTAAGCGGCAGGAGCACGAGCTCATTGCCGGAGTCACTGAGTCTGGATGATCATGAGAATGGGAGCGATGAGGAGGAGTCTCAGGATGTGTAACGCCCTGAACGTCTCAGGATCGTTTAACAGACACGACAATGAGGACGCAACCACTAGTGAAGGGTTAGTTGTTTTAATGAAGGCAAATATAATACAAAGAATAAACAAAAGTTATAGTCACTGGAATCCTCCAGGCTAAGTACGTTACCAGCCCACAGCACGGATGGTCCTAACCGTCCTCTGCATATACGCCGGTCCCGGCGTATGCCAACAGAGGGCAGAAATGAAATGTCCGACAATGCCAATCGGTAGGCTGTGAGGGGCACGAAGAGTGTTGGGGAGAATCGAGGAGTCAGGGAAACACCCAGCCGGGGTCTCTACCTGAAGGGAGCAGCCGCTCAACCTCTTCCTCAGACTGCACCGGGACGCGGAGTCACCTCCTGGTGATGCGTCACCGATACCCCAATCACAAGCAAGAAGACTGAACCGAGAGCAGCCGCTCGATCGATCCTGTGGACTTCCGAGTCTGTAACGCGGCAAACACCTCCTGGTGTGCGTTACAGCTGGCAGTCCCTGTGTCTCTGGTCGGGCTGGGAGTTACGACTCCAACCAGCAAAAGCGCCACTGCGCTTGGACTCAGCCGAGTCAAAAAGCGAAGCTCAATGGTTGACCGGTAGAGCTTCCGGGTCCTTCACAGGTGACGATGGGGCAAGACACGGCCCAGGGAGTAACGACTCGACCTACCTCCGTTCTTGCCTTACTGGAGCACCACTCCGGAACACTGCTCTTCACGAAGCAGGTACGTCGGTGTGAACACAATATCCAACAGCGTTGTACCTCCCGGTTCCTCCCTTTATAGGGCGTGTTTTCCTTGAGTTATGTAACAGCTCTCCTGTTTACATAAGGGCGTGTTTCCTTGAGTTATGTAACAGCTCTCCTGTTTACATAAGGGCGTGTTTCCCTTGTATGACAGGAATTCTTGACAGTACATCCTCCCTCTCAGCGGCTCCCCACGGGTCCAGCGCTGGCAGGAAAACGCCGATGAAACAAGGAGACCAAGCGCGGAGCATGAACCCCTTCAGCCGGTTCCCATGAATGCTCCTCCGGGCCATAGCCTTTCCACGCAACCAGGTACCACAGCTTCCCCCTGCGCCATTTGGACGCCCGTATGCCCGACACTTCATACTCCACCTCCGACTCCACACATACCGGCAGAGGTGTCCCAGACGGCTTGGAGGGTGCTGGTTTGAGCAATGATACATGAAAGACAGGGTGTATCCGCAATGACTGGGGCAAGCACACCTTCACGTTCACGGGACCCATACACTTGGTAATTCGATAGGGGCCCATGTACTTGGGATGGAACACACTGTTCTTTCGAAACCTCATGTTTCTTGTGGATATCCAGACGTAGTCTCCAGTGCGGTACAGTGGCCCGGGCCTTCTCTTCCTATCTGCCGCAGCCTTGTATCTTCTCTTGGCCTCTATTAGGACAGCCCTTGAGCGCATCAATGTGTCTTTTATGTGTGCCACCCTGTCCGCTGTGGCGGGAATCCTGTCCTCTCTGAACGGATGTAGAAATGGCAAGAACCTGGGATGTTGGCCATAGGTGCTATAGAACGGAGATGACTGTGTGGAGCTGTGAGTGGCGTTGTTATAGGCTATCTCTGCAACCCATAGCAAGTCGACCCATTCTTCCCTGCCCTGGTCCACAAAACATCGCAGATACTGTTTGAGCGTTTGGTTCAGGCGCTCGGTTTGGCCGTCCGTTTGAGGGTGGTAGCTGGTGGACAGGGCGGTCTTAACATGCAGCGCAGTGCACCAAGTCTTCCAGAATTGCGCAGTAAACTGCGACCCCCGGTCCGACACGATCACCCCAGGTAATCCATGCAGTCGTACCACATTCTTTAGGAGTAGTGACGCCAATTCCCCGGCCGTAGGGACTCTCTTGCAGGGGATGAAGTGCCCCATTTTCGTCAAGTAATCCACCACCACCAGTATTGCCGTCATCCCCTGGTCTACCGGTAGGCCCACCACGAAGTCCAGTGATATGCTATCCCATGGTCTATCCGGGGTTGGAAGTGGATGTAAGAGCCCTCGGGTTCGGCCATGGTCGGCCTTCATGGTAGCACACGTAGGACACTCCTGTCCCCACCTCCTGACATCCACTCTCATGGTTGGCCACCAGAAATGCCGTCCCATGCTAGCCACCGTTTTTTCAAAGCCCAAATGACCTGCGCATGGAGAGTCATGGCACCAGATGAATGCTTGTTTCCTTAGCCTAGGCGTGGGTATCAATAGGCACCTGCCCTTCAGGGGTATCCCGTCCTTCAGCTGCCATTCTCTGTGACTGAGGAGCCACCTCCGCCATGCGAATGACCTGATCCCTCTCTTTATTCCCCTCAGGAAAGTATCCGGTTGGATAACCCCCAATACCATCCTCGGGGAAATGATGGAACGCTCGGTCGCAGGCAATGGTTCCTTAACTGCAGATTGACGGGACAGGGCGTCCGCCTTTCGGTTTTCCGTCCCCGGCCGATATGTGATGCGGAAGTTGAACCCCGCAAAGAAGATCATCCACCGCAGCTGCCTGGGAGAAAGGTGTCTAGTGGCCGTCATGAACTGTAGGTTCCGATGGTCCGTGTACACCGATACCACATGTCTTGCCCCCATCAACCAATGCCTCCATTCGGTGAAGGCGTCCTTGATTGCGAGAAGCTCCTTCTCCGCAATATGGTAGTTGCGTTCGGCGTCGTTGAGTTTGCGGGACATGTACGCAACGGGATGAAGCACCCCTGTGTCGTGGTTGCGTTGGGACAAGATAGCCCCCAGCGCCACATCCGACGCGTCCGCTTCCACCACGTAGGGGAGATCCGGATCGGGGTGAGCCAACACCGGCGCCTTACCAAAGGCGCTTTTCAGGGCCTCAAAGGCTTTGTTCGCTTCAGGGGACCAGACAAACTCCTTGGACTTCCTCAGTAGCTGTGTGATTGGGGCCACCACTCCTGAAAATCCATCTATGAACCGCCTGTAAAAGTTGGCGAAGCCAATGAAACTTTGGACGTCCTTCACGCTTTGGGGCACCGGCCATTCTTTCACCGCCTTGATCTTTCGTTCTGCCATCTCCTGTCCCTCTGGACTCAGCATCACTCCGAGGAATTCCACGGATGTGACGTGGAAGTCACACTTGCTGAGTTTACAAAACAGCATGTTTTCCCTCAGCTTTTGGAGCACAGCTTTGACGTGGTGTACGTGCTCCTCCTCACTGGACGAATAGATGAGGATGTCGTCGATATATACGACCACGTAGATATCCAACTCCTCTCTGAATACCTCATTCAAAAAGTACTGAAAGGCTGCCGGGGCGTTGCACAGACCGAACGGCATGACGAGGTACTCAAAAAGGCCGAACCTGGTCTTAAAGGCGGTCTTCCACTCGTCTCCGTCCCTCATGCGCACCAGATGGTATGCCCCTTTCAAATCCAACTTGGTGTAGATACGAGCTTTCTTGACCTGTTCCAGAAGTACACTGATGAGAGGCAAGGGGTACCGATTTTTTATGGTTATCGCATTCAATGCCCTAAAGTCCACACAGGCTCTCAGCTCCCCATTAGCCTTCGGGATGAAGAAGAGTGGCGAGGCGGCCGGAGACTTGGACGGGCGGATGAATCCTAGCTTGAGGAGTTTATCCAGGTACCCCCGGAGATGCACGTTTTCAGGCTCCGTCAGGGCATACAGCCTGCCGCTGGGAACGCTGGCCCCTGGCACCAGGTCGATCTGGCAGTCAAACTGTCTATGTGGTGGTAGCACTTCCGCCTTCACGTCATCAAATACATCCTCAAAACTGTGATAAGCCTGGGGGAGAGCCACATCTTTTTCTGCCGCTGTAGCCACCGTCTGACTTCCGCTCTCATCTGCGTCAAGGGATTCCGTTCTTATTCCACAATGCAGGATGCAATACGGTGACGTCATTTCGATGCGATGTGTTGGCCAATCCACAAAGGGGTTGTGTTTCTGTAGCCACGGCAATCCCAATATGACGCCATATTGGGGCGCTCGGATGATGTTAAAATCGATTTGTTCCAAATGGTTCCACCCATATCTCATCGGAAGGACCCCCGTGTGCTGCCCGATGGGCCCCGTCACCAATCGCCTTCCGTCTACAGCATAGACGTCTTCGGGTACAGCTTTGGGAAGAAGCACTAGCCCTAGCCTGCATGCCTCGTTGTGGTCCATAAACATGCCAGTGGCCCCTGAATCCACCATGGCCACAACGGGTATCCACTGGTCATGCACTCCCACGTGCACCGTGATAAACAGGTGTCGTTGTCCCTTAGTGACCGAGTTGGAAAGTGAAGGGATGGATGAGTGACTCCGAGATGCCCCTTCTCTGGTCTTGGAGTCCTCTAGTTTTCCGCCGGTATGTCCACCACGGCTGTTACCGACCGGTTGGCCCGATAACGTGACGTCTTCGGTTTGGCAGGGCATTCACGTACGTAGTGGCCTTTTTTGCCACAATATAGGCACAATCCTTGTTTACGGCGTGACTCTTTCTCCGTGGCTGTGAGGCTCGCTCGTATTGCGCCGATGTCCATGGGTTCTCCCTTGGATGCGGTGGAAGTTTCAGGACTTCCCACCGTCACATAGGATGGAAGGGATTTTCCTTTTCTCCCATGATCCCCCTTTCTTTCACTTAGCCTATGTTCCAGCCGTAATACCAGGTTGATAAGGCCCTCACATGTCTTGGGTTGAGGGTCAATATGAGCCACGGCGTCCTTGAGCTCATCGCACAGCCCTTGATGGAAGAGCGCCGTCTGTTTAGCAACAGGCCACTTGGTTTCCGCAACCAGCCTTCGGAACGCGTTGAGATACTGCACCAGGTCGTTGGATCCCTATCTCAACTCAAGCATTTCACGGTCCGCCGTGTACGAGTCAGCCCTTCTGTCGAATACCTTCAGGAATTCCTCGCGAAAAGCACCCCAATCACATAAGAGGGGGTCGTCCCTGCTCACCAGAGGTACGGCCCATTGTGCCGCGTTTCCAGCCAAATAGGATATAAGGAAAGCCACACGAGCCTGACTCGTGGGGAACGCCTTTGGTTTGCACGATAAATGTAGCGCCACTTGTGTGAGGAATACCTACACTGTGTTAGGATCCCCACTGTACCTCTCTGGTGTCGCCAAGGGGATGGCTACCGGCATTTCCACTACTACCGCAGGGGTCTGATTCGTGAGGGAGGTGCTGGGCGTGAGCGGGTCCAATTGGATAGCATCCAGTCTGGCTTTTACATCGGCTGTTTCTTGCCTAGAGGCAGCCACTTCAACTTGCATGGCCGCTAAAGCAGCCAGCACATCATCAAGTGTTGCCATGTCTGTTATCGACCGGGAGACAGTTAGTGTTATTAAGGTCGGATATTTTGTAACGCCCTGAACGTCTCAGGATCGTTTAACAGACACGACAATGAGGACGCAACCACTAGTGAAGGGTTAGTTGTTTTAATGAAGGCAAATATAATACAAAGAATAAACAAAAGTTATAGTCACTGGAATCCTCCAGGCTAAGTACGTTACCAGCCCACAGCACGGATGGTCCTAACCGTCCTCTGCATATACGCCGGTCCCGGCGTATGCCAACAGAGGGCAGAAATGAAATGGCCGACAATGCCAATCGGTAGGCTGTGAGGGGCACGAAGAGTGTTGGGGAGAATCGAGGAGTCAGGGAAACACCCAGCCGGGGTCTCTACCTGAAGGGAGCAGCCGCTCAACCTCTTCCTCAGACTGCACCGGGACGCGGAGTCACCTCCTGGTGATGCGTCACCGATACCCCTATCACAAGCAAGAAGACTGAACCGAGAGCAGCCGCTCGATCGATCCTGTGGACTTCCGAGTCTGTAACGCGGCAAACACCTCCTGGTGTGCGTTACAGCTGGCAGTCCCTGTGTCTCTGGTCGGGCTGGGAGTTACGACTCCAACCAGCAAAAGCGCCACTGCGCTTGGACTCAGCCGAGTCAAAAAGCGAAGCTCAATGGTTGACCGGTAGAGCTTCCGGGTCCTTCACAGGTGACGATGGGGCAAGACACGGCCCAGGGAGTAACGACTCGACCTACCTCCGTTCTTGCCTTACTGGAGCACCACTCCGGAACACTGCTCTTCACGAAGCAGGTACGTCGGTGTGAACACAATATCCGACAGCGTTGTACCTCCCGGTTCCTCCCTTTATAGGGCGTGTTTTCCTTGAGTTATGTAACAGCTCTCCTGTTTACATAAGGGCGTGTTTCCTTGAGTTATGTAACAGCTCTCCTGTTTACATAAGGGCGTGTTTCCCTTGTATGACAGGAATTCTTGACAGGATGGGGATGATGACGTTCCCCAACACAGAGTAGATAATGGTACTGTCGAAACTACAGTACTTGCAGCGGATGGGGTAGATGGAACCAGTCTTTTGAATATGATGGCAGATAAAAATTCTACGACTCCAGCCACTACACTAGAAACACTTTGTCAACTTATGATCCAGCACCGGGAGGAGACAAGGGCAGAAAACCTACGTACACAGGGTGCTGTCCGGCGTCTCCAGAACAACCTTAGGAAGGTTGCAAAATCTTGTGGTGAGATGACTGCTAGAGTGACTGAAGCTGAAGGTAGAATATCAGCAATTGAAGACACCGTGACAAATCAGACAAAAGCAAATTGCCTCAATGGCTGGATTGAGAGATGAAATAAACTGGAAACTGGTTGATTTGGAAAACAGGTCACGTCGGAACAACCTCCGAATCCTAGGGGTTCTCGAGGGAATCTTTTTTGGCTCCATAGTGATGGAATAATATGGTAATTTTAATATTACAAATTTTTGGAGCCATATTGAATGGGTGATAATAGTCATTTAGAAGGTTTATTAAGAAAGATGATGGCAGGGAGACTTCAGATGCTTTTTTCACTCCATCGTTTTCAGGGACTGTTAGTCCCTATGCCTCTAGTGGGTTGGGGTCTAGGGGGTGGGGTAGGGGAAGGGGGGGGGTGGAGAGGGGAGGTCACTAAGGTGGGCAGGGGGGTGCAAGCAAAATCAGAAAAAAGTAAAAATGAGTGATGGTTTGACTTTTGTTTTAGCGATGATTTTTGTTTTTCTTAGGTTTGAGGATGTTGTAAAAAGACTCTCAATATTGAATATAGGTAATCAAATGGTATATTGTCAGAGGCTCATTAGGATGAACAGTTTGGAATACTATATAATTATTAAAGATGGCTAAGCTTCGAGTTTGTTCATGGAATATTTGTGGAATTAATAATAGAAAGAAAAGGGGCGTATGTAACCAGATTATACAGACTATGAAGGCAGACATAATCTGCCTTCAAGAGACTCACCTCACGTGGAGTAACAGACATTTATTTAAAGATCTGGGGCTGCAATTACTTGCCTGTACTAAGCAAGGAACTACTACAAAAGTGGTGGCAATTCTTATGAAACATGGCAGAGGTTGCTTGAAACGCACAAAGGTCGATCAGTATGGGAGATGGGCGATAATAGAAATACAAATTGATGCTAAATTATGGACAATATGTTCAGTCTATGCTCCAAATTCAGATGATCCTGAGATTTTGAATTACCTGAGTGTAGAATTGGCTGATTGGCCCCCGTCACTCATTTTTTGTGGGGACCTAAACATCCATCTCGATGGGGGGTTGGACATATCTGGCAATTCATTATACTTCGGGTCAAAAAAGAGGGTATTCAAAGCATTAAAAGGCCTAATCTCGGAGTATGGGTTAAGGGATGTAGGATACGCAAAAAAATCCTTTATCACCTGGTTTTACTTTCTTTTCTAATCCTCATCAGAAATTTGTACGAATAGATTATTTCTTTTTAGACTCCAGACTTATTAGCAATACCACAGTTGAAATTTTTCCTCGAATAATATCGGATCATAATTCAATATTAATAGAAATAACTCCGGAGGATAGTCCTAATTTAACAATAAGATCCTGGTCATTTGACCGCAAACTGCTAGCAGACCCACTCTATATTGACACAATGAAGAAATGGATTAAAGAGTTTTTTTTCTTCAATAGAGGGAGTACATCCCCCCAGATTGTGTGGGATGCTTTCAAAGCTAGTGTGCGTGGTCAAACACTCTCCTACTCAATTAAGAAACAACGGCAGATAAAAGAAAAAATAGATGAAAATATTAATTTAGTAAGAGAATGGGAGAAAAAATTAATGACAGCTATTCTTAGTCAGCAAGATACTGAACAGATTAAGACTACCCTTGATATATATAAGGCCAAGGTCTATGAAATATTTGCAGATAAACTTGCGGAACAGGTAGCAACATTTAGATCTCGAGTTTACGAAATGGGAGAGAATGCTGGTAAAATTTTAGCTAAGAGAACCAGAGAGAAGGATATTTCTAATAATATTAGTGCTATTCAAGCTGAAGACGGTAAGATTCATAGCCATCCGGATAAAATTTTAGAGGTATTTCGGCAATTTTACTCTCATCTTTATAAGGATGATGGCTTGATATATTCTTCAGATTTATTAATACATTTTCTTGGAGAAAATTATTTCTCAAAGCTGTCTGATCAACAAATCTCGTTTTTGGAAGCAGATATTACATGGGAGGAAATAGAAGCAGCACTGCTTTCTTTGGCTACGGGAAAAGCTATGGGACCTGATGGCCTGCCTCTCGAGTTTTTTAGGATTTTTAGAAATATCTTATAGGAAGATTTGTTGACCATATTTCAGGATGCTCAGAGGGGGCATCCACCTTCTTCCTGGAACCAATCTATTTTGATGGCATTTCTTAAAAAGGATAAACCACCCTTGAACCCAGCGTCATTCAGACCAATATCCCTGATAAATGCCGATAGTAAAGTTTTTTCTAAAATATTGGCCACCCGTATGTCAACAGTGATACCATCTATTGTGTCACGATGGCAACATGGGTTTATCCCTAATAGGGATACGGCGGACCATGTCCGAAGAGTCATCGCTATGATGGATTGGGCACAAGCAACCAACACGCCATTGGGAGTCATCCTGTTGGATGCCGAAAAGGCATTTGACAGGGTGGCCTGGCCGTATCTTTGGGATATTTTGGCTTTGAAAGGCTTTGGGCCAAAAATGATAGATGCATTAAAATCTCTATATCAATCACCAACATCATCCGTAAAACTTGGATCTAACATCTCTAGGCCGTTCGGTATTTTTCGGGGGACCCGTCAAGGTTGTCCATCATCTCCATTGCTGTTTTCTATATATATTGATGTTTATCTTAATAAGTTAAATCAAGAGAGGGCAATAAAACCAGTGGATGTAGCAGGTATTTCATATAGAGCATTGGCTTATGCTGACGATGTAGTGGTTCTTACTACAGATATTACAAGCGCAATGCCCAAAGTTGAAGAGATAGCAGTTGAGTTCGGAACTTTTTCGGGTTATAGGCTAAATTCGTCAAAGACTCAGATCTTATTTGTTGGCCAGAACCCACCTACACAGCTCAACGTAGTTCCCACTGCAACCTATCTTGGAATTAAAATCACTACCCCGATCTCTGATATTCCTAAACTTAACTTTACCCCTATTCTTAAAAAATCAAATACAACACTGGAACGCATTGATCATTTACATCTTTCTTTGCATGGTAGAAACAATGTATTAAAAATGCTGATTCTTCCTCGGTTTTTGTATCTTTTTCGAACAATACCTTTGGAGTTTCCTATAGAATTTTTCAAACAAATGGATAGCATGGCTGGGAGATTTTTATGGGGATATAGACGTCATCGAAGAGCCTTTAAAAAACTAATCCTCCCAAAGGCCAGAGGAGGTTGGAATACTCCACATTTTTTATTTTATTATTTAGCCTCTATAATTCAATTTATTAATCCTCTAATTATTGGCTCTAAAGCTCCACTTAATGATGCACACTCCCCTTCTATATACGAATTTTTTTTGGGGGTCGAAGCTCGTGGCTGTCTCTTGAAGAATATTGAACCTAGTTACTTTAAGAAAATTAAATTTAAGACTTTAACTGCTGCATATCGGGCATGGAGAATTATAAAAAGATATGTGGAGATCCCAAAAATTATGATATATACTCCGCTCATATCTAAGCATATTTTTCCATGTATTTTTAGGGATCATGTCATGAAAAAATGGAGTAACTTGGGAATGAACTATCTAGGTGATCTTTGGGATAATCACGATATGATCTCTTTTCAAGATCTTCAAATTAAATTTAATGTTCCAAAATCTGATTATTTTAAATATTTTCAATTACATAGTTATTTTAAAACTTTATCACCTGATGAGTGCGCAGGGTTAAAGAAAATATCTTTGATTGAATCTCTATATACTAAACGAAGGATTGGCTTCTTCTATAATCAATTAATTTAATTCTGTAAGGATGATATCCCTTTAATACTGGACCGCTGGGCACATAAATTGGGTATGACAAATGTGCTGGTGGAAGATTCCATCCATATGGCCAATGCCATCTTATTGACGGGCAGATCACGCACCCAGCATTATATGGTCATATTTGATCTATATCATACTCCGGAAAAACTTTTTAAATGGGGTGCTACATCTGGGACGGCCTGTAAGAGATGCTCACTTGAAGCCGCAGACGCATGTCATATGTTTTTTTATTGTCCATGTCTTTCGTTAATAATTACTGAAATACAAACATTCATGTCTAAAATCTTTGATAGTAATATTATACTGACTGCAGAATTGGTACTTATAGGGATCTCATCTGTCAATATGGATGTTGACAGGAAAAAGCTGATCTTTATTTGCATGTCTCTTTTTCGTGCCTGTATTACTCAGGATTGGATAAACCCAGACCCTCGATGTACAATTTGGAACATGCCATTTATGCGGCAAAAAGTTGTAAAAAAAGATTGTAGGGTGAAAAAATATGGGCCCCGGTACTGCACTGGATTCAGGCAGAACTGGCTGTCTAAGGGGGAGGGAGAGAGAAAAAAAGGGGGGGTGGAAGGATTTTTTTTTTTTTTTTTTTTTAATGTTTTTTTTTCTTTCTCTATTTTTTTTTGTATGTACCTCTGGCTAATGCATTACATTGATATATGCCCTGATTATGTTTGTATAGTCATATTAACTGTACTCTTGTTGCTGATTTGCTTGCAATAAAACTAATAAAATTTAAAAAAGAAAAAAAAAAAAAAAAGAGTAATCGGCCAAGTACAACAAAAATCTGTTTCCCAAGAAAGCTCCACTTTAGATTTGACACGATTTGGATAAGGAGATACGAAAGATTTATAGATGAGAGATGCTTTAGGGAGTGTAGCAAGAATATTGAGAAGAGGAGGAGGAGGTGGCGATGATGATGTAGAAGGGAGAGAATAATAGCGGTCAAGGATAATTGCCATGAGGGTTGTGAATTTCTGCAAAAAGGAACGAGGGCATCGAAATAAAAGTTGAAATTGGAGAAAAGAGCAAGGGGAAGTACCGTCAAAGAGTTGGTTGACCCACATTACGCCCTTCACCCTCCAAGATTTCCAAAAAATGGGCCTATTCTTTAAAAGAATAAGTGAATTATACCAGATAGGGGTATTTAAAAAGGACGTACGTGTAACCATAGAGGGAAGAACCAAAGGACTTAAAAGAGAAAAAGTGTGTTTGAATAGGGGACAAAGAGAATAGGGATTTCTGGAAGAGAATCGTATCACTTCGGCAAAGGAGAAGGGTAATAATAAAGAGTGTTCAATGAGAAGCCAAAGAGGCGTGAAAGGAGAAAGAGTTGATGAGATCCATCTCGAGGCCTGCCGTAAAGAAAAGGACCTATGGTAAAGACGGAAATCGGGAAAGTTAACCCCACCATTAGATTTGGGTTTACGGAGAGTGGCAAGAGAAATTCTGGATTTCTTATCATTCCAGAGAAATCGTGAAAGAAGAGAATCGATTTTTTTAAAATAAATTGCAGGGATATGAACCGGCAACATAGAGAAGGTATAAATTAGAATAGGAGCTATCATCATTTTAATTGAGTCCAATCGACCCCACCAGGAAAGAAAAAGGGGATTCCAGGCTGAGAGCGATTGATCAATCCTAGAAATAACTGCAGACATATTTAATTTAACCGAGGATGAGATGGAATTGGAAAACCAAATACCAAGATATTTAATCATTGAGCTACTCCAAGCAAAACCAGTAGCGGAGAAAAGATGGGGGAGACAGGATGAGGTGAGAGGGAGAATTTCCGTTTTGTCCGAGTTAATCTTATAACCTGAAACCGAAGAAAAGGAATTAAACTCGGATAACAAGGGGGGTATGGAAGATTCAGGGTCAGAAATAAGCAATAAGATATCATCTGCATAGGCAGAAAGCTTCAATTGATTAGTACCGTATGGGAAACCAGAAATGGAAGTGTTATTGCGAATGGAAGATAAAAAGGGTTCAAGAGTCAAGACAAAGAAAAGTGGAGAGAGAGGACAACCTTGACGAACACCCCTCTGAAGGTTGAAAGATGGAGAAAGTTGTCCATTCACATGTACCGAAGCCTTGGGGGCAGAATAAAGAAGAGAAATAAGGGATATAAATTTGATACCAAAGCCATGCCAACGCAATGAAGCAAACAAAAAAGACTAATCAACCCTATCAAAGGCCTTCTCTGCATCAACAGAAATAGCAGCAAGAGGGGTTGAAAGTGAGGAAGCTTTATTTAGGACGTTAAGAAAAAGGCGAGAGTTGTCCGATGTAAGTCTACCCTTAACGAAGCCACACTGCTCTTTGCCAATGAGATGAGGCATAAGGGGATCTAGACGCATTGCTAGTAATTTGGCAAAAATTTTGTAGTCTACATTGACTAACGAAATCGGCTGATAATTTTTACATAATTGATGATCGCGACCTTCTTTGGGGATCAGACAAATGGTGGCATCTTGGAAAGTGCCTTCTGCCTTGCCGGATGAGGAAAATGATTGAAAGAGGGTTAGAAGTTTAGGCAATAAAATGTCTGAAAAGTGCAAACAAAATTCCACAGGAAAGCCGTCAGCGCCAGGGGTTTTGCCTTTAGTGAGAGAGGTCAAGGCTGTAGAGAGTTCATGTAATGAGAGATCAAGTTCAAGATCCGGAAAATTAAGATGAGAATTAGACGGTTTAGGAAGATTCTCAAAATAACTGAATAAGAGAAGGAGTGGGAGGACACTCTGGGGTGTAAAGTTGCCGATAAAACAATTGAAATTGTTCAAGGATTTCCTTGTCTTTATGGAGAAGAGTGCCGGCAGAAGAATAAATAGAGTCAATAAGAGTGCGTTCCTTACGGGATTTAAGATAGTTAGCCAAGAGTTTACCAGATTTATTGCGACCTCCATAGTACCTTGCACTACTGCGAAGAAGAACCGAAGAAGCATTGTCCGTAGTTAATTTATTGAATTCCAACTTTGCTCGTAAGAGATCCGGTGACATAAATTTATCTGAAGAGGTGTAAAACTGGTGCTCCAAAAATTTTATATGGGCCAGGGAGGATTTCCGCTTTTGAGTAAACTGTTTCTTTTTCCGAGAGACGAAGTCAATAATGAAACCCCTTGCAGAGGCTTTAAAGGAATCCCAAAGAGTATGGGAAGAAATACTAGGATCAGAGTTGAAAAGAAAGAATTCCTCAACATAAGAGCGAAAAGAGGAAGAAAAATTGGGGTCAGTAAGAAGTGCGCTATTAAAGCGCCACCGGGAGGGTTTAGGATGCGGTGGGAGTAGGTCAAAATCCGTTACAATGGGAGCGTGGTCCGAGATGACAATAGGTTCAATGGAAGAAGACAACATATTCTGAGATAAGGATTTAGAGAGAAAAATATAGTCAAGGCGAGAAAAAGATGAGTGAGGAGGAGAGAAGAAAGAGTAGTCCAACGTGTCAGGGTGTGCAAGACGCCAAGAGTCAATAAGGTGCACTTGTGAAATGGTATTAAGAAATTGTTTGTGAGGTTTGTGTGGTGTGAAACGGGCTGTGGATTTATTGTCAAGGAATGGGTCAACAATCTGGTTGCAATCGCCACCAAAAATAAATGATACATCCTTATATTGGATACATTTCTTTGTAATTAAAGGCCAAAAAGAACAATCTGCTTGTACAGGTCCATAGACATTAAAAACAGTTAAAGGAATAGAGTTCAGTAGTAATTTGGCTAATATCCAACGACCTTCAGTGTCCGTCTCTTGAGACAGAACCGTACATTTAAGCCTTTTGTGACAAAGGATAGGAACTCCATTCTTTTTGTTGTCAGAGGGTGAAAATAAAACTGTACCCACCCAACTTCTTTTTAACTTAAGAGATTCAACATCATTAAGGTGAGTTTCTTGCAAGAGAACTATATCTGGGTTATAGGAAGCTAAATGGGAAAGAACTCTCTGCCGCTTGATAGGATTAATGAAACCTTTTACATTCCAGGTAACAACTTTGAATTAACAAATAACATAGAATCAAATAGGACAGAAAAAAGTGAAAAAGAGGCATGTGCAAAAGACAAGCCGAAAAAGAGAAAAATATGAGGAATATCGATAAAGTAGGTTGAAAAAGAGAAGTGAGGGGTAAAGAGAAATGAAGGAGAACCGGAATTGATCAACCAGTAAAGGGGAGAGAAAAGGAAAAAGGAAACAGGAAAAGAAAGAGATTACAAAGAGAGACAGTACATATCCCAAAGGGATGACTGAGGTAAACATACCTGAGGGGAGTGCGAAATAGGACAACGGGGAAATGGCGACACTCAACGAGACAGATCCCCCAAGACGGGAGACCAGACCGGATCGCACTGGGACAAAGAACATAACCGAAGAGCCAGGTGGAGAGGAAGTCGGTCCATCTAGATAAATAAAGAATGAGTAACATTTGAGAACATGAAGACATACTATGATGTTCAAAGGGTGAGAATTCAAGAGCGACACACAATAGAAAGAAATGAGGAAGCGGAGAACAGAGAAGTCAAAAAGGATTGCTGAAGGACAAAAGCTAGACACAATTATTAAACAAAGGATAGAAGGAGTTTGAAGTTAGATACAAGAGTATTAGGAAAAGCGTGATTTTACAATCTAATACGAAGAGACTAATAAATGGAAACAAAGATAGGAACAAAAATGGATGACCTGTAAGGGAAGCAAAAGTTAGACATATTCAGGAAATCTACAAGCATAAGAAACAGTTAAACAATCAGCCACAGGAAGAGGAAGAGGTCTCCATAGGAGAATTAGAACGAATATGAATGAAGTTTTTGAGTTCAGCAGGATCCTGGAAGGTCCATGTCTGATTTTGGTGCGTAACTTTGAAAGTGCATGGGTGGAACAAACCATATCTAGCACCAAGAGACCTCAAAGGAGCTCGTAGAGATAAGAATTCCTTCCGACGAGAGGCAGTAGCGTTTGAAACATCTTGAGAGAGAAACACTCTCTGACCCAACCAGGAGACCTGACGCTTGGCCCTGGACGCTGAGAGAACGGAGAGAAGATCTGTGAATTTCAAAAAAAGAATAATGACTCCCCTTGGCTTGATGTGGATGAGCGAGGACCAAGTCTATGGGCTCTCTGAATATTAAGAGAGGTGGTGGTCGGCATATCCAAAAGCTTCTGAAGAAAGGAGGAGAAAAAGAGCACAGGGTCGTCCTCCTCCAAAGATTCCGGCAAACCATAAATACGAAAGTTATTCCTCCTATTTCTGTTTTCCAATTCCTCCGTATGCTGTTGAAGCGCCAAAACAGATTTTTCCAAAGAGGAGACCCGCTGGGATGTAGATTGAAGATCCGAAATCTGTTGCTCCACAGATGACACCCTGTTATCCATGGACGACCATTTCTCTTCAAGAAACTGCATTTTATTGTTGGTCTCCTCTACAAACGGCCGAAGAGCTCGAATTTCGTCTAAAAGCATCTCCATGGAAATAGGGGATGGCGGCTTCTCTGATGAGGAGGAGTCTTGTTTGAGATGCTTAGAAGATGTTGACGAAGGCGAAGATTTGCTTAAAAGCGGCTGTGCTGAGGAGGAACGAGGGAGAGCTACTCCCGCCATTGGTGTTGCTTTGGGAGAAGAGTCCACTGTTGAATGAGGTGAAGACGTTGTCACAGGAGAGCTCCCCGAAGGAATAAAGAAAAATTTTGGGTTGCGTAACTTGCCCATAGAAAGCCAATCACAAATAACCATGCAGTAAGTAAGAGGACGACTGTAAAGGGAGACCAGAATATGAAGGCGTCCACTCACATATAATGCGACAACAATGACCATAGGAGAGCCTGGGGAGTGACTAAAGAAACATTCCAAGAACAGTCAAGAATAATCACATAGGGACGGGCCAGTGCAACTCTATACAAAAAATGAAGAGCGCAAAATTAGTGTCCAACCACTTCATGGACGTTCCCGTCAGAGGTAATGTTGAACGTAACCAAAGGGGAGGCAAAAGCATAGTACGAAATCCACAGTGGAGGATTACCTCATTCCAGTGCTATGAAGCAGCATAAGCAATAAGGCAGCCATTGGGCAAGTCAGTGTCCAGAAAGAGAGTATATTAGCATCCAGGCATCAAAGAACACCAAAAAAAAGACTATGTGAGGCAAATGAAGGCAAGCGCGAGCATCGCGCATTAAACAAAATGGCGGCCGCTCTGAGGAGAGAACGGTCGCGATCAAAAAGGAGGCAGTCCGGCCATAAAAATGAGGCAAAAAGCGCTCACCAGAAGCGCGCTGCATTCCCAAGGCAGAATCCGATGTCCGCCGTGCTTGTCATCCTCTTCGGAACGGAACCGGCATAAAAGAAAAGCTCCGGTGCGCCGGAGGTCCCGCGTCAGGCGGCCATCTTAATCGGCGTCGTGACCACGCCCCCCAGTATTTTTTTCTAGAATGCTAGCTTCGCGGATGGTAGTAATAAGGTCCCAATCGAATTTTTGATTTATTCCTGTTTAAGGGTGAATTGTAAGTTTATCAACAAGCTGGGCAACTTTTAATGTTTGATAAGTCGACTTCTCTTTTTTTTGTCCTATGTGATTTGAGTAGATCTGGTAGCTTTAGTATTAACTTCTTTGCTACATACTTTCATGTCTGAGTTAAAGAGAATGAAAAAAACAAGAATGCCAAAACGGCCTGTTGATTGTTGTTTGTGTGAGAAATATTTATTTATTTGCTTTGGATTTGGCCAACTGGTGTTTTGTCACCCAACCACACGTGACAAAAGTACACCAGGATTGTTCAGACCATTTACTTTTGTAATGCTGTTGTAAGGATGTTGGGGATGACCAAATGTGCAGCTGATGCAACTAAGCTCTTTGGGGTTTATCTTACCATAGCTCTTTGGGCATTAAATATATGTGGAGAAAATGTTCAAGGGTTTATTTTTTTTCCTCTTGTTTTACCTTCTATCTATCCAGTATAATTTGTGATGAGTTTGGGCGAGCAATTGTACATGCTTGTCCATGTTATACTCTACTTAAAGCTTAAAATAAACATTGTAAACCGTAATAACCAGCCCATTCTTCCTATCTCCTCTTCTGATGATTTCCTTTTGGCAAAAACTATTTGGGCTTTTTGAAGAACATATTTTTTGTGTGTCCTTTTTCTGTCTCCAACCACTCTTAATTTCGTGCTTGTCATACCTTTTATGTAAGCTATTTTGCAAGTAGTGCATTCTTAGCATATTCTGCAACTCTCTAGTGAAATCCTTACTTATGACACCCCCTCTCTTTTCCTTTTCCTCATATACAACGCATCCCTTTTCGAGCTCTACCGAAATCGCATTTACCAATTGTTTACTGACTGTCTTACAAATGTTGCTGGTGGTTTGGCAGTTGTTGAAAAAATTCCACCTTATCTCTATTTGTGAGTTTCTCACATCCTCCCATTGTGCATGTTAGTTTTCCAGGTGTACATTCTTCTTGTCTTAGTCCTTTTATCAGCTCCTAAAATCTAGGCTGTTTTCAGGCTTCCTTCTTGGAGCCACTTTTCTCATTTACATGTGATCGTGATTTTTCTCCTAACTTGTCATCCGATTTCCATTCTCTTGCCTCTTCACTATTTTATTTCCATATTATTTTTTGGAAACACACCTTAGGGGGATGCAGGGGTTTCACTTATAACCGACTATTCCCCCTCTTTATTAAGCAGATTTAGGCGTAATCTCTGGTAGGTCGTTGCATCAATTTTTTAGAGTTCCATTTGCTTTTCACAGTTTAAGGTTTTAAGAGCTCTCTGTAATGCACATTTTCGTTTGCCCGATTAATGGAATCATTAGAGCTGAAAGTTCTTTTTGCAGTAGTCCTGTGATGTCCCGCCTTATTCCAACATTTCTAGTTTACCTAAAATATTTGCTGACAGGAGACATATGTTACAAATTCCTTTGTAATTGATGCATTTATACTGAACTATGTTGGCCAGGTCTGCCTGTGGTCTGCAAAGACTGTGACTTAGAGCTTTAGGATTGCTCTGAGCTGAAGAAAAATCTACCTGCCTATCACCTGCACTCTCTGGTATGGAGAACTGAAGTTTAGCAATGCCACCCATCATTATAGTGTTAGAAATACTGTGAGCATTTTGGCATGTTTGTTTCCAAGGGCATAAACTGTACCTGAAGGTAGATAAACTTGGACTTGAACTTTATTGGTTGTCAGAAACCGTAAGAGAACTGTACAAGTTTCGAGTAGCAGGAGGACATGACATCTGCTACCACTGTTTGGCAATGTAAGCTGGCCTTGGAAGCCTAGAAGAGTTAAACATTTCACTTCAGCAAGGTGATTTGCATGGCCCAGAGAATGTGTTAGATCAAAGGCAAAATTCATTGTCTTCCTTCATCTCACCACTGTCTTGGTATCTCTCATAAAAAGAAGAGGAAGTATCTGGAGCAGGAGGGAATAGCTCAAGAGGTCAACCTTCTGAATCGTTCTAAAAGTGCGGTTTTCCCAGGGCACCTTTTCTTCCCCAGTAACCGGCCTACCCAGTGTGTGATCTGCAAGACAATGTGACCGGACCATCCCACATTTCCCTGTGATGTGACATATCTATTGTGCAGCTTTCATCATCCTTGTGAGACTGCTTTCTTCCCTTTATTTTTCTAACCCCTAGTATGCTTTTGTGCTAGGGAACTGGAGCCACATTTGGATTTTGAGGAGAAATATCCTAGAAACAGTCCGACAAAACTAAAATAAATATTCTAAAACCTCCTCTGCACAACGTTGATTCATATTTACCAGCCTGATTGGGGACTGTGATGCATTTATAAAGGACACTTTGCTCCACCCAGTCAACAGATCTAAAGACAAGCATGTCTTGCCTTTGGGACCTTATAAGTATTTAGTTATGCAGCACAATATCATTGGTACAACAGCATCAACTGTTGCATGGCTAAACACTTATAAGGTCCCAAAGGCGAGACCTATTGGCTATGCAAATGCTTGTTAAAGTTTAGGGGTGGGTCATGGTATTGGGTTCTTAGTGTGTTTTTAGGTTTTAGGGGTGGGTAGGATATTTTAGGGTTATCGGGTAGGTAAAGGCATAGGGGAAAAAGGGATTTTTTTAGGGGTGGGTAGGGGTATAGCGTGGTATGGGTATTTTTAGGGCTTATGGACGGGTAGGGGCATGGGGTGGTAAGGGTATTATTATTGTAATTATCATTTTTTAACGTGGGGGGCTTGGGAGGGTTTCCTACCTCCCCCCAAAAATAAATATATAGACATACCTTAGTTATACTTACCTGCGTTGTAAAGGCATATGCGTGGTTAAAGGCATGCGTTGTAAAAAATACATGGTAAAGGCATGCATGGTATTTCCCTGCGTTGTAATGACATACATCCCTGTCTATTCAACAAGTCCTAAAATTAGAAAGAACATTGTATGTAACCCATGACATGGCGGTGCGATGCACAGCATTTCTTTAACTTGCAGTGTCTAACCTACCTCTCCTAATGCCTCCCTTTGAACAACGCACTGCTCATAGTTCTCTCCTGGGATAGGTTGGTCCTGTAACAGTATGTGGGAGCATTCTGACATCCAGCAGAGCACTCTTGGACCTTGTTTGCAATCACTAGTGGTAATGCGGGAACAACTGTTTAGTTATCTTTGTTTTATCCTCTCTAATGAAGGGAAATGAGAACTTGATTGGAAGGCACTGTTTAACTGCAAATTTGCCTCAGCCTTTTTTGTTTTACAATACTGCCAGTTGCCAATATGGGAATGACTTCATGCAATTGTGGCAGATGCAGATGTGTAACATTCCGCAAGTAGAAGATTAAAACATTTATGCTGATTTCAAGTATGGAAAGTGGTGTTTTGCAACGTAAATCAAAACCAACAATGAAAAGCTTTGCTCATGATCTTAGAAATTCCTGGAAGCATCGTCTTCTCTTTGAAACTCCTTCAGCACATATTCTCTGGCACGGTTCCAGGAAAAAATAGTACTCGGAATTCGCTGTTGAGCCTTCTGAACCCAGGAATTCCCTGCAGTAAATGTACCTTGTTCTTTAGCCTAAATATGCCTTTTTTGTAGTGCCATCTCGTGTGACATGAGTTGTTGCCAGGTTCCTCCTCCGGCACTGTCACTACACTGTTTTCATTTGCTGCTTGATTTGCCTTTATGCAACTCCATTCCTGCCTGTTCACAGGCAGGACACGGCTGCTGGCTGGTGTGGCCTTCTCTTTTAGTATGCATATAGCTCTCTTTGCATATTTTTTTTTAACTACAGAGGCTCTGTTTTGCAGCCACCACCAGCATCATGCTACTCTTTCCTGTCACCAGCTCTGTTTCCTGTCCTCTAGTTGTCATCTTTGAGGTGGGAGATATGACTGCATTATCTGATGGAAAGCACCCTGCAAGGGCATATCTACTGTCCATGATGCTGTTTTTGGCTCACTAAAATGCCCGTTAACTAGAGATTTGAAAATTCTTATACTATAAAATATTTTATAAACTGTGGCTTTGACACCGTTAAACTGCAGTATTAGTCTGTGGATGTTCATTTTGGTTACTTTCTCTAATAGAGTACAGGATGAATGTAAAATCTAGCATTTTGTTTGTTTAACAATTTGGTATTATTTTTATAGAATCACAAGTGTTGCAACTGATGAATTTTACTATTTCATATAACTGGCTTTTTAACTTTGTAACTTCTGTAAAGGCCTTTTTTTAAGATTTGCTTTTTAATAAGATGGTTCTAGGATTTTAGTTGTAGACCATCAGTAGCTACCATTTTAGACAATTTTTATAATAATTCAGTAAAGAGATATTAAGTAGTAATGGTTCTGGATGTCTGTGTTGGCCAAAGAAGAGAGATTAATAAGGTTACTGCCTGCGCATACTTGATAAGTGTCCCTGAGGAGGAAGATTTTGCTTTGTCAAACCCCATCCATGTCACTTTTGAGCAAAGAGGATGCAATCTGTCTGCTTACCTGAGGTAACCAGAACCTGCAGTTGGAGAAAAAAGATAATCCAAAAGCCAACAAACCTGTTGAACTTTGAACCCATCCATGGTCTGCAATGATTGTCCATCTCTCCAGATTACATTATCTTGCAGATTTTTGTAATGCTTATAAATGGGCTTCTATGACCATATGTTTGAGGCATGTGAGCTGTAGATCACATGCTCTGCATACTTCTGCCATCTAGTGTTGGGTCCGGATGTTTGCAAGTTGTTTTTCTTCAAAGAAATCTTTCCAGTCACAAGGTAGGGGACTCCTCCTTTTGGTGATAGTGCGCATGGGAATCGAATCCATTGTTGGATTGTTAGGTCTCGCCTGAGATAGCGCATGCGCTAGCTCAGGCGAGACCTTTGGTAAACAGGTTTTCAAAGTGCTACCAGAGAGGCTTTTGCTGGCCTAAAGCTTGTGTGCATGTGAGCGTGCACAGGCCATATGGCTATTTGTAATGGCTCATTAAGCCTTACAGCCTTACACAGAGTGAATCCCCTCCCCCTCCCTTCTCCCGCTCCCTCCTCATCAGCTTCATTTTCACTCCTCTCGCACATCTGTCTTTCTTCTGCCTGTTCCTCTCTCTCGTCTCTTATCTTTTTCTCTTTCCTTTCACTTTCTCTTTGCGCTTGTTCTTTTTTTTTTGTCATGTGAAGCTCTGCCTAAGCCAGGGCAAAGTATGTTTAATACCAGTAAGGCGCCCTTGTGGCAGTACTGATGTTGGCTTCCAGTGGGTGCCCTAAAAGATGCATTTCTCGATCCATTGCCTGTTCATCTTGGCACCGACACGATAATCTCCCAGAGTTAGAGACACGGGTACGCCATAAGCACCGGCCATACAAATAGGTCGCAGCAGCATTCCGTTTTTTTCTAAAATACATATATTTTTCTCGCCTTCTTTTAACAGCTTGTGTTTGGCAGGTATTACGATCTGCTGGAGAAAAGAGACGGCAAATATTTGTCATCCAGGGAAAAAGAAAAAAAAGCGTAATGGGTTTCTGTCGAAAATGGAAGCTGAATTTTACAATCTTTCTTTATAGGCAGCGTTCTCCGGAGCTTGTCTCTCTCTTTGGCGCCGCTCGAACTCTCCATTATGCCAGTAATTCCCTGCTGTTTGTGTGAAGACGGTATGGCTGCAGTTTATTTATTTTCTGTTGTACAGCAGAATACAAAATTTACCCTTTCTCATATGTTATCACCTCACCTCAGAAATCAGACCGTGAGAGCTGTTACTGTGCGCATATTCACTGAGGAGCACCCACTTCTAAGGGCCTCATTGCGAGCATCCTTTGTTAGATGCCATAATTAACGCACCCTGTAAAACCCAACAGGTGATGTCCATAAATGGGGTGCAATAGTTACCGCACATTTTGCAGATAACATGTATTTTCACTGCACCAAAATCTTTATGTCCCGGTAAATATATTTCCCCATGTTAAATTCCTACATTACTGCATGTATCACTGTTATGGGCTGTGCGGTAAGCCCTGCGTCTTCTGTAACTTTCTCCAGGTAGATTCAGCCATTCTCATGTTAAATCTAATTTTTCGGGCAATAATCATAGTTCGTGATGTATACCACTCCCAATAAACTCTAATCCCTGTGCTGTTGGCTGCTTCTGATGCCCTTTTCTTGCCTCACATTAATCAGGACCTTCTCTGTGCAGCACAACTTTGCATAAATGGCAATCATGACATGTAAAACAAGCATTGGCATAGCCAATAGGTCTCGCTTTTGGGACCTTACAAGTATTTAGTTATGCAGCACAATATCCTTGGTGCAACAACATCAACTGTTGCATGGCTAAACACTTATAAGGTCCCAAAAGCGAGACGTATTGGCTATGCCAATGCTTGTTTTCCCCCACTGTCTGGTTCCTACGTGAATCGAGACTCTCTGGTTCGACACTGTTTCTCTGGTTCCCTTCGGTGCGCAATCCACTACCCTCAGCGGTATTGTTATGCGATGACGTTTCCCATTCTCTATGTATCGTATCGACTCAGAAGTCTTCGATCGGAAACTTCGTGGAAGGCTGTTGGGCCTAGCCGCGTCGGGTCAACTCGCAGTCAATGGAACGGACTCCATTTAAATTCTGTCCCGAGTGCTGCACCAAGTATCCTCACACCGACTTGCACGAAGTGTGTAACTTGTGTCTGTCCCCGGAACACGAAGAACAGGACTTCGACGCGTGCCGATCTTTCCGATTCCAAGAAGACGCTCCGTGACCGTCGGGCTCGACATCACGAAATGCACCAGCATCAAGGCGGGTCCGCTCCGGATCACTTCGGAAACGATTCCGACCATGAGGTCTTCGACACACAAGGAGCTGAGGAAGAAGAAGAACACATCTCTGTGTCCGAAGCCGATTCCGACATGGACCAGGATCACGTTTCGAATGTGTTCAGGCTCTGAACCGAGTCGGCCCGATTTGGGGCCCGAACCGAAAGCTTCGGCGCCAAAATCCAAACACGTCTTCTTGACTATCCCTTCGGCACCGAAACCTAAAACTTCAGATCCGAACATCTCGGCAATAAAACCTTCGGCACCGAAAATTCTGGCACAGAAAGACAAAACAGCTTCTCCTCAATCCAAGGAGCCTCATTTTGACGTCCCGCCTTCGAAAACTTACCCGAAACAGAAAGAACTTGTTATTAATCCCAAAACAGGACATATTCATGCAAATTTGCCACTTAAATGCAAACCAGATACGGAGGAACTTAAACACATTCCCCTTAAAAAGAAAAATGTGGGTACTAATCCTTCTCCTCCTCCTTACACCTCCTTCCCTACTCGACCATAATTTGCTAATTACACCTACAAATTCACCACCACCACAGGTACCTGACCACCAGGATGATGGGGATTGAGATGCCGCAGATGACATTATTCCTGATTCATGGACTGATTACAGTACAAATCCTAACATTGATAATGACCCAGATCTATGTCCTTCAAAACCCTCTCCACCTGACGACAATGTAGGGTACATAGAGTTGATAAATAGGGCTGCTCAATATCACGGAATTCAGCTACACAAAGAGGCTCTTGAAGAGGATTTTCTTTTTGAGACTTTAAGTTCTTCCCAGGGAGCAACTCCTACACCGCCCATACTTAAGGATATGCTTAAACACGTGGACGATATTTTTAAAAACCCGTGAATACAAGAAATTTAACACCAAGGGTAGATAAGAAATATAAACCTGCACCTACAGACCATGTCTACATCAATGGTCAACGTTCCTTAGACTCCCTAGGGGTTTCTAATGCTCGCAAAGGGGCAAACTCACAAACAACAAGAGATGCCCCTCCTCCTGACAAAGAATCCAAACTCATAGATGCCTCAGGCTAAAAGTAGCTGCGCAGACAGCCAATCATTGGCGTGTTGCCAACACTCAGGCTCTTTTAGCGAGATACGACAGGGCTCACTACGACGAATTAGAACAATTGCTCTAGGTCTTGCAAGATGAACACAAAACTAAGGCGCATGACTTAATTTAGGAAGGAAAGCGTATTTCTAACACTTCCATTAGTGCGCTTTAGACGCAGCTGACACTGCTGCTCGTGCTGTTAACACCAGCGTTCTTTTAAGAAGGCATGCCTGGCTCAGAATTTCAGGGTTTAAACCCGAAGTCCAGGCCTCTTATTTTAAACCTACCCTTTGATAGGGAACACCTATTTGGGCCTGTGGTAGACACTTCTCTGGAAAAAATGAAGAAGGCCACAGATGTCGCAAAATCCATGGGAGCTTTGTAGACCCCATCCAATCGGGGTTCCTTTTGCCGCTCCTGCTATGGGGGGGGGGGCTAAAAAATATCTCCACAGACAGCCCCTCTACTTCATATAGGGCAACACTCAATCACCCTCTTCAAGAGATTACTTTAGAGGAGTATTTCAAGGCAATAATGGCAAGGGGGAGAGGTAAAGGTAACACAACCTGTACTTCTCCTGCAGTAAACAAACAGTGACTTGCCTCCCCCGATAATTCCACACCTGTCGGGGGATGTCTCTCTCAATTTCTTTCCGTCTGGAATACAATAACTTCAGACAGATGGGTCCTAGAAATTATACAATCTGGTTATTGCCTGGAGCTTACCGACAATCCCCCCCAAACATTCCTCCACAATCACACAAAATGTTACTAGAGCATCTGCACCTTCTCAAGCAAGAGGTTCACTCTATAGGTTCACAGGAGCTATAGAGCCCGTACCATTACAATATCAAGGGTCCAGCATATTCTCTCATACCCAAAAAGGACTGCTTTCTGAGGCCTATACTAGACCTCCGAGACGTAAATCTCTATATTCAACCAGATCATTTTCACATGGTGACACTACAACAAGTGCTCTTGCTCCTTCAACAAGGCGACTTTCTGTCTACTTTAGACTTACAGGACGCATACTTGCATTTTCCAATACTCCCCGCGCAGCGCAAGTATCTCAGGTTTGTTGTAGCAGGACAACATTACCAGTTCAAGTCATTCGAAGTCACCACTGCTCCCAGAGTATTCACCAAATGCCTGGCAGTAGTCGCTGTTCACCTGCGAAGACAACATATTCATGTCTTCCCATACTTGGACAACTGGCTCATCAAAGCCAGTTCTCTCACAAAGTATTTACAGCACACTCAGAGGACACTACAATTACTGCACAATCTTGGGTTCACAGTAAATCTGTCAAAGTCCCATCTCCAACCCTCCAACTCGCAAACTTGCTTGGGAGCCACTCTCGATACATGAGGCACAGGGTCAAGACTGATTTGCATATAGCTGTGTCTTAACTGGGGTGGCCAAGTGAGCTAAAGAACGATGATGGATTCAACCCAGATCTGTGACTCGGGGCGAGTGTCTGAAAGGTTTCAGTGCTCCGTCCATCATTTCCTTGTGTTTGCTTCATTCACCATAGAAGAACCATTTTTCCAAGTCCCCAAAAACAAAGTGGTTCTTAGCAGTAACCCCAAATTCTTACCCAAAGTGGTATCTGCCTTTCACATCAACCAATCTGTTCAGTTACCTGTGTTCTTCCCTCAACTAGATTCAGTGGCTGAACGAGCTCTACACACATTAGACGTAAAATGAGCACTGTTATATTACATAGACAGGACCAAACCTTTTCGTAAAACTAAACAACTCTTTGTTGCTTTTGCTCCACCACACTGGCAATCCCATTTCAAAATCTGATATTGCACGGTGGATAGTTAAATGTATACAGACATGCTATGCAAAAGCAAAAAGGACTTTACCAATTCCCCCTTGAGCGCATTCCACCCGCAAACTAGGGGCTTCTACGGCTTTTTTAGGAAACATCCCTATAGCTGACCTCTGTAAAACTGCAACATGGTCTATTCCGCGCACATTTACAAGACACTAGCTTGTTGTCTGGCTAACACATCTTCACAATAATGTAGGCCAGGCAGTTCTTCGTACACTTTTTCAAACAACTCCAAAAGCTACAGGTTAGCCACCGCTTTAGGAGATTACTGCTGTATAGTCTATGCAAAGCGTGTGATCTACAGCTCATATGCCTTGAATGGAAAATGCTACTTACCCAGTTAGCATCTCTTCTTGGCATGTAGAGCTGTGGATTTACATGCGCCCACCCACCTCCCTGGGTGCCTGTACCAGTTGCAGTATTATCTTACTTAGATACATACGCATGGACATATCAATTCTACTCTTACTAACCTCATTCTCACCCTTTGCGAGAAAACAATCTAACAATGGAGTCGATGCCCATGTGCGCGATCACCGAAAGGAGGAGTCACCTACATCGTGACAGGAAAGACTTCTTTGAAGAAATACAACTTGTAAACAAACCCGGACCCAACACTAGATGGCAGGAATATGCAAAGCATGTGAATCTACAGCTCTGCATGCCAAGAACAGATGCTTACTGGTAAAGTAGCATTTTCCTTACAAACTCTGCTGAAAGTCTGAAACAGTCTGGTCCAGCAAGACTGCTTCAGCAAACCCAGTCCAAGACGTATTGTTAAATACTGGCCATCGTCACTCATTAGGTGATTTCCCTTCCTGGGGTGTAAACTTTCGGTAGCTAATTTAAGTGATGCCAGTCTGAAAGGAAACTGAACGAGCTGAGCTAACTTGCACTTTTAATTAAATCTGTAACTTTGAACATCCCCAAATAGCTTTCACATTGTCAACACAAGCATGTCTCGCCTCGCGACAACTATATACAGATAAGACTAATGAGCTTAATCATTTAAATATATTATGATATCTCTCACTGTATGAAAAACAAAGGCAGTGGAAGGAATTTTAGTTGAGCGTGGTACTCACAGCAGGGTACGGGTTGCAGAGCCTCAAAGTTGGCTCAGTGTGCTAAGTGCTGGCTGCTCATATACCTGTATGTATATAACAGTCACAGTTTCAAGTGCCAGTGTGTCCACTCAGCTGTTGAGTAGTAAGATCTGTTATTTTTCTACAGTGCTACAAGGCCTCTTCTTTGTGCCACACCAAAGAAGCAGTTAATACTATAATTGCGCATGTACATTTTCCACACTTCTTGTGGGAACAACAGCCTGAGGTAGGGTCAGCGCAACTCCCTCCTCACCCCCCCGCACCTCCCCAGTTACCCTTCCTCAATGATTGGCTGTTGAAGGCGAGTTTGCTCCAGGTTGTCGCCTACCACCTTCAGACTACAGCAGAACTCCTGCATTCACTGGGGTTCACTATAAAGCGCAGAAGTTGCACCTGACTCACTATCTGACGCTCCCTTTTATCGGGGCTGTTCTGTACACAGTGCAGTTTCTAGCCTATCATCCGGAACAACAAACACAGGATATTTAGGCTATAAGTCCAATGTTTCAGCCTCTTTCCTGGATTTCAGTGAGACTGACTGAGACTGTTGGGCCTCATGGACTCCTGCATCCTCCTTGTGACACATCCCTGTTGGCATATGAGGGCTCTGCAGTGGAACCTGTAGCTTCTGTGGGCACAGCATCAGGGGAATCTCTCAGACCTGATCCAGATCTCAGAGAGAACTGCAAAAGACCTGCAGTGGTGACTAACAAACCGAGATTAGGTCAGCAGCGGACCCTCTCCCTTCTCCAACCAGAGCTGACTGAAGTGACCAATTAATCACTCCTGGGATGGGGATGCCATCTGGGAGAGGTGGAGATCAGAGGACGCTGGTCTCCAGTTGAGTCCAGGCTTCCCATCAACCTTCTGGAGCTCCAGGCGATCCTGTTGACCTTTTTTCTTTCGATCAAGGGGAGGCTAGTGCAGGTGTTTATGAACAACACCACCGCTATGAGGTACTGCTACAACCAGGGCGGGTGGGGTCGTGGACCATTGTCAAAAGGCCCTGGCTCACTAGACATTGTTGGGCCTTTTCCTGGAGGTTCAACACTTGACAGTGTTTCTGAACATCGCAGATGAACTCAACTGTCTATGCTTAGTGGATCATGAATGTTGTCACCTCACAGAGGTGGTGCAAGGTCTCTTTCTAGAGTGGGGAGAGCCTCTGTTCACCACCGCTGATGATGCACAATGTCAACAGTTTTTTACGCTGGAGTTTCCAAGGCGGTTCTCGTTCGGAGACGCTTTTCATCTCGAGTGGAACTCTGGCCTCCTTTCTGCCGATAGCACTCCTGCTCAGAGTTCTCAAGAATCAGGAACAACCGATCCCAAGTCATTCTTGTGGTGGCGGATTGGCCACAGAGAGTTTGGTATCCCAAGCTTCTAAGCTTGAGTATCAGTCTGCGGATTAGGCTGCTGCTTCAGGAGTATCTTCTGTCACAGCAACAGCAGATAGTTCTGCACTCGAGCCTTCGCATCCTCCGCCTTCATACGTGGAGATCGTGCGGCGACAGTTGGCAGCTTTCAAACACTCCCCTCCCCCCAAGTCTGTGATGTTAGGATAGCAGCCAGGCGCCCTTCTACCAAGACTGTATACACCTGTGGTTGGGACAAATTTGTGGCATGAAGTGCACTCAGGACATTAACCCCCTTTCTGCACCCTTATCCAAAGATCTTCTATTTCTTCTTTCTCTGGCCCAGCAGGGCTCTTCGTTAGGCAGGGTTAAAGGTTACCTGTCTGCCATTTTGACATTCTTGTGGCTTCCGGACCAACCTTTGTTCATATCACCTGTTGTGACTAGGTTCCTGAAAGGACTACAACTCGTGTTATCCCCCAAGCCATTCATCTTGTCCTCTTGGGATCTTAACCAGCTCCTTACCTCCCTCATCTGCATGCCCTTTGAGCTGCTACACAACTGCCCACTTCGCTTGCTGACTATCAAAAAGGCCTTTCTAGTGGTCCTAACATTGGTCGGGGGGGGGCAGCGAACTGCAGGCCCTCTCTGTTACACCCTCCTTTTATCACCTTTTACCCAGATAAGCAAGTTCTAAGGGCCCTGGTCTTAGAAAGGAACCATTTCGTGTAGGCCAAAAAAAAAAAATCACCTTGCCTACCTTCTTTGCTCCCACTCACCCTTCTAAGAAAGAGGATAGACTCCACCATCTGTACCCAAAAAGACCATTGTTGTTCATTTTTGACAATACAAGATGGTTTCGGATAGACGATCAGCACTTTATATGTTGGAGGTAAGAAAGGGAAGGCCGTGCAGAAACGAACTATCTGCTCCCCCTTGGCCGAATAGCAAGCCCCTGAGGGCTTGCATGCTCATTCTTCCAGAGCAAGGTTGCGACTACTGCATTAGCTTGCGGAGTCTCTGTCCTGGAAATCTGTTAGGCAGAGACGTGGGCATTGTTGGTCATGACGGGCACTTTGCTTGTTTGGTCCTGTCGGACTTCTTGGTTTGATATGTTTCGCTTACCCACCTTCAGGGACGCATTGGTTGAATATTTATTCTAAGGTAAGGAATCTACGGCTAGAAGTCTCCTATCAGACGAAAAAATGACTTCCCTTCGGTAACTCCTTTTCTGATATAGACTCTAGCTGCAGATTCCTTACCGACCCTTCCAACCTCCCCACTCTGTGAACCTTTTCAGTAGGGCCACCCTTCTAAGGGCATTGGTAATCCACGCCAGTATGTCAGCACACACCAGTATTTCAGCACTCTTTGTGGCTCCACGCTTCTTGTGTAGAGAGTTACAAAAAGAAATTGACATCAGCATACTGGGGTGGCACCTATATATGCACTGTGCACGTGACTTCTGGCGTAAACAACACCGCCGACCCGAACAACGCCACCTACCGGCACACAGGGGTACTGCTTAAAGATGTCCAGATCAAGTCTGATGCCTGGGGAATATTCCAAGGTTAGGAACCTGTAGCTAACTAGTCTCTACCAGATAAGGCATTACCAAAGGCAAGTAATTTGTTCGTTATTAGACTTAACAGGGACTGTAACTGAACGTTTTGCAGGCAGATTCTTTGCCATGCCCTGGAGCTTTGTTCTTTCCACAGATGAAAACACCTTTCCCAGTTGTAGGTCTAATGTTTCACCCTGGAACTGGATTTTCATGTGGGGCTCTAAAGATGATTTCTCCTTGGGACAACATTTCTGAAAAGGTTTTATGCAGGCATTCATAGAAGCCTTTGCTTTGTCCTTTGATGAGCCAGTCGTCTAAAAATATGGATATACTTGGTGACCCTGTCGCCTGATGAAGGATGCGCCTGGTGAAAGGCACTTGGTAAAAGTCTGAGGTGCTGATTTGTGCCCGGAAGGTAGCGCCTTGAATTTGTAATGTTGTCTTAATACCGAAAGCTGAGGTATTTTCCCTCGTTCTGGTGGAGGGGTGGCATTATGTGTCTTGACGATCCAAAGACTCCAGATAATCCCCTTGCTGGACCATCATTAGGCCCTCCTGAAGTGTAAACAACCAAATGGATTGTTTCTTTAGGTATTTGTTCAAGAATTTCATGTCGTAGCTGAAGGAGATGATGATCCTTTTTTGGTGGACACAGATAGGTTGTCTTTGAATTAATTCCAAGTTGTGAACTGTGAGAACAGTTTGCCTCCTACATTTGTTATGGACTCCCAAGTGGGGGCAAAAAGGGGAATTCCCCTCCCTATCTTCTGTGTTGGAAGGTGGCAAAGTTGGTAATTCAAGCTTTTTTTTTAGTTTTCATTGGAGCATATTGGAGAAGAACTCCTCTTTCGTCCTGATGACCTTCCATATTCTTGCCCTTGCTTGAGGTTTGAGGCATATCTCTGGTCGAAGCTGAAAAGTCTTTGGTGATAGTATAGTCGATTTGGTTGAATCCTCCCCTGTAATATAAGATCTACTCGAGCCACGAAAATTGAAAGAACCAGATCTCATATACTGTGTAAATGCCTTTGGTATATCCGTGTCCAGCTTAAGATCTTTGTGAGCCTGATTCAAATGTTTTCCGAACAAGGAGTGCCCATCGACCGGCATAGCCAGGATTTTCATTTGATCCTCAGGACGGAAGGCTGTGAATTTGAGTTGTCACAAGCCTTTGTTTGAGGCTTTCATTGATGCATTAATTATGGCTGCTGAAATAACTTCTTCCTTCTTTGAGGACGCTTTAGCAGTGTCCGTTTTATTCTTAGGAATGTCATGCCAAATTTGATGAGGTCCTAGGATTGCCAGAGAGTTATTCACCTTAATACAAATTGCTGCTGCTGAACTAATTCTTAGGCCCAGATTGTCTATACGCCTACTGTCTCTGTGTGGAGGGCCAGAGGAAGGTATAATGGGGTTTTTAGATCTCCTCTACGCAGCCGAAGTTATAGCTGAGTCTGACTTTGGAATTCTGCCAGTAGGGGATGGGTGTTCATCATTATAATGCCATTTTTGTGCAGTCTTTTGTACAGACAGACAATCTTATTTTCTGGAGTGTATTCCAGCCACTAGATAAGTCTCCTTTTCTGCGCTGCCTTTGCAGGGGAAAATTCTCTTTATTCAGTAATTATAGTGCCAACCTCCTCTCTCTGTCTATTAGAGTCTTAGAAGTGAAGGTTTCACATGTGTCACAGGGTGAAGCCTTATAACCAGGATAAAGACAATAAATGCACTTGGACTGGGGATCATCAGTGTAAATCTTTCTGCACACATGAACAGGATTTGAAGAGAGATTTCGTCTCGCTGTCAGCCATTATGGCAGTTGGTCACAGAGTAAAGGGGCGGCCTAGCCCAGAAAATAGAAAATATCCCTATAAACAACTCACAGTACTGTAGAAGCTGAATATAGTGCTGGGTCAGTCCTAAGATGGACGAAGAAAGTAAAAATTTTGAGTTTGCTGAACGGTTAGAGCAGAGCTCTACCTGGGGACTCCCTCACACGATGTGTGGTAGAGATCTGAGCTATGGTGACCTCTAGGGGGAGTAAGAGAGCTGGCACGGCCACTTCATTGGTAAAAATGTGGGTTGCATTAAGTGAGGTGGATTGGATACTAAACAACTGTTGTTCCCGTTGTCTATGGCTGGGCGTATCGCCATTATTAAAACTGTAGTCCTGCTGTGGTTTCTGTACTTGTTTTTGAACATTCCAATCCCTCTTACTAACAGTTTTTTTGACACCTTGCGAAGTCTCCTAATAAGATTGGGCTGAACGAGCCTTCGCCCTCGAATCCGCTGGGAGATTTTAACCCTTCCTTATGAGAGAGGAGACCTCTGGGTAGTGGATTTACAACTATATTATTTGGTGGAACAATGCCATTTTTCATACTATTGGTGCCACCCTGATGCCCGCCTCCCTTACCTAAACCAGAACGTGACCAGGTGGGATACATCCCTCTTTCCTCCACATTGCCACAAGGTCTCACCCATGACCCCAAAGATATTCAGATGCTCTCCACCACCAGCTGTGCGTGCATAAAACTACGAAGATACTTGGGGGAAATGGGCAACTGTACTCCTCAGCCCTGCCACTCAAAAATAATCTTTGGTTACTTTTGACTTAGGAACGGCTCGCTCAAAGTACACTTGAGGCACACCACTTATACCTTTTTCCCGGGGGGTGGGGGTAGGTTATCACACGCACAGCACTTACATGCAAAGGAGTATCCACACATATGGATCACTTCACCCTCAGAAGACTCCATGGCACACTGCATGACCAGCTTCCATCCTACCCGATGGCGCCTGCTGACTTTCCTCTCTTGACATGCTGATCGAGTCGTCGGACAGCTCCCGGCAAGTATCCAGACTCAGTCTTGCTTATCTTTGAAACCACTGGGTGTGGAAGGGGCACGAACACCCTGAGAATGAGATTTGGCATACTTAGAACGGACAAAATATGGCGCTTTTGCTGTACTCAAACTAATTGTGTCTCCCTAAACCACTGACGTAAATTGTTACATTACAAATGTTTACACCATGCGTACACTACACCGCAGAGCGAGTAAAGAACCCACCCGCTCCCGCCACTGTCCAAAATGTGATGCAGCTCATGCAGACTGCAAACCTCACATGAAACTGTCCTGTTATCCAAATATATTGGATGCAGGTCCTGGCTGCTTTCTCAGAAAAGGCAGATCTTACCATTGAACCTGATCACATCATGGTATTGCTGGGTAATGTCAAGCCTCTTTCTCTAAATATTAAGCATTTTGCCGCTATGGCGTTAATGTTGGCCAGGCGCTGGATTGTAGTATACTGGGGAGTAGCAACGTCCCCACCAAAGCTGCCTGGTTAAAGGACTTGATCGACTGTGATCGCAGCAGCGAGATCTATGCCTCATTGCAGCCCCCATTGTCAAGGCCTATGGACATCTGACATCCGATAAGGGACTACCTTTTAACCGTGGAGGAGTATAAACCAATGAAGTCTGTACTAAATAAGACTCGCGCCCATAGAGCTGCATGTTATCACAATGTACTTGTCCCCTTTTTTGATTCCGCAGAGTCATCCGTCCCTTTCGTTGCTGTTGGCCACCATTGCTATTGTACATTGTATTGTCCTCATATTGTGCCCTGTGCTTCCTCCTGTCCCCATTTTGCTTATGTATCGTACCATTAGTCAGTATGTAAATCACTTTTAGGTGTTCAAGTTGCACAATGTTATCAGTGGAAAAACCAAACAAACAAACACTGTTGTCAAGCCTTTGGCCATTTTGACAATGTTTGCTGCTATTTAAATGTACTGGGTATTCCCAGCCTGACGACGGGGAAATGATTCAAGCATGTGAATATATGAAAGATCCAATGTTGGAGAATGGTCAGTGAGCCATGTAAATTCAATTATTTGAAATGTTTTAATGGAAATTGTTTGGAATGTAGTAAATTAAAAGGCATCATACCAGTGTCTTGTGGAAACTACAATTTCAAACATGCATTAACTTGAAACCTTGTGAACAAAATACATACTTCTCTCAGAATTGCCCACATGAACCTACTTTTATATTGTTTTCGAGGGAGGACAGCTAAGGTGCCTGGCACTTGGTGGTGCAGTGTCCAGAGATTCTGGGTTGTCTTGTTGGTTCCAATTTATTCCTTGAGGCTGGGTCTCGGGGTTGCTGAAACCGTATGAGAGCTCGCTTAAAAGATGTGACAACTCCTGATCTGTCGAAGAGGCTCCTCTCACAGAAAACTTGCTGGCATTCTAAAGCTAGATTTTAGCTCCTGCTACATGAATGTCTGTTTTGACCATTGGTTGATTTTAGCCCATATGGTCACTTAATCTATGCTTCCTTTCAAGGTAAAGTTCGTTTTCTCTAATTTTAGATTGCTGGATGTTTTTATTCCTAAATACAGACTACAGTGGAATTTCCAACCCACTATTCAGGGAAGAGGAAGTCACCATTGTTATAAGGAAGCTCATCTCCTCCCTCTTCCAGGAAAACATAGGCTGTTTGTCTTGTCACATTGGTAGTAGTTCGAATTAAACTGAAGGGTCTTAATTAAAGTCACCACTACAAATGTTTTTCATTGGAATTTTGCTATTGTTTTTTTTAAAACATCTTTTTTATTGAACAAACAACAAAAGGCAGTGGCATAACAAGCGTACATTTTCTTCCTGCAAGGTACATTGTTGGTCACAAGTTATAGCAGTTGTTTAACAGTGTACTCTCACTATTATGCTGTCTCGTTTCTGGGATTGCAAAGCATTACTTGTTCTTCTAAGGAGGGGGCCAGTGGGGGCTCACATATGTTCCCCCGGTATACATTCCATTTAGTCCATAGCTGTATCCATTTTCGAGGACATCCACGGGCCACATACACCGTTTTCTCCCTTGCCATACACCAGTCCATGTCCTGTTTCCAGGCACTGATCTTTGGTGGCGTTGTCGCTCCCCATTGCCTGGCTATGTTCCTTTTCGCGACCATCTGCCCCAGCGTCACCCAGATCCTACCTTTAGTGTTTAGGTCCGTGGGCTCCCAGATATTTAGAAGACCTCTTTTAACCTCAGGCCGCAGCTGCACCCCCCAGATCCCACTCATGCACTCGTGTACTTTTTCCCAATAATTTTGGATTAGTGGACTCCCAAAGCGTATGCAGAAAGGTCCCCTCTTGGCCACATTTTCTCCTGCACCTACCGTCCGCGCTCCTCCCCATATGTACTAATTGGCGTTCGGAAAAATAAACTCGGTGGAGAATTTTCAATTGCACCAGTCGTAATCTTGCCGATATGGCCACTTCCTTAGGGGAGGACAAGGCCTCCTGCCATTCCTCGTCATCTATTTCAAGTCCGTCCCTACCCCATTTCTCCCTCAGTGCCAACAAGGGGTCAGGGGTATGGTGTATTAACTTTTTGTACGTGAGGGATATACTCCTTTCGGGTAAGTGTCCGTCTAAGAGTCTGTCCTCGAGTGGGGGAGGACTCTGGCAATGTTGATCCCTGTGGAATGTTGGCCTGCAGGGAGTGTCTGACTTGTGCGTACCTGAAGTGTTCCGAGGCTGCCATGTCATACGTCTGCTGTAGCGACGCAAATGATACCATTCCATTCTTCCCCCAGAGATCCCCTATACGGTAGATCCCAATGAGATCCCATTTATCGAACCCTTTTGTCCTCCCCAGCGTGCCCAATATCTCTGAGTCCCAGAGTGGTGTTACCAGTGTAAGCCTGTTCGCCCACCCCACCCCACCCCACCCCACGCTGCGGTTGACCGCGTGCCAGAGATGCACTGTGTGCCTTGTTGGTCCTGTAAGGGGGTATCTCTTCTGTTTTGAATATAGTGCCCCGGCAAAATCTCCCCCCGGGAGAAGCCACCTGTATGCTGGGTCTCCCCCGTCGCTATACCTACACTGGTTTATGGCTGAGAGGTGCGCTGCCCAGTAGTACTTCCTGATGTCCGAAGGGCAATACCTCCATCGTACCATCCCAGGGTTAGCTTTTGAAGGGCTATTCGGGGTTTCCCATCCCACAGTAAGTCTCGTTGTGCGGTTTCAATGGCCGCAAAGTACGTGTCTGGAACTGGGTCAGGATAATTCTGTAGGGCATAGAGGAACCTGGGCAACGCCATCATTTTAAAGAGCGCGGCTCTTCCCAGTAGGGACATAGGAAGTGTCTTCCATGTGTCAGCGTCGCGCCGGAGTCTCTGCAGGGGTGGAATAAGGTTCATCTCATAGCGGGCCTTAGTGTCGGTGGTGAGACAAACACCCCCAAGTACTTGAACCCTTCCTTGGCCACTTGGATAGGACAGTCCACTGGCAGGTTAGGGGGGTCCCCGTGTATGACATAGATTACTGATTTACTCCAGTTGATTTTGTTCCCGGAATTCCTCCCGAAACTAGTGAAGATGTCCAACACCACTCTTAAGGACTTTCGGGGGGAGGCAAGATAAAGGAGGATGTCATCTGCGTAGAGGGAGATCCCGTCCTCCCACCCTTCGGCCCATTTCAGTCCCCTGGTCGACGCGTCTCCCCGTATCCAGGCCGCCAGCAGCTCCAGGGAGAGCGCGAAAAGCAACGGCGAAAGCGGACACCCCTGCCTTGTTCCCCTCCCAAGTGTGAATGCTTCCGATATTTTGTTATTGACCACCACTTGCGCCAGGGGCTCTGCATACAGCAGTTGTACCCAACCGACAAAGTTAGGGCCGAAACCCATCCTTTTAAGTACCGCCGTGAGGTATGCTCATTCCAATGTATCGAAAGCCATGGTGGCGTCCAAAAAGACCACCATTGCATCTTCTTGTATTGTGAGGCTGCGTCCCAGTACTCCATGCAGACGTCTCAGATGGAGGGCGGTATTGCGATGCAGCATAAAGCCCGATTGATCTGGGTGCACCAACTTGGCTATTATTGGGCGGAGCCTGTTAGCCAGGAGCTTCGCAAGTATTTTGGGTTCTGCATTAAGCAGGGAGATAGGTCTGTAAGAGGCACAACTGTCTCTAGGCTTCCCTTCCTTAGGAATGGCCACTAGTGTTGCCATACGTTGGTCTCTCGGCAACAGCCCTAGTCTTCTACTGTCTTCGTACATATTTTTAAGGTAAGGTGCCATTTTATCCGGTTTGAGCTTGTAAAGCTCTATAGGTAAGCCGTTTGGGCCTGACGCCTTACCTGGGCGGAGGTCGCGAATTGCCCTAGCCACTTCGTCGCTCATGAGCGCTATTTCTAACGTTTCCCTGTCTAAGTCCAAAAGGGTCGACAGTTGTATATTTGCCAGTAGATCGGCTGAGTCTTTTTCTGTACGCTCCGACCCCCTCCTGTACACCTCCCGGAAGTGGACTGCGAATTCTCTGACATTGTCATGGGGCTCAGTGAGAACCGTCCCTGTTCCGGTTTTAAGCTCTGGCACCACTCTTTGTGCCCTCTCTTTCTTGTCTAACCAGGCTATCATTTTGCCTGCTTTATCTTCCTGATCGTAGATCCGCCCATCCCTGTCCCTGGCTAGGGCCTTCGCGGCTTCAGTGGCCAAGGCCTTATATTCGGCTACCTTTATCTGCAATCGATGGATAGCATCTTGGTCTGTACCCTCTCCCGCCTCCTCCTCGAGACGGGTAATGTCTTGTTCGATATTTACTATTTGTTTCCTTTTCTCTTTACGCGTCCCCGCAATTGCTGAGAGGGCTTGCCCCCTTATTACAGTTTTAAAGGCTTCCCACAGTGTAGTTGAGGAGTCTACCGTACCCTCATTCTCTGTAAAGTAATGGTCTATGGCCCGCATGAGGGTTGTTTTGATTTCTTGGTTTTTAAGGTACCAGGGATTTATCGGTGTAACATGTCCCACCCTCCTTTCCCCAAACGTGAGGTGCACCCACAAGGGGGAGTGGTCCGAGGTGCCAAGTGTCTAATTTCTTGGGTGTTCACGCCCTGGTGCAGGTGCATAAGGATGTCATCTATTCTAGAGAGGGTATTGTGCGCCCCCGACAGTAATGTATATTCCCGTAAGTTGGGGTGCTGCTGTCTCCAGAGATCTACAAGGCCGAAAGCCTCAAGGAAGTTAGGGAGCCAGTTATGGCTAGCGCTAATGTCTCTTGGTGGAAGTCGGTCAGTCGCTCCTGAAATGACCGAGTTAAAATCTCCCCCAGTTATAAGTACCCCCTCTGGTAGGGAAAGCATTAGAGTACCCAGGTCCCTGTAGGACTGTGCTTGAAGGCTAGGGGGGATGTAGACTGCTAACAGAATCAGCGTTTGCCCTTCCAATTTTGCTATTGTTATTTGTAATTTTATGTCTGTCACATTACGGATTGGAGATGACCGATGTTTTAGATCTACTTGCTAAATTACAACGATGAGAAAAGCCCCATAGCCTGATCCAGCCTTTTCTGAAACCACTTGCAGTCTTCATTTTAGTAGCTCGAATCTGCTTGTTAGGGTTTAGATCATGTAGAAGCATTAGTGAAAAAGTTATCAAGTATATCTGTGGCATGTTCCCTCCCCCACTCTTTGATTTTCGTGTAGTATTCATATCTTTGCTTGTGTGCGAGGATTTGATGGTCCTGACAGCTCATATATCAGAGAAGAACATCCTTCTTTGGGTTGGATTTGGTTCCAAAACCACCTGTCATGGTGTGACTCTCTTTAAGATTTGGCAGCACTCATACCAGATCCCATTGCCTTCATCAAGGTAAATGTTGTTGCATGAGATACCTGGTCACTGTTTAGTAATCCAGAGTCTAGTGTTACTGTTCCAGAGACTACAAATGGCTAACCAGCGTTTCATTAAGAAATGAAACATTTATAGATGCAACATTACATAGTTTTACTGTATTTCACTAGAATAGCTGTTCGATAGAGCCTTAAATCCATCAGTAGAGTCAAATATTGATCAATTATATATATCTAATCAGTAACTGTGTATTTTAATGTTTCTATTCCAGGTGAGGCAATGGAACAAGGACTCCGGGACTGCTGCCGATCCATCCGTATAGGAAAAATCCTCATTCAGAGCGACGAGGAGACGCAGCGAGCAAAAGTGTACTATGCCAAATTCCCCCCAGATGTTTACAGGAGAAAGGTTCTCTTGATGTACCCAATTCTAAGTGAGTCTCCCCTCTGTGGAGGCTGGAGGTGTTGATTGAGATGGGGAGTAAAATGTCATAGTAAAAGTGTTCTGATTGCATGATGCACATTAAAGAATGAGTGCACCTTTGTGAAGCATCTTTTCTCATAGATCAAGGCTCATTCCAAGGAAAATACTAGTCATGTATTGAATGACACCTGCTTTATTTCTTTTAAAATGTTCAGAAACAGCACCGCTTTAAAAGCCATTACCATACAGGCTAGTCCTGGTCACACATCTTACTCTTTGAGGCAGAGATTCACCCTAGAGACGTACACTCTTTCTTTAAGTACTTTAAAAAATCCTCCTCCCCTTTAAATATTTTCTCTTGCTGTAGGGTCCTCCTCTTGATTCAAAACTCACCACTGGATAAACGTTGTTGCTCTAATAGTCAGTTTCTACTCTTTGAGTTAGGGCTTCGCCCTAGAGACGGGCATTTTTTTGTCAGCTCTTTGGAATTCATCTCCCCTTTAAATGGTTCTCTTTGAAGGATTCTCCTCCATCCTTGTGATTAAAAAAAAAAAAACAACAACCCTGTACTGGATAGACCTTTTTGTCTCCCCACTAGGGACTCGTTTATTTGATTTAGCTCGTTTCAAGGTATTTGACATTTTTATTTTGGGTTCCTATTTGCAACATGAAATTTTGCTCATTCAGTTAGACACGGTTTACATTTTATGTTCTAGCGTGTACCCCAGTTAGTATGGGAGCACATATAGGTTTTAGTGTTATTTTTGTCATTTTTGTGAATATGTATTGTCTCATGAATTTACCTTCCCTGAAATTAATAATAAGACATCAACAAAATGATATTGGTCATGCAAGATCAGGAGTAAGGTCTTGATTAGTTGTTACCTTTGCAACAATTTAGTTGCAGGAACTGCACCATTATTAGAGGTTTAAAAAACTGCAGCAGTGCATTTTGTGGATGAAATTTGGAAGCAGGACGGGGTTAATCGCTTTCATGTCTGAAGGATACTGCAGCAAGATTGGATCATGAAACTTTTCCTGCTTGCCGTCAGTGCCATCTTACTACGCAGTGGCTCATCCTGGCTCTGGAAGATATAGAAGTCACCCTTGCACACTAATGTCAGTTCCGTTCTTTCCGCGCTCTTTGATGCAAATCCAGAGCTGTGCTCCTAAACTTTTATCGGTGTTCAGACCCTAAAAAACAATTGCAAAAGTGTGCAATGTTGAAAAGGTCCCCTCTGAAGACTGCAGGCTTTAAACTTTTCTGCACTTTCCGAAAACAGATTTTGGTCACAGACCTAGACAAAGCCTGACTTTGGTGCTTAGGTTCCAAGTATGACTTGAAGCCCTATGATGAAGCCTAAGGCTAACGAGGAATGTGAAGTAAAACTGTGTCGCCTAACACAAGAACCGTAGTTGGCCACCGTTGCAGTTCTAGGCCCTCTCCTGATCCAAGTCCTGGTCATTGTTCTCAGGTAGGTCCAAGACAAAGTGGAAATGCAAATCGTGATGCAAGGACAAAATATCTAAGAGGAAGTCGTCTCCGCTCTGCCACTCCTGCTCTTGGCAGTGGCCACACACTCCACGTTCTAAGGATCTGACTCCGCCACCAACATCTGACTCCGTTCCAATTTCATAGTTGAACTCCATGTACCCTGAATGTCCTGGGCCATCGTGGACTCCGCAGCAAGTAGAGGCTTTCATGGAAGTGAAGCTGCTGCTTTTTTCAGACTATTCAGTTTTTCTCTGGAGCGCCTTTGGTCTGTATGGTTCTGCTGGGGACTCCATTTGGAGCTCAGCTCACCACCTACTTGTGCCTTCTAGGCCCATGCCTCTTACTCGTGCTAAGCCGTGCCGCCCACACCTTTGCTGAATGTCACACCAGTTCCGGATCAGACCCCAGTGTCAGTTTGAGATCAGCAGCATAGTTCAGCTAGGTCTCGTCCAGTGTCCTGTTGTGAAATCACCAAAGCCAAGCATTTATTCTGGGTAGGCTCTCTTATGAAGCCCTTGACTCAATGTCAGTTTGGCACTTGATTGGATTCTGATTCCGGACATTCAGTGTGTTCCCCATGATGAGGAAGTGGACTGTTGGCTCCTCTCTAATTACTCTGATGCTGCTCGATAGTTAGACCTGCGAATTGCTAGTGGCCTTGACACCTCTCCTGAGATTGAGCTGCACTCGTTATTTAGTCCCTCTACTAAGTAGGACACATCTTCCACGATGGGAGTTCTCAAAGCTGCAAGAGTTGCAGTTGCTTTCTGTACAGACTATGCTGAATTTGCTCACAGAGATTGTGCGGCCAGCCTTCAACTTCTAAGCCATTGTTGCCCTTCAATAAGCCCATAATGGAGGCCTTCAAGGCAGCCTGGTCCAAGCCTTGCTCAGCACCTCAAGCTGACCTAAATACAGGTGCCACAGGTCGGCTGATCTTCCTGAAACATCATCCAAAACAGGAAAGCTTTTTTTTGCAGACGTTTGTATCGTCTCTGCCAGACATGGAATCAAAGTGTGTTGACCCACAGGGAAAGAGTCCTCTCTACTAGTTCGGTTCTTAGGTCCCTTACTGCTGTTTTTTGTCATAATAGACGGGATGTGACGAAGTGAAGTTTGTGGGCCGGTCTAGACACCACGGACTGCAATAGACACCGGTGTGGAGGTCCGATGCTATGTCTGAACGTACGTCACAGATCCTCTGATGACATGCAGGCATCCCTGATGGATATACCTTTTGAGAGCTTCAGGCACTTTTCAGAGCAGATGTGGACTTTGCCTTGGTGCACGTAGGCAAACATCCCACTCCTTAGGTCTGTTGTCCCCGATACACTAACTTCCCCAGCAGTACTGAAAGTTCCAGGACTACTCAACGGGCTTTGTCTGTAGTCCGCCGCAATGCTGCAAACTGTCTAGCAACATCCTGAACATTTTCGCAGCTCTAGGTGTTAAGGTGTTGGTAGAGACCATCACCTTGAGCAAGGGAAGCAGTCCCCCCCCCCCCCCCCCCCCCCTCACTTGCTGCGACCTGCGCAAAACCACTCTTATTCTCCCTCCATTGGTCATCTGCGGCCAGTGCAGGGCAGGATTAGCTCTGACAGTCTGGCTGGCACACAGTTTCCTCATTCCGGTTGGTCTTTGAGGTTGTTCAGAGTGGTACCTCCCTCCCTCCTGTTTTCATTTCCACCCCTCATCTTCCTGCTCAGACTTTGGGTAATAGAGAGAGAATCTCCGAGCACTCTGTGTGCTTCGAGTTCCAAAAGAGGAGTAGTGGACAGGCGAATTCTATCAATCCTGGGTATGAAGCCACCAGGGTACTACAACCTAATTTTAAATGTAAGGAAGGTGAAACCATACTTTCCAGTTCCACACTTAGTCTCTTTAACCCATTGTTCTTTTGATGTAGGAAAGGGTCTAGCTAGCAGCTGTAGGCTCACAAGGCACTTGCCTGTACCCACCACCCCCTTTTCATCTGCATTTCAGCAGTATCTGAGTTTGCTCAACATTTCCAATTGGTTAACCTTCTTCGTGGGCCTCGTTGCCCTTCCTTGTGGACTTGCCTTCCCTGTGTGGCTGTTAACATGATTCTCACTCCCTAGCTGACTCTCATGTAAACACAGGATTGCAGTTTTTTCACACGACAGCTGGCTAATTTCTGTGTCATTTCTTACGTGGACCCTGGTAGATGGACTGGCAGTGTCATGTTCTGCCATTGCTAGTCGGCATAATGCAATATAAAGCTATATTTGTAGAATACACGTTCATCTAAGTGAGCAGTTGGCTCTTTTGACAGAAAATCCTTCTCAATGGTAGTAATTTTATCGACCCCTGGAAGATAAAAAGCGGAGTGTGAATCTGTGATCTTGGGGGTTTAACATAGACCCATGTGAAGAATGCATTAATCCACTGATTTACCAGGCCCAATACATTGTTTTGTGTAAAATATGTAGACTCCCAGCAGGAACCATTACAGGAACAGTATGTACTTCTTGAAGGCCTCCATGTCAGGCTTGAATAGTTGTTCCTCATGTATGTGGCCATAGATGCTTAAGGCAGGGATTGGCTGCCAGTTGAGGTCAAAAAAGGCAACCCACATCTCAAGCTCACCTTCTAACCTACTGGTTCACCTGTTCAGAAAATTATGGTGCTAATTCCTATCTGGTGTAAGTCCCGTAATGTCCGGGGTTTGTGGTGGTTGTCTTTTAATGTCCTGAGGGGAGGGGAAATGATGATTTCGCTTTTTCCCCACGTCCCTGGTTGCAAGAACAGGGTTCAGTCAGAGCCACCATGGAATCTCTTATGCTTTATGGTTCTTGGAATCTGAAGCTCCACCAACTGGAAGGCATGGGCAGCAAACCACAGAACTGACCTTTCCTTTGCAGTTCAGCATTCTCGACAGGCTGTTCTCTTCAGGACATACCATCAGGGGGCAATAAATCCCCAGAGGCATGGGGGTCCATTCATCTCTGAGTAGTCGTGAATCTCCAGCTGCTTGCAGAAGCTTCTCCAAGGATGGATCAGATGACAAGTCCTTACACTCCTCAATGGGCTTTGATGCAGTGTTAGTCCACTGGCCTGCTATATGCTTTTCCTCCTGTTGCCCAGACACCTGGCGATTCAGACAGATGTTTGAGTTACTCAGTGGTGTTCCCGAAAGCCATGATGTGCGCTTCTACTTGGATTATCCATGGGTATATTTGGCACTTGTCTTGTGTTAAGCCGATTTGCTTATGTTTTCATCTGAGTGTCTGGAGGTTGAAAGGCATGCCCCTTCTGTTAGGGGTTGTTTGTATTCAACACTTTTGTCACCAGGCCACTCTGAAAGCAAGCTTTTGATATGTGTGGCATTAGTGGGCCTTCACCTCATGGTGCTGCTGTAGGAATTAGCTTCCATGTTCTTGTAATGTCGACTTTATGATTGTTTTGTCTCCTCACTTTATTGTGATTGTAAAACAATTAAGGCCTCTTGAAGAAAGGAGATCTGCTGCACACCTTTGCTGTCTTTCTGGAAGTGGGTATTAGGTTTTGTTATTTTTGGTAGTGAAAGAAGCCAACCCTGATTTCTCTCAGCAACCGTACTGGCCTAGCAATCTTTATGGCCTACGAGTTGGCAGGGGTTCCCTTTCCGGGGTACTGTACAATTTGGGGACATTCATACAGGCAGAGCTTCGTGGTGTTTCTCTTCAAGACATTTGCACCACCACTACCTGCAATTTCCTTTTCAGCTTCCTTTCCTATTATAAATTAATGGTGGATATATTTAACACTATTTATTGTTAATTTCACACTTTAAGCCATTTACTGTGTTTTGTAGCAGTTCCTGTGTCTTGCCTTTTGTTCTTTGATGCTATGTTCCTTGTGGTCATAGCATTTGTTTACACTTGGGTAAATGAGTAATGGGCCTATTACTTACCATACATTTTCACTACTCTGAATCCTGGTCTTTCTAGCCTTGGTTCTTACGTTGACATATCCCCAGTGCTGGTAGGACCTCAAAATTAATCTAGTATTCAAGCGAGAAAAGTCTTTGTACTACATGAAGGGAAGGAGCCGGAAAAAAAGACAGAATGTCAGCAGGTGGAAAAGCTCGGATGTGTGTGCATGTCTCCCAGATGAAGATCCTTAATATACTAAGGACTGTGATAAGGAAGTCCTGGATTAAGTGGTAAGTAATTGTATCCGCTTGAGTTACAGGAAAAGTCAGTAACATAATACACATTTCATCTTGATTTACCTGTGTAATGTAGATCACCTGCTTCAGAATTATGGCGCGAAGATGGAAGTGTTAAGCACTAGATAAGGCTGTGGCGCATGCTATGTGTGGAACAAAGCAAACAACTGTTATTTATGTAGGCCGAAATATCTTGCTGCAATGGCTATAGAGAATATATTCACCAACTTGTACTGCAATAAAAAGACATTTGTAGCTGCAATTAACAGGTTTCAAATTAGATGTTCGAGTGAAAATATTGAAATTACCTTTGCTCGTCTCATTGTTGATATATACCTTTCACTGTGTGGCAAACACGACTCACTCTCGATGCTGGTATTTGCCCCGCATTTTTGCCCCTTTAATGTTTTTAATGGGGCTGCCCCACCATATACCCACTACCCTTCCCAACCTAATGCCCGACATTGCCCCACCTGCAACTGCAGTGCTATTTAATTAGGTGCTGCAGTGCCGACAACAGTTAGCCTGTTGGCAGAAACCATGCGGACCAAAGTCTGCAAATCCTCTTTCAAAGAAGCTGACTGTGGTGGATTTGGAACAACAGAAAAGACACATTCCCAGTTCAGAGAATCTTTAAACCGCTTCCCAGCCAGAGGGCTAAAGCTCTTTTCTAGTTCCAGCAACAGAAGCAAATATCAGAAATCCCAACCAAAATTGGGAATACAGGGGAGGCCTTCGGGTAAGGTGGGAAAATCTCATATGACCCAGAAACATTGCTCCATTCCCTCCCCATGTTTGAGGGCTTCCAAAGTAGTTGGAGGGCCTGGCATGAAGGCTTGAATAGTTGAAGGGCCTGGCATGAAGGCATGAATAGTTGGAGGGCCTGGAATGAAGGCTTGAATAGTTGAAGGACCTGGCATGAAGGCTTGAATAGTTGGAGGGCCTGGCATGAAGGCTTGAATAGTTGGAGGGCCTGGCATGAAGGCTTGAATAGTTGGAGGGCCTGGCATAAAGGCTTGAATAGTTGAAGGGCCTGGATGACTGGCAGAAGCCAGTCATCTTTTTCAGTGGCAAAAGATTATAGTACACATTTGGGTGTTTACTATTGTTTGGAATGGGGTTGATTTCAAATTCTCAATCCATTTTTGAAGCATTCCTCTATATAAATCATACATACCTTCTTTAGTAGGCTGGCTGGTTCTTGGGTTCAAGTCCTCTGAGCGAATGTAATGGCTAAAATGGAAATCTCCAGAAATATGATGACCAGTAAGACTAAGGCCTCCACAGTGATGACATGGCTAAGAAACCTACTTTACATTAATCAAATGGAGGCTATATCTTGAACTGGCTTTATGTGACATGAGTCTTTGGAGATGGACTAGTGCCCCTTACCATAGCTTTTAGTGTGAACTTTAGAACGTTTATTCTATCCACACGGTGGAATCCTGGAGGCAGTGTCGTTTCATGCTATTCCCTTCATAACTTTGGTAAATCTGAATGGACTGTTGGAAAAAATGCATTATTTTCCCTGACTTTTCCAGAAATTTCACTCAATTGTACTAGACACACGTTCTACCTAGAGAGGAAGAGTTGAAGCCCCTTTTTATCAATTGGGTGGTTGGTTGAGTGTGCCATAAGGTGAGCACTCTGGACATCTGGATGCTTTACTGCATTGGTATGGGATTTCTGCTTAGTAACTCCTTTGTTGCACAGGTCAATTGCCGGCAGGACAACAAGTTAATTCAAGAATTTCCATACATGAGAGTTTGGTTTCAACATTTTTGACAGGGCAGTTCTGTTTCCAGCCCCTACCTTAATTTTACTTGCTTATGTGTTCCCAATAGTCCAGCCTAGGAGGCAGATAGTCAGAAGTTGAAATGAAAGTTACTTATGTAATTGGTGTGGTACTGTTAGTCAATGAGTTTTCTCCAATTACCAAAACCCTTCCTCAATGCCGGTGCTCATGATCCTCGCAGAGTAGTAATAACTGTGGTTGCTGTGCGGAATGCGCATGGGAGGGAATAAGAGTCAACCTCATTAGAAGTACATAGGTGTGCAATATTAGCTATCCACAATTCTGCAATTTATCGGCCTGTCAGGAAGCAAAATGAATTACTAATGGTTTGAGTTCTGGTGTCACGTGTCCATTTAAGGCATCTCCACTCACTTAGGATTAGATACCATTCTAGATACTAGTTGAATATTGTTTCTTACACAGTTTGCAATTGAGTATAATGTGAACTCTGTTGTAAAGGTGAAAGTTTAATTGCTGATTTGTGACCTGTGATTAAGGGCTGCCATAATTTATAGGTCAAACTTTTTCCAACTTAAACACTCCAAGCGTTTGCAGCTGGATGCATATATATTTTGAGAAAATTGCATTGCTACCGCAAAAAGTATTGCTTATTTTTCAAATACTTCATTTGTATCCATTTAGGTACTGGAAATACAGTTATTGAGGCTGTAAAAGTGTTAATAGAACATGGAGTCCAACCCAGCTTCATCATCTTGCTCAGCCTGTTCTCTACCCCCCACGGTAAGCTTCCAAGGCTGGTTGTTAAAGCCCGATGAAGCGCAGTGCGAAGATTGTACCTGCACTATAATTCCAGGATGTTGATTTGATTTGCAGTGCACAGAAACTTTTAAGTTATGTGACAAGACTGTAGACCATATGCTTGAGTAGTGAAATTCAGACAATAACGACCTTTGTGGAAAATTGAAAATAATTACTGTACAGTAAGTACAGCAGGGTTGGTGAGTTTTAAATGAAAAGAAATAAAGTAAACCACCTCCTCTGTTAGAACTCTGCTACATGCACCTATGTCTCCTGCAATGTATATGTACTTGTTTCCTTTGTTTTTTTTTTTTTTGAAAACCTTTATTGACACAGCAGTTATGTACAGTCACGGGCCTACAACCTCCGAGGCCGGCCGCTAGTATGCAAAAGGGAAACACAGTACAGCCAACAAATGAACAACCTACACGGGAGGGTGGCCAACCGGCCCACAACTAGACTCCATCCAACAAGAAGGTTTTGAATTAACATTTTATGAAAAAGAAACAACAAAACAAAACTAAAACCAGGCATGAAAACTACATAAGCAGGAACTTGCTCTCACATGGGGGGGGGGGCAGCCGCCACTCAGCGGCGCTATAGGCAAAAGTTAGTATTAGGCGAGGCAGGAGGGGGGGCAGGGAAAAACCCAAGTATCAATTCCAGGAAGGAACAGGAATAGCCGAGCTAAGGGGACAGAACTACATCGGAAGCGATCACCAGGGGGGGCGTGCATATATCTCCGCGGTAAGAATTCCACGGACCCCACATCTTTTTCCATTTTTTGGGTTTGCCTCTAGCAACATACACGGTTTTCTCCCGGAACATGCACCAATCCATGTTTTCTTTCCATTTTGACACCGTAGGAGACCTACCCGAGCCCCATAGCTGCGCGATGTCCCTTTTGGCTATCATATTGCCCAGAGTCACCCAGCGCTCCTGGGCCGCGTTACAATCAGTCAGTTCCCACACATTCAACACACAGCGCCGCGCCTCCGGGAGTAAAGCCACACCAGTGACCTCCTCCATCACTGCATGCACCCTAGTCCAGAACCGGACAACCACTGGACACTCCCACAAAATATGGAGAAAGGTACCAAGCAGACCACAGCCACGCCTACATAAACCATCACTCGAGTAGCCCAGGCGAAGCAAACGGGGACCGGTAACATAGACCCTGTGTAGTATCTTTAACTGCACAAATCTAAGGCGAGCGGGTATGGCCACTTCTCTCGGCGAGGCTATAGCCGCAACCCAGTCCTCGTCGTCCAATTCTAGGCCATCCGCGACCCATACCTCTCGCAGGCGGGTGAGGAGGTCCGCGCGGGTATTAATCAAGTTTTTATAGATCAGGGAAATGGTGCTGTCTGGCAAGTAACCGTCAAGTATACGATCTTCCAAGGGGGAGGCCTCAGGAATATCCGCCGGGGTCGGAAAGACAGAAAGCAGGGCGTGGCGGACCTGCGCGTAACGAAAGAATTCCCTATCGCTCAGGCTATATTCGGTCCGAAGGACATCGAACGTTTTAAAAGCGCCCTTCGCCCACAGATCCCCCACTCGGCTAATACCGATCGTGTCCCACTTCTCAAATCCCTTAGTGCGCCACAGCCCGCCCAACTCTTCAGAGGCATACAGCGGAGTCGCACGAGTCAGGCGGCCCTTCCAGCCCGTAGCAGCAGTGGCGCCGTGCCATGCGCGTACAGCATTGTTCGTGGGGCCCGTAAGTTTAGTGCGTCCCTTCTTGGAGTAAAGCATTCGATTGAAATCCCCACCCGGCAACAGCAACTTATCCATCTCATACGCAGGGTTCAAAGCTGGGCCATACGTCCCATGGTTCACTGCCACCAGCTGGGACGCCCAATAATACCTTCTGATATCAGGAAGAGCTATGCCACCATCGTACCATGGAAGAGTCAGCTTAGCAAGAGCGATACGTGGTCTCCCATCCCACACCAGCTGTCGCTGCAGGCTTTCCACCTCCCGAAAGTACCGTGTAGGCACCACGTCCAGCGTATTCTGTAGGGCGTACAGAAAACGTGGCAGAGACATCATTTTAAATAAGGCCGCCCTGCCCAGCGGCGATAACGGAAGCCTCCGCCAACGAACTACGTCAGCCCGAAGCCGCTGAAGCGGTGGCAGCAGGTTCAGAGAGTAACGAACCGCTGAACTCAAGGAGACGTGAATGCCTAAGTATTTAAATCCAGACTGAGAGATTTGAATCGGACAGCCGCGAGGGAGAGGAGGGGGGTCGCCAACCAACACATATACACAGGACTTGGCCCAATTAATAACAAGCCCAGAATTGCGGCCGAAGGAGGTCAAAACATCGAACAACACTATCAATGATTTCCGCGGTGAGGTAGAGCAAAATGTCATCAGCGTATAGTGACACACGGTCCTCAAACGTCGGAGACCACCGGATACCCGCCATGGAGGGCTCCCACCTCAGCCACGCCGCCAGGGGTTCCAACGCAAGAGCAAAAAGAAGCGGGGACAGGGGGCATCCCTGGCGGGTACCCCTCCCGAGCACAAAGGGGGCAGACACCCTACCGTTCACCACCACCTGCGCCAGCGGCTCCACATACAACAGTTTCACCCATTTAATGAATCCGGGTCCAAAACCAAACTTGGCCAGTGCCGCCCAAAGATACGACCATTCCAGCGTATCGAACGCCATCGTGGCGTCCAAGGACGCCAAAATGGTGGGCTCCTGGAGACAATCGACTCTTGCGAGAACTCCATGTAGGCGCCGCAGGTTCAACGCGGTGTTGCGATGCAGAATAAAACCAGATTGATCCGGATGAACCAGGTCACCAATTACAGTAATCAGTCGATTTGCCAGGACCTTCGCAAGAATCTTTGGTTCGGCATTTAGGAGCGAGATAGGCCTATACGATGCACAACAGTCTCGCGGCTTACCCTCTTTATGGAGAACCACAATAGTTGCAAGCCGTTGGTCCAGCGAAAGGGAGCCTACCTCAAGCGACGCATTAAACATCTCACGGAGATGAGGCGCCAGCTTCACTGGACGAAGCTTGTACAGCTCGATCGGCAGACCATTCGGGCCCAAGGCCTTTCCGGAGCGGACCGCGCGAATTGCCAGTGCTATCTCATCATTCGTCAATGCCGCATCCATCAAATCTCTGTCGGAGACAGAGAGGCATGGCAATGTAATATCTCGTAACAATTGTCGAGAGTCATCCTCCGGCCTATCCGAGACCGACGTATAGACGTCACGCAGATGATCTGCAAAACAAGTCACTATCTCTCCGGGATCTGTGACACTCACACCGTCAGCGCGCACAATCACCGGAACCACACGATTCACTCTTTCGCTCTTTTCCAGCCACGCAATCAATTTTCCAGCCTTGTCACCCACATCATACAAGCGCCCCTGCTGTTCCCGGCTAGTGAGCTTGGCAGCATTCGTAACCAGCGCCCTATAGTCCGACTGCTTAAGGCTAAGGGCGTGAAGTTTCTCCCTCGTGACTCCCCGCCCAAGATCCCCTTCCATACTAGTTATGTCAGACTCCAAGTGCACCACCTCTTCGCTTTTACGCTTTTTAGCAAGGGAGATCAGGGATAAGGCCTGCCCACGGATCACCACCTTAAAGGCCTCCCACAATGTCACGGCTGACGAGACGGAGCCCTGGTTTTCCGCGAAAAACCAGTCCAGAGACTTCACCAATTGGGCACGAACTGTGGGGTCACGGAGATACCAGGGGTTAATCGGTGCCACCCTCCCCCCAGCCCCCAAGGCAATATCCAAGTGGAGCAGCACCGGGGAATGATCCGAGATTCCACGAGCAAGATGTTTAACTTCCCCAATCATTGGGGCTTGGGCAGCCGGCATCAGCACATAGTCCAATCTAGACAGGGAGCCGTGGGCCCCAGAGTGAAACGTAAACTGAGCCAGCCCCGGGTGCATCGCTCTCCAACAGTCAACCAGTCCCATAGTGTCAATAAAACCACCTAACCAAGAATGCGCCCCAGGGAGGTCTCTTGGCGGGTGTCGATCCTCTCTACCAGACACGACAGAGTTGAAATCCCCACCAACCAGCAACAGGCCCTCAGGGAGCCCTAGCAATAGACCCCCCAGATCCGCGAAGGTGGTAGTCTGCAACCCAGGGGGGACGTAAACTGAAACCAAACACAAAGTCTTACCCTCCCACCGGCCAACCAGCACTACGTAACGCCCCCGATCATCGTGCTTCACCTCGTCAATTTCCAGCGGGAGAGAGGCTCGGACCAGAATGCCTACCCCTCTGGATCCAGTGGTAAAGCCGGAATGGGCCACCAAACGGTAGCCCCGTCTATTCAATGCCTGACAGGAGTTGCCCACCAAATGCGTCTCCTGTAGGAAGACGACATCCGGAGAGAGACGCTTCAGATATTGTAGTACCACCCCTCGCTTCACACGGTCCCCCAAACCATTGACATTCCATGTTAAAATATGCAACCCCCTACCCCCCATCCCAACCACAACGATCATCCCACCCACTACGAGAGCAAAAAACAGAACATCGATCACCTGGTATAAAACAAACCTGAAACAAAAACAACTCCCCCACCACCACCCCCCCAACTCCCGTAACACCCCCCCCACCCTGCACCCCTGCACTAGAACATCTAGCCACCCCAACTCGCAGTGTGCCTGTCGCCCCGACATAAACCTAGTCTACGAAAAGAAAGAAAACCCCCCTAGAGGAGGAAGAGTCTCACCAGATACCCCGCAGCCCCCCGACACAAAAGGAAGGGCAATGCAGTCCCATGTACTAGGTCACCCCTGACCAAAGTCTGAGTTCAACACACGATGAGCCAGGAACCATAGTTCAGTAGTTCACGGGTGCTCCGCCGAGCCACCTCCGTCGTCTTCGGCCCGCTCCTCTCCCCCGCGTCGACGATGCAATGTATCAAGCCATTCCTCCACCGCATCAGGCCGGTCGAAAAAGTGGGTCCGGTCCTCCAGTTCAACACGAAGCTTAGCCGGGAAAAGCATGGCGTACTTCAGTCCCATGTCTCTTAATCGCCGTTTCACAGTCAGAAACCCCATGCGCTGTTTTTGGACCGCCTGAGTAAAGTCAGGATAAAAGCTGACGTCCACGTTCTCATACTTCAGCGGGCCATTTACACGGGAGGTGTGTAGGATGGCGTGGCGGTCCCTAAAGTTAAAGATCCTGGCGATGATGGGTCGCGGCAGGGCCCCCGGCTTCGGCCGACCCCCCGGAACTCTGTGGGCCCGCTCCACCATGAAGTATTTACTGAGGCCCTTTGGCACGAGGTGGTTCAGGATCAGTTCCTCCACAAAAAGATCCACTGACCCATCCTCCGACCTCTCCGGCACACCTACAATGCGTACGTTATTGCGCCATGCCCGGCCTTCAAAATCCTCCAGCCGCTTGACCGAAAGGTCGGTGAGGGCCCTCAGACTGTGAAGCTCCGTCTGCAGGCCAGCAACATCCTTCGTAAGGCCCGAAGTCGTGAGAGCAAGTGAATTGACCCTGTCGCTGGTTTTCGAAAGGTCCGCTCTGAGTAGGTTAACATCAATTGACACAGTGTCCAGCTTGTGGGCCAGAGAGTCAAACCGCTGGCCAACCGACTCCTTCATGGCGTCGATGGCACCCATGACATCGTTGAGTGTCAGTTCCGCCGAGGGTGACGGTCCCTCCCGAGCCACCTCCGCGAGCCCACTCGGACCAGGAGACCCCTTCTGATGGGCATACCGATCCATATTATTCATCTGCACATAGCCACCTCTCCGGGTAACCTTGGGCCTTAGCTTGTCCCCGTCTAGTCGGGCCGCCATTACACGGCCGAGGAAACCAGCTCTTGGACGCCCGTGTGTTGTAGTGGTTCCCTGGGGGGGGCACACCGCAATCAGTGGTAGACAGCTCCCGCTACCGATATTACCCACCGGTCTCCGAGCTGCTCAGATGCGGAACCTCCGCAGGCGCCCGCCCTCCACGTCACTGAGGAGAGTCGAAAGCGAAAGTGAAACCCGGGGGGCACGGGCAGCCCGAAGCCCCGGATCCGTTGTTGTTCAATTGGGACACGGGGAAGATGCCAACCCGAGTCCGGGGCAGCGCCGCGGAGCAGGCCTCTTTCCCAAAGACCGAAGAAATAAAGTTCCCAAAGTCCGATTTGAGTTCTGAGAACAGGAGTGTCTTCAGCGTAGGTTCGCCCGTAGTATTCCTTCAAAATATCAGGATGAAATCCAGGATAATCGTGGGAGGCTGCGTGGACCCCGGGAGCCCTGTGCCTACGCGTCCATCATGGTTGGGCGCTAGGCTCCTCCTCCTTGTTTCCTTTGTTGATAATCATTTGCGTTGGTATAATTCATTTTCTAGGTTCTCAGAGGGGTTTAGCTCTGCTTTGCGCACTACGCTACAAAACCAGGAAATTTGCCCATTAATACTGAAGGCAAGGAAGCAGTGCTGGTCCAGTGGCTATTCTGACATATAACTACCTACATAATTTGGAAAGACACCTGTCCTGTCACTCTTTCACCTGGTCCTATATTTACCCAGATAACACTACTTTAGTTACTGGGCTCTGCACAACCCATATCTCGCCCTACTCTATTCAATCCCCCCAACCCACCCACCCACACAAAACATACAACATGTATCCGACTTTCTCAGGCTAAGATTTCAAAAACCTCAGTCTCCAGGTCTAGGGCCTGATACAGAATTACTTGGGCCCAGGAAAGTCAAATGACCCCCTCCGATTACCACATATGTAATTTGTACTGCAACCCGAAAGTGTCTAACTTAATTCTGTTACCCCAAGGCCACGAGTACACATAATTGTTGAATACTGTGCTATACAAAACAGTGAGTGGTGCAATAAAGGCTGACAACTGGCTAACTTTACATTCTCTGATCCAACTATAATGTATGCAAAGAGTCTTTGGGTGACCAAAAAGGCCAATCTATAAAGGGGTGTGGCTAGGTCCTTCAGAACGATTGAAGCCAGTAAGCTACAACTTTTGAAAGGAAAATATATCTCTTGCAACTAACTAAGTGCTTAGTTATTGATTAATCTGTCTGTGAACTAGCCCTGGACTGTGAGAGAACTAAAAAAAAAAAAAACTCAAACAAAAAACATATTTATTGCGGTGGTAGTGACTATGAACGGGGAGTAGAAGTCCACCACCCTATGACTGCTTCTAGGCTATTTGTTGCTGAAACATTTAACATGTTGGTGTTTCTATTGTATATGGCGCCGTGAGCTTTTGTGGCAGCATTTTAGCACAAAGAAACTGGTTACAGGTGCATAACTATTTCATAGACCAGCAAAAGGGGAGGTTTTAACATATGACCATATACAGGGTACAGGAATTGGTTACAAATGTCTCAGTATTACATAGTGTCGTTTATTGGTTAATGTAGTTAGCACAGTCAAGGTTTATGTATGTCGGTCTTGTGAGGACCATCTAACTGTTTTGGAGCGCTTTCTGAAATTTGGGTTGCATAATATAGATTGCCTAATGCGTGCCATCATGCTCCGCTTTTGCAGATGTCCCCCCACTCTCCCTAATTTTTGCCGCCATTGGAACAACTAGATGCGGGTTTTTCGACTCTTGACAGTGCACTGTAGCCTGCTCACCAGGCTCTAGTGCCAGTGTTCTTTCCCCTAAACTGAAATGTCTGATTGTACCACAATTGACATGGCCTTTAGCACCCCGGTAAGTCCCTAATAAGGGGTACCAAGGGCATGTGTACTAAAAAGGGTCCCCAAGGGTTGCAGCATGTATTATGCCATCCCGAGAGACCCCCACGTAAATTGCATGCAGGCTGTAATTGCAGGCTGTGTGAAATGGTGCAAACCTTTTTGAAAATACAACATGACGCACTTCCTGTGTACCATGCCCATACTATATGCAAATCACCTCTACTGCAGGCCTGAGAGCCCAAAGGCAGAGTGCATTATATTATATCTGAGGACATATCTGCATGAGCAGATATGACACTGTGAAGTCTAGGTCCATTGCCACAACATTACAAGTGTTCAGGAAGCCATCTTAAGTATATGTACTGGGCACTGGTCATTGCGAGCTGCCCGGCTACATAATGTCTCCACTGAAAATAATTGTGTTTGGTATCAAACACCATGTCTTGACAAATCCAAACTGATGCCAGTATCTGATTTCTCCTGACATGCACCCAGAGGGCACCTTAGAGGTGCCCCTGAATCCTGTTCGACTTAGTGGGCTGGTTGACTGGTATTGTCCAGCCTGCCACCACAGATGAGTTTCTGAATCACTGTAGGTGCGAGCCAGTGCTGTCTGAGGTCAGAAAACATTGCCTTATCTGTAAATAGTGTTATCACCTCATCCAGCAGGATGGCTAGTGAATTTGCATACCAAGGCCAGATACATCGAAGCATCTGCCGCCTTTGATATGCGACCCTAGCTTCCCCAGACCTGTAGAATGCCACCCCGTGCCCTCTGATGCCCATTTGGCACCAGGAACGCAGGAAATTAGCTATGCAGTAGGCGTGTTGCAGTCACACCCCTAAGGTGGGCTCCCTGATGTGCTCCATGAAAGAAGAGATCTCCCACCTTGTTTTTGTTGGCATTAGGAACTGTGGGACAGGGTTATGTCTTCTACCTACAGGAAGTGGTCATATAGGGGGTGTAGTGACCCCAGGAGTATGTAGCCCATTAGCTACTACCTTTCACTCCCCCTTAATGCCCCTAAATTTAGTATTTAGGTGGCCCCCTGAGACCAGGAAATCAGATTTGTCTGCCATAAGGAAGAAGGACAAAGAGGAGCCGAAGACGTTAGAACTGTGGAACAGCCCCGAACTTGGCGCAAAACCCTGCTTTGCTGTTGCTGTCCCGACAATCACAAAGACCGACTCATTGAGAAGCAGAACAGCCTCCCTAAACCAGCACTTCATCAACCCAGCAACATCTCCCTTGGAGTGGAGGTGCCACTTCCCTGCACCAGCAGACACTGACCGTATTTGCCTGGTACAGCGTTCTGTCGACCCCCAGGCCCAACGAGGGAGCAGCTTGCCAGAAGAAGGACTTAGTGGCTCCCAGAGGTCATCCCCAGCTCCTGATCGAGTACTGAGCTGCAAGACCTTCCAGCAGCCCCCCTGCACCAATACCTGGGGTACCAGAGCCAATAGTAAGCACCAAGGCTTGTTTGTGTTCAGTGTGAACATCACCAAAACTTACCTGCACGTCAAGGGAATTCAAAAGAGGCCATCTCCATCCTGAGAGTGGCCCTGCTGTGTTTCTCCCCCCTCTCTATGCAGGTACACCAAGAACTGTGAGGGCCGCTAACTCACCGACCTGCCAGGCAAAACACCTCTGCGCCCAAACTCCCCAGCCTCAAATAAATGGATGCCCTCTCTCTGGCCCGAGACCCTCAACAGCCGAGCCCTTGCATACAGCACTTCTGCACCTGGACACCCCAGGGCAGGTAAACTTGAACTGCTGGTGCTTTTGTTTTGGGACCTTGGCCCCTACTTTACGTCCTCCGAGTCTTCTGTTACTGTATCTATGCAGTTAAAATCTATAACGTCTAAAGTATTTACCTGATTCCGATAACCCTGGTGTCTAAAATTGTTTGAAAATCGGTTATTTTTCTAAATTGGTCTCTAGTTTCGTCTTGAGTGTATCTCATTTATTCACTCTGTCTACAAAAAATGCTTAACACTACCCACTGATAAGCCCTAACTGCTCACCCACACTACCACAAAGAGCATTTGTGATTATTAATTTAATCTTTGTAAGCCAGTAAGGGTTTTCTGGACTTTCTACATAGTGTAACTCTTTTTGGTACACTACATGAAAAGCCAGCTTCCTACAATCTACCTCCTTTGTTGTGTGTTCACATTTCACTTTATTTCTAGTCACTTCAATGTTTTTATCTGCTCTGATAATGACCAGTTTCATGTATTAGTTTTTGTTTTTGCTTGGAGACTCTGAGTTTACCTTCCGTTAGGGGTGAAGAATGTGTTAATTTGAGGCCCTTGTGATTTGGCTATCTTCAGGATTGTGTGTATTTAGTTAAAACAATAAGACAGTATTGAGAAATACACCAAGTTGTTGACTTGACATACTGCAATTAGGATTTAGTCTAGGGAGAAATGAGATGCACCTAGGGTTTGTCTGGGTGAATTTCTGTTTGTGATTTATCTTGCTTCCCTATGCTATGGGAGCTATCTAGGCTTGTGAGCTCTGACATATTCTATACAGGCACATTGACCTGTGTGTCCTACCAAATTTGTAATTTTATTTTGTGGTTTATTATTAAATCAGCCTGTGGAATTGTATATTACATACATCATCTGTATGAGAGTGAATACTTCAGGAGTAACTATAGGATTTTTTTTCCCTGCAAGTGCCTTATTACCCCCGCCCAGGTGGATTTTAAGAGAGAAAGCACCGATTCAAGTTTAGTAGCCCAATGTAGACTTAGAATTAAATATGTACTAACAAAATAGTTGACTGTTTGGTACTTCTCAGACTAAACCAGACATATCATATTTGAGGGTTTATTCTAGCCTGCAGTGGGTAAGAGCTCTGCTTCTACATCCATGAGGGTGTGTCAACCACTCTGCAGGGTCTCCAATCTTTCCCAGTGGTCTCAGGTTGACTATTAGGTGATCACTAAGGAAAAGGCTCATAATACTTTATTATTAATACTGAGCAAAATTTGGTGTTCTTTATTACTCTGTATCAATCTCTTTATCACTACCATCTTTTCTGATTAATGAGGTGGTTTGAAAATCATTGTAGATTTTGTTAGATCCTTTAACATTTTAAGTACAATATTTGATTACAGTGACTTCTGTCAGCATATATTCTTTAATGTACCTACAATCTTGTATTGCTCCTTTGCAGATTTGTCAAAGGCGATGACATCTCCAGGTGTGCTTGCTTGCTCTGTGAGGTTGCCCACCCCTTCCCTACCTGTTTTTAATATGAACTACAGGTGCCTAATGGACACGGTTTGAAATGTTAGCCTTTTGTTTAAATATGGCACGGACAACATACACCTTGACTTTTCGGATATAGACTACACTGACTGTCTGTAGGGTCTCACTGGAAATAAACTGCATATTGCATTTTGCTTTCTTTCCAAAGCAAAGACAGAATGTGGGGTACGCTTTGTAGTGTTTCTGATAGAATCCAATGTTTTGTATCCTGCATGTAACTAACTTGTATAGTAAAATTGTCTGCGGTGTGAGGTTGCGTCCCTAAACTTGCAGGAAAACATTTTAAGCTGCTTTTACTGCCAGCTTCATTTGGTCAAGAAGTCCAAGATGGTGTTCTGGGGCTATAAATGTCTGCTAGGCTTACTGAGACCTGACATACATTTTAATTTATTTAACAGTTTTTTCACTATACTAATTCACCACTAATCCTTTATGGGTTCCGGAGTAGTGTGCTACTCGCCGAAGAGCACTTCAACACCTCATCAGGGGTAGCAAGAACTATATGAATGCAAACCTTTTTACCTCTTCTACCCCTTCGCTATCCTTTTTACTCTAAATAACTGACAAACGTATCCTCCACTCAAATTACGTTCATATTTTCAATATAACTAATTCACCACTAATCCTTTATAGGTTCCAGAATAGCATGCTACTCGCCGAAAAAAAGCTTCAGCGCCTCGTCAGAGGTAGTAAGCGCTATTTAAATGCAATTGAAATACAATACAATATATCCAGGCTGTTCTATCAAGCACTAGTGTGCTTTAAGTCACAACAGTTTACAGTTATGAACTCAGTAACCAGAGAGGATTTCGAGAGGATGTGGCCTAACGGCTAGGGTTGTCAACCTCAAATCTGAGGAACAGGGTTAGTCTCTGCAAGGAAGCTTAATACCCTCTGATTCTGGGCAAATCACTTAAGGCCAGATGTATGAATATAGCATTTTGGGATTTCCTAATTGCGAATCACAAAGATTCACAATTAGGGAATCGCAAAATGCAATGTATCAAGGTGTATAGTACACCTTTTGCGATTCCTAGGGGGTCGCAAATATTAATGAGGTAGGTCGCAATTTGCGACCCCCTAGGAATCGCAAAAATCACGGGGATGGTGGCCTGCTGAGATCAGCAGACCACCATGTCTGTGATTGCTTCCAAATGAAGCAATCTTTTTTTGTAAACCAGCCAGTTTTCCTTGAAGAATAACAAGATGCTTTACAAAAAGTAAAATGAAAAGTTTTCTTTTCATTATTTAAGAGCAGGCAGTGGTCCACTGAACCACTGCCTGCTCCTACAAATGGTTTTACCAACATTCACAGAGGGGGAGGGGTCTCTTGGGGACCCTCCCCATTTGCAAATGGGTTACCACCTACTTGAAGTAGGTGGTAAAATGCTAATGTTTTGCGACCGCAACTGCGGTCTCATAACATTCATACATACGGATGCGATTCGGTATTAGGAAGGGACGCCCTAAACAATTCCCATCTTAATACCGGATCTCAACCCCATTTTGCGATTCGGTAACAGGTTACCGAATCGCAAAATTAGGTTTGCTACATCGGAAAAGCTATTTTTGAGTTCGCAAACGGGCAGATTCTGTGACTGACTGTTTGCAAACGCAAAAGACTTGATACATCTGCCCTTAATCTCCCCGTACCTAACAAAAATTAATGTGTCCTTGTGTAACGCAACTTGTGCTCATGTAAAGCGCTCTGATACCTGATACCTTTGGGTCAAGTTTACGCTATATAAAACTCCTTGGGAGGAAAAAAAAACAAGTATGAGGGGAAACCCCAGCTGACGGATGGGATGCAGGTATCATGGAAGGAACTGAAGAGGGAGATGGGAAAACCACAATTATAGAACAACAATGTGTTGGTTAGCCATCGAGTGTAGGGATCAGGAGCATGGAGAACCTATGAGAGAGTTGTGTCTTATAAATATTAAGAGACAAAAATTGTTTAAAAGAGGATCCGTTTGTTAGTGACTGGAACAGATAGAGTTTGATCAGATGAGTTTCAAGACCTTTTCTCAAGGACTTCAGAGTAGGATTAGTTCTTAGTTGTCCAAATAAAGAGTTCCAAATGCTTGTTGCAGGGCTAGCGAAAGACAGCTTCATGTTCCCCGATGTTCTAAATTTAGTCGTCTAAAGAGGTAGAGACCCCGTGCGTCTTGTTGATCGCTTGGTGTTGTATATTTTAACACGTTGGTCTGGTCCAGGGGTTTCCAACCTTTTCAGAAGTGGGAACTACTTCTGACCAGTGAAAATCATTGTGCGCTGCTGAAGGCTAAGCAACTTGCTCATTGTTGCCAGATGCCCCTACACCCAACTTAATTTCCTTAATGCTAATATCTATAGTGGCAGATACTATGGTATGAACAAAATACTTTCACTAGGGGCACTACGATAGGGCTGCCATGTGTGTTAGTGAGAGTGTGGTCTTTGGGGATGTATGTAAATTTGTGCGTATAAATGGGATATGTCTGCACGGATGACTGATAAACTGTGTTGTATGTACTTGTGGCACAGGACATACTTTGCCATATGTGACACTGTTACATGTATAACACAGAGAAGAGAAATTTTGCGTGCAGAAAAATGTTCTGCAAAAATGTTCAGCATATGGAAACCTGTTCTGATCTTTACATTTCTCCCACTTGAAATAATGGCTGCGTTTTCACTAATAAATATGGCAAAGTGTTGAGAAAATTAAACCGAAGAGTTAACTTTGTTTATATGGATTCCATAAAACTCATAATTAAAATGTTCTCCCATTATTAAGTGTCATGTTTACAAACATCAAGCATCTTGCTCCCAGTGGCCTGTGGACGTGGTGCTATATATAACAGAAAAATACATTTGTTTAAATGGGAGGAATTTAAAGTGAAGAAACATGCTTCAAAAAACAAAAGTGTAAAAGTACATTGAGTTAATTTTTCATAGAAAAAGTTTTCTTTACTTTAAATTTCTCCTATTTGAATAAAATGACTATCTTCCAGTTATAAACAGGCACAGTGTCTACTGACCACTGGGAATTAAAAGGCCCACCTTGACACTTTGAAATGAGAGTAAATTAAAATGAAGAGTTAATCATTGAGGTAACTTGTACTTTAATTTTCTCCCATTTAAAAGCATTCAGAAACATCATTTTGTTCTTACCCTCCAATATTGAGTATACAAGGACTTTTATTTAAGAGTTAAATACTTCTGGTCTTCACCTGTATGCCCCCTGCCTGGCCCATAAATCTGCCTGAGCACTGCTCATTATCAGGCTTTGCTGTCTGCAGCCTGATGATAATATTGTAAAATAAGCACAGCCTTCCCTCAACTTTAAGAGAAATGTGACCCTGTGCTTATTTAAAAATGAATTCAAGGCTGCGAGCTACTCTGAAGGTATGTGGGAGCTACTGATTGCTTGTGATCGACTGGTTAGTGACACCTGGTCTGGTCAGATACCTCAGCTTGTTGAATTGGATATCTTTATAAGCCAAACAACCAATTTTGAACTTTATTCTCAGTTCCACTGGTAACCACTGAAGCTCTCTTGCTGTTGGTGAAAAGTTGTTGAATACCTTTAAGCATCAATTATCTAAAACCACTGAAATAGTACATCAAGAGGATGTTTTCTTAGTTCTTCACGCTGGAGTAATGTTCTTTTAGGAACTTCACACATGTTACATCCTCCAGAGGTACCTTTAGGATCCATTAGACTATTTGACAAATGTTCATAATATCCTACAGAACATCCTGGATGGAATTGTGAACTGTTCTTTTTTTAGGTGGATGCAAAAGTAATACAGACTGTCGATAATGTAAATCTTTGCAAAGAAGACTTGTACAAACTTTACCATGTGTTTTTAAAATATCTTACTGATTCATGGTAGGTTTTAAATTGTCTTAAATAGTTCTGCCAGAAAAAACACAGGGTTCATTTGAAAGGTGGTAAGATATTTCTAGATGTGGACTAACTTTCTAGCCAAGCATCTATAGAGAATGATAAACTCATTTGGAAGAAATGTTGGTGTAGATCAAAGTCTTCAGAATCAAAAGAAGGGCACCATGCTTTTCCATGACTACAGTAAAGATACTCCCAGAGGCTCTAATTGACTCCTGATGAGAAAAAGAGAAATTTCCCTTAAAAGGGGAAGATGTCGCACACGGAGGTGAGATACTGTTAATCATTAAAGGGATAGTCCCATGTTTTTTTTTTTTTTTTAAACCAGTCACTGGGGTGGGCAGCGAGGAGTGCTGCAGAGCTGTGCGCGCACGTCCTTCTGTAGCTGACCTTCTTTGGGAACTATCTCAGAACGGTGTGATATTGATCAGAAGTAGATTGTTGCTAACTTGATGATATTCTCGCTGAGACTGTTTTTACAATTTTTGTTTTTATTATAAAGACCCCAGGAAGATAGGGTGAGTTGAAGCACTACATGTTTGTGGTGACAGATCAGAGCATATAGGAGGAGGTTTTACTGGGGGCGAAGGTTATGGCAGAGTAGAATAATAATAAAACATCAGACTGTGTAAGGGCTTAATATTTTTGTCGCATATGAAGGCAGTTTTCAAGCGCGGTGCACATTGCCATTCAGTCCGAAAACAGTAAAAGAAGGGCTTGGACAACTGTAGAGAAGTAATAGTATTGGCTGGAGACCATTTAGAACTGAGCTTAGGTAGTTAAATTATAAGACTGGATAGATCCATGTATAGGTTTAGAATGATCCTGTATAAATTGTACCAATGAATGAGCATATTTTTATATTTCAAGTGCGTTCATGGTGTTCAAGTGTCTATTGACTTAAGTAATATAGAAAAGATTTATTATATCGCTAAATTTGACTCGTTTGAGATTTTTCAAGCTTGGTCTATAAGACCGCTGGTCCTGCACATTTGTTTGTAAAGTGGAAGATAGTACATGTTTTATGATGTTACAGAGCCTCTTGTGAAATTATAGTAAAGTGCACCAAGAAAGGATAATGGGCAAAAGTCATGGTGTCCCATACACACACAAGATGTATTAATTCAAAGACTGACAATGATGTAAAGGCCGATGTTGGGGGTGTGAAGCAGTATATCCCAGATTATAGCATGAAGACCCTTTTATTTCTTGCAATAACTGCTTTATTATTTATACATTCTTTTATGCCTACTTTACAGGTGCCATATCAATTATACAGGAATTCCCGGAGATCACAATTCTAACTACTGAAGTTCACCCTGTTGCGCCAACGCACTTCGGCCAAAAATATTTTGGGACTGACTAAAAGATAGCATTTAATAAATGTATTTGATCACAAACATTTTTATTCTGCTATGGCTTTCTATTCTTGTTTTATAGTTGTGAAAAATCTTTTGACAACCTATCTCTGTCAGAGTGGTTTGAAGAGGCACATTCCATTATTATGCATTTAAAAAATGTTTAATAGTGTGCTGATACAAGCGGCTACATTTTGATTGTTTTAATATATTTGTTTTTATTTTCCCCTGCCAAGGGGCTGCTTGTAAAGAAATAAATAATTGAAATTGAAGAGAAAATGGCGAATCCTCAAGTTATTCTGGGGGGAAAATGGTGAAAATTTAGTATTAGCAGGGCCTGGCGCTACTGTAACACTAGAAGACAAAAGAGGTATGGTGTTCCTAATTATAGAGGATTCCCTTACCTGTTTTAACCCACACACCACATCTACATCTTACCAGGCCCCTCACACCCACGGCACCTACGAGGAGCAGACCTCCATTTATGGGTGCCCGATGAAGCATGACACCTAGCTTGCTGGGTGTGTGAGGGTCCTAGTTGCGAAAGGAGGTATTTCCCACCTCCCCACCACTCTGAGTACTCACCAGGTGGCCAACTTGCCACCCAGGAACACCGTACCTCTTTTGTCTTCTAGTTCTACCCAGGGCAAGTACGGTAGACCTTTATCAAGCCCTCATTGTCCCCCTTGTTGTTTACTAGCTACTGTAACACTCACATGACTACTCACAACAGAGGAATTAGTTTTGGCCAAGTCAGGACCGACTCCAGGTCTGAAAATGGAGAGCGTGGAAGAGGTAAGCCGAGTTGGCTGTTTGGTCAGCATGGCCTATCAGCTATTACAGCTGCCTTTTGTTTATTCCCACGCACCTATGCTTCAACACAAGCCAATGACTTTAAAAACAATGAACATTCATTGATAAGTGGGGAGAGAGACTCTAAATGTCATATATATGACCTACATGTAAATTAAGTCACAAAGGGGCAATAAGGAGTTTTCACCATCAAAATGGTTTCATGCAGATCACATCTGGTAAAATAGCCCATGGCCATTTAGCACCAACCATGATTTCTAGAGTTTCTCTACTTCACCTTTTACTGTGTAGGGGGTTGTCCATTTTTATGTGTGGTATTGTGTTCAAGGTTTGATAGTTTTTTGTGTGGTTGTTTTTCACCCATTTAATAAATATATTATCTTCATGTTTGCAATAATTGTTATGGCCAATAGTGCATGAAAGTTAATATTTATAAAATATTTGCATGCTGTAACGAAAATGTACATAGATTTATGTAATTTACTAAAATGTTGATGCCTATGAAACACTCATCAGTATTTGAATGTATCTGAAAGAGACTATTAGTTATAGATTCCTTACCTTAGAATTACCCCCAGGCGTCAAACTGGATCCGGAGATTATTTTCTTGAGCAGTACCCCTGTGCATCAGTAGGTGGCTTTGGTCGACTTTGCATCCGTTGTTGTGGTCGCCAGAATGTTATATTATTGGGTTTTTATAACGCGCGCAGTTACTCCTAGGAGTGTCCAGGTGCAAGCCTATGAAGTGCCAATTAAGAAGAAATTAAAACAGAAAAGTTTTGAGCTGTTTCTTGAATTGCCCCAGCTCTTGGATACAGCGCAAAGAAAAAGGTAAAGAATTCCAAGCCGTGCTGCCCTCACGGCCAGAGATCTGCTCCCCATTCTTTGAAGGCACACACGAGGAACTTGCGCAAGCAGCTGAGATGACTATCTCAAGTGTCTGGCAGGCGTGTAGAAAGCAAAGCGATTTCTAAGGTATATCGGTCCCCCAGCATACAAAGCACGATGCGCTATAACCAGGGCCTTAAACTCAACACGTTTCATAACGGGTAGCCAGTGCAGCATACGCAGATGATGCTTGACACTCTTTCTAGTAGGAATGTAGAGCACCAGCCTGGCCGCTGCATTCTGGACCACCTGCAATTTTTTAAGAATGTAGTCAGGAAGGCCCAGATACAGCCCATTGGCATAGTCTACCTGAGAAAGGATCAGTGCCCGGACCACTGTTTCCTTCGCTGTCCTAGGTAGTAGTGGAAGGAATTTCTTGAGAGACTTTAATATCCCAAAGCAACTCCCAGCCAATTTTTTAATCTGAGTCGAGAAGGACAACTGCTAGTCGAACCAGACGCCCATATTTTTAACTGGTAGTCCAGAAGAAGATGGCATAGGATAATCGGACGGCCAGAGATATTCCCTGAACCAGGGGGGGGGGGGGGGGGGGGAAATTTACCGTAAAGAAGGATTTCGGTCTTTTCCTCGTTACATTTGAGTTGGGCGGCACAGAGCCATTGGAAAACAGCTGTCAGACACTTTCACCCTCAAGGTAGAAAATTCCGATTTACCCCAGGTGAACAAAAGTTGGGTGTCATCGGCGTAAGCAACTATCTTGGCACCCCGGTCTTCCGCTAATTGGACCAGAGGAGTAACATATATATTAAAAAGCAGGGGGCTCAAAGAAGATCCCTGCGGCACTCCAGTGGTCACAGATTGGGGAAGAGACAGGAAAGGCGGTAGCCAGACCTGTTGCACACGCCCCTCAAGAAAGGATTTCAGCCACTTCCAAGCTAGCTCAGAGATACCTATGTCCGCCAGCCGAGCCAAAAGCAGTGCATGGGGAACGGTATTGAATGCCGCCGACAAATCCAGCATTATGAGAGCTGCACTTCCACCAGAGTCCAAACAGTCTCGAATTGCTTCAGAGACCTCGACCAAGGCGGACTCAGTACTGTAGGCAGCTCTAAAACCAGATTGTGCTGGGTGAACTGCCTTCTCATAAATTTTCGCCACACGGGAGCAGAGAATGATGTCGCAGTGTCTACTTAGATGCCGCCCTGCGCACTGACGTCAGTTCTTTCTTTTTCCCCCGTCTTGCCAGCCACCACAGATCCGGTACCCTTAGTAATTTTTTGACTAAAACTTTTTCGACTTTTCTCGACATCTTTTTCGAGTAGTTCGACTCCTGGTGCACGTAGGGATGTCCCATCGTCGGACCGGCTTCAAGCCTTGTGACTCCTGTCACAAGTTGATGTCGGTCACAGACCTGCACCTCGTGTGCCTCTAGTTTCTGAAGCGCGACCACGACCTGAAGTCGTACTCCGGCAGTCCGCTCCGCGTCGCTCGAGGTCCCGGTCCAGAGGGAGGTAGCGGGACTGGTAGCGGAGTCACCACCATCATTCCTCTTCAAAGTCTTTGTCATCGGTTCAGTCGAAGCACAATAAGAAAGCAAAGAAGCACCGTCGCTCTTCTCCCCATCCGTCGGCTGACGCGACGTGGGACGTGGAAGGCCGTTGTCCTTCGGCTCAGTCCGCAGAGCCTATTGGGACAGCTCTGAGCTTCGCCCACCCCACCCCCCCGGAAGCCAGAGCGTCCCCTGCCCAGCTTCATGCTTTTTACAAAGCCCTCCACTCCATCTTAGGGCTGCCTGACTCCGTTGGCGCGCCTAGGCCCTGCGGACTCAGCTGGGGGGCTCTAGGCCTTCGATGCTGGCAGCACACCCTCGGTGCCGCTGGGCCCCCAGGGATCCATGCCTGGATCCGGATTGGTACGAGTCAACCTCACAACACCTCCCCCCTGTGCCGATTCCTCTGATGATGCCTCCGCCACCTCCAACACCAGCTGTGTCCCCGGCCTCCCCCTCGATATGGACACAGAGCTGTACCAAAATCGACCGGTACTTTTGTACCACTGTTATTCCCTGGCGTTCCTTAGCACCCTAGTGGCACCCAGAGGGTGGGTGAGGAGGACTGGGAGGGGTCTGTTGACCCTCTAGCAGACCAGCTTGAAGAGCCGGACTGGAGAGAGGAATTTAGTGAGGCCAGTGGTCTGGATACCTCCCCAGACCTTGGTATGCTTTCTCCCCCTACCGTGGACACGGAGGAGGGAGCCTCCTAAGCTGTGGTGTTGCATAGGGCAGCTGAGGCCTTGAACCTTGAGCTTTCTTTGGTGGCAGTCAGGACTAACCTTCTGACTGAGCTGCTTCAGCCAGCAGCGCCTCTTCGGGACCCCTGCTGCCGTTCAATGAGGCCCTCACAGATATCCTTCTGGGCACTTGGTCCAAGCCCAGCACAAGAGCCCCTGTGGATAGGATGATTGCCCGACGCCACTGCCCGGCTGACCCAATTTTCCTCTCCTAACACCCTACCCCCGAGAGATTGGTGGTCCAAGCCTCAACATCCAAAGGCCCGTTCCCTATTGCTCCACCAGATAGGGAATCCAAGAAGCTGGACCATTTTAAGAAGATGTTTTCTTCTGCCAGCTTCGGACTGAGGTCGGTTAACACGTGTCTTGGGCTGGTACAACCAATCTGTGTGGTACATGGTTGAGCAGGTGCTGCCACAGTGCCCGTAGGAGGCCGGAGACATACTCTCCCGTGCAGTCGAAGATGGTAGAGATGCAGCAAAGTTCACCATTCGATATGGGCTGGACAAAGCCTCTATCCCCGATTTTGGTGAGAATGACCCTGAGGCTGCTGCGCCTCATGGCCTCCTGCATCTGCTGGTGGATCATGCCATGTGGCATATGCCGGCTCTGCAGTGGCCGCAGCATTAGATGAATCTTGCCGATCGCATCCCGATCTCGGAGGGCACTGCACACCAATTTCAGTGGTGGCTAATTAACCAGGATTGGGTCAGCGGCAGATCCCTCTCCCTTCCTTAACCACAGTTCACAGTGGTGACAGATGCATCACTCCTGGGATGGGGCGGCCACATGGGGGAAGGCGGAGATCAGGGGTCTCTGGTCTCCGGCGGTGTCTGGGCTCCACATCAACCTTCTGGAGCTCCCAGCGATTCATCTTGCACTGAAGGCATTCCTTCAAAGGAAGGGTAGTGCAGGTGTTCATGGACAACGCAAAAACCAAAGGAAATGATGGACGGAGTGTTGAAAATTGCAAGCACTCACCCCCAGTCAACTGATCTGGGTTTAATCCATCACCGTTCTTTAGCCCACTCTGCCACCCCAGTTCAGACAAGGCCATGTGCAAATCAGTCTGACCCTGTGCCTCATGGGAACAGTCCAGCCCGAACTGCCAAGCCATGTCTTCCCTGGACCGGAAACAAGCTTCCTAGGACCAGTTTCTGGCATTTCAGCCGTCTTCAGCCAGGCTTGCTTGAATCCAGTGGCAAAGTGAGCAAGGGACTCACGTCTGAGCATACCCTGCCAACTTATGGCGAACAAAGCAAAAACCAAAGGAAATGATGGACGGAGTGTTGAAAATTGCAAGCACTCACCCCCAGTCAACTGATCTGGGTTTAATCCATCACCGTTCTTTAGCCCACTCTGCCACCCCAGTTCAGACAAGGCCATGTGCAAATCAGTCTGACCCTGTGCCTCATGGGAACAGTCCAGCCCGAACTGCCAAGCCATGTCTTCCCTGGACCGGAAACAAGCTTCCTAGGACCAGTTTCTGGCATTTCAGCCGTCTTCAGCCAGGCTTGCTTGAATCCAGTGGCAAAGTGAGCAAGGGACTCACGTCTGAGCATACCCTGCCAACTTATGGCGAACAAAGCAAAAACCAAAGGAAATGATGGACGGAGTGTTGAAAATTGCAAGCACTCACCCCCAGTCAACTGATCTGGGTTTAATCCATCACCGTTCTTTAGCCCACTCTGCCACCCCAGTTCAGACAAGGCCATGTGCAAATCAGTCTGACCCTGTGCCTCATGGGAACAGTCCAGCCCGAACTGCCAAGCCATGTCTTCCCTGGACCGGAAACAAGCTTCCTAGGACCAGTTTCTGGCATTTCAGCCGTCTTCAGCCAGGCTTGCTTGAATCCAGTGGCAAAGTGAGCAAGGGACTCACGTCTGAGCATACCCTGCCAACTTATGGCGAACAAAGCAAAAACCAAAGGAAATGATGGACGGAGTGTTGAAAATTGCAAGCACTCACCCCCAGTCAACTGATCTGGGTTTAATCCATCACCGTTCTTTAGCCCACTCTGCCACCCCAGTTCAGACAAGGCCATGTGCAAATCAGTCTGACCCTGTGCCTCATGGGAACAGTCCAGCCCGAACTGCCAAGCCATGTCTTCCCTGGACCGGAAACAAGCTTCCTAGGACCAGTTTCTGGCATTTCAGCCGTCTTCAGCCAGGCTTGCTTGAATCCAGTGGCAAAGTGAGCAAGGGACTCACGTCTGAGCATACCCTGCCAACTTATGGCGAACAAAGCAAAAACCAAAGGAAATGATGGACGGAGTGTTGAAAATTGCAAGCACTCACCCCCAGTCAACTGATCTGGGTTTAATCCATCACCGTTCTTTAGCCCACTCTGCCACCCCAGTTCAGACAAGGCCATGTGCAAATCAGTCTGACCCTGTGCCTCATGGGAACAGTCCAGCCCGAACTGCCAAGCCATGTCTTCCCTGGACCGGAAACAAGCTTCCTAGGACCAGTTTCTGGCATTTCAGCCGTCTTCAGCCAGGCTTGCTTGAATCCAGTGGCAAAGTGAGCAAGGGACTCACGTCTGAGCATACCCTGCCAACTTATGGCGAACAAAGCAAAAACCAAAGGAAATGATGGACGGAGTGTTGAAAATTGCAAGCACTCACCCCCAGTCAACTGATCTGGGTTTAATCCATCACCGTTCTTTAGCCCACTCTGCCACCCCAGTTCAGACAAGGCCATGTGCAAATCAGTCTGACCCTGTGCCTCATGGGAACAGTCCAGCCCGAACTGCCAAGCCATGTCTTCCCTGGACCGGAAACAAGCTTCCTAGGACCAGTTTCTGGCATTTCAGCCGTCTTCAGCCAGGCTTGCTTGAATCCAGTGGCAAAGTGAGCAAGGGACTCACGTCTGAGCATACCCTGCCAACTTATGGCGAACAAAGCAAAAACCAAAGGAAATGATGGACGGAGTGTTGAAAATTGCAAGCACTCACCCCCAGTCAACTGATCTGGGTTTAATCCATCACCGTTCTTTAGCCCACTCTGCCACCCCAGTTCAGACAAGGCCATGTGCAAATCAGTCTGACCCTGTGCCTCATGGGAACAGTCCAGCCCGAACTGCCAAGCCATGTCTTCCCTGGACCGGAAACAAGCTTCCTAGGACCAGTTTCTGGCATTTCAGCCGTCTTCAGCCAGGCTTGCTTGAATCCAGTGGCAAAGTGAGCAAGGGACTCACGTCTGAGCATACCCTGCCAACTTATGGCGAACAAAGCAAAAACCAAAGGAAATGATGGACGGAGTGTTGAAAATTGCAAGCACTCACCCCCAGTCAACTGATCTGGGTTTAATCCATCACCGTTCTTTAGCCCACTCTGCCACCCCAGTTCAGACAAGGCCATGTGCAAATCAGTCTGACCCTGTGCCTCATGGGAACAGTCCAGCCCGAACTGCCAAGCCATGTCTTCCCTGGACCGGAAACAAGCTTCCTAGGACCAGTTTCTGGCATTTCAGCCGTCTTCAGCCAGGCTTGCTTGAATCCAGTGGCAATGTGAGCAAGGGACTCACGTCTGAGCATACCCTGCCAACTTATGGCGAACAAAGCAAAAACCAAAGGAAATGATGGACGGAGTGTTGAAAATTGCAAGCACTCACCCCCAGTCAACTGATCTGGGTTTAATCCATCACCGTTCTTTAGCCCACTCTGCCACCCCAGTTCAGACAAGGCCATGTGCAAATCAGTCTGACCCTGTGCCTCATGGGAACAGTCCAGCCCGAACTGCCAAGCCATGTCTTCCCTGGACCGGAAACAAGCTTCCTAGGACCAGTTTCTGGCATTTCAGCCGTCTTCAGCCAGGCTTGCTTGAATCCAGTGGCAAAGTGAGCAAGGGACTCACGTCTGAGCATACCCTGCCAACTTATGGCGAACAAAGCAAAAACCAAAGGAAATGATGGACGGAGTGTTGAAAATTGCAAGCACTCACCCCCAGTCAACTGATCTGGGTTTAATCCATCACCGTTCTTTAGCCCACTCTGCCACCCCAGTTCAGACAAGGCCATGTGCAAATCAGTCTGACCCTGTGCCTCATGGGAACAGTCCAGCCCGAACTGCCAAGCCATGTCTTCCCTGGACCGGAAACAAGCTTCCTAGGACCAGTTTCTGGCATTTCAGCCGTCTTCAGCCAGGCTTGCTTGAATCCAGTGGCAAAGTGAGCAAGGGACTCACGTCTGAGCATACCCTGCCAACTTATGGCGAACAAAGCAAAAACCAAAGGAAATGATGGACGGAGTGTTGAAAATTGCAAGCACTCACCCCCAGTCAACTGATCTGGGTTTAATCCATCACCGTTCTTTAGCCCACTCTGCCACCCCAGTTCAGACAAGGCCATGTGCAAATCAGTCTGACCCTGTGCCTCATGGGAACAGTCCAGCCCGAACTGCCAAGCCATGTCTTCCCTGGACCGGAAACAAGCTTCCTAGGACCAGTTTCTGGCATTTCAGCCGTCTTCAGCCAGGCTTGCTTGAATCCAGTGGCAAAGTGAGCAAGGGACTCACGTCTGAGCATACCCTGCCAACTTATGGCGAACAAAGCAAAAACCAAAGGAAATGATGGACGGAGTGTTGAAAATTGCAAGCACTCACCCCCAGTCAACTGATCTGGGTTTAATCCATCACCGTTCTTTAGCCCACTCTGCCACCCCAGTTCAGACAAGGCCATGTGCAAATCAGTCTGACCCTGTGCCTCATGGGAACAGTCCAGCCCGAACTGCCAAGCCATGTCTTCCCTGGACCGGAAACAAGCTTCCTAGGACCAGTTTCTGGCATTTCAGCCGTCTTCAGCCAGGCTTGCTTGAATCCAGTGGCAAAGTGAGCAAGGGACTCACGTCTGAGCATACCCTGCCAACTTATGGCGAACAAAGCAAAAACCAAAGGAAATGATGGACGGAGTGTTGAAAATTGCAAGCACTCACCCCCAGTCAACTGATCTGGGTTTAATCCATCACCGTTCTTTAGCCCACTCTGCCACCCCAGTTCAGACAAGGCCATGTGCAAATCAGTCTGACCCTGTGCCTCATGGGAACAGTCCAGCCCGAACTGCCAAGCCATGTCTTCCCTGGACCGGAAACAAGCTTCCTAGGACCAGTTTCTGGCATTTCAGCCGTCTTCAGCCAGGCTTGCTTGAATCCAGTGGCAAAGTGAGCAAGGGACTCACGTCTGAGCATACCCTGCCAACGTGACAACACCACCACCATGTGGTACTGCAACAAACAGGGCGGGGTGGGTTCGTGGACCATATGTCAGGAGGCTGTTCGCCTCTGGACTTGGTTGGAACATCACGGCACCTCCCTGGTGGTTCAGCACCTGGCAGGTTCTCTGAATGCCAGGGCGGACGAACTCAGCCGCAGGTGCATGACGGATCACGAATGGCGTCTTCACTTGGAGGTGGTGCAAGGTCTTTCAGCAGTGGGGAGAGCCTTGGTTAGATCTGTTCGCCACTGAAGAGAATGTGGAGTGTCAGCAGTTCTGCGCATTGGAATTTCCAAGGCGGCACTTGCTCAGCTACGCTTTTCGTCGCGAATGGAATTGCGGTCTTCTATATGCTTTCCGCCTATACCACTTCTGCCCAGAGTGCTGAAGAAGATCAGGTGCGACCGGGCCCAAGTCATTCTTGTGGCTCCGGACTAGGCACGAAGAATCTGGTATCCCGAGGTCTTGAACATGGCCATCGATCCTCCGATCAGACTGCCTCTTTGAGAGGATCTTCTGTCGCAGCAGCAGGAGACGGTCCTCCACTCGAAGCTGTCCAGCCTCCACCTCATTGCATGGAGATTGAACGGCGACAGTTGACAACTTTCAACCTTCCTCCTTAAGTCTGTAATGTTATCTTGGCAGCCAGACGCCCCTTCACTAAAAGGTATACGTCTGTACATGGAACAAATTTGTGGCATGGTGCGCAGCAAAGGCTGTGGATCCCCTTTCTGCCCCTCTTTCGGAGGATCTCATCTCCATTCTTTCTTTGGTCATTTTGGCCTTTCTTCGCCTTCCTGATCAGCCTTCTCTTTTCAAGTCCCCTATTGTAAATAGGTTCCTTAAGGGCATTACTCACCTCTTTCCTCCTATTCCTTTCATAATGCCCCAGTGGGACTTGAATCTGGTCTTAACTTACCTCATGTGTGCTCCTCTTGAGCCACTACATAATTGTCCTCTCAGACTATTGACTTTAAAGACTGCTTTTCTGGTTGCCATCACCTCTGCTCGCAGCGTGAGTGAGCTTCAGGCTCTATCTTCTTAACCTCCTTTCCTTGCTGACCATCCGGACAAGGTTGTCCTTCGAACTACATCTTCTTTTCTTCCCAAAGTGGTTACTTCTTTCCACATCGGACAAACCATCACTTTGCCCACCTTCTTCCCACATCCTTCCTAGGAGGAGGAGAGACTCCACCTTCTGGATCAAAAACGTGCGTCATAATTTTATCTGGATTGCAAAAAACAATTCCGGGTGGACTATTAACTCTTTGTTGGCTATGTGGGCGCTAAGAAAGGTCAGGCCGTGCAAGAGCAGACCATCTCTCGTTGGGTCGTCTTTTGCATTAAAAACTGTTATTCCTTGGTGAAAAAGGAGCCTCCTGTAGGACTGCGCGCCTATTCCACCAGGGTGGCGGCAACCACTACTGCTTTGGGAGTTGGAGTCCCCCTCAGTGACCTCTGCCAGGCAGCCACGTAGGCATCACTGCACACGTTTACTAAAAATTACTGCCTGGATAGTCAAGTCCGGAGAGACGGCTTCTTTGACTGTTCAGTTCTCCCAGACTTTCTGGTGTGAACTTTGTTTGCAGACCCTCCTCCAGGGTTGGTATTGCTGGGGTATTCTAAGGTAAGGAATCTATAACTAATAGTCTCTTTCATATGAATAAGTTACTTACCTTCAGTAATGATATATCTGTAAGAGACAAATATTAGTTATAGATTACTTACCGCCCCACCCATCCTCCCCGTTCTGCGAACTGACTTCTAGAGTGAGGGACTCTCTTTCAGGGCCCTAGTTATGTGTACCAGTGGTCAGTGTCCTGCATGGCTCTGCGCATCTGGCGTGGAATGTCATGTAAAGACCTGAAGTCAGCATGCAGGGGCGGAGTCAGAGTAGAGACTGCGAAGTCATTCTGGCGACCACGCCACCAACAACAGACGCGGAGTCGACCGACGCCACCTACCGACGCGCATGGGTACTGCTAAAGAAAAAATCTCCGGATCCAGTCTGACGCCTGGGGGTAATTCTAAGGTAAGGAATCTATAACTAATATATGTCTTTTACAGATATATGGTTACCTGAAGTTAAGTGACATATTCTTCAAGATAACTGTATCTCATTCACATGTGCTGGGTCTGAGTACCTCTGTGGCTATCGCACACTGTTGGTCTAAAAGAACCCTAGCATACAGCTGAAGCAAACCAGGTCCAAAACATACCTGGTGAGCCAAGAGTTGCAACAAGCACCTCATTTACCCATTGTTTGCCTCAAAACTTAAACCTGTGCCCGCTCTTTTATGCCTGTCTTTTTAGGCAATATGTCTTTATTCATTTTTTTTCCTGCTAACCTAGATGACAAGGATTTCAAATGTTTCTCCATTCCATCTTTTCATCCACCTTCATATTTGTACTGTAGATATCACTCCATTCACAAATACGTTAACTTCACAAAGTGTCAAAATACTTTATGTCCTCAGCTAAAACTATCGCTTACCCTGTCTTATCCCCTTTTTGTCTTGTGATAAACCTATACCAAATGTGGACTGTACCAAAAACTTAAAGCTGGCTTAGAGCCTGCCCATTACTTTGCTTTATTGTCACACTCATTTGTTGCTTATTTAACGGCTTACCCCCTTCCTCTTTGATGCCCCCCCCCCCCACCCCCCCCTCGGAGGATAGCCTCTCTACCATTCTTTTGATTGGCTGACTTATGTCATTTCACTTCTCCCATTTCAGGAACTACATTTTTCTTTGTCTTTAAGCACTCCATGAGAGTGGTTATTTTTTTCTGCTCTCTTGTGTGCTGCTTCCCCCAAACACCTGGCCCATTGTGCTCCATATGGTTCTCCCTCACGTGCCACTTTTCCTGTTCAGTACCAAAATACGAGCAATCTGTTTCTTCCTTCTCCACCCAGCTTTTTTTCTTCTTCTAATTTAATAACCACCCAAATCTCATCCTCACAGCTTCTCCCAAAGCTCTAAAGCTCATCTGCGGTCCTTAAAAACACTACTATTTTGAATTTTTTGGGAGAGTCTGGCAGCTTCCATTTGCTGCTGTTCCTCTCTGCTTTAATTAATATGATTTTGCACAAGGTAAAATTATTATTTATCATCTGAAGTAGCGTTCAACATCTTGGATTGGTAAATAAAAAATATAATTAACATGGCCCTTGTGTCGTTCATTAGGCATTATCAAGCAGCCTTATGATGCGTACTCTAATGCATTTGTTCTGTCATCTCGTCTTTTTTCTTTACTCCCCCCCCCCCCCTCCCCCCACCCTATACAGCATTGCCAAGAAGCATTTTGCTGAAAACCTATAGTTGTAGTACGTGTTGGCTGCAGGTATACATGCTATGCACTCTCCTGCCATCCAGTGTTGGGTCCGGACTCTGCAAGTTGTTTTTCTCATGAAAGTCTATATATCCTCACCTCCTAAAGGTATTTTGCATGTTCAACAACTCCTTTGTTAGATTGTTTTTTTCTGCCATCGGTCTCAGACAGACTGCATCGAAGCTCTAGAGTTTGACATCCAAGAAGCCTATGGATGAATAAAGGATCAACAACGGAGAAGAACTCACAGCTCCGATACCGGTTGGAACCGTGTACTGATAAACGGAAAGCACCAGACTTTCACATTGTTGCCGTCTACACCCGTCAAGAAGGGTCGTCTTCAGGTAATGGAGGCAAAAAAGGACAATTTATTTAGACAATGCCCTCTGTGCGAGGCAAAATAAGCCTCATCAGACACACACAAGGTCTGTAACCTGTGCTTATCACCAGAACACAAAGAACAGGACTGCGAAGCATGCAACTTATTCAAGAACAATACAATGCTGGGAAGCAGATGGAATTGGTGCCATAATATGGAGATGGCAGCCGAGGTAGAGTTCTCACTCGAAGAATCACACAGTGAGGGTGAGATCGACAAAATACCAACCAGTGATGGGTATGTCCTCGTCAGTCCTCACTACGTCACATCCGACGAATCCAGCGGGGAAGAATTGTCGGAAGTGCAAGTTGAGGAGGCAACGCATCAGACTCCGGTACCTGGGTCAGGGCAGAGGAAAAAAACAACAACGCTAAGGGGCATGAGTAATCTTTATCTACCCTGAATACAGAAAATACATACACCTTCCACTACACGCCACAGTCCTCGAGCTCTGGTTGACACTGTGAGCGCGCCGCAGAGGAAGGTTCTCTATCCCGATCAGGCAACAAGGCAAACATGGGGATGGAGCAGCCATCACATCAGTACTGAAGCAGCTGTTGACATCGACACAAGCGTCAGCACTAAAGAATGCAAACCTGGCCTCGACGCCTGCGAAGCAAACGGATCGGAAGAAACCCTCTATCAAGCTACTCGGAATCGAGACACCTATCGGCATGGACAAAGGAAAAGGAACAAGGTCACTTCAACGCTGAAGAAAACCCACGTTCTAACCATAACAATGACAAATGTGCCTTCCTTGGCCACTCCAACAGTGTCAGAGAAGCAGGCAAACACACCTCAAAAACAAGAACAACTGGAAGAAGGTAGTGTTTTTTAAACCACCCACAAAAGGCGCCTCTACTCCCTCACACATCACCTGTTGGGGAAGGCTGTAACAGTTCCATCAGTTGTGACCGGAGATAACGTCCATCCAATACGTGTTAAATATCAGTTAAGGATGTTGCCTTGAGCTAAAACAGCAACCTCCAAATATCCCACAAAGAAGACATACCTTAAATACACAGCATCCCCAGAAGTAAAAGCATCACTACAAAAAAGAACAATGGAACCAGTCCCCTTTAAACATCATGGCAAAGGAGTATACTCTCTATTCTTCCTAACACCCAAAAAAAATGTCTCACTCCATCTAATACTAGACTAATGACCACTCAATCAGTACATTGTATTTGAACACTTGCACATGGTAATACTTCAGGATGTGATACCACTACTACAGGAAGGTGACTTCATGGCTGCATTAGATCTCATACTTTCATATTCCAATCCAGCACATTGCTGATATCTCAGGTTTGTGGTAAGTGGATGCCACCATTTGGAGTAACAACAGCTCCACGAGTATTCACAAGGGGGCACATTTATAAGAAATTGGCGCATCTGTAGAGAGTTTCCCCGCGCCAGCCTGCGATACCTTGTGCCAACACGGATGCGCCATATTTACAAAATGGCGCACCATGGTGCAAGGATTGACAGATGCGTCAGAAATTCTGACGCATCTGTTGGCCCAAAAGTCTCGTATTGCTGGAGTCGGGTCGCAAGCATGATGCAACTCCCAACAATGCATGGGGAGGCCTATACTCGTACTGCGTCCCTCCTTACGCCTGCTTCAAACATGCGTAAGGTTTAAGGTTTTGACGCAGTGGCGTCCTAGAAGTGGCGCAGTGAAATCTAGTAGAGTTCACTATGTCACTTCTACGAGGCTTTCCTGTGTGGGAATGCCCACCCTGCATTCATTACACCTGACGCAGGTATAATGTGACGCAGGGCTTTACATGGTGACGCTTCTCCCTAGATGCGTTATGTTTTAAATTGGCCGCATTGTTTACGCTACCGCTGCGTCACAAACGTGCGTAACAGCGGCGCAAAATAGTTGAAAGGGGCTTGTAAATCTGCCCTAAAATGTTTAGCTGTAGTAGCTGAAAAACTAGGAAAGTAAAACATAGATGTCTTTCCATATATGGACGATTGGCTGATCAAGACGTCCAGCAAACATAAATGTCTTGAAGACACTGAAGCCACAATAAACCTCTTACACCAATTGGGATTTACCATCAATGTCACCAAATCCCATCTACAACCACTCCAAATACACCCTAACCTTATCTTGGAGCCATACTCAAATCAATCACAGCACAAGCTTACCCCAATCCATAGAAGGTTCTCAATCTCCAGAACCAATTGGCTCTTTTTCAGCCACATCGTCACCTAACAGTCATAACAGTGATGCACTTCTAGCACAGCGGTAGTTCCACATGCAAGGCTACATAGGAGACCCCTACAGGAGTGCTTATCAGCACAGTAGTCACAAGCGGAGGACAAGATGGAGGATCTAGTGTTGGTTTCACCCAAGGTCTACAAAACACACAAATGGGAAGAGCCTTCGGGGAACTAATCCCGCAGGTAACAAATCACAACGTATGCATCACTCATGGGTTGGGGTGGTCCATTATGGAGAACATTGTGGTACTGAGACTGGTCGCCACAACAGAAAGTCCACATCAATGTATTGGAGCTGTTAGTCTTTAACATGGCTCTCAAAGTGTTCCTACCCAACATAACAGGGAAGAATGTCATTCTAAGAACAGACAATATGACAGCAATGGATTACATTCAGAAACAGGGAGGGACCCATTCACGGCACCTATCCCAGCTAGTACAAGTCATATGGAAATGGGACAACAAACACAAAGCCCACCTCCAAGTACAATATGTACCAGGAGTGGACAACTCACTATTGGACCTACTAAGCAGGACGCAGATTCAAGTCCACAGTCAAATCGTACAAACATACTCCCAACGTTGGGGGACACCGACCATAGATCTCTTTGCCACCAGACACCCACAATCCAAGGGCAATGCACTATGGATGAACTGGTCAGGGATATTTGAGAATGCCTTTCTCGCACATTCCTTATATGTTCAGGAAAATCAGACAGACTTCGTTAACTATGATACTTGTAGCTCCAACATGGGTGCGTCAACCTTGATACACAACACTGCTGGAGCTCTCCCTAGTACCTCATGAGAAGCTTCCAACATCCCTAAACTTCTCACTCACGATGGGGGGCAGTGAGGCACCCCAATATACAACAATTCAATCTGGCTCCTTAGGTATCTACAATTACCTCCAAAATCCATTGACATTGTAAAAGAAGCAAGAAGACCAACCACCCCAGCATGTTGTGAAGCAAAAAGGAAACAATTTGTCAACTACTGCGCTGCAAACAATATAAACCCTCACACACCATCTGAACAACTAATATGTTGCAGCTTCAAAAGGCACATTTAGGATACACATCAATACAACTGCATTTAGCAGCAATTGCAGCGTACCTACAATACAGAAGACAATCTCTTTTTCGTGTACCTGTCATAAAGGCTTTCATGGAGGAACTTAAAAGAGTAACTCCACCACGTTCACCTCCTGTACTATCGTGGAATCTAAACATTGTGTACAGTTCTTAACATGGAAAGTGGCACTCTTTGTTGCCATTACATTGCTATGAAGAGTCGGCGAAATATATGCACCCACAATTGAGACACCTTACTTCCAATTGTTCCAATACAAGGTTCGCCTAAGTACAAACCCAAAGTTTCTGCTAAAGGTTATATCACCTTTCAACCTAAATCAGACTTACTAGTTTTCTTTCCAAATCCAGAACAGTCGCAGAAAGGGTGTTACATACACTAGACATAAAACGCGCCCTGCTGTATTATGTGGAAAAAAATCAAAACATTTAGGAAAACACAACAGCTATTTGTAGCTTTCTCAAACCCACGAAAAGGTCCTCCATTTTCAAAAGTAAGAATTGCAAGATAGATACTGAAATGTATACAAATCTGCTACATAAAAGAAAAACTAACGCTACCCACAGTGCCAAGAGCTCATTCTACGAGGAAAAAGGCCGTATTATGGCGTTTTTGGGAGATCTACCACTAAGAGATATTTGTAAAGCGGCAACATGGATAAACCCACACACTTTTACCAAGCACTATTGTGTGGATGTGCAAGCCAGACAACAGGATTTAGTAATTTGTAACCATTACAACGCCGCAGAGGAAGGAACAAACCATCATAACCTGGCGCGATACAGGTCTCACAAAAAAGCGTACCTAAAGAAAAACATTGCTTTGCAGAATGGGGGATTGACATCCAGATCATCAACAAAGAAAAGTACCCTTTCATCTTAAAACGCACCCCCTAACAATATCGCGACAATTTCGGTCCTGAAACTTACAACAACCAGACAACCAACGATTATATCCTATTGAGCCAGCGATTAGGGAAGCTTATGCTAAGCTACGAAGTGCTCTTTCGGTGTGAAAGTGACCATGCTGCCCTTGTGCTGAGTTTAAAATCCTCAGTGGCCAACCAATATATTCTTAGCCTTCTCGGGCACTCAAACGGTGAGGAACAGTACAGACTCATGAGGAGAATCAAATGGGTGAACATTACCATCAACAAATTTGACTCATGGAAATCCTCATGGATGAGCTGGGAGACTAGGTCTACTGTGCAGGACATCATAGGGGAATGGGAATATCTTGCTCCATAACTAACCCCTCTGCTTCATGAAAGTTCCCCTCGCACCAAAACAAACAGAGGAGCCCACATTCAAGGCTCAGCTCCACAGATCAAACCAAGTGCGCAGCAACTAAAAAGAATCTAAAGAACAGACAATAAAAAAGGAACCAAAGCCTCTAAGAAGCAGCTGCCACTAGTAACAGAGGCCCACAGGCATCTTGTCTGGAACCTAAAATGGAAAGCCACTGAGGGGAAATGGATAACAATTTTCGACCTAGTCACAACGAACAAGGCCCCACAATTCTGGGGATATTTAAACAATCTAATCTACGGATCCTCTAATAAAGGGAACCCGATACCAGCAGGGATCTGGGAAGCACACGTGAAATCTGTATATACCAGCAAACAGAAACTCACACCTGTAAAGGGTCACTACACACAGAGCGATCCAAAAATCGCCAGGATTGATTGCCCCAGGCATTCTATGGAACTCACAACTCCAAGCGTGGCAGCTGTTTGAACTGTCTAAAAAAGATCTAAAAAAACGGTGCACCAGGCCCCAATGGATTGCCCGTCTCCCTTTTTAGGTAGGATATCAACTTTGGGTCTTCAAATCTTTCTATGTTGTACCCAGAATGCAGGCTCTTAGAAGAGGTCCCGGACACTTGGGAGGGGCTCATTGCTGCAACCTATTTTCAAAAAAGGGGCAAACACCGACCCCAGGAACTATCGGATGATTGCCTTGCTGGATATTGTGGAGAAGGCATATGCAAGCACCATTCTGCAGAAACTAGCGAACTAGGTGGGCTCAGAAGGCCTACTGCCATTTTATCAGATCTGGTTTGGACCAGGGGCCTCCACTGTTGACAACATCACAGTCTTGTCATACCCAGCCCAACAAGCAGTTGCCTGCGGTTCTTTCCCAGTAGTCGCATGCTTCATGGATTACTCAGCAGCATTTGATGGGATTGATAGAAACATCCTCTGGCGGAAATTGGTAAGCCAACTGCGTGCTATCACATCTTTGTACTCAAGAACTTGGGTAAGGATAAAACTCTCCACAGAGTCAGCTACAAACAAAAATTGTCACGGACCGGGGGTTAAAGCAGGGCATGGTCTTGGCACCAATACTATTTAATCTGTATACTGCTGATCTGGGCCCGGCTCTACAGGGGGCCTCCTCGTCACCCCAAAAATCGGGGACAAAAAATCCACCTGACATCGCCATAGCCATCCCAGACGGGTACAAGATCACCCGCAGAGACAGCGTAAACAGAGCCGGAGGAGGCATCGCCATCGTTCACAAAAACACCATCAAGATCTCTACAAACACCAACGACAACCTCAGCACCGCCAAACACATGCACTTCCAGATCCACACGAACCCCAAGGCCACCCTTAGAGGCACCCTCGTCTACAGACCACCAGGACCCCGGGCTCAATTCTGCGACTCCATCGCTGACCTCATCAGCCCACACGCACTGACCTCCTCCTCGGAGACCTCAACTATCAACTGGAAAACAACAACGACAGCAACTCCTCCACCCTGATCGACAATCTCGCCAACCTCGGACTCAAACAGCTCGTCACAATGCCGACCCACACCGGCAGCCACACACTTGACGCAATCTTCTCCTCAAGCCCTCACGTCACCTACAGCCACGTCCGAACTCACCTGGACCGACCACCACTGCATCCATTTCTCCCTCCGAAATCCGCTCGCACACCACCGCACCCTACAGACCCCCCGCCGCCGCTGGGGCAAGATCACTGAAGAACAACTCCAGACAAGCCTCGCACCCCACCCTCCGACGAACCCCACCAACCCGGATGAGGGGGCACTCTCCCTCGAACGCTGGATGAACGACTGCGCCAAAACCATCGCACCACTGAAAAACCCCACCAACAGAGGCACCAGCAGAAGTGTCAGCTGGTTCTCCCCGGAACTCCTCGACTCCAAATGCACCTACCGGAAACTGGAAAACACACGGAACAGGGACAAGATGCCAGACAGGCACACTGCCTACAAAGACGCCATCCGCAACCACCACCACCTCATCAGGACCGCCAAAAAGACCTCCTTCACAGACCGCCTCGACAACAACGCGCACAACAGCAAGGAGCTCTTCACCATCGTAAAAGAACTCTCCAACCCCAGCTCCAACGCCAACGACATCCCACCATCACAAGCCCTGTGCGACTCGCTTGCCACCTTCTTCCACCGGAAAATCACCGACATCCACAACAGCTTCAGACCCTGGACGACCCCGGCCGACCACGCCACACCTAACCCACCGCACCCCACCACCCACGAAGCCCTGACCAGCTGGGCTAACGTGAGCATCGAGGACACTATCAAGACCATGGGATCTATCCACTCCGGCTCCCCTTCAGACCCCCTCCCACATCACATCTTCAACAAAGCCAGCAACTCCATCGCACCCCACCTGCACAAAATCATCAACCTCTCCTTCGAGACCGCCACCTTCCCTGAGAGCTGGAAGCACGCAGAGATCAACGCCCTACTGAAGAAACCCAAAGCTGACCCGAGCGACCTCAAAAACTTCCGTCCCATCTCCCTGCTCCCGTTCCCAGCTAAGGTCATCGAGAAGATAGTGAACACCCAGCTCACCCGTCACCTCGAAGACAACAACATCCTGGACCCATCACAATCAGGATTCCGCAGCAACCACAGCACCGAAACCGCCCTCATCGCCGCCACAGACGACATCAGAATACTGCTAGACAACGGCAAGACAGCAGCCCTCATCCTCCTGGACCTCTCCGCCGCCTTCGACACCGTCTGCCACCGCACACTACGCACGCGCCTCCACAACGCAGGGATCCAAAACAAAGCCCTGGACTGGATCACCTCAACATAATCTCCTACGCCGATGACACACAACTGATCCTTTCCCTCACCAAGGACCCCCTCACTGCCAAATCCAACCTCCATCAGGGAATGAAGGCTGCGCGACTGGATGGAGGAAAGCTGCCTCAAACTGAACACAGACAAGACAGAAATCCTCATCATCGGGTCCAACCCCTTCGCATGGGATGACTCCTGGTGGCCCACATCTCTGGGGTCCATCCCGGCCCCCACCGACCATGCACGCAACCTGGGAGTCATCCTCGACTCAAAACTCTCCATGACCAAACAAGTCAACGCAGTCTCCTCCACCTGTTTCAACACCCTCCGCGTGCTCTGCAAGATCTTCAGATGGATCCCGACAAACACGAGGAAAACAGTCACCCAAGCACCCTCTACGCCGGAACCTCGGCCAAACTCATCAGCAGACTACAGAGAATCCAGAATACCTCTGCACGCCTGATCCTCAACGTCCCGCGCCGCGACCACATCTCCCCTACCTGAGGAAACTGCACTGGCTCCCCGTCGACAAGAGAATCTCCTTCAAGCTCCTGATCCACGCACACAAAGCACTCCACAAAACCGGCCCAGCCTATCTCAACAGCCGACTCTCCTTCTACGTACCCAACAGGAAACTCCGCTCCGCTGACCACGCCCTGGCCACGGTCCCACGCATTCGGAGAATTACTTCCGGAGGCAGATCCTTCTCCCATCACGCCACCAAGACCTGGAACACCCTCCCCATCCACCTACGCCAAACCGAAGACCTGCTGACCCTCAGGAGACAACTCAAGACCTGGCTCTTCGACCAGTAACTTCCTCTCCTCCCCACCCCTCCCCCAGCGCCTTGAAACCCGCCCGGGTGTGTAGTGCGCTTTACAAATGACCTGATTGATTGATTGATTGATTGCTGATGACCTAGGGCCATATGTATCCAGCAAAATTGCGATCGCAAATGCCGAAAATCGCAGAATTTCGGCGTTTGCGATCACAATTTTGCTTAGTGGTATGTATGAGGCAAATCTGCATGCAAAATAAGGAATCGCAAAATTTGCGATTCCTTATTTTGCGATTGCATTTAAGGAATCGCAAATTTTGCGATTCCTTAAATGCAATGTAAGCAGCACCAAAAAAGTGCAATTTGGCCTTAAGGAATCGCAAATTACCACCAACTTCAAGTTGGTGGTAATTTGCAATGTCTTTGAAAAATTCACTTTTTTGCATTTTTCAAAGTGCAATGTGAAGCACATACTTGCCCTTAGGGCATGTATGTGCGCCACATGTGCACCCATGCTTATTTCAGGGATGCAACAGGGTGTCCTTTTAACACCCTTGCACCCTTGAAATTGCATTCTCAATTTGCGATTCTCTAATTGCTAATCGCAAATTGAGAATGTCTGCCCATTCATTCCTATGGGCCTCTAGGCCCATAGGAATGAATGGGGAGGTATTCCTTAATTGCGAATCGCAATTTGAGATTCGCAATTAAGGAATATGTAGGATTCGCAAAATGTATTGCAAATCCTACATACTTAGCATTTTGCTATTCTCAAATAGCGATTCGCAAAAAATCGCTATTTGAGAATCGCAAATGAGGATTTTGATACATATGGCCCCTAGTCCTTTTGGACCACACAGGAACAGGCCTCCAAAAAGCCCTCACCGCCCAAGCTGAATACATCAAAAATATGCTAACAGCTAATGCGAGTAAATCCAAAACCGTGATTTTTGGCAGTTATCCAAAGAAAAAGGTTATCAAGTGGCGCGTGGGCACTTTGAGCCTGGACTGCAACCTAAGTGCTTGACAAAGCAAGACTGGCCGCCCTTCGATCCATTTACACAAACTGCAGCTGAAAGGAAAGATGGTCACGCACTCCCTCTGTAAGCTGCATGCCACGCTAGACAGCCCAACAACTATGGCCATCCGAAGGATAATGGGGGCCAAACTGCTACCATCACTTAACTATGCGCAACAGGCATTTCCAGGAATGCTTGTGGAAGACCTGGAGAAAAGTCAATGTGCAGCGTACTAGAAAATACATCGCCTGCCCGCATCCACAAGAAACACCTTGATCCGTCTTGAGTTCGACCTCACCAAACACAAATTAGAAGAACTGGCTACATTAGCAAAATACCATCACCTGGCAACCATGGCCCCAGCTAACTCAGTGAAGGCTGTCCTAAAAGGAATATGCTACTTACCAGTATGCATCTGTTCTTGGCATGTAGAGCTGCAGATCTACACACTTTTGCATAGATCGCCATCTGGTGTTGGGCCCGGATGTTTGCAGTTTGTTTTTCCTCTTGGAAAGTCTTTGGAAGTCACGAGGTTGGTGACTCCTCCTTTGGATGGTATTGCGCATGGGCTTCGGCTCCATCCTCAGATTGTTTTTCACCAGCAGGGAAAGATGGAACGTAGTAGTAACAGTGAAGAAACCCATGTGTGTTGTATCTAAATAAGATAGACTGGAACAGATACAGGTTGCCGGGGAGGCATGTGGGCGTGTGTAGATCTGCAGCTCTACATGCCAAGAACGGATGCATACTGGTAAGTAGCATATTCCGTTCGAGGCATGTGAGCTGCAGATTACACACTTTTGCATAGACTATATAGCAGTTCCCAACCTTAGTTACGACCACCGGTATCTGTTGCAGTGGTTTGAAATAGTGTTTTTAGTACAGCCTGGCCCACACTAGCTTGTTGCTTGGATTGCACATCTACACAGTAGTGTTTAGTGAAAGTGTGCGGTGTTGACCATGTAGCTGCTTTGCAGATATCATCTAATGGGATGTTCCCTAGAAAAGCCATAGAAGCCCCTATCTTCCGTGTAGAATGGGCTTTAGGGGGAACTGATAGCGTTTGTTTTGCTTTGGGGTAGCAAATCTGGATGCATTTTCCAATCTACCTAGCTATCCCTGATTTTGAGATGGGGTTGCCCTTGTGTGGTGGAGAGAAAGAGACAAACAGTTGTTTGGTCTTTCTGAAAGGTTGTGTTCTTTGGATATAGTAAAGTAAGGCTCGTTGACATCTAGGGTGTGTAGAGCCCTTTCTGCAACAGTCGGAGGTTGCGAGAAAAATACTGGTAATTCTACAGCTTGGTTTAGGTGAAAAGGGGAAATGACTTTAGGTAGGAATTTTGGGTTGGTACGGAGAACAACCTTGTTCTGGTGCATTTGAAGAAAAGGTTCCTGTATGGTAAGTGCTTGTATCTCACTGAGCCTTCTAAGGGAAGTGATGGCTACAAGGAAAGCTGTTTTCCATGTGAGAAATTGCAGTTCGCATTTATGCAAAGGTTCGAAGGGAGGCCCCATTAGCCTTGTGAGAACGATATTTAAGTTCTACACAGGTGAGGGTGGTACTCTGGGGGGGAATTATTCTTTTTAGGCCTTCCATGAAGGCTTTAATGGCAGGTACTCTGAAAAGTGATAGGTGCTGCCTGTTTTGTAGGTAAGCTGCAATTGCTGCGAGGTGTAGCCGAATGGAGGTATATGCTAGATTACACCTTTGTAGGTGGAGTAAGTAGCATATGATGTGTTGTATAGACATGTCTAGAGGATTGATTGTGTTGTTATGGCAATAAACAACAAATCTTTTCCACTTGGCAGCGTAGCAGGCTCTAGTGGTAGGGCGTCTAGCTTCTCTGATGTCGTTCATACAGTCAGGGGGAAGGTTTAGGTATCCGAATTCTAGGATTTCAGGAGCCCGATCGCAAGGTTGAGCTGAGCTGGGTCCGGGTGCCTGATCTCTCCATGGTTCTGGGTTAGGAGGCATGGTGAGAGGTGTAGCTTTTGGTGTGGTACTACTGAGAGTTCCAGCAGCGTGGTGTACCACGGTGGTCTGGCCCATGTTGGAGCTACTAGGATCAGCGTGAGAGAATGCTGTTGTAGCTTTCGCACCACTAATGGAATGAGTGGGAGAGGTGGAAAAGCGTACGCAAATTTGCCTGACCAGTTAATCCATATCGCATTTCCTTTGGACAATGGGTGTGGGTATCTGGCGGCGAAGCTTGGGCATTTTTTGTTTTCGTGGGTGGCGAAGAGGTCTATCTGTGGATGCCCCTACATTTGAAAGAACGGATGAAGAACCTGTGGGTGAAGTTCCCACTCGTGGATCTGTTGTGTCTGTCTGCTGAGCAGATCTGCCACGGTGTTTTGGACTCCTGGGACATGTTGGGCTTGGAGAAAGATTTTGTGTGGAATTGCCCATCTCCATATGCTCTGTGCTAATTGAGAGAGCTGTGGAGAGTGTGTGCCGCCTTGTTTTTGAATATAATACATGGCCGTTATGTTGTCTGTGCGAATGAGGACTGCCTTGCCTGAAATCCGTGGTTGAAAGGACTTTAGGGCTAGAAAGATTGCTAGTAGCTCCAGATGGTTGATATGGAGTAACTTTTTCTGAGTCGTCCATGTGCCCTGCACAGTGAGTTGTAATAGGTGAGCTCCCCAGCCGGAGAGCGATGCGTCTGTTGTTAGTATTATTTGTGGAACCGGGTCCAGGAACGGTCGACCTTTGGAAAGGTTTGTGGTGTTCCACCACTGCAGAGAGCGATGGGTGCGACCGTCTACCAACACCAGATCTGTCAGTTGCCCCTGGGCCTGGTTCCATTGGCGCGCTAAGCACTCTTGGAGTGGACGCATCTGGAGTCTTGCATGAGGCACTATGAAAATGCAAGAGGCCATCATCCCTATCAGTTGCATAAACACTCTTGCTGGAAGGGAGTGTTGAAGTCGAATTTTTGTCGCAAAGCCTGAATGCTTCCAATCCTGGCCGGATTGTGGTTGGCTATTGCTTTTGAGGTGTCTATGGTGGCACCGAGGTATTGTTTTATGTGGGATGGTGTTAGCTGGGACTTTTGGTGGTTCACCGTGAAGCCTAGTTGGTGAAGTAGTTGGATTGTAGTGGTGGTGTGGTGTACACATTGGTTGTATGAAGTGGCTTTTATCAGCCAGTCGTCCAAGTATGGGAAGACGTGAATGGGCTGTCTTCTGAGGTGTGCCGCCACTACTGCTAGGCACTTGGTGAATACCCGTGGTGCTGTTGCGACTCCGAATGGGAGCACCTTGAACTGGTAGTGTTGTCCGTCCACTACAAATCTGAGGTACTTTCTGTGAGCATGGTGTACTGGAATGTGGAAGTATGCGTCTTTCAAGTCCAGTGTGGTGAGAAAGTCGTTCTGGGAGAGGAGCGGAAGCACCTGCTGAAGCGTTACCATGTGAAAATGGTCTGAATGTATGTATGTGTTTAGGGGCCGGAGATCTAGAATAGGTCGTAGAGTCTCGTCCCTTTTTGGTATTAGAAAATATAGGGAGTAGACCCCTAAATTTTGCTGGTTGACGGGAACGTGTTCTATTGCCTGTTTTTGTAGGAGGGAGATTACCTCCTGCTTTAGTAATATGGAATGTTCTTGTGACATTGGGCGTTGCCTGGGTGGAATGTTTGGGGGGGTAGATGTTAATTCCAGGCAGTATCCTGACCGAATAATTTGGGTCACCCACTTGTCTGAGGTGATGGTCTCCCAGACATGAAGGAAATTTTGAAGTCTGCCCCCGACCGGAGTGGGATGGTCTGGAGGGAGCGGGTGGGGGAAGTCATTGGGTAGGCGGTGTGGCAGAGTGGGCGGTATTTGTTTTGCCTCTGCCTTTATTATTATTGCCCCTATAGCCGCCTCTTTGATAACCCCTTGTGAAGGTGGACTGAGTGGGGGATTTGTAGGAAGTGGACGCGTTATCTGAGGAGTAGCCTCTACATGTACTCCGAAAGGAAGAGCGGCGAAAAGAGCGCCTAGGAGGGTGTGACTGCAGGGCTCCCATGGACTTCGCCGTATCGGTGTCCTTCTTCATTTTTTCGAGGGCCTCATCTACCTTTGGGCCGAATAGGTGTTCTTGGTCAAAGGGATGATTCAGGATGGAGGCTTGTACCTCTGGTTTAAATCCTGATATTCTTAGCCAAGCATGGCAACGGAGGAAGACGCTAGTATTAATGGCCCTGGAGGCTGTGTCTGCTGCATCTAAGGCACAGCGTATAGAGGTGTTAGTTATTGTCTTACCCTCTTGAATTAATTCATTGGCCCTAGTTCTATAACTTTCAGGGAGGTGGTGCATTATGTTTTCTAATTCATCATAATGTGCCCTATCGTATCTGGCCAATAGCGCTTGGGTGTTGGCGATACGCCATATATTGGCTGCCTATGACGCAGTGTGCTTTCCTGATGCGTCCAGTAGCTTTGACTCTTTGTCAGGTGGTGGTGCTTCGCCTGACGCCTGGGAATTTGATCTTTTTCATGCAGTGGAAACCACTAGGGAATCTAGTGGCGCTGGCCCTTTGATATAGGCAGGATCTGTAGGGGCAGCTTTGTATTTTTTCTCTATGCGTGGGTTAATGACCCTGGCCCTGACTGGGTCCTTAAAAACCTCTGGCGCATGCTTTACCACCCCCTTAAGCATAGGTAGTATGGAGGTAGACCTATGTGTGGTATCAAATGTGTTGAGGAGGAAATCCTCCTCCACTGGGTCAGTGTGCAACTCTACCCCGTGATAGTGTGCCGCCCTTCGAAGTAGATGGTGGAAACCTAATGAGTCTTCCGGTGGAGATGGCCTGGAAGGGTAAAGGTCATCTTGTGGGACGTCGGGAATATCTGGGTTATTGTAGTCGTGGGGTCTTGGGGCACATCCCCTGTATCGTGATATGGGTCCCCCTGATCATCATCGTCTGGAGACTGGGTCGGAGAGCGATGAGGTGGGGGTGGAGAAGGCGGAGGGGACGGAAGTGGAGAGGGTGGAGGAGGTGGGGAAGGTATTCTGAAAGGGGAGGTAGCAGAGTCCTTCCTCTTTGGAGGTGGAGGCGGAGCCGGTTTGTCCAAATGTCTCTTTTTGGAAGAGAGTGCCAAATGTCCAGTTTTTGGATCCCTGGTGAGAGTTTTTTGTAAGGGATCCAGTGTAAATAGTTCCTGTGACAGTGTTTGGTCCGTCAGCGCCGAAGTCTTCGGGGCCGATGACTTTTTAGGCTTGTCCGTGCCAGTTTGCTTAGCACTGGGCTTGGGAACCTCCGATTTCTTGGTCGGCGCCGAGGTGGGCTTCGGCTTGGAAGTGTCGGTGCCGAGGGCCTTATGGGGTTTGGTCGGTACCGAAGATGGCGTCGGTACGGAAGCGCTGGGTTTCGACCCCGGGGGCTTCGGTGTGGAGCTCGGTGTCGAGGTAGAGGCCGGTTTCTTTTTCGGTGCCGAAGTGTGTTTCTCGCACCGCTGGCAGGCTGGCTCGAGCCCGAGCCGCCAGAAGACTTATTTGGCTTCTTCACCGGGCCCGAAGGTGGGGTGTGTGAAGCAGTGTCTCTGGTCTTGCCTAGGCCCGGAGGCGAAGGCGTGACCGAAGCCTTTTTGGGTGTTGGTGTGTGGGGGGGGATATATTACTCACGACCCTCTGCGCCGGAGTGATGTCCTCCACATCGGAGTTGTCGCCCTCAGAAGCACTGACGAGGTCCTCTTCGGTGCGCTGCTGTCCCGGATCTTCGATGTCGTCTCCGAAGATATCGACTGGAACGGAGGTCGAGGAGTGTGCCATGTTTCGTCTGGCTCTTCGGTCCCGAATAGTCTTTTTCGATCTGAAAGACTTACAGGCCAGACAGTCTCGAGCCTCGTGTTCAGGGGAGAGGCAGAGGTTGCATGCCTCATGAAGATCGGTGTGGGGGAATTTGGACCCACATGGAGGGCACTTTTTGAATGGAGTTCTTTCTATCAGCCGGGACCGGAGCTTGGGTAGGCCCGAAGGCCGCCATCGACGACTGGAACCGAAGATTTGTCGATGAGAAGGTGCGTTGATTGAGGAGATCGCGATCGAAACAATACCGCGATGTGAGGTAAGGATTCCGCTTCGATCGTCGAACTGGAAAATGTTCGGAACCGGAGCGCGAAGATTACATCCGAGCCCGATGGCGGAAAAAAACAATCTGAGGATGGAGCCGAAGCCCATGCGCAATACCATCCAAAGGAGGAGTCGCCAACCTCGTGACTTCCAAAGACTTTCCAAGAGGAAAAACAAACTGCAAAGATCTGGGCCCAACACCAGATGGCGATCTATGCAAAAGTGTGTAATCTGCAGCTCATATGCCTCGAACACAATTTTTTCAAAACCAAACAATCCCTGGTCTGCTAAACTCTCAAGCATAAAAGGAGCAACTGCAGCTAGCAATTGAGAAATGGGAAATGGGACAATTAACTACGCCACCATCAAATTAGCTATAAAAAAGCAGCTGCGTTTTTTTAAACAGCAAACACTAACTTAGCAGACAATGTCATGCAGATGATATCCCGCATGGCAAGGAAAAACATTACAATATAACAAAGTAGCCGTTAAACATGTGCAATACCTCGCAGAGGAGGAGATACGGCACGTAGCGTAGACCTTAAAGTTTTTCATGAGAAAAATAACTTGCAGAGTTCGGGCCCAACACTAGGTGGCAGGAGTGCGCATGCATGTGAATCCGCAGCACTACAAATAGATGCTTACAGGGTAACATACTACTTACTTTGTCAGCACTTGATCTTTTTGCCATTTGTTTCAGTCCAGAACACTTTGGCTCAGATTTACAAAGCTTTTACGCAATGCAGCTTCAGCACCTAAAGTTACTGTACTGCATTGCATTACAAGGACAGAGCCATATCTACAGAGAGATGGCACTTTCCTCACCTCTCCCTAGCGCCGGCGCAGAATTTTGCTGCCGAGTCCCACACATACACCTAGTGTATATAGTGCAAGGGTGTGCGCGAGTCTAGCCTAGGATTTATAATGGAATGGTACCGTTCCAGGACAAAATACTGTGACTAGACAAGTTTTAAAACATTTCCATTGTGCTTTTACTTACTACGCCACACCAGTTTGGACCCAACCATATGCAAATCAGTCTTGACCTTGCTCCTCATGGGAACAGTTCCGCCTGATCTGCAGTACAAACTGGGGTGGAGTAGTAAGCAAAAGAGAGATGGATTTAACCGTGATCTCTTGACTGGGGGTGAATTTTGATTGATTCAGCATTCAGTCCATCATTTGTTGCTGCAGCACTTTTCGCTCTAAGTTGATGGGTATGCCCAGACCTGGGTCCCTTGCTGGCTGTGCCACTGGATTCAAGCTAGCCTAGATAATGATGGGTAATACCCCCAACACTGGTCCCAGGATGCTTGTTTCCAGTCCATGGAGGACCTGGTTTGGCAGTACCCATGGAGGAGCAGGGTCAAGATAGATTTGCATATGGCTGGGTTCAAACTGGGGTGGCATAGTGAACAAAAAGGATGATGGATTTAACCCAGATCTCTTGTCTCGGGGTGAATATTTGATTGATTCAGCATTCTGTCCATCATTTGTTGCCGCAGCACATCTGAAAATATGGCATCTCAGAGGATGACTGCTGCTGCATCTTCGAGTTTAACCAACACATCTGCCTCTGGCACCTAGAGGTCTTTTTACACAGGTAGGCCATACAAACCTCACTGGTAGTCTTGTTATGGTCGGTGGGGAGGTAGAGATTGCAGACACCATGCCTGCCTGCCCACAGATACTCTGTTGCAGTTGAAGCACAATTGGAAAGCTGTGAGTTCTATTACCACTTTCCTGTCAGCATTCTCTCTGGCATATTCCGTGGGGTTTGAGATAGTCTCAACCACATTGGGTACTGGGGTGGCAGCTGTCCAGGGTAGAAGTAGTCATGGCTGTAATTTAGGGAGAACCGTCGAGTAGCGTTCGATCTTGCAGTGATTGTTATCAGAGTCATCTGTCTCAAAGAGTGGAGCAGTTAGGGCTGGAAAAGCTGGGAAGAAATTGTTTATCTTCGAGGCATTGGTGGAAAAAAATCTATCTAATGTGGAGTCTGTGACAATGTACATTGTGGACTGGGAGAGAAGTCAAAGCACATCCTGTGAATAGAAGCTTCTTTGACGAAAAACAAGTTGTAATGTCTGAGCCCAACACTAGATGGCAGGAGCATGCAGATTATGTGCATCTACAGCCACCTATGCTATTAACATATTGCTTTACCCACTTTTTACATATAAGACAAAAAGATATGATGCCAAGCTATCTGACTATCCTTCCCCCTCCATTGTCTCAAACCTACACCAGAACATGGCTAATTTCAGACAAGCATTGGCAAAACCAATAGGTGTGGTGTTGACTGCCACCCTTTTGGCAATTCTTGTTTTATTCTGTCATGGTTTTTGCAAACTTTTATTGTTGGGGAAAGCAGCAAGGCTTTAAAAAAAAACCTGACTAATGGGAAAAATATTTTTGTCTCCAAAAAGCACACATCACCATAATAATCCCAGGTACTCCTTGTTAAACGGCAGTAGTCTGTAACTCGCAGTGAAATCAGCCAGTGGTTGAAGTGGGCTGATCCATTGTCCTTTGATGCATGCTAGAGTGGGTGTAAGAAAAATGTGAACACACAACAGACTAATAGATGATGTATGACAGAAAACCCTTGTAAGTAACTTATGCTATGGACATAGTTTTAGTACAAAATGAAAGGTCTTGGCTAACAGAAAACCTAAAAACAAAAATACCAACTGTCTGGCATTGGCTGCAAGTCTCTTGCCTTGGCTAATGCTTTTTCCTTTTGTAAATCTTTTTGAAAATATATAGAGAGGGTTGGAAAAAGAGAGGATAGATTTACAAAGAGACACAGAGAGATAGATATGGTTGCAGTTAAATACAGAGGGTTGCCTAGATAGACAGATTTGCAAAGAAACAGATCAATAGATATATAGACAGACCATTATTAGACAGACGGAAAGAATAGGAAATTGGATTAAATGGAACAACTTCAATTAGTAATATAATAGGTCAAAACATATATATATTCATATAAATATGCATGACATACAAGAGCACTGAAAAAACATACATGCAGGACATATAGACTAAATTGGTTTACAAGTATACCTGTAGTCCTCAATTAAAATACATTCCAGCATGACCTGCACTTACTTGCGAGCATACCAAAAAGAGACTCACTCATAAAGATCAGCTTTAAATGGACACAATATGGAATGCTGTGAAACAGAAGCAGTCAGGTAAACAAAGAGCAAAATACAGTCACTCAAAGTGAACTTAGCCATGGCTGAAGTAGGCAGACACACTACCCCATGATATGTGTTGTAGTGGGCGGAAGCAAAATGAAAATGACATAACAGACCTGTGGATGAAGAGAGCTATCTGAAAGCCACTTTAAGTAAGAATATTATACATATAACTTTAGTAAAATCAAAAGGACTTTTCTAAAACCAGACTTAAACATTGGCAACGCCAATCTGTTTCGCCTACACGAGACCTAATGGCATTGCATATGTTTTTTAAAGATGTTGCACAGCAGCCGGCGCTGCTGTGCAACACGGCTCAAAGTAAATAAAAAGAAAGCGACCAGTAATGACCACTCCGTAGCACTTTGTTTTAATTTACTGTAAGCCATGTTGCACAGCACCCTGCACTGTTGTGTAACGTCTTTAAAAAACATTAACAAAGCCAAATAACTCTGTGCGAGATACTTGGCTATGTCAATGTTTTCAATAATGTTGCACAGCAGCGCAGGCTGCCCTGCAACAGAGCTTAAAGTAAATAAAACCAGAGCGCTATGGTGCGGCCAGTGTTGACCGTGCCATAGCACTTTGCTTTTATTTACTTTATGCCATGTTGAACAGCAGCCTGTCCTGCTGTGCAATATGTTATACCACAGCACAGAGGGTGAGGGGTGGCAAGCAACAGGAGGGATGAGGGTGGGAAACAAAACAATTGTGGTGGGGGACGCCTGGGTAGGTTAGAGAGAACCACAGGGAAGAATATGGAAGCTGGAGGTAAGAAGGAGGCACTGACCAACAGAAAGCAAGGAAACTAGCGATGTGAGAGCCAATCCATTTTATGTAGAGTTGAGTAATGGGCAGGCTCTAAGCCCCCTTTAAGATTTTGATTTCTTTGCAAGAGATTTCACAAGAGCTACGTAGGCAAAAGCTTAGAATGATTTCCCGAACTGTGTATGTGTGTGTATATATATATACATATATATACCATAAGGTGTAAGCACCCGCCCTGTGTTCAGAGTTTGAGGTGGGAGTGGTGTTGGTGATATTAGTCGAACTCCCGAACCGCCGCCGATGAGTTATTTCCGGCCGACGAAAAAGTCGCAAGTTATTCAAACTTGGGGTAGCCAGTTATCTATCTGACACCTACTGGGAAAACATCATGTAAAATCCGGCGGCTGTGGCGAAGGACATGGGGCAATTGGAGTGGCGATACAATGAATTGGACATAAGTCTAACGGAACATCAGAGCCACCCCATTGGCCCGGTATCAACCAATGGCAGAAGTGGACACAGTATAACTGTTCAATCACGCACTGTGTACCATGGACAAGCTTCACAGCATTGAGAAGGCGATGAACGCCGAAACGAGTCTGCTGTTAATAAATAAAGCCAGAAATGATCCTGCGAGTGCTCCAATGTGTGTTCAAGTTGCTGTGCAGCAAACGTGAGGTCCCACCCTCACCATAAGGAGTAAGCACCCGCCCTGTGTTCGGAGTTTGAGGTGGGAGTGGTGTTGGTGATATATATATAGATATATATACGTTAACGAAATAAGATTACACACAAGTAGAAATTTGTAGACAAATTCAATTTAATGCATTTACAACCGCAGAACAGAATTGCACAAATAATGCAATATTTTTATCCCCAAAAAAACTGTTAGAAAAGGCTTTCAACCAAAAGCATACTTTACAGTATTCAATAACACAAACACATTAAAAGTGCAAATCAGATTTTATACACATACGACAGAAATGAAAAAACACTGTACAAAGGCGAGATGAGATCATTGCACATTATTTTCCTGATATCGAAAAAAAGAGCAGTGGGCGGTCACTACGTTATGACCTTGGCTGAACAACTGTGCATTTATAGAGTTATTATAACCATAAACCAAGTTTAAAAAAAAGGATTGAGAACAGACGCGCAGGGTACGATGAACATCAGAACAGGTAAATCTTTAACCTCCTCACAATAGAGCTGGGATTGTCGAGTGGCCAGAGAGTAACTTTTAGTCATGATGATCAGAATCACCAACAAACATGAAATTCTTTATACATCAAATTTCTGCACCCCTATTCTCCATGGTTATTGTGAAGCACAGCATGTGAACGTGAACTCAGCAAAAGCATCTCCTGAAATAACAGACCCCAAAACACAGATTACCTAATTTTTGACCATCTCCCTCCTCCTAATATGTGTAGACTGCACTTAAAGTAATTCCAACACATCCTAAAAAACATGAAAACTCAATTTTGCTGGAAGAAGAAAATACATTTGTCAATATCTTTGCCAGGATCTTTTTACGCAAGGTCAAGCTATTGCCAGTCCAGACATTTTTACATCGAACATGCGGAAAACCTGACGGGGATTTGTTTAATATGAACTATTGGAAAGCCCAAGCCTCCTATCACACAATGTTACGGTACCAATAGAATGCTGCTCGATATAGCCTGCTAGGACTTTAAAGCTTTACAAAACCACAGTAGGACTGTCGCATGGTGTTCATGACCTGGGCAGCATTCTCAAGCACCAGCTCTGTAAAGGCGAAGTAGTCTATAGCATCAAATGTGACGATGATTTGATAAACAGCTGAATGGGCATACCCTTCCAATTTAGAGCGACAAATGCAAAAAGAACAAATGATGGATCAAATGAAGAACAGATCAAACATTCACCCCCAGTCACAGATCTGGGTTGAATCCAACATTTATTTCAGACAGCATGACCTGGTTTCTTTTGACCTGTTTCATTTGACCCTAGTTTGGTGGAAGAGTGAAACATCAATAAGAAAATGATTTCTCAACAGTAGGCGTCTGAAAACTAGTTTTTTTGTTTGTTTCATTCATACCTTTGTACTCCCTTCCATGCTGCAGGGCTGAAATGAGTTTCACCACAATGCATTGTTCTTGCGTGTGTTGCCTGGCATAGACTCTTCATAGCTGTTCCAAGCAGATTTTCATATTGCAGCTTTGCTATAACAATACCATATGAAAAATCCATGTGATATTGAATACTTGTGCTTTGTACTTAAATCCTACGAATAACTCTATATGTTTATATTTTGTTGGTTTATAAAAAGACTCAAGTCCTGTAGTGTTTGTGGTTGAAAATGGTGAAGTTTATCCACAAAAACATTGAGCTTTGTATCCATCTAATGAGTAATGCCTTCTGAAGGATGCTTGGGTAAATCTCTACTTGTGGGGAAATACCTGTGAGTTGAACACATGGGGGAAGTTTTTTAAGACTTAATGCGGCAACAAGAGAGTAGGACAGTGCCATATCTACAAAGGAAATTACACATTTTGGGGAGTGCTCACTGATGGCTAGATATTGATAACAGCACCTATCTTCCTAGAAACATAAAGAAAACATTTCAAGGAAACTTAAAGTTCCCATTTTTCTGTCCCTCGTGATGTGCGTGTACCTGCACAGAGAGAGAGAGAGAGAGAGAAAGGCAAATGGTTTGGAACTAATGCTAATTATAAACCTTCTGACAGAAATGAAGGGCCTTCCAACACTCCCGGTGCTATAACCAGCCTCTGAATGTTTGGTGTCGCATGTTGCGTAATAAGGCATTCAACCGTTCTGTTGAAGCCTCAGCGAATGCCTGTGACACCATGAAAGGTCTTGGTGAACAAACATCTAAGTTCGCAGCACTAATGCCACCTTCCTGGAGCCTTGTGCTGAACCAGCAGTGTATGGAAGTGTTAAACCCACTCTGCTGCACTTAGCCCTTGTGCTCTGCAAGACATGCCCATGCAGCAGTCACTATTAGTATATAAAACAGTGATGGATGGAATGTTTGAATTGATCTCAGTCACTGGTAATCACTTGGCCGCAGTCCAATCCATGGCTATTCTGACCACCATGCTAGGGTCAAGACTGATTTGCATATAGCTAGGTCTAAACTGAGGTGGCATGGTGTGCAAAATAAAGATGGTTTGGGATGCGGCCCACAGTAATTACCAGTGGCTGAGATTAATTCAAGCTTTCCATTCATCGCCTTTTCTATACTTTGATGCAGCAATCACTGCCATTTATACACTGCTGCAACTAGTGTGGGCCTGAAGTGCTGGTAACTCGTCCTCACAGCTGTGGGCGAGAAAGATGTTACTTTGTGTAGCCTGCATGTTCCAAGGGGGATATTGTTTGGGTGCTCCGGTTATATTACTGAGGGAATGTGGGGGATATTGTTTGGGTGGTTCCTGGAGAGGTGCTCCGGTTAGATTACTGAGGGAATGTGGGGGATATTATTTGGTTGGTTCCTGGCGAGGTGCTCCGGTCATATTACTGAGGGAATGTGGGGGATATTATTTGGGTGGTTACTGGAGAGATGCTTCGGTCATATTACTGAGGGAATGTGGGGGATATTGTTTGGGTGGTTCCTGGAGAGGTGCTCCGGTTATATTACTGAGGGAATGTGGGGGATATTGTTTGGGTGGGTCCTGGAGAGGTGCTCCGGTTATATTACTGAGGGAATGTGGGGGATATTGTTTGGGTGGTTACTGGAGAGGTGCTCCGGTTATATTACTGAGGGAATGTGGGGGATATTGTTTGGGTGGTTCCTGGAGAGATGCTCCGGTCATATTACTGAGGGAATGTGGGGGATATTGTTTGGGTGGTTCCTGGAGAGGTGCTCCGGTTAGATTACTGAGGGAATGTGGGGGATATTATTTGGTTGGTTCCTGGCGAGGTGCTCCGGTCATATTACTGAGGGAATGTGGGGGATATTATTTGGGTGGTTACTGGAGAGGTGCTCCGGTTATATTACTGAGGGAATGTGGGGGATATTGTTTGGGTGGTTCCTGGAGAGGTGCTCCGGTTATATTACTGAGGGAATGTGGGGGATATTGTTTGGGTGGGTCCTGGAGAGGTGCTCTGGTTATATTACTGAGGGAATGTGGGGGATATTGTTTGGGTGGTTCCTGGAGAGGTGCTCCGGTTATATTACTGAGGGAATGTGGGGGATATTGTTTGGGTGGGTCCTGGAGAGGTGCTCCGGTTATATTACTGAGGGAATGTGGGGGATATTGTTTGGGTGGTTCCTGGAGAGGTGCTCCGTTCATATTACTGAGGGAATGTGGGGGATATTATTTGGGTGGTTCCTGGAGAGGTGCTCCGGTTATATTACTGAGGGAATGTGGGGGATATTATTTGGGTGGTTCCTGGAGAAGTGCTCCGGTCATATTACTGAGGGAATGTGGGGGATATTATTTGGGTGGTTCCTGGAGAGATGCTCCGGTCATATTACTGAGGGAATGTGGTGGATATTGTTTGGGTGGTTACTGGAGAGATGCTCCAGTCCACTGCGGAGGGATTGTGAGGGATATTGTCAGGGTGATTACTAGTGACCGGATCCAGTCATGTTGCTGAGGGAATGTAGCAGCGTATTGCTGCAAATAGATGCGTATGATGAAAACATGCAGCGAAAAAGCCAACTAGGTGAATTTAGTGTGGTAAATGTAATGTAGTACAAGGCAGAGTGAGGTATGCTGATGCGCTTTGCGCTCCAATCTTGGTTCAAATGAGCACAGCTAAGAGTAGTATTGGGAAACTAAGCTGCAAGAACTCTGGTTTATATCAATGTAGTGACCCAGGTATGTAGAACAGGCTAGATCTACTTAGGAATCAGTAAACAAACACATTTGGCAGGTGGATGACACAAACCAAATCTAGATGGAGGTAAATGTTTGGCAGCAACTTGAAGGAAGAGACAGGGTAAAGTAAGACTAAAAGTGAAAGGAGTACAGGTGCAGTTGTAAATATTGCAGATGGAATAGTAGCCATCATCAAATTTTTTCAGAAATGGTAGGTGATAATGATGGACTAAATTTATTATTTACATGATCGTAAATAAATGATGTACGACCAACCTGCTCATATAGAGCATCACGTGTGCGGTTTTCTACATGTCAGGTTAGGGGTTTGGTGGTGTTATTCAGGAAAGAATACCGTGCATTATTAGTCAATACTACGGAAAACAAAGGGTCTGGAAAGAAAAAGGCGGACAAGATGGACCCTTACATATCCACCTGCCCATCAGTTCCCATAGTTCTGTTGTGCCAGCGGTCACATACATGCACTTGGGAAACAGGTCCTCCTCCATTCATTTCCTAGAGCCCAGTTCACTATGTGATGCTCATAAGCAACTTGGAAGGTGGGTGACTCAAGCATAATTGATGCCTAATAATTCCAGCCAGATATAATGGTTTCAAAACTTTTGTGAAAACAAAGAAAATTCAGGAAGTGCTCTCCATGGTGAGACATTATTTGCACAAAAAGCAGTGGTATAAAAACCAATACATCACAGGGTACCATGAAATATGGAAATTATTTAATGGTTAACTGTGAAATATACATTTCATCATTGCAATCACAGCCCCCAAAGGACTCTGCAAAGCGTTAACATTATACACCATGGAAGCCCAAATTATGTGTCAATGTTATCCAAATTAAGTGCTAATTTGTTTTTATTAGTATGCGGCACATTCTCTGGCAGCACAATTTTAGTTAATTAGAAACAACATTTTATGCAAATTAAATTGCAAATGCGGTAAATTCATAACTAAGCAGCAAACGCTGCAAACCTAGAATCACATAGATCCACAGACCTTACTGTTCCCAACTGTTTATCCATAATTTATTTGTGAAAGCTAAACAAAACCTAAACATTCTAATTCCGACTAGTGCACATTGTTAGCTACACTGTAACCAAAACAGCTTTTTGAGGCTAACTACTCCCAAATAAACGTGCAATATAAAAATACATAATGGGTACCATGTGTAATATGCTCCTATACTGTCTTCTTAGGGTTTTGGTAACATATGCAAGCCTGGCTGCCTTTGGTCTTGTGGTTGATGACATCACCAGAATCCCTCAATGGCGAGAGAAAGAGAGAGAAATAAAATGTGGCCCAATAACACAGTATTTGGAGCAACTGTACTAATAAACACACACCACTATAGTGCAAAGGTCAAACGAGTTTAATTCCGTGGTACAGAAAAACTGACATCACAAAACACTTTGCGTGTAGCAATTAGTTTACACATGAAATAATTCTCCTGATAGCAACAATATCTCTTGAGTTTTAATTGTACCTTAATGCATAAATGTAACTACTTGCATTTTAGCTTTGGTTAAATACATTTGTAAAAATGAACACAGATGCAAAAATGCCATGGCATAAACCATAATGTGCTGTTTATTCTCATTGTTAAGGGAGAAGAGATGGGCATCTTAACCCACCCAAGGCTTACCTTTTGTTAGTCAGGGCCTGTTCCCACACTCGACAATGGTAATAAATAGATATATTTTGCTCTGAGCTCCACAGTGTAATATGGTAATAAATAGCATATTACAATGTGTGCTCCACATGTATGCTGTACACATATATATAGATGTGCCAGAGCGTACTGATGTTTATTCCTATGGCTGAGAGGGGTAATGGCTTTCAAAAGATAAGCCTCAAGTAGGCTATAATGCATCGCCAATGGAAGTAAATAGCCTATCACACTTTGCAAATCTGCATATATGGTTTACGCCATGGGATTTTCTTATCGTTATTAACTTCTAAAAAAGGGTATTTAATGAAGCCAAGGATGCAAGGAGTTAGCTATAAGGTAAAATCACATTGAAGAGACCTTGTGACTATTAAGAAAGGTGTTTCACTGTGTTAAGTAACTGTAAGATGCAATGCCAGGAAACAATGTTTTTCTCATATCAATTGTGCTCTGCTGTGGCACTAAACTGGATTTTTTGGGCAATGGATAGCGTCTTCTATCAAGGAGGCGTCCCCTTGAGCACAGCAGGTCCCACAATATGGTGGGTATGGCAATCTTCAACGTGAGTGTAGTAACAATAAAGCAGCAGAGTTTGTAGCTTGTTAAAGCTGTTTATTCGTACTTCGATATTATAACTTCATATCGACAGCAATTTTCATCATGTAATGCATTAAACCGTTATGCAATTCGAACATCTCTCCCGATGCATTTCGAGCATTAAACGCCCTTCATCAGGGGAAAAATTGTCTAAAGGATAGAAAAAGCAAAGATATTTTGAGGACAATAACCCGTAAAAGGTGAAAAACCATCACCTTTGACCCGAATGTGTAAATGTGAATATGATAGGTCTTACGAGTAAATGCAAGACACTTGTAGTGAGACTACAGAAATACCATAACGTGCGGGTTCACAGTAAAAACAAAACAGATTGGTTGTGGTTAGAATGTGAGTGCAATATGAGAAAACGAGCAATGGTGCTTAAACACGTACAGAAAATAAAAAATCTGTGGTGTGCGTAAAAATACAATAAGGCGGTGTGGGCTGACCACATCGTAACGCAAATCAAGATATTATAGACATGCGGGCAGGAGGTCAAGCGAGTCAAAAACAACGTGTATCGTGCTGGAGGTTGCACCACAGGAATGAATAACGTGCCAGTTAAAAGTGAAACCTAAGCGAGGTCATTGCGAAAATAAAAAAATCAGAGTGCCCTTATGGAGTATGCCGATGTACGAATGCGTCTTCCGAATCGTGTGAGATGACCAGAAAGTATCCACAACCTTTGAAGTGAGTGTGCAAGGAGAAAGTGAAGAAGAACTGAATCGCGGAGCGTGAAAACTCTTAAAGAACGGGTGCCATCTTGCAGTGAGTTGCAAAGGAAAAAATAAACATTGACAACATTATGAATTGAAAAATAATGTGATAGAAAAGGGTGCAAGATAAAATGAGAAATTTAAAGTAAGAACTACAAAGATGGTGTAAATACGAGACTACATCAAGGAGCGTGAAAGGTCTTAAGAAACGGGTGCCATCTTGCAGTGAGTTGAAAAGGAAAAAGAAACATTACACAACATAATGAATTGAAAAATAGTGGAATAGAAAAGGGTTTAAGAGAAAAATGAGAAGTCTGACGTATGAACTAAAAAAATGGTGTAAATACTAGACGTTTGAATAGAAAAATGAAAATAACAAAGCCCCAAGCTGGAGTGGAAGTTTAACAAGATTATCAATACTGAAGGTAAAAGTAGCTAAGCAGCGAGAAAAGTAAGAAATAGGGACAGCTGTGCCATGAAAGAACATGGCAGGTCTTCAAAAAAGAGCAAAGACAGCTGTGCCATGAGAGAACATTGCAGGTCTGCAAGCGAACACAAATAACTCAATAGATGCAGATAATGGCTGCACAGTCTGCAGTAGGGTATATACAAAGATCGAATCTGACAATTCATGGCAGGTGACCATTAAAGGTAACAAAGAAATTCAATGCGGTCATTAAAACCGTGGGGTTTGTAGAGTTCAGGAATCTGATCCAATAGTTCTCCCTCTGTAACAAGTGGATGTTGTTGTATCTTCCTTCTTGTTTTTCTACCACCTCTAATATGAGAAATTTGAGTTGACTGTCCTGGTGGAGAAAATAAGGTCATTAACTCTACTGCCTTTGTTTGTGCAAAAGCAGACGTCCGAGATTAAGGTTTCGGGCCGAGCCCTAAGTATGTTATGCTTATGTTTTTTGGTGGCGTTTTTCAATAGGTTAGGTGGGTAGTTGATTATGAATGCGTTGGATCCTGAGGGATCGGGACTTAACTCCATTTAGAGTGTGTCAGTTGTCCGATGGTAATGACATTTCCGTAGGACAAGGATGGTGTTAGGAGGAGAGATCATTACTCAGGTGTGTGGGATAATGAAAGAGCCCACTCCAAGATGGACACCAAAAACAGAGGGTGGAACCGCCCCATTTCTCTTTCAATGCCCAGTCCAGGTGTGTGGGATAATGTCAGCATGCCAAATCCAAGATGGCCACCAAAAGCAGAAGGTTAGGGCCAGCCCTTTTCTCTTTCTATGCCCAGCCGAGCAAACGGCCGGGGAGGGGGGCATCCCACCACAAACTCCAGTGACCAGAGGACAAAATGGATGCCCGAGATCAACAATAATGATAGACATAATGATAGATGGTTGGCTGGAACTGTAATTTCACAGGCTAATATGTTTCTGTTTGTTAATAAATCCTTTCAGGCTATGATTGGTGTGTGAGATGATTTCTTAGCATCTACATGAGCGCCCAGGAAAAACACTTTTTCTAGGCTACAAAGGGCTCACAGTTTTGAAGTACATCTGATCATTGGCTTAAAGTGCTCTGACCATATCTCAGAAGCCAGGCAATCTCGGCATTGGCTCAGTACCAATGATCAACTGGATTTCACAGACTGCTGCCTGACACAAAGATCCAATGGTATTGTGCCAGACATTCTTGCATAAGAATTCATCCTGGTGGTCAACTTCTCTGACCCTGCTGATCCTCCGTAAGGCGAGGTCACACATCATGGTGAAGAACCCTGAATACATAAGTTCTTTAATCAAACGTTCTTTCACCTCCCATCTGTTCTAAATTGGACACTCTGAGGTTCAGATATGCTTTGATACCACCCCAGAACCTCTCTGCATTTACCTCAAGAAATGTCATCTGGCCCCCAACCTATGCCCTATTAGGACTTGCTAGTACATTGTTTATTACTTCTCCATCATGCCAAACACTCCATATAATCATAATGCTCTTCTTACAGTGGTGTAATCCATTTACAAATCATAAGTGGGCAGTGAAGTGTCACAAGTGGCAGGAAAGCACTTCTATAAAGTGATATTCTCTGCACAGATGTTTTGGGTGCAAACAACAATAATTGTTAATATTCCATGGAGACCGAGGTCCTGAGCTTTAGCAGGAGTAGTTTATCAAGGGATTACTCAATCTCACAGTCAGCGAGGCCCTCCACTGTAATGGGATTAAGGACATGATGGATCAATCAATGTGGTCCAAGATTATGAACATGGCCAGAAAAAGCTCATAATTTAACTCACGATCTAGATGGCGTTCTGCAGGACCTAGTCCAAACCCAAGGCAAACTTTCTATCCAATGATGAGGGCGTGCGTGCATCGAGCCAAGCATGCCAAATGTTGGGGATATTTTTTAACATATATTTACAAATCAAGATGGCTCCCAAATTTCAAGAAGATGAATGCCAGGTCAAATCTTTTCCCCGGATATTTCCAAATGATGCTTTGCATCTTAAAACAAAGGACTTTAGTTAATAGAAGCACTAGTTTCCAGTACTCAAAATAGGCTATGGGTAAAAATTCTTCGAAGCCTGAGTTAGCCGTTCATCCTTTCCGAGTAAACAAAATCATCACACCTATCATTTTATTTCCTTGAGACATTTCAGTTTGTGGTGGACACTATTTAAATAATGACAATTATGATTTCAAGGTCTTTCCTAATAAATGTAAATCACTATTAACAGCAGATGAACCGACTGACATGAAATTGTCGCTCCTTTTAGAAAAAGCGATAACCAATGAAAAATGGGACTGACTTTAATGAGATATGGATCGGCTATCCTTGTGTAAAATGTAAGATATATTATTTCTACACTAGAACACTCTGAGGCAAATAAGACAATTCCCAAAACAGTCCAAGGATACAATAGAAGTGGTGAAGTGAAAGCCTGTATTTTTCCCATGTTTAATAAAATAATAACATATCTCAGAAACAATGGCTAACCGTATTTAACCAGCGACCAACCGAAGACTCAATTGGGGAAAAACTAAATACTTTCTTTTTCTTAATCAAAAAGGTGTCACCTTTACAATAGGTGCAGCAAGATGGTAGATAAATGTAACTCTTTTAAAATCACTCTTTTTCAATTGCCATGATTTGATCAGCACTGCAATATTGAACATGATGGAGAACTAGTTCCTCAATCTGATGGACTATCTGGGGTTATATATATTTCGGCTACACCTAACGTCAATATTGCTTTTATTTGTTTACAGTGAGCTAATGCGTTCATTTACTAATGTATTAGTTTAGACATGTTTGTAGTATGCATTGCATATTTCTTGTTGCTAGGAACTGAAAATGGATGGGACGAGTAACCAGATGGTTTGATCAAACAGGTATGATTATAGATTTTTTCTTTGAAGTGAAGTAACTAGGAGACAGGTTGTGAAGAAAGAGGGGAAGTGTTAACAGTGCTTTGGGTGGTACATGAGAAGCTTAGCCATTTTTTGCTGCTTTCCGGTTAGTAAAGTGCCTGACCAAGAATTAGGTCCAATATAACGTTATACTTCTTCCATACTCCAGAGCCCACGCGCCCTTTCATCAGCTATGATATGGTAAAAAGCTTAAGTGGGCCGTTCATTTGAATGGGTAATGTATCTACATAGAAGCTTAAGAATGGATTCTTAAAACTTTGTGCAAACAAAAGCCCAACATATGTGCGCCAAAATCAATTTACACAGGTATGGTCACAATCACAAAACACAGAATTGGGAATGTAGCTTTTTACCCTCACAAATGGGATAAGCCTTTACAGATATGCTGCAAGCATGGGGAGTAGTCACATTTGCAAGCTTAGCAGCAAGAGCATGCAGGTTTGCGGGTGTTCATGAGAAGATCCACGAGTTAACCCCTTCAGTGCCCATGACGAGATAGTCTCGTCATGGAGCGCGGTTGCGCTGTGCCCATGACGAGACTATCTCGTCATGAACCCCGCCCGCTAATGAAAGGCCCGGCACAGGGCAGGGTAAGGGCGGGGCACTGAAGAGGTTAAAGTTATGAACACCCAAAACCTTGTGGATTTTAGATATTTACCAGCTACTTGCTGGTAGTTTCTCAACCTGTAAACAAAGATTTAGTTATAACAGCAGCAGTAGTATGTTTCAAATGCGGAAACAGTGGGGAACACCCGCAACCTTCATCTGGGAATCAGGAAAAGGACTTCCCCATGAAGAATAAAAGAATCATAATTGATTTATATAGGAGTGATCTTGGAAAACTTTCTGGAAAGAGATTAGCTCAAATGTAGAAATATCCCTTCGGAGTAAGAGTATCCCCATGTTGCTAAAGGCCCACAAACCAGGCCCAAATAATTTAAATATAGTTAATTAACATTTAAAAGAGTCATTTTTAAATACTGGGTAAAATGTAAAATACCCCCAAATGGATCTAGTGCTTCTGGTATAGAAAGAAGATACAAAAATATGCTGACTTCCAAGGTCTCAACAGTATGGATTTCAGGTAAGCAGGACATGCTCAGGTCTACGACCACAATAAGGCCTTGTCTTTTACAGAATCATTTACAGTGACTGTAACATATTCAATACCATGTACTGGAAGAACATGTGCAAAGGAAGTAAACCTCATGTCTGCATGTATAAGGATGATCAGCTCTTTAGCAGCATGTGATTAAGGCACACCAAGACTCTTTGTCTCGGCGGGACACCTGTTGGGCAGTTGTGCGCTTTACAGATCCAATTTGATTTGTCCGTACCACAGCCAAAAAAGTCCTGCGCCAACTCAGACTCTCCATAACTAAAGGTGCAAACGTAGACGGATAAAGCAAAAAACTAGTGTGACCTTTTATTGGATTATGTAGGATTAATTAAAGGGCCTTATTTGGAGTTTGGGATACTATGTCAAACAGTATCCACCGTATTACAATGCACTTGTGACCCGTTTGACAGAGTGGCCCTAAGTTTTTCACAAGACCCTCCACACTTTATAGTGGCTTACACAATACTCAACTCAGTAGCAATGGTGAAATTAGGTCAGCAGAAAACAAAAAAGTTATGCAACGTGAATCCTGTGGCACGGTGAGAACTGGTCCCACTTCTGGGCATATCTATCACACTTAGGGTGTTGCACAGAGGAAATCAAAAAAGTGATTGGTGGATTGCTTGAATTAATCTCAGCCATTGTTATCTGGGAGTACCAACCGAAACACATTCCTTCTGAATCTATTTAAGTTTTTTCTGCATCTTATATGCATGTATATATGTATGGGTATTTCTATAGTAAGAACCTAGCTAAAAGGCAGCAAAGCGCTGTACACGATTAAATACAAGCATAAAGTCAATGCGCAGTAGTTGCTTTGTAGAATGTTAATACATTGTGTAGTATTGTTCTTTAAATAGGTGTATGTTCAACTCTTTCAAAGAATGGAGTAGTATCGGGGCAGTCCTGATGGACACAGGGATGTAGTTGAAGATCCTGGATACACAGATGGAAAAGGCCTCCTGCCTTGTTTTTTTTTCCTTTTTACACTTCTTAGTCTCCAGTCTGATGGAGTTCTGGCTGCGGCTGTGCCAAGAACGGACAGCTGCAAGATAAGCTGGGTGCTGGTCATGATGGCTTTGTAAATGATGCAGTACATGTAGCAAATAGAAGTCTCTATCTCCTAACATGTTGTTAGTAGTGCAGAGACTCAAAAGCACACAAGCCTTTCCTAAACATCCCCAGGCTGGTGAGGGACATTTGGACAAAAATAAGACTCCAAGTAAGATGGCACATGTTTTTAACTCCGCTTATTTTGCTGCCGTCAGTCTGTAAGTAAGGCACACCCACTTCCCCTCCGACCCTTTCCTGCCACCACAATCCCATAAGTGGGCAAGACCCAAAGCTACTAAGAATCCACTATTTTAATAATGAGGATCTGGCGTGGCTAGCGCTGTGACTGTGACAATCATTATGGAAACATTGCAAATGGACCATACTAAATCATACACCACCATGCCACAAATACATAAAAATACCTTGTGCTTCTTGTACATAGCCGCAAACTCAAGGCAATGCATTCACAGATGCCCAAGGATTCTGCCACAGCAGGGAGTGCCATGTGTTCATAAAACACTTTTTTAATATAGTGTCAGTTTTCATGGTTGCACCTCAATTCCAGCATGATATTGAGCAGTCAATGACCACATCATGAATACAAGCACATGTAGCGTACAGCGTCCACACAGTTGGATGTAGTACTTAAATTTACATAGGTCGCATCCAGGTGCAAAGGCAAGCAAATGCAGAGACACTTTTTATCAGTAAACAACAACACAGTTATAAACAACAGCCCACTCATGGCACAGAGTAAGCTGTATGAAGAATCTGGCACATTGTGTCAGAATTGGATATAAAAGGAATGACTGGAAAATGCTTGTACAGCACATTTGTAAACACCAACCATTTTTGCAATTGAGAAAATAAAAAAGGATTAAATGGAGACATGCCTATGGACTTTAGTAGGAATATAAAAAGGAACAAACATGTTGGTGAAAGTCGCAATTCTAGGAAAAGTGGCCCCTGTTGTCTCATAAAACAGGCTATATTGACACATTCTTCGCGAGCCTGTTCAAGAACAGATGAGACTGCTATATTCTTGATATCGGGCCTCATGAATAAAAAAATTAAAAAGAAACCTAAACTACTCCCATTTGCACAGATCGTTAATAGCACTGGTGACTGGTAAATCTTGGTTCCGTTAATTTTTTTTTCCTGTCCATTCTCACTGATGAGGACTCTCTTAACACATTAAGATAGTCACATACTTTTCATTTATAACATACCCTTTGCTATGTTGTGTTTCTCTTTTCTTACCTGATTTTTAACTGCTTGCACTACTTTTTTACATTTTGTTAGCTGTAGTAAAACAGTCGGTAAAGCTAACCTGTTCCCTACAGAAGTAAACGGAAATCTTACTACATATATTTAGTTTACAAATTGTGGGGCAGACATTTTACAAAACAGACAATGCTATTTTTTAATGTAGATGAAGTGTGCTAAATGAATACACAAATAATTGCACTTTTCCCCGATTTCATATGGGTAGTTCCTAATTTCTAAAAAATATTTTATGAGCTGCATTGAAAAATAATAAGATATTTTCTAAACATTTTTATCTGAGTGATACATTTTCGTCTTTCACTTATAAGCATTCTGTTTTACACCTTGTAATAGGGTCTAGGCACTAAAATGAAAGTACAATTGTTGTTGCATAAATGTTAAAATCAAATCAAATGTATGACTGTTCAATCTGCCCGTAGTGGATTAAGAGTAAATGTGCTCTAAATTGAGTGTAATACTAATGGATCGCTTTGTAATATACTGATTAGCAATTAAAATTTCAGGGTGATTTTAATTATTGTAGTGATTCAAAACCTCAAATGGGGTGAATATTTTGAAAATGGAGAGCTGCAGAATGCTCTTATGTTACGTGAATTTCCCCATTTGAAGTTTGTGGAGGATTACCAAATGGTTGTTGAGGGGCGCTCGTGTCATCAATCTTCTGTATTCAATCTTAACCCTTATCCCACAGTTGAATCAAAGTGGTGGCCCCGTCATCTAAATTATATACGCAAAGTAAATGGTGGCTTACAGAAACAAATAAATTAAATACCAAACTGCAAAGTTCAGAACAGTCTGTATAATGAAACAGGATCTGATGAGAATCATCCAAAGTAGTAAATCATCAAGAGCGCACGGGCCAGATGTATGCTTCACTATCTTAAATACAGCTACTAAGTGGTGGAGCTCAATCTCTGCTGGCTTTAGACACCCATTCAGCCTAAGTATTTTCTTCTTAGCGCTCCCTTTGCATAATAACTTTTAGGTGGGCTGATATGATGTGCTAATCATCACAGAGTATACTGATGCACTCATTAGTGAGTATTTTAAAGTAATGCTGCTATTCGCCAATGCACCAAAGTTACTCCTTTCACCCGGTGAGATGCTAGTTGAGTCTCCTTATTATTTTTCCTCTAATTTTAGTGTTTTAAGCAAACAATGAGCTAAATCCATATACATCTTTATAATACCTTCTTTTCATTCAATTATTTTGATTTCTTTTTCAATATAATGTTCTGGGATGCAAAAAAAAAAAGACAGTCCCAGCAGCATGTTTTTTCTACTAATACCATTAGGATCTTTTTTTCTAACAACCTTGTCTTACTTATTGGTAATGTCTACTTATACAATAATGATCTATTCACATCCTTTAATAATCTCATATGAGCGGTTTACTGATTTTTGACCCTTTTCTTTAAACTTTGCCTCTAGACACTCAATACCACATCACCTAAAACACACACTTTATTTTTTTCACTGTGTCCCGAGACATCTCAAGACTCAATTAAGATTCCTGAAGTGTTGGCACAGCCTACCCCGTTTCATCCGTTAGCTGCCTGCTTGTGACAGTACACCAGTGTCCACAGAAGGTTAAACCCTTGCCTCTGTGCAAGTCTATGGACAATATCCCATTTGCTGCAACTAGGTACACACTTATATGCTTTTATAAATAGAAGAAAATGGTACAAAACGTACCATTTAAACAAAATGGTATAGAAAAGAGAAAGAGAACCATAGAAAGGGCATGTTGAAAGTAAAGTGACTGTAATTGGATAGATTGGCACTAAAGTAGGAGCCATTCTCTCAGTACAAACCAATTCTCACCCATACATAATATTTACAGAGGTTATAATTGGCTTCTGACCTGGTGTGGTCTAGTCCATTAATCTCTGCACGTGTAGAGTGTTGACACTACTCCATTATTACACTGCACATTTTGACGTTTATATGGTGTTTTAGATGCCTTCTTCGCCAGCACTGCAGTGATTAAAAAATGCCCATCCTATTCAGGAAAAGAATGGCTTTGGTCCATTAAACATGTAGCTATGTGCAAAGAAATACTGTCCCATCAGACTTGCCTGTTCAGTAACTTATATAATACAAAATGATCCTTGTGACGGCATCCCAAAATTTCTCTGTGTCACCATCCCACAGAACATATCCAGAATCTGCACGTTCCGGTCAGCTAACACGTCTTGGATTTGCCACGATCCGAAGATCTTTCTAACCTCTTCCATTTAACACTGAGGTTCTTGCAAAATGTTGTTTAGTTTGACCTCTGCGGAAAACCCTGCAACATAAGAAGAAAAAATAGTGAACACCCCTGGGAGAAAAATTGCAACTCACTGCTCAATTGGCTTAGCTGAGTTAGGTACGCACCTTTTTCATTTCATTTGTAATTATTCACTGTGAACAGTTACTGTCAAATGTTAACAAGCATTGAAAATGCAATAGGTCTCGTCTTTGATTAAGTTAAAGCCATTTGCTTTAGTAATGGTATTGTATAGCAAAGCAAATGGCTTTAACTTAATGAAAGGCGAGACCTATTGCATTTAAAATGCTTGTTCTATTCGTCTAACTCTCCCATGCCCTCTCCCCCTACAATCCTTGCCAAACATCCCTTCTACCTGCAACTATCGTTAGTGAGGGCCAAACAGCCTTATCTGCTCTGTAAAGCCTCGACGTGGTGGTGGTGGACGTGGTAGTGGTGGTGGACATGGTGGTGGTGGATGTGGTGGTGGTGATGGGTGTGGTGGTAGACGTGGTGGTGTTGGACGTGGTGGTGGAGGATGTGGTGGTGTACGTGGTGGTGTACGTGGTGGTGGACGTGGTGGTGGTGGACGTGGTGGTGGTGGTGGACGTGGTGGTGGTGGACGGGGTGGTGGTGGTGGACGGGGTGGTGGTGGACGTGGTGGTGGTGGACGTGGTGGTGGTGGACGTGGTGGTGGTGGACGTGGTGGATGTGGTGGATGTGGTGTTGGTGGACGTGGTGTTGGACGTGGTGTTGGTGGTCGTGGTGTTGGCGGACGTGGTGTTGGTGGACGTGTTGGTGGATGTGGTGGTGGACGTGGTGGTGGACGTGGTGATGGACGAGGTGATGGACGAGGTGGTAGACGTGGTGATGGTGGTGGATGTGGTGGAAGAGGTGGTGGTGGACGTGATAGTGGTGGTGGATGTGGTGGTGGACATGGTGGTGGTGGATGTGGTGGACGTGGTGGTGGATGTGGTGGACGTGGTGGTGGTGGTGGACGTGGTGGTGGGAGTGGTGGACAGGGTGGTGGTGGACATGGTGGTGGACGTGGGAGTGGTGGACGTGGTGGTGGTGGTGGACATGGTGGTGGTGGACATGGTGGTGGTGGACATGGTGGTGGTGGACATGGTGATGGTGGTGGACGTGGTGGTGGACGTGTTGGTGGTGGTGGACGTGTTGGTGGTGGTGGACGTGGTGGTGGTGGACGTGGTGGTGGTGGAGGACATGGTGGTAGTGGTGGATGTGGTGGTGGTGGATGTGGTGCTTTGGAGGTGGATGTGGTGGTGGACGTGGACGTAGTGGTGGACGTGGTGGTGGTGGACGTGGTGGTGGTGGACATGGTGGTGGTGGACATGGTGGTGGTGGACGTGGTGGTGGTGGACGTGGAGGTGGAGGACGTGGTGGTGGAGGACGTGGTGATGGTGGTGGACGTGGTGATGGTGGTGGACGTGGTGATGGTGGTGGACGTGGTGATGGTGGTGGACGTGGTGATGGTGGTGGACGTGGTGATGGAGGTGGTGGCCGTGGTGATGGAGGTGGTGGCCGTGCTGGTGGTGGACGTGGTGGTGGGGGACGTGGTGGTGGGGGACGTGGAGGTGGTGGACATGGTGGTGGACGTGGTGGATGTGGTGGTGGACGACTATTGGGTAGGAAGGTGCTGGCAGAATGCGGAAGGAGAGGAGGATCTCGAAGGGGGCACATGGGAGAGCAGAAAGAGGCCAAATATTAGAAACAAAGAACGACGAGTAGATAGGACATGAAACAGATTTAACGGGGTGGTCCCTTCTTATAGCGCATGTGAATGTTCCTGAGCACCCCGTTTTTAGTAAACAGGGGGACCATGGGGAGATTAATTGATTAATCACACATGATGATCGCGTGCAATTAATAACGCATGATGATCGCGTGTGGCAGCTGGTGTTGTTCGAGTCACGGCGTTGGCTTACCAATGTGTGATTCTGGGCAAATTAGTTAATCTCCTGTGCCTTCTAAAAGGCAATGTGCCTTCTAAAAGGCAATGTGTTCCTGTGTGAATGTGCTCTTGTGTAATGTAACTGGGTGTCTTGTAAAGGTCTCTACTACTCTTGAGTTCATTTTGCGCTGTATGAGTTTGCTAAACAAACAGCCAACAGACCTTGTAGAGCAAGAGCCTATTATATCCGTTCATGTAGCGCACGCACAGCAACGAGGGCTCTGTACAGCCCAGTATTGCACACTACACAACAAACAAATATCCGTTCATGTAGGGCACGCACAGCAATGAGGGCTCTGTACAGCCGAGTACTGCATTTAAAATTTAAAGCGCATTACAGCGCAATGCTCCGTTAATAAAATTAAAAAAAAACGTTGTGCCTGCAGTGAGAGTGGCTGACAAAGAAAAGAAACAAGATTGCGGCCACATCCAGTCCAGCATCCCGCAGCCTGCCCTAAACCCAGGATCACAATGGCCGGACATCACGCAGAGTAAAAGGGAAAGAAAATAGCATAGTAAGCAGGAGGCAGTGTGCACACGTCCACAATAACGCTGCTAATGCCTTTGCTGCAGATGAAGGTCCGATTCCACTAGGAGAACAAGCGCGGTCCCGAAAGTGAAAGAGGACCGCGCTGCAGCCGGAGCATGGGGATCTCTTGTCTTTATGGGGCCATATGTTTCTAATTAGAAACACATGGCCCCATAAAGATAAGAAAGTGCTTTGCGACACCAGCAAAGCAGGCGACCCAATCCGGCTCGGAGGCCAACGGGTGTACAGAAAACCCTAATTTCCAATGGCAGGCCACCGTTTAGCATAAACTGTGACGCCAGCCAATGGAAATGAGGGGCGGGGCTTAAAGCCCTTTTCTAAAACTCCTTGTACACCATAAATCTCGACAAGGCGAGCAGCGCTTTGCACTGCAACGCCATGCAAGACCTAAAAATGGAGAGTTCAGGGAAGTACAGTAAACCATAAATTCCTATCTGTGTCAACCAAAGCAGCAGAAGCATTGTTGTCTGATATTATTTGACAGTGTGTTCAGATGAAGGTGCTATAAGGGAGTACCAACTTCTATGGCTGCCAACTTCATGCATCGCATGTGCAGACTGCCAGTGGTATGCCCATCAGTGTATTTAGTTACAAGTAGACCTGGGCGTAATTTTAATTACTCTGGCGTAATCAGAGTAATTTCGGTAATTCCACATTCTTTTTGTAGCGGAATTATCGATAATAACGCAATTACGCCTGCTCGCATAATTAAGAGCAATTTGGGGCACACTTAGAGACCATGAATGCAATAAGCGCTGTTTCTTAATGCCATTTTGGATGAAAGAGTGCATTTTCTGTGCTAAACAAATCGCATTTAATACCGGGAGTAAGTTGGGGGGGGGGGGGGTGAACTCTATCCCAACAGCACAATTTAGCTCTATTTCTTAGCGCAGAATGCCTTTTTACGCTCATTTTGGACCCGAGAGAGGGGTTTTGCGATAAGAAAATAGTGCTGAATGCCAGTGGTAAGTTGGGTGAAAATTCTATCCTAAGAGCACGCAAGCGTGAGCGGCTGTTCACACTTGCTATTCATGTTATGTTCCATCAAGTGCTATTTCGTTGCACAAAATGCATTCTTGAGCCCATTTTGGACGCAAAGAGGCATTCTTTGCACTAATGCGGAATTACTCTTCTTGCATAATCAAGCGTACTCACTTGCAATTCTGTGTGATTATGCAAGACTGAATTAAGCGAGTTATGCCCACCCCTAGCTACAGGGACTGTTAGCAGAAGAATGAGTTAAGTTTTCATAGCATCATCCACTCTGCTCCGTTCAGGAAAGTGAACACTTTGAGTGGGTTTCTATATTACAGGTTTCTCATAATGTCTTCTGTAATACTGTACTTCTAGCATAGAAAAAATAGGCTTTCACTAATGGGTAGGATGCAATATCACTATCTCCATTAACTATTCCTTTACTCCTGGGCTAACCACCTAATGCACATATAAAATACCCCCTCCTGAGTTAGCCCTGCTACGCCTGGGTATTTTTGCTATTGCCCTGGAAAAGGGTAGGGGTAATGGAAGCAGCTTTAAAATGGTTGCAACCCTGCCTTACTTAGCTGTAGATTGGGTACCTAGTTTCATTCACTCTTATGGAAACTTGTGGAGTACCACAGAGCTCCTCTCTTTCTCTACCACTTATCTGCAGGCATCCTTTGGAATAGTTGCTGAGGAATTACTAGGTTAATTTTCAGATGTTTGTTGGCGTTATCCAAATGTATGTCCTCGTACATAATGACCACAGCTGTTGCGCAAAGATCATCAATGGATGAAAGATAGACTGCTCTCTGTAAACAAAGGTAACCCCGATTTACCGGTCCTATGTGGGACTAATTTCGACTTTTTCACCATCTACTGTCGTGTATGCCTAATAGTGTCTCCAACCGGAGCTTAGCAAGTAAAAACCTGGCAGTAATCTTGGATGCGTATCTCAACTCTACTTCCTTGATCAACAGCATGGTGCCGGCTGTTCCTTTTCAGCTTTCCACGCTTTCAAACTCAATACTGCTGCAGCTAATCTGAGCCCTTGAAGCGCGACTTCATTCATGCGCGTCGATATGGTCATCAATTCTGGGACAAGCATGTTTACACTATATGTTATTGGAATTTCAGCTACAGGGAGATGAAGAGACTTGCCCAGACATCTCTTTAGCAATTATCAGTGCTGTGACTGGAGAGACCATTCCAAGGTCAGCATCTTGGCCACAATGTAGCACAACTTACTTATTTGCTTGGGAAGCATCTCTCTCAACCTTCTGCACATCCAGGTGACAAAGGTGCCACCTGTGCCTGCATATCACAGAACATTATTCACTGAACCAGGATCTGCAGAGGCTAAAAACCCAGAAAGCAATGGCAGTTTCGACAGAATGAGGAGTAGCTTCATAGAGGAGTTTGGGGTTTTCACAATAGATTGCCCTGGGAGTGGACATTGTCAGTGGGGGGGAACATCTACACTGTGTGGCTTTGAGGTTATTAACTTGTGATGTCCTTTCCCAAAGTCATTGCACTAATAAAGTATGTCTGAAAGGCACATTCAACACCCCTATTGTTTGCTGAAGGGGAAAGCAGAAGGTATATCAGTAAAAACATGTTTTCCTTAAAAAAAAAAAAACACATAATATAGAAAAACAGAAAGGCAATTGAACATTGACCCTAATCTTACCACTGGGAGTTTCCTACTTTATTACAAACTTGAAAGTACGTGCACAACCTTGTGTTGAGTCACACGTTGTAGTAAGGTATCCCGTGCCTCCTGGGTATCACTCACTTAACTCGAGTGAAAATTTAAACGAACTGGTTGCACCCCCACTATCGTGGGGTATGTCCCCAGGGCACTGGTGTTGTTGCCTCCTATGGAGGTTAATATGCTGTCCCAAATTTTCTCATTAAGAGAAAATTTGGTAAAACATATTTGCCCTGGGGACATACCCCACGACAGTCTGGGTGCAACCAGTTTCCGACTTTAGACACATTCACCAGTCGAGGGATTGTGGACAACTGGGATGTGGTAGCCGCACACCTATGTGTTGTCAAAAAAAGCAATTGGGTCAGGCTGGTCATCTAAATTCCATACAAGGTGCCTAGTGGGAAACTCATATCTGTTTGAAAGAGCCTTCACATTAAGGATGAAAATATGAGGTAACTGTAAACGCAGCAGTTTTCTACACTCAGATATGGGTTCTCAAGCGGTTTGTGTGTCCAAGCTTAGTTTAATGCAGTGCTGTGGTACATTTGGATAGTGTCAACATTATTCTCCTACATTTTCTTCAAGTGCTTTTCCTGCACCAAGACCTTGTACCTTATTCCTTATATAGAACACCATTCAAATTGGGTGTTTTTCTGAATAGTTCCTGTGCACCTAACACGAATTGGACCTATTTTAGTAATCTCAGATTGTCTCTCAAGGTATTTCCTCACAACGTGTCTTTCTGTGCACAATCCAGAGTAACATCGCCTGCCTTAAATGGCACATTATGTTATATTGTATTATTATTATTATTATTATTTTTTGTGGTATATTACTGCCTTGTGTCAAACTCTGTGATGCAGGTATCAATAACACAGGAGAGAGGGAACAATAACAGAATGAAAACAAAGGTCACGGTTTCCAGTAAAAGCATTATCATACAGCGCTGACCTGGTAGCGTCGCGGGCTTCACATCACACCGCTGCTATGTCTCCATCTCTATGGAAATGGCCGAACTTCCGTGATAAGCTGCAATAGTCAAATAAAAAGATTGCAAATAGTTGCAAGATAAGTAATTTCTCTTATTGCCACCACAAACCAGTATTTTAATCCTGGTGCAAAGAGATAGAAAAACAAGTGGCTTCCCAACAAACACAAAGCAGACATTTCTTACCTCTAAAGGGATTTCCTAGTTGACAGGGAAGGATTCTGTATTTAATTAGTGAACAACCCACCAGTGTTTTTGACCACTCTCAGCATGTAAAAACCACAAGCGTACCTCAGTCGGTATTCAGCATGGGTGGAACCGACCATTCAAGAGTCGTACGCAGAAATGCTATTTCCAACTGCAAAGCGTCTACAACATCTGCAGAGTTTACGCATGACGCCTAGGTGGGTATCTATAAGTGTTCCCAGATGAGAGTTGGGAGAATGAGAACAAAATGCAACACAAATGGATTGAACAGTCATAACTGTGTGGGTTTTCACCAACATCTTCAAAGTCTTTATCACACTTCCCTCCACTGCTAAGTTAAATACTGAGGTAACCACATGTAAGCAGTGAACTAAGTCTGGCTTACACACCATAAGGAAATTCTCTGTACACAAAATGCTTCCTAATAATAAAATGAAGGAATTTGAATACATTTGAATCAATTTCAGTTTTTTCATTAAGCTAGCGAGTTGGAATTTATTCCACAGTCTGGAGACTCCATGCCTGTTAGGTTAGGAACATTAGACATACTCCAGCAAAGTTACAAAGACCATACATTTCCTTCTTATGATGTTTTGAGAACTGTATAAAGGATCTCTATAAATGCAGCACCGATTGGAGAAAGATAGTAGCTCTGAAATGCACAGTCCTTGCTAATGCATCCCAAGGTTAACAGCTTTTCTGGAAATCGAAACCGAGATATGTTTTGGAGCTCCAGACCTTGAAACATTCCTGGACACTGGAGGGCCTGCTGCTCTCTCCAGCCATGGTGTTGGACCAGATTCATAAACATTTAACTTATGACTTTAAAATTTTGGTTTTAGTGTTGAAATTGTGACTCATAGAATCAGGATTTCAATATTATGCCAGATATGACTGCACAAAATCTGTCAGTACAGTATGCATTTGCTGTTGTAAGCAGAGGGATAAAGATCAGAGCATGGGACTGGACTCTGGGACATGGAGGATTTTAAGAAATGGCTTTTCAAGTTCAAATATAGTAATAAAAAACTCTGATTAATTTTGCAGATCGGCAAAAGTTGCTCCAAGCAGAGGGTGTAGGTGAAGGGATTTCTCTGCATGGAAACGTTTTCCATATGGAGGCAAACTGGGAAAGAAATGGAGAAAATGCAGATTATCCTAACAATAAACGTGCAGATTACCTGGAAATTTACGATTTTCATAGCATTTTTGGCATTCTTTGGGGATTGTTTTAAAACAGGCCTCTTGTCTGAACATTAATGCATCCTGATGTCTTCAAGTATAGAGTGTTTCATCGCCGGAGAACCGGAATAAAGTAGAAATCGCAGTTATCACTCATGAAGCTGTATAACATGCCAGAGAATCGGCCTACAGTATAAACCACAACAATCACTTGTGGATCTATATAACACACCAGAGAGTCGGCTTATACTAAAAAACCACAACAATCAATCATGGCTCTCTATAACATACCAGAGATTCGGCTTACAGTACAAACCACAACAATCAATCATGGATCTCTATACGCACACCAGAGTCGGCCTACAGTACAAATCATAACAATCACTCATGGATCTCCATACACACACCAGAGAGTCGGCTTACACTAAAAACCACAACACTCAATCATGGATCTCTATACGCACACCAGAGTCGGCCCACAGTACAAATCACAACAATCACTCATGGATCTCCATACACACACCAGAGAGTCGGCCTACAGTACAAATCACAACAATCACTCATGGATCTCTATACACACATCAGAGAGTCTGCCTACAGTACAAATCACAACAATCACTCATGGATCTCTATACACACACCAGAGAGTCTACCTACAGTACAAATCACAACAATCACTCATGGATCTCTATACACACACCAGAGAGTCTACCTACAGTACAAATCACAACAACCAATCATGGATCTCCATACACACACCAGAGAGTCGGCCTACAGTACAAATCACAACAATCACTCCTGGATCTCTATACACACACCAGAGAGTCTACCTACAGTACAAATCACAACAATCACTCATGGATCTCTATACACACACCAGAGAGTTGGCCTACTGTACAAATCACAACAATCACACATGGATCTCTATATACACACCAGAGAGTTGGCTTACACTAAAAACCACAACACTCAATCATGGATCTCTATACACACACCAGAGAGTCGGCCTACAGTACAAATCACAACAATCACTCATGGATCTCTATACACACACCAGAGAGTCTACCTACAGTACAAATCACAACAACCAATCATGGATCTCCATACACACACCAGAGAGTCGGCCTACAGTACAAATCACAACAATCACTCCTGGATCTCTATACACACACCAGAGAGTCTACCTACAGTACAAATCACAACAATCACTCATGGATCTCTATACACACACCAGAGAGTTGGCCTACTGTACAAATCACAACAATCACACATGGATCTCTATACACACACCAGAGAGTTGGCTTACACTAAAAACCACAACACTCAATCATGGATCTCTATACACACACCAGAGAGTAGGCCTACAGTACAAATCACAACAATCACTCATGGATCTCTATACACACACCAGAGAGTCGGCCTACAGTACAAGTCACAACAATCACTCATGGATCTCTATACACACACCAGAGAGTCTACCTACAGTACAAATCACAACAACCAATCATGGATCTCCATACACACACCAGAGAGTCGGCCTACAGTACAAATCACAACAATCACTCCTGGATCTCTATACACACACCAGAGAGTCTACCTACAGTACAAATCACAACAATCACTCATGGATCTCTATACACACACCAGAGAGTTGGCCTACTGTACAATTCACAACAATCACACATGGATCTCTATACACACACCAGAGAGTTGGCCTACTGTACAAATCACAACAATCATAGATTGATCTCTATATACACACACACACACCAGAGAGTCGGCCTACAGTACAAACAACAACAATCAATCATGGATCTCTATACACACACCAGAGAGTTGGCTTACACTAAAAACCACAACACTCAATCATGGATCTCTATACACACACCAGAGAGTAGGCCTACAGTATAAATCACAACAATCACTCATGGATCTCTATACACACACCAGAGAGTCGGCCTACAGTACAAATCACAACAATCACACATGGATCTCTATACACACACCAGAGAGTTGGCTTACACTAAAAACCACAACACTCAATCATGGATCTCTATACACACACCAGAGAGTAGGCCTACAGTACAAATCACAACAATCACTCATGGATCTCTATACACACACCAGAGAGTCGGCCTACAGTACAAATCACAACAATCACTCATGGATCTCTATACACACACCAGAGAGTCTACCTACAGTACAAATCACAACAACCAATCATGGATCTCCATACACACACCAGAGAGTCGGCCTACAGTACAAATCACAACAATCACTCCTGGATCTCTATACACACACCAGAGAGTCTACCTACAGTACAAATCACAACAATCACTCATGGATCTCTATACACACACCAGAGAGTTGGCCTACTGTACAATTCACAACAATCACACATGGATCTCTATACACACACCAGAGAGTTGGCCTACTGTACAAATCACAACAATCATAGATGGATCTCTATATACACACACACACACCAGAGAGTCGGCCTACAGTACAAACAACAACAATCAATCATGGATCTCTATACACACACCAGAGAGTTGGCTTACACTAAAAACCACAACACTCAATCATGGATCTCTATACACACACCAGAGAGTAGGCCTATAGTACAAATCACAACAATCACTCATGGATCTCTATACACACACCAGAGAGTCGGCCTACAGTACAAATCACAACAATCACTCATGGATCTCTATAACACTTAACAGAGTTGGCGTACAGTACAATCTACAACAATCACTCGTAGATCTCTACAGTATGACTGAGATGGACTACAGTACAAAACACAAAAATCACCCATGGATCTCTATAACAGGCCAGAGAGTCGGCCTATAGTACCAGCCACAACAATTGCTCATGGGTTGCTATTTTTCACAACAGAGAATTAGAACCAGCATGTTCCCAAGTGAAATCAGCATGTTGCCAAAAGACTGGAGCTATACTGACAAGACATCTGAACCTAGAGACTAGCTTCTGTTTGGAAGAGTTCACTGGAACTACAACTTTGGAAACTACTGTGTTAGAGTGCCAGGCGACACATCTAAAGAAAGTAAAATCAGCTCAGAAAGTCATGTTGACATTCCTAAAGTAAGTGGCCCAACTCTCCAGTCCTGGCAACTACAAAAATCTGGACTGGGGTGCTCTTGTGAATACTGTTGGTGCGCTGCTCTGGTCTAGTGGTCACTTTTGATAACCTGTTCTTTTGAGAGTTGCTTTACCACTCATTCATCACAGGCTATTTTTCTCAAATTGCCATTTAATCTCTTTATCTTTTTGTGTTAATTGCTGTACCATTTAATTTTATCTTTTAAATTGGACTTTTTCAGGACGTTGAACTTTATATCTATTTAAAAGAACTGTTGTTTTTGAGTTGTTAACTCTCTTTTTTAATGGAGATTTACCTTGTAACCCAGCCCAGTACTGTGTAATAAATACTTTAAAGTTACAAACAGGAAACTCTGGCAAGAGTCACACTTTTATATATTTTATCAAACCACAGACTAGGTAGTCCTAAGAAGATCCTTCTTCCATTTGAATGGAGAAGTATTAGCTGCTAAAGAGTAACTTTCACTAATTTAAGTCTCCATCACTTGCAATGCATGGTATTGTCTGTGCAACCTGCTAAGTTCTTAATTTATTTCTATTCATTAGTGATTTACAAAGCGTGCAATTTCCCTTCAAAATAGATTTTGCGCAGAAAGACACAAAGTCATATGCTTTCAACTCAGGACTTTTCTATCCCTTCACTACAGGGGATTCTGTGCGAAAATACTTGTTAGTGAACTGAAATTGCACAACACTCAAATATGTAAAAAATGGTTGAAATCTAACAGAGGAAACCTTCAAGACTACCCTCGTCCCTAAAAAAATGCTTTATTCCTCGGAGTGGATACCATCTTAAATATCAGACGATTCTATTCCCTCATGTGTGAGGCCTCCGACGAGTGCCCATTCTGGCTGAATCTCGCTTGACATGGTTAAAGCATATGGTACCTTAAATTGGAACTACATGTGCAGAGTACTACACCTATTCAGATTCGGAGTTGATCAGACTGGCAAGAGTTAGAACCTGGCAGCATATATCCAATCAATTCTAACTTTGGTGAGGTAGGACTGCCCCCAATTCTCTTTGCCCTCCTCCTTGACCCTTTTTTCTCATAAGGTCTGAAACTTGGGACAGGGGTGCAGCATACCTTTCAGTGAGCGAACACAGGCCCACAACCTGTACACGGATGATATGCTCATATATGTGCAAGGTTTACAGTGGGCATGACTGCTATTGCTGGAGCATTGCGAGTTCGGTGCTCTTTCTAGGTTACAAGTTAATTATAGCAAATCTTCGATCTTTCCCCTCAGAAAGAACACGCTGGAGCAGAAGACCCACCTTGGTGAGGACCGACTGGCCTGGGCCTCCGCTACTTTAAGATATCTTACCATTCAAATATATCATGAACAAATGGATACCCTGGAAGGGAACCTGGGCAGAGCAGTGAGATCGTTCCGATCGTAGACCCAGTTCTGTACCACCCTCCGTCTGTTTATGGCTGGCTGAGTAGTCCTGTCACAGATGATGATGCTCTCTCGCTTTTATATTTCTTTGCAAATCTCCCAGTATTGGTCCCCATTCCCCCAGGATTTTCTGAGATCTTGAGTCCCTTTTGGTGGGATTAATAGTGGGCTAAAGGATTGGTAGAGTTGTACTACATAAGGTCAAGCTGCCACCATCGGGGGGGGGGGGGCATGGGAGCGCCTGACTTACGAGACTACTACCTGGCAGTGCAGCTCCAGTGGGTGGCATACTGGTTCGCTGGGTACCATCACGAGGAGACAAGAATACTGCATGCCCAGATACGCAATGGTGCCCTACAGAGCACACTATTCCCCGGCGTTTTGTGTTCTGGCCTTTACTCCCGTCTACGGCCCACAGCTGCTTGAAGCATAGCTTCCCCCAAAGTGGCTCGACCAAGCTGATACTCTCTACTTCTCCCGCTTAGGAAGAACCGAGAATCGGATGTGCACCCACTACTCGATACACTACATAGCATTGAGCATGGTTGGTGCCTTATCACATGGGTTTACAAAACATTCTAATGGGACCCCTCCTTTGCACTACCTCCCTTAAGGCACCAATAAGAGATATCTCTGGGGCTCAATGACTCTGGTTGAGATTCCTCAGATATCACTGTGATATCCCCAGGAATGCCAAATTCATACACTTTAATATCCTCAAATGTCCCTACTTAACCCCCACAGGCTACACTTGGTTTACCAGCTGTGACGGACGTTTGTAAGCGATGCTGACCATCTCCATGCATATGATGTGGTCTTGCTCATTGCTACAACAATATTGGAGAAAGGTGCTACATGAATATCTAGCAAGCTACTAAGCGATCAGATGTTACCAATGCTCAACGCTGCTTGTTGGGACTGTTCCCTAGACCTACAAATAAGAAGGACACTATGGGATTTATAGATTTGTCTCTCCTTTTAGCTAACATAGCCATGCCAATGAGGTAAGTTCCCACTCCCTCCCCTGCTTTTACAGTGGAGAAAGGAAGTTATAAGGTGGGTAAGTGTGGAGAGTACGCCCATACACAGGGAAAAAAGGAGAGGTCTGCACAAGTACACATTAGCAGAGTTCTGGGACACAATCCTACATGATTTTAAGGAGCACACCAATAGTGACACCAGACCGCAGTGGGCCTCCTACTTATGATACGGAGTCATACCTGGGTGATCTCTCACCCATGCTATAAAATGAAGGTGACCCTCTAACCCCTATGGTATCATTTATATATCTTTCTCCACATGACCTAGTAAGTCCCAGCAAAAGGACTAGTTCCAGAGGCTCTAATCAATGTTATGTCTGTAGGAGGGCAGGATGCATAATCTCTTTCCTTTTCCTGATGATAGGTTACTGTGGGAATGGGCAGTTTATAGAGATTTATTATAGAGTTTCCTAGGCCTCTCTGGTAGGCAGGCCTCATTTGCAATAATAATCCTGAAAACTCCTGCAACACCATTGTGTTTACCGATTTACATTGTGTAACAGATATGCTGCCTTAGGATGTAAGTACAATGCTAACATGACTTGTATGTTCTTTTAAGCCATTCAAAATATATATATTTTTTTAAATGAAAAACAGAAATATTTTAAAAAGACATGTGGGCATCATAGCCTAGCTTGCTACAGCTATGCATTCTATCAGAGACAAATGAAACTTCTGTGGAAAATAGCAGAATCCTCTAGATGTCAATTGTTAGCACACTATGTGCATAAACATAATTATTGTCATTTCATACCTGTCTCTCCTGATATTCAAAGACCTTGTATGTCAGTCTGAGAGGAAGTGGTACGCCTTGCACCACTAAGTGAGAACAGCACTGACAAAGACCAGATAATGTAAAGAGGACGGGGAAAACGAAGCTTAAATCCCACCTTCTAAGAAGTTAGCAGTTTAGGGATATGATCAATAGATTTATTGAGCATGTTTAATTTCAATCACTACCCCAACCGGAAATCATCCAGGATGTAGATATTTGTTTTTAAAATGCTTGACTCAGAAACAGTAGCCAAAGTTCCTTGCAGAATGGATTGCTCGTCTGGAATTTTAAGAGTTGGATGGAGGCCTCATCAAACCAGAGTCCAAGATTAACTCAAACAAAGTCATCCTTTCAAAGGCTGCCATTTGGTATTCATATCAGTGAAAGAGGCCACCAGGCAAGGCACAATATGAGAAAGATAAGGGTAGGACTGACTATGACTGTCCTCGGGATCCAGGCCCCCGGGGACATCATGACTCTTTAAAGGGTTAACAAGGAGTTGTTAGGAGAAAAGACAATGGGCCAGATGTACGAAGATGCAATTTAGCATTTTCTAAATAGCGACTCCATAGGAATCGCTATTTAGGAAATGCAAAATGATGTGTATGAAATTACCTATTTCCTGATATAGAGTACTACACAGTAGGAATCGCTATTAGGAAATCACATGCCATTCGTACCAACGGGCCAGTTTTGCATTTCCAAAATAGCAATTTCTTATTTGAAAACCGCTATTTTGGAAATGTTAAACCAAAGATGGCTATGGGCATAGTGCCCCCCCCCCCCCCCCCCGAAATGCACCACAATAATAGTGGTGCACGTGTAGAGCACACATTGGCCTAGGAGCTGGCATGCACTCTATTGCTCTTCATAAAAAAATCATCTTTGGGTGCTTTTTTAAAGTTGCACATGGTTACCATCGACTTTGAGCCAATGGTAATTGCATTTCCTTAATGCTCATTTGCATTTAGGAAATGCTTTGTACTTGTGCTAAGAAATCGCAAATAGGAAATCCCTATTTGAGATTTCCTATTTAGGGAATCGCAAAATGCGATTTCATCTGGGTAGAAATCTCATTTTGTGATTCCCTAATAGGGCTTTGTACATAGGAAAAGGCTGTTATGCATTTCTTAATGGTCTGAAATTGCTATTCGGCCCGTTAAGAAATGCAAAAGGCCTTCATACATTGGTTTCTAACCATCAATGTATGAACCGCTTCCAGAATGCAAATAATTTGGATCCACAAGTCACAGTTACGCAGTCATAATGACCAGAATCCAGATACTTTGCTTTCACAGACCCATGCTGAACGCACCGTAGTGGCCAGTTGTCGGCATGTAATGATAACGGAAAACCGAAGCACTCGAACCATCTGGGAAACAGGATGGGCCAAAAGGAATCCACAGAGTGCTTTATACATCTCAATCATTTCCGTTTCAATTGTAAAATAAATGATCTCAGACCGATTCCTGCCCAAAACCTGGAATTCTCCCCTTTCTCAGGTGCTCCTCTAGTTACAAACACATGGATCATTCTTGAAGTCCTCAGCAACATCCGAGATCCTTGGCTCAAGGCTGCCGTGCACCGGACACGGTCCTCAGTTTGTGCACGCTAAATAATGCAGCGTGTTGAAACAGTAGCCCAGTTGTTAGAACTGGTGTGCGCGCCTTCTCTGTACACTTGAGCTCATGGTGCTGGGTGATGTTCAGGTACGGGCCATTAAGTAAATTACAGCTACTAAAAGGATCACTTACTCAACCTGGCTATATCGCCTACAGACAGAGCCCCACACCTTAACCCTGGCTGACACAGGTGAACAAACATCTCCAATAGTAAATAGAAGGGAAGCTAAACTCTGACTGGCTGATCTTTTAAATGACAAATGATGGGAGTGCAAAAGAAACACGCTTCCCATGCACATCCATCCATACCGCCCCTCACTCCTCTTAGTGCTGTTAAATATCCCAGAGCTGTGCGAAGAAAAGGATGGGCTCAGTGCTCTTTACGAAATGAGCAATGGTGGATTTTGTGCCGTAGAGGTTCAGCGGCCACTGGCAGTTTGAGGACCGCCCACCAGCCCTAAGCCTACTTGGTTAGACAATTTGCCGGTGTCAAGGTTAGTTCTACAAGTTCCAGTCAGGGCCAAAGGCGAGAAGGTGTAGTCCTTCTAAGTACATAATGAGGTGCACTAGGCCCACTATCTGCTGGTGAATTTGCAGCCTCATGAACCACTTCATGACCTTCTGTATGTACCATGACTTAGGGCTATAATCCATAGTGAACTGGATCTGTATGTCTAAACTTTATAGGGAGGAGCGTGATTGTCAAACATATTTTGTTCACTTTGCTACCATTATACGCCTCCAAGAAACAGTATTCAGAGCATTTGTCTTAAAGATAGTTTTGTGCAAAACCTAATAAGACCTAAGTAGTATAAAATGCATACACATGAATGATGTGATAATCACTTATGTATTGTGAATTTGGAATGAGCAAGATATTTCGTGCCCCAAATTAAAAAATATACTTCAATGGAAAGGATTTTTAAACCAAGAAGATTTGCTGACTGACTGGGTAATAATGGAAGGGGTTGGCTTTCAAATATGAGCTGGGCGAGAGTTTAACACTAGAAAATGCCGTTCGTCTCACGAAATAAATGCCACACACCTAGGAAATAAAATAGATGGTCGGTACAATCACAGTTTAAGAAGGGTTTTTGTGCAGCATTGTCAGATTTGGGGTTATTAATTTGGGTGGGGTACCGCTACCAATTCAATAAACTGATTATGATTAGGTTAAAAGAGAATCTCTGCTCAACCGCTGATAGCTATGTACAAAGAGCAGGCAATCCCCACAGAAATGCATGACAAGCTCCAGAAGAACCAACAATTCTAAATGAAAGAAAACAGCACATACAAATTTTCAGAACTATTTAGAATAACAGAAGCAGATTTAATGAGTAAAAAGACACCAAGATCGTCACAATAGGCTAAGGGGAACCAGAGATATGATTTTGTAAAGCTTTAAGGCAAAAAGTGCCTAGAAAAAGTCAAGCACTATGGAAAAACAGCAGTTCGCAGTGGACTGTGATCTAAGCACAATGCAGGCTCACCGCAATGGAGTGAAGGTCGGAGGGCCGGATACACCCATAAGATTGCCCTGGTCAACTTTCAAGTTTAGTCTCAAACTGCAGGGAAACTACTTGTAGTCAGTCCTGCAGCCCCTGCTCCTGGGTGCAGGCTTTTCATGGCAGCCGATCTCTCTCTAGCCAGGTCTCCTTCAGAACAAACCCAGTCCTCATTAGTCAGCTGGACCGACTTGGAATCGGGAGTCCTTCTGCGGTTTGGGTCCCTGAAGCAAGTAAACAGGAGGTCAACCTCTTGACCTTTGAAGAGTTCCAGTCCCTGGGTGCAAGCAAGATTCAGTAGTCTTTGAATCTTCTTTTAGGAAGAGCCATAAGTCAGTACTCTTCAGCTCGAGCCTTTCTAGGAATATTCTGAGGAGGTGATGGTGGAGGTTCTAGATTTATCCTGTGCACCAGCCAGTGACTGGAGGAATTCTACGAGCCAATCCTAACAATTTTCCAGAAGTCCTCAAACCACTTTTTGCAGTGCTTACTCTTGCCTTACTGTAAAATTGCCCCGGAGCCCCTCTGTCAAGATGGCAGGGCACACCTGCTGAAGACGGGCCACCATTAGGCAGGCCTGTCTTCAGCTTCCTGGCCGCTACCCTACCTGAATTTGATCTCCATCCTGGTGTGGCTGAATACTGACCGCCTAGAAGGGATGTATAGGAGAAGCCCTCCCTGGCACCTCCAAGTAAAAAGAGGTAGTGCTCTTTGGTCTGTCAACTGTCCCTGTCTAAGCCCAGAAGGCTAATCCCTGTTAAGTGGTCAACTTTACACCCATTGGCTTTTCCCAGGCCCAGCTGAAATCCATTATCCTCCAACTCTCCTAGCCAAGGATGTGTCTTCCAGCTCTGGAGGAGTGATGAGTGGTAGAACTGTTTTACAAATTTGCTTTTCTGTTTAAGTTATCAAAAAACTGATACCACCATAAAGTTCGATTTTAAAAACTAAGCAGGAAGTAACTCTGAAGCATTTCTCTAGCTCTTTTCACAAGTAAAGATGGAAAATAAATATATCAATCCCGCCTACAAAGTCTAGCCTGGCCTATACAGCGAAATAGTTTTGGAAGTTTAATTCACTATGAGGGCACGCTAACCCCATTAGGCTTCTGATTCGTTAATAGGCTTGTTAGTCCCTCTTTAGTACCGCCTTGTCTTCACTTGTAACCTCCCATGTGGACTGGCCCGCTTACTTCTGTTGTTACACCGTATGTCTTATTTAGTCTTTAAGCACTATTTTTTTTAAGGAGTTTCTCCTACTGCAGACACGACATGCTCTCCTGCAACATTCAGCGCACCATGCGCGATTTCACTTTCCAAGCAGCCCGGGACAATGGCGGCCGCTTCTTTGAAATGAAAAAGGTCTTGCATCTTCAAGAGTTTGCACTAATACCTTTTATGTGTTAGTTATCAAAACAGATAAATAAAAGGCATTGCCATTTATAATGCCAATAGCTCAAACTCTCGCAAATGCGAGACCTATTTCATTGTAAATGCTTGTTTAGTCAAGTGCAGAAGACAGGACTAAAATCCAGATTGCAAAGCAGATCATTAGACTGGAACGCTAGCAATTTAGCCACCAGGCACATCACTTAATCCATCCCTCCCTAAAGACGTGTTTTGATAGGTATCAACAACACAGGGCTCAATGGTATTTTCTCTCGTCACTTTCCATGTACTTTTGTAACCTGAATGAGGAGCCCGGATCATGTCTCCCGTCACACTAGATGTAGTAGCTAAATTTGCAAACTGAAGCTCCCCATAACATCTGTAGCTGAGCCAGTCGTCTCTCAATCTCTCTCATGTCACACCAGCTGCAAAGCTTGCACACTGAGGGTTCTCCCTGTCACACTGGCTGCATATCCTGCCTGCTTCTGGGAATATACTTGCTTGGGAGAGCTACATTTTGGCTAGAACATGCGGTTGACAATGTAAACAAGGTTACTCCTTTCAAATTAAATTTTCCGCTACTTAAAAGGAAATCAATGTTAGCACTATAGTTTGGCTTTCGCTCGTTAAAACAATGTTAAATATAAGTGAAGGTATGTTGGCGACGTGTCTCCCTCCTTAAAACTACTAAAGTAGTTAAAGCACCAACAATAACGAAAGCAAGTAGTAACAACCTGCCAATAATGCGTAGCGTTATCCTCTAGTGTTGAGCCTGCTTTGTAACATTCATTAGTTTGATCTATACCAGCCATAAAGTCTTCCACCTAGCAATCTACCGGGCTGAGAAGTGTAATAAAGTAAATCCACCCCAGATGAAGATATGTGGTAAGAGGTATTTATTACAGCCTCAACCAACAGCCAGCATATGACTCCAGCTCAACAAATTATCACCCCTCTCAGCAACATAAATCCTAGCATCAGTGAACCTACCATTGTACTCAATGCAGTCATCAAAATAACCTAATAACTTAATTGGCAACCCACCATAACCCGTAGGTTTAATATTAGGTTTGGACAGTTTCTTCCTTCCTTGAAAATTCTTCATAAAAAGATCCTTTGAGAGAAACGTGATGTGAGAGCATGAATCAAATTTCATTTTGACTCTAACATCCCCCACCAAAACCTACTCAGAGGGATGTTCCACCTCACTCTCACTAACTTGAAAACGGACTTCCTTTATTTCTGATCTTGAATCTCTCCTATTCCTCATCCTACAATTTTTCCCAAAATGTCCTCTTTTCCCACATACATTGCAAGTAACCCTATTAGCAGGACACTCACTTGCATTAGCCATGTGTCCAAATCTTCCACATCTGTAGCAATTTCCCTGAAAAGTTGTTGCAAACCTCCTATTCCCTTGTGTCTTTCCTGCGTTTTTTTCTATTACAACACCTTTCTCGCAGACACCCTCATAATTTTTTTCCCTCTCATCTTTTTGTATGGCTCGACACTCCACTTCTTGTGCTTTTACACTGATCTTGTCTTCTTTATGTTCTTTACTTAGTTCTCCAACACACTTTAACATATGCTCTACCCTTTTTGCAATACTAATAACCTCATCCAACGGTGGCTCGTCCTTTAGCCAGAGTTCTTCCCTCACTTTATCACTGCAACACCTCAGCACAAACTGATCTCTAATCCTTTCCTCTACCAACGCCCCAAATTTACAACTTGAAGCCAACTTCCGCAAAGCCGTAATATATTCTTCCACACTCTCCTCTTTTCTTTGCTCCCGCAAACCAAAATGGTACCTTTCCATAATAGTACTAATCTTTGGCAAGTAATGTAAATCTAGTTGTCTTGCACATATTTCATATTCATTCAACCCCCTCTGATCATTTTGCGACAAAGGAGGTAGATTTTCCAACACCTCTTGTCCTTCGCCCCCTAAACAATGTAACAAAAGTGCCTGCTTCCTTTCACCACTCAAATTCGTTCCACACACCCTGGCATAATTTTCAAAAATCTTTTTCCATTTCTTCCACTTAATAACCGGTTCTCCTGGATCTGACAAGAAAAACGGCGGCGCTGTAACATTCTGCATACTCACAAGAGGTGTAAATCACTACTTCCCCACAACCCAACTAGTTGCTAAAAGTGCTTAAAGTCCAAAAGATGTGTCAGTCACCATATGTCCCAGCACGATACCGCTATATCAAACACGTTTGTTGATGGTGTGTTTGTCACCGCAGATGACCTTTTCAGTTTAATTCAATTTACAACGCTCAAATACTTGTATTCCACAAGTGTAATCAAGTTTCAAAAGAAACGTTTATTCCCCTGACCACCAACCAATATAGTGATCCTTATCCAGTCTCCGTCCAATTCTCAACTTCCAATAGACCGTCGATGATCTTCTTCGATGTCCTCCAACACTTGTGCTGCAAAAAAGAATTAAAAAAAAAAAAAAAAAAAAAAATATATAAGAAAAAATTCCTTCTTCCTCATCTAAGATGGCCGCCACAAAACATTTGGTCCATTTTCTTCAGGCAGTTGGGCTTGCTTTCTCTTTGAGCAATCTCGGATCGTTTTCCTCACTCAAAATGGCCGCAACCAAACTCTTCCTCATCTAAGATGGCCACCACGAAACATTTGGTCCATTTTCTTCAGGCAGTTGGGCTTGCTTCCTCTTTGAGCAATCTCGGATCGTTTTCCTCACTCAAAATGGCCGCAACCAAACATCCGGTCTATTTTCTTTAGTTAGTCTGGCTTGTTCTTCTCCTTTCACCACACTCAAGATGGCCGCCAACCTTTCCCACAGCCTTCAGTCCTTTTTCAATTGCTCACTGACCTTCAGACGTCGTGAAGCGTAGAGACCACTTTGATCCTCAGTACCTGCTCAAACAGCTTTCCACAAGGCTCTTACAACCGCAATTTCCCACTTTTCACTGCTTGAACATGCTTCAAAACGCTGGATCCTCATCCAGCACGTCTCTGTAAGTTATCACCTTTTTTTTCTCTGAAATAATCCAAGCTCTTCCTTCTTTGTTGCTGTTGAGACTGTCCCTTCCTCTGCGTTCTTTTCTCCGCCCAAACGTCGCCAGTGTAATAAAGTAAATCCACCCCAGATGAAGATATGTGGTAAGAGGTATTTATTACAGCCTCAACCAACAGCCAGCATATCAACTGTCATCATAGAACCCTCACATGACAGAACCTCAGAACAAGCTGGTTCCATGCCTAGTGTTCTGGCATGGAGCCATGTTACATCATTACAAGAAGCTCCATCTTTCATGTGGCTCCCACACAATCAGAAGGAATCACTTTGAAAAGCAACTCTTCACTGTCACCAATAGAAAACCCTTACCACTTCCTTCGGTGGGACTATCGCCACATCTTGAACGCCTTCCAGTAGTTGCTCTCTTGCAAGATATGTTTGCCTCACCAGAGGACAATACTTGTTTTCTACCTAATCAGTTTGCCCTGAAACAATTCCTCATCAAAATTCACTTCCAAAGCTGAAACACAAAGAACAAGTTACTTCCCTTTGGTAAGGCTCTTTCTGGTATACTTTCTCTCTTTATATTCCTCATGAAGACTATTAACCTCAACAGAGTTTTTTCTGCTCCACCTTTTCTTTCTTTTTACCAAAGAACCCCACAAAAAACAGATCGTCTTTTGGGGTCCAGCTGATGGAGTCTCTGTGTTTTGAGGAATGGGGCAAGGTGAAGAACGGTGGGAGACTGAGGGATTGTCCTACATGAAAAGGAGTCACAACTTTCAGCAAGAAAGCCGCCAGATCCTTAGCACCAGTTTGTCTGGTAAAAAGGATGGTATAGGGCAGTTCCACTGAGAGGACCTGGAACTCGTTCACGCAACAAGCTTAAGTGATCGGAATGAGGCAGACCGTCTTAAGGGTCAGATGACACAAAGGGCGGCTGTGTATTGGTTCGAAGGGAGTACAGATGAGAAAATTTCAGGACCAAAATAAGGTCCCATTGTGGCATCCCTTAACGTCTGAGAGAAAACGGGTGCCAAACCTTTAAGAAAACGTATCACAACAGGTTATTTAAACAAGGATTTTTGGTAAACACAATAAGGCCGAAATAGCCAACTAATAATATTTCATAGTGCCTACTGCAAGACCTTGTTGGGCCAAAGACAAAACAAATAAAATATCCACGCTGGGCGATCTGAAGGACCCACCTGTGATAGTTGACTAATTGCCACCCGGGGAGAAAGTGTTGGATCGTGTGTCCTACAGGGTCCGTGTCCGCCACTAAGGTCAAGCTAAAGTGGCTTGGAGGCTTATGCCATTGATGACATGCACCTTGTCCCATGAAGCCCCATCTCAGGCCACGGGACAGAGGTGACTCCAGTGGGGCCTGACATTTCCTGTATGCCAATCCTCTGCAGTAGCCTCAGAAAGACTGAGACTGATGAGTAAACTGTCTGGAAGGGGTTCAGAGGCCCAAGGAAAGCACTGTGGCCCAACTTTCATAAAGCGTTCTAAGGTGTATTCAGGAATTTTGCCAATAAGGCAGAATCCATTCAATGGCATATCCATAAGAAAGTCCTGCACAACACATAAAAAAACTAATTGATCGCATCCATGCAACGGGACGGAAAGCTACCCTAGTGCCAATCGCCCACGCCAAGCAACTGGTAGTATCCACACCAGCACAAATCACGTATTTGGCTTCATTCTGACCTTTTTGAATTGTTTAAGAGGAGGGGGCCCTAAATTCGTGTGGGACTGCCAGCAAACTCTTACTGGCTATGTCCCAGAGAGAGTACATATGTTGGCCTAGTAGGCAAATCTTGTTGACTGACCTCAAGACTAGGCTGGCAGAAGAATACGTTTTTATTTTTGAACGCCTCAATCCTTTTTGACTCTGTTCAGGGAGGTCATGAGAAATGCATTAGGATTCACGTTGCTTGGAAGCTTGGAACACCAAATTTTGGTGTTTGGCCACCTGTCTGTTCATTGATGGGCAAGACCAAAGCTAAGACCAAGTGTCCATCAGAGTGTCTGGGAAGGCTTCTGTTAATAGGATTAAGGGCTCAGAGGAAGCAAGCCCATGTTGTAGGACTTTTGAAATGATGTTTGTTTTAACTTCAACAGAAGGAAGTTGTAGGTCCACGACCTCAGCAGCATATGGAATTGTCACAGGAATTACCACAGCTAAAGAAGCACTATGTTACATTGGTGGTTCACAGGAGGAAATCAACCGTATTTCAGGGGAAGTATGAAGACCACTGGACTTCTAAAAATCCATGAATAAACTGTTATCATCATAATGTGGTGTAAGTCATAACCTTCATCACTATTGAAATCTCCAAGTGGTGGGAAACTTTAGTTAGAGTTGTAAACCAAAAAGATGATGGTGCTCTGAGCCTGGCTCAGTGGTTGAGAAGGTACATTGTAAGAATCAGGCTGTACCATACCCACATGCTCTGGGTTGGAGTCAGAGGGCAACCTAATTCTGGATCAGGATGAATTCAGTTTGGGGGCAGAAATCAGAGTCTGCACTGGATACCCCACGGGCGATGTCGGTCTGTAATCGATAAAAGAGTGACTGGCACAGGTCTTAGAGCTAGAGTAGAAGTCTGCACCAAAGTCAGTGAGGAACTTGAGACAGGTTCGAGGCCTCAGACAGCACCAAGGACAGATTCGTCTGAGAAAACCCGACTGGAGGCCCCTGTAGATCCTTCAAGACCCAAACGCGTGCCAAAGGAAGCTGGTAGAGTGTTAAAAATATGCAGCATAGCCTCTTTAAAGACCTTATCCTGCTTTGGAGTTGCAACTGGCCTAGGGTGCATCACGATCAATTGCAGAATCTGCTCCTCAATCTGGGATCAGGAGCGAGATAGAGTGGCACCTTGATGTCCACATGACCACTCTTTGATTAGAGTTGCAGGATGGAGCAGAGTCCTTCTTATGTTTCCTCTTCGATTTTGAATTTGACTTATCGGACAACTTTCACAACAATAAAGACCAGTTGCAGGATCAGCTAGGGGACCGGGAGTGGGTCTGCGTCCTCGACTTGGAACAAGAGTGCGCCTAATGCGAGGTTTGTGACTTTTTCTTATGTTTGCCAACAAACAGTTTTGCTTCACGGTCCTGGATCGCCTTCAGGTGCATGAGAGTGCACTGGTCTTATGAATTGGAGTTGTGCTCTGAGCCCAAACACCAAAGGCACACCTCATGCGAGTCTGTCAATGACATTGTTTTCAACAGTCTCAACATATTTTGAACCCTATAATTTTTGGGGGGGGGGAGGGGGGAAGTAAATCTTTCCCTTGCACACTAGATTTCAATATTGAAAAGTCAGCAAATACTAACTAAAGAGGGAGCGGACCTCTGGATCAACCTTTGAAGGCACAGATTGAAAGGAACAGACATTCACGAGCGGGGGTGGCCCATCTATGCACCTCCGCTCTGTTATTTCCAGGGCCCAATGACCTTCCCAGACTTGGCAAGGCGCCACCTAGAGGCATGTGGGAGCACTGCTATGAAAATTAAGGAATTCAGTCTGGTGCCTGGGGAATACTCCAAAGGTGAGCAATCAGTGGTTAAATCTATTGATCAGAAAGACCATTACTTTTTTGGAGTGAAGCCTGGGCTGGAAGACTAAGCCCAATTACATCCATGTGAAATGCTAGGATTTTCCCTGAGATAGAGGTGCCGGTTCAAATAGTATTCTTACAACCACTTTTCCTTAAGCCTAAAACAGTAAGGGACCAAAATTAATTTGAAGTTTCAAATGCTGTGTCTGAACTTAAATATTGGCTCAGTATTGCAGCATTATACATTGTTAAGACATTAATTGATCATCACTGAGAGAAAGTTGTGTTATGTCAAGAAGACATGCACACTAGATTTCAATATTGAAAAGTCAGCAAATACTAACTAAAGAGGGAGCGGACCTCTGGATCAACCTTTGAAGGCACAGATTGAAAGGAACAGACATTCGCGAGCGGGGGTGGCCCATCGATGCACCTCCGCTCTGTTATTTCCAGGGCCCAATGACCTTCCCAGACTTGGCAAGGCGCCACCTAGAGGCATGTGGGAGCACTGCTATGAAAATTAAGGAATTCAGTCTGGTGCCTGGGGAATACTCCAAAGGTGAGCAATCAGTGGTTAAATCTATTGATCAGAAAGACCATTACTTTTTTGGAGTGAAGCCTGGGCTGGAAGACTAAGCCCAATTACATCCATGTGAAATGCTAGGATTTTCCCTGAGATAGAGGTGCCGGTTCAAATAGTATTCATACAACCACTTTTCCTTAAGCCTAAAACAGTAAGGGACCAAAATTAATTTGAAGTTTCAAATGCTGTGTCTGAACTTAAATATTGGCTCAGTATTGCAGCATTATACATTGTTAAGACATTAATTGATCATCACTGAGAGAAAGTTGTGTTATGTCAAGAAGAAACTAATAAAGTAATGTGTTCAGACCCTTTAGGTTTCATACATGGGTGAGGATATGCCTCCATAATTCAACACTTACGACTATCATGTAAATTACCTTCATTGTCTTCTTCCATTCCGTCATCGTCCCACTGGTCTTCGCTTCCTAAAAGCGGGTTCCGGGACTCACACTGAGAAGATCGCATGGGGAAAGACAGCCCATCCCCCAAGCTAAGGAAAGAAAAAAATTGAACCATGATATCAGTCTATGTACATGGAAATTAAGTTTTTAAATACAGTTTCATACAAACTTTAAAGTTACTAGATTAAATAGAGAAGTCGAGATGTTTGTCTTATTGCAGGCTTTGAAGTATTGTGTTCCATTAGGTCAAACATGCTATTGAATGAGACAGGAGCAAATATCTGGTGTGCCACAGGCTCGCTAATGGTTCAGACTGAGACAACAAAAAATATTAAGAAGAATCTTAAAGATGGCTATTACTCAGCTCATTTTTTATTTCGTGCAATATTTTGTGGGTGAATTGCTGTTGCCTTTGTATGCGCACATTTGGTCAGTGAGGTCTAGAATTACAAAAAGATGCATGGCCCCCTAGTGCTCACAGAAACATATGCATAGGGTTAACAATGCTTCTCTAAAGGCAGTTGCTAAACAAGCAGCAGTGTAAAAGTAGTTTAAGACTGTGAATATTCCATCTGATAAAACCTTATCTGATGGCAGTCTTCCTGTTTAACAAAGCATCTGATACTACATACCTTGCAAGCTTTGAAAAAAGCATTTCTCTGACTCAATTTTATGAAATTACTTTTTTGAAGGGGTTCACATATAGCAGCACATCACAGTACCACAGTACCGCCAACGCTTTCCAACCTCTGGTTCCCTTTTTATCGACCCCTCCATGCCTCTCATATCAGCCTTTGTCTCATCTCTACTTCTATAAACTTACACTCCTTTAGCCTGCTTATATTCCACAAGCAGGGTAGAATTTTAATCAAACAGGAACAATTCTCTTAAACCCAGTGGATATATTGTTTCTCTGCAGTCTCGGTCTATGAAATCCAACATATGTTGCCATACTGACAATAAATCATCTCGCTCTTTAAGTATATGTCTACTTAATCATTCCATTGCCACAGTATCACAAATGCTAAGGTACCAAAAACTCAAGTTGTGCACTATTGTTTCCATAGCTTTGCTGCAACTATCTTAGCAATTAGCAATAATTGTGAAATTAATACTCTCTCCCTAGATATACAATTCTTTCATATATTTGGTCTCATACCTAGAAAAAGTTAGCTTTGAGTCTGCTTGGATAGTGATTCCTACCATTTTCCTACCATTTCATTTGCTGCCCCATGTATTTACAATAGGTTGACAATTTCAGATATGCTCACAGAATGTGTGTAGGTGTTCCCCTTTCAGTGTATTGTCTCCATCATCTGTTTGTTCCTTTAAACATCTTGTTTAGCTTGCTGGAGTTAAGAACCATTGTAAAAACATCAAGATGATGGACGGAGTGCTGAAACGTTTCAACCACTCACCCCAAATTAAAGAGATCTGGGTTGAATTCCTCATTCTTTTGCTCACTAGGCCACCAGAGTTTGGACCAAGCCATATGCAAATCAGGTGTAACCCTGAACCTCATAGGAACAGTCCAGTCCGAACTGCCAGGCTAGGTCCTCCTTGGACTGGAAACAAGCATCCTGGGATATCACCCCTCACCATCCAGGCTAGTTTGAATCCAGTGCCACAGCAAGCAAGGCACCCATGTCTGGGTATACCCATGGCCACTTAGGGCGAACATAGTAAACACAACAAGATGATGGACTGAGTGCTGATACTTTTCAACCACTCACCTCCAGTCAAGAGATCTGGGTTGAATCATTTTATTTTCCGATGTTGTGTTGGCTGATTTGAATATGGCTAGGTCAAAACTGGGGTGACGTGGTGAGCAAAATAACGAAAGTTTCAACACTCCGTCCATCATTTTATTTTGTGATGTTATTTTGATTCTATATTGTCTTTGCTATCTAGACTGGTTGAATCTCACAGTATCGCTCAGTGGCTTAGTCACCCTTTCTCTGCTATTTCACTGCCTATTTCATTCTGCCACCTTTTCATGTACAGATGCACAAGTTACTTACCTTCGGTAACGATGTATCTGTAAGAAACATTAGTTAGTTATAGACTCCTTACCTTAGAATTACCCCCAGGCGTCAGACTGGATCCGGAAAGTTTTTTCGTCAGCAGTACCTCTGCGCGTCGGAAGGTGGTGTCGGTCGGCTCTGCATCCGTCATCGGCATCGCGGTTGCCGGGATGACGTCACTGTAGGAGAGTAGGATCTGCTTCTTATGGTTACCCCCACTTTTTGCTGATGTTTCACTGTTTTTCGACTTTAGTCTGGCTGGGACCCTGCTATCCAGAGCCCCAGCCTAGCTGCTTCCTCTCTAAATTGATTGCATGTACTTAAGGTACACCACAGATTGGATTCTGGGGTACCCTTATAAGTCCCTAGTATATGGTATACTATATACCCAGGGCATAGGTACCCCAGAGGCCTCTCAGGGGCTGCAGCATGTATTATGCCACCCCTGGGAGAACATTTAAAATGACACCACAGGTGTGCTACAGCAGCCTGTATAAGGTGGTGTATGCACCCCTTACTCAGATATAGGTTCCCTATATATATCCATATCACTGCACATATAAACCTATCAGTCACCCCTATGACAGTCCTTATCAATCCTGAAGGCAGGGTGCTGGGTTTTATGTGAGAGGGTGCCCATGCATGAGCAGAGCCCCTCTGCAGCCTTCGGAACCTTTATTCCGGAGTTGTTTGTGATGCAGCCATACCATATACTCTTAAGTGCATTATAAACCCGCGGTAAATGCTAACTTTGGAATGACTGCATGGAAACATGTCGTGTTTGGTGTCAAACGCCTTGGAATCATGACCATATACGCTCCTACGAAGATCTCCAAACCAGATACTCGCTGCACCACTCGCAATTCTTTCGCTACCTCCAGCTACGGCATGCCCTACGCTCACACCTGAACAGGTACGCGGTTGCCAGATCATAGCCCGCCTGAAGCCCAGATTATGTTTTGGGGCCTGGGGAGAGGTGACATTTCCCGCATTTACCGTACACTGATTAACAACACCCCGACTTCCTTGGACTGACTGCTGGCACAATGGGAGGACTGGGTGGGCCCCTTGGAAGAAGAAGACTGGCGTGATGCCCTTATAGCCCCCAGAACGGTCACCGCATCCGCTAGGCTGCGCTTGGTGCAGCTCTATTACCTACATGCCGCATATCTCACCCCTGTACGCCTTCATCGCGCGGGGCTTAGTCCGTCCTCAGCCTGTACCAGGTGTGGCTATGACCCCGCTGACTTCCTTCACATGGTTTGGGCCTGCCCCCACCAGGCGGGATTTTGGGAGGGCATCAAAGAAGAACTCTCTGAGGTTCTAGGGTGGGGGGTTCCACACGACCTTAAGCACACGATCCTGGGCATCACTTATGGGCTGGACGGGTCACGCAACGAAAAACTGTTCTTCACTACAGCTATGGTGGTAGCTAAAAGAGACATTGCGACCTCCTGGAAATGCCCTGATCCCCCAAGTGTGGGGCGTTGGCAGAATGGGGTGGATTGGTGCGCCACACAGGAGAAAGTTATGTACGTGGCATGTGGTTGCCCTAACAAATACAGCAGAATTTGGGGGAAGTGGCTGGGGGCGGGGGGGGTTCTAATCATGAGGGGCTTGACTGTTTTCATCCCATTTCTGCTTTATTAATGTCTGTAAACTGGATAACGAGAACTTGTGAATGTAATCCTCGATTATTGAAATACGGTGCTGATTGGCTGGTGCATTCCTTCTGTAAACTGAATAAAAATGTGTTTATAAAAAAAAAACACCTTAGAATCATACCTCCACACCAGTAACTGGTGTGGGAGGTATGATTCCACCCTACTAGAGGGAGAACCATGACTTACCCGGTACACCCAGTACCAGCTTCACAGACCCTGGCATCACAAAATGGATGCTGCCAACCACAGACACGTGTCCTCCTGCTGCTGGACGAAAGCAAAAACAACAGTTGATGGACAGAATACAATGTCATACATTCACCCCAGTGCAGAGATCTGGGCCTAAATCCATTGTTTATTTGCTCACCATGCTGTTCCATGGGTACAGTCCAGCCCGAACCGCCAGGCCAGGTCCTACCTGGACTGGAAACAAGCATCCTAGGACCGGTTTCGGGGTTTCACCCCTCTTCAGCCAGGATAGCTTTGTTCCAGTGGCATGGAGAGCACGGGACCCACGTCTGGGCATACCCTTCCCACTCGGGGTGACACATGCAAAAACAACAGTTGATGGACAGAATGCAGAACAATGTCATACATTCACCCCTGTACAGAGATCTGGGCCTAAATCCATCGTTTTTTTGCTCACCATGCCGTTCTAGTTTGAACCCAGCCATATGCAAATCAGTCTTGACCCTGTGCCTCATGAGTACAGTCCAGCCCGAACTGCCAAGCCCGGTCCTCCCTGGACTGGAAACAAGCATCCTTGGACCGGTTTCGGGGTTTTACCCCTCTTCAGCCAGGATAACGTGATTCCAGGCAGGGGAGGCCTGGACAATAGGTTTCCTGTCACAGGGAGGTGTAACCACCTCCCAGACAGGCTTTAGCTTACTGGGGCTGGGTGGATGCACTCCAAGAGTGCTTTGATGTCTGCACAGGGGGCACATTTGGTGTCCATGTGCATAGTTCAGCTCAAACCGGTTGCAGGGGCTACCAGCACCTGCTCTGGCGCGAAACTGGACAAAGAACATGGGTGTAGCCACCCCTCTGTCCTGACCCTCCCTTAGGTGGGTCCCCAGAGTTTGTCACACCCCTTCCTTGGGTATAAAGGAGGAACCCCTGACTACAGGACTTTAGATTTACCTGGATGAAACTCTGCTACAGAATCCCAGAACTTCTACTATCTACACAACGTTGGATATCCGAAGAATCTCCCTTAGAGTACAGGAGTTACTCCCCTGCAAGGCAGGGACCAAAGACACATCTGTCCAGTTTGCAACTACGCATCTCCTGAAGGACTCCGAAGACTTTGCAACACAGGAGGTGGGTTTCCAAGCTTCCCGAGGCCGATCCGTGCTCTCAGCCACCCTGAGATACAAAGCCCTCGTGGGGACCGTGCAACCCGAACCCCTGGACACCGTGCACATTTGCAGCAGCATATGCTTCTTGGCGATCCCCGAGGCTGTGCTTTGGGCTACTTGTAGTCCCGACCCCGACCAGTGATTCTACCAAAGATTACTGGCCTACACTCTTCGAGTGACCCGTGGGCTGGTATTTAGTGATTCCTCTCGAGGTCCCTTTGCGATCCCTTTTCCGTCGACTTGTGGGTCCCTGAAAAGGGTACTTTGACTTTCAACGGGCTTACCTGGTTGCTCCAGACGTGCCCTGGCTCTCCATCGCTTGGAGAGTCCACAGGGCCTTGCTGGTCCACAGTGAAGCCATTTTACTCTCACCGCGTGGGTTGCCGTTGCCAAGGCTTGTTGGTCCCTCATCCGGACACCGACCCCCCCAGCACTCGACATCCTTTGTGGGACAGCTCGCCTGCAGACTGTGGTCCGTCGACGCCTTCTGGTCTCCGTGGCAGTGGAGTCAAGCTTCACCTCATCACACCTGAAACACCCAACATCGGTGGGCATTCGTCTATGGTTCCCCTGGTCACTGGCAAGTGACCCAGACTCTGTCCCCTCTGCTTTCAGGTTCTTCACATCTTTGATCCAGGCTTGGATCACATCGGACACTTTTCCTTTCCACAGTAGCAACACTTTGCAGCAACTCTCCATTGACGACATTGAAGATTCCCGACACCATTTGACACCTATGCGCCCAGCTTCCCTGGGTTAGGTAACACGAGTACTCCGGTGCTCACGTGGGAGTCTGAAAGGGTTTGCTCCCAGTCCTCTCCTAAGTGTCCTTAAACTCTAAAATTCCAAACGCGACTTTCCCATAGGATTGTACGGCGCTCGCGGCTATGTTCTGACACTGCACACGTCCCCTGTGGGTCCCGTGTTTCACTACCGTGGGTGGTTCCTTGGGGTCCCAGCGATTCTACGTGCTCTAGGCACTGTGTCTAGTCAAGTCGTGGTTCTTAAACCACTTTCTTAATATATGGTTTGATCTCATAAAGAGGTTAGTAGAGGGTGTTTAGTAATAAATACATATATTTAATATATATACCTTCTGTGGTTCTCCTTTCATTTAGTTATTCAAGAGTTTATAATCTGGTAAACCAAGCTGCTTTACATTCCTTCGAGACTTAGCCTGAAGGCTGATCTCCATAGCTACCACTAGGATAGCTTTCAATAAAGGTTGTCTTTAACCTAATCATTAATAAGGGTTGTTTGGACTGGTGCAAGGTGCCCACTATAACTAGTGGACAGCATATACCAGGCCAACTTCTCACAGTCGCGGCAGCTACTTAGACACCGCTCTCGCACAATGATGTCAGTTCTTTCTTTTTCCATGCCAGCCAGCGTAGATCCGGGAAGAGCGGTACCTCAGTCATTTTTTTACTATGTTTTTCTCGACTTTTGTGGACTTCTTGTTTCGAGTCTTTGACTCCGAGCGGGTGCACGAGGGATGCTCGGGTTTAAGGCCTGCAGTTCCTGTAACAGGCTGATGTCGGTCACAGATCCGCACCACGTGCGCCTCTTTTGCCTGGAGCGCGACCACGACCCCAAGTCGTGCTCCGACTGTCGGTTGTTGACCCCGAAGGCTTTGCGGGAGCGGTCCCGAAAGCTGACTGAACGCCGACAGTCGGCTCCGCGCCGTTCTGTGCGTCGGTTGGTTCTGCGTCCGTCGTGGTGGTCGTCGGGATGACATCGCGGCAGCTACTTAGATGCCGCTCTTGCGCGGTGACGCCTGTTCTGTACACTACTTTCCGCGCCAGAAACGCAGAGCCATGCAAGACACTGACCATTGGTGCCCAAAACTAGGGTCCTGAAAGGATGTCCTTAACCCTAGAAATCAGTTCATAGAAAGGGGAGTTTTGGGTGGGGTGGTAAGGAATCTATAACCAACTAATATTTCTTACAGATATATCGTTACTGAAGGGAAGTAACTTGAACATCTGAAAGAAACACGTTAGTTATAGATTCCTTCCCGTAGAATAGATACCCCAGCAATACCAACCCCGGTGGTGGGTCTGCGAACCAAGATCACACCAGAAAATCCTGGAGAACAGAACGACCAAAGAAGCAGTCTCTCCGGACTTGGCTGTCCAGGCAGTAGTGTTTGGTGAACGTGTGCAGCGATGCCCACGTGGCTGCCTGACAGATGTCGTTTAGAGGCACTCCCCTTCCCAAGGCAGTAGTGGCTGCTGTCGCCCTGGTGGAATGAGCTATACACTATACGTGTAATCCTTTTTATGTATACTTATATTTGCATTGATTTCACCAGGATCTATAGATTTCATGTTCCCTGATGTGTACTGTTTGGTCCCTGCAATCGATCTGTTCTTATTGGACCCAGGTTGTGCTTTTCTTTTCACGCCATTAATGCACTTGCCTGAGCCTACTGGCCCTGCCTATAGGCCAGTACAACTAATTTCCTTGGCACGCAAAGATGATGCACACTGATTTTTATATGCTCGATGGATATGTTTGTTTTTTTATTTTATATTGCTACGGTCATTGTATTGTATACATACTTTTATGGTCTTAATGACCGAAATAAAGGTTTTTGAACTGAACTGAACTGAATGAGCTCGTAGCCCGACTGGAGGCTCCTTTTTACCTAGAGAGTAGCAAGTCTTAATACACAAGACAACCCACCTAGAAATGGTGCGTTTGTGTACAGCCCAACCCTTCTTTGCACCCACGTAACCTACAAAAAGTTGATCATCCACCCGGAATTGCTTTGTGCGGTCCAGATAGGAGAGTGCACGTTTTGGGTCCAGACGGTGGAGCCTCTCTTCTTCCTTTGAAGGATGCGGAGGCGGAAAGAAGGTGGTTAAAGTAATGGTCTGCCCAATGTGAAAGGCAGTGACCACCTTAGGAAGAAAGGATGGACGGGTCCTGAGAACCACCTTGTCCGGATGAACCGACAATAAAGGAGGTTTTGAAGAAATGGCCTGGAGCTCACTCACCCTTCTAGCAGAGGTGATGGCAACCAGAAAAGCAGTCTTAAGCGATAAGAGACGTAAGGGACAGTTGTGAAGTGGCTCAAAGGGGGCACACATCAAATAAGTAAGCACAAGATTCAAGTCCCACTGAGGCATAACGAAAGGGATTGGAGGAAAAAGATGCGTTAAGCCTTTTAAGAAATGGTTAACTACTGGGGACTTGAAAAGAGAAGGCTGATCTGGCAGCCAAAGGAAGGCAGATATGGCCGAAAGGTAGCCTTTGATAGTGCCCAGAGCAGAGCCCTGCTGGGCTAAAGAGAGAAGGAACAAAAGTACTTCAGAGAGAGGGGCAGAACGGGGATCCACAGCCTTTGCTGTGCACCATGCCACAAACGTATTCCACCTGCAGGCGTATACCGTCTTTGTGGAGGGACGCCTGGCTGCCAAGATTACGTCACAGACTTCGGGAGGCAGGTCGAAAGACATCAACTGCCGCCGCTCAATCTCCACGCAAGGAGGTGTAGACTGGACAGGTTCGGGTGGAGGACCGTCCCCCTGCTGCTGCAACAGAAGCTCCTTCCGAAGAGGCAGTCCGATTGGAGGATCAATGGCCATGTTGAGCAGCTCGGGATATCAGACTCTTCGTGCCCAATCCGGAGCCACAAGAATGACTTGGGCCTGGTCGCGCCTGATCTTCTTCAGCACTCTGGGCAGAAGTGGTATAGGCGGAAAGGCGTACAACAGAACGCAACTCCACTCACGTCGAAAAATGTCACCGAGCGAATGCCGCCTTGGAAATTCCAACGTGCAGATTTGCTGACATAGCGTACTCTCTTCGGTTGCGAACAGATCTAACCAAGACTCTCCCCACTGTTGAAAGACCTTGTACCACCTCCGAGTGAAGACGCCATTCGTGATCCATCATGCACCTGCAGCTGAGTTCATCCGCCCTGGCGTTCAGAGAACCTGCCAGGTGTTGAACCACCAAGGAAATGCCTTGATGTTCCAGCCATGTCCAGAGGCGGAGGGTCTCCTGGCAGAGTCCATGACCCCACACCGCCCTGTTTGTTGCCATATCACATGGCAGTGGTGTTGTCCGTAAACACCTGCACTACTCTTCCCCGGACAGAGGGAAGGAATGCCTTCAGTGCAAGACGAATCGCCCGGAGCTCTAGAAGCTTGATGTGAAGCCCGGACTCCGCCAGAGACCAGAGGCCTCTGATCTCCGCCTCTTCCATGTGGCCGCCCCATCCCAGAAGGGAGGCATCCGTCACCACAGTGTGGTCTGTTTGGGGAAGGGAGAGGGATCTGCCATTGACCCAATTCTGGTTCGTAAGCCACCACTGCAGTTGTCGAGCAGTGTCCTCCGAGATCTGGACGCAGTCGGACAGATTCCCCATATGCTGCGCCCACTGGAACTTTAGGTCCCACTGCAGAGCCCGCATATGCCATCTGGCATGAGCTATCAGCAGGATGCAGGAGGCCATAAGGCCCAGCAGCCTCAGAGTCATTGTGACCGAAACCCGGGACAGAGGCAGAAAGATCGGAATCATAGCCCGAATATCCTGAACTCGCTGTTCGGGAGGATAGACCCAAAACCGCGTCATGCCCAGAACCGCTCCTATGAAGAGGAGCTTCTGAGAGAGAATCAGGTGCGACTTCGGCACATTGATGGAGAACCCCAGCATATGCAGGAGGTTGGCCGTAGTCTGGAGGTGGGACACGACTGCCTGGGGCGAGCCCGCCTTCAACAGCCAGTCGTCGAGATAGGGGAAGACTGAAACTCCTGATCCGAGCAGATGAACTGTGACCACCGCCATCACTTTCGCGAACACCCGAGGGGCTCTGGTAAGGCCAAAGGGGAGCACGGTAAACTGAAAATGCTCCTGGCCTACCGCGAACCACAGGTAACGCTGGTTCGCAGCTTTAGTGCCTACATATAGGAGCGATCTAATCTTCTTTCACAATTTGGTAGGTATAATACACCCTTACTATATTTATGGTATCGTTTGGATTTCTATGTGAAATATGCTCTAAATCTGCACTTACCTTACTACCCTATCTAAATGAATCAGTGTAGATCGAATAAACACAACATATGACAGTATAGATCTATTTCTTTATTTCTTTCCTTCCTTCCGTTCTTAGATTCTTTTACTACTTGATGCTTATGCAAGATGATTATCAGGATAAATATCCCATATATGAAATGTAATACTGTATAGCTTTGTTTTTAGTGTGGGGTCCATTGAGAGATTATGGACATGTGGAATGACGTAATAACTTTCATTATATTTGTATTGGGTCATAACACACTTCTCTGAAATTAGAGATTTATGAGAAATGTTTGTCGTAATGTAGGTTTTGTTTGTTAGATTGTCATCTACTGTATGATATTTTTAATGGTTACACATTTTTGTAATTGTAATTATATGTCTATGTATTTTTAACAGCTCTGAAGAAGTCCTGTCTCAGGACGAAACGCGTCGGCTGTATCGCACTGTATTGTCCATTGAACTTGGAATAAAGAGACTAAAATCGAGGAATACTCTGTCTTCTTGAATTCAATTTGACTTATATATATTGTTATTATTGGATTGTTTTACAGGGGCTGCGAAGAGCTCGCCACCGGCTGAAGCACCTCAGTAAGGAGGTTAGTCCTGACAGCCACCATAGGAAGCACGAGGTTGAGAGCCTCGGCCGCCCTACGCAACACCACAGCGTAAGACGATCCCTCCTCCGTAGCCACGGTAGGAGGAGACAACATGCCAAGGTCGGGTGAAGTGTCAAGACCACTGGCATCCCCCAGGTCCTCTCTCCAGTCCTGCTCATTATCTAACTGGTCAGTTAAAGGGTCACCTGACCCCTGCCAGTCCTCCTCACCCTCCTCTGGCTGCCAATTAGGCTGAAAATGGCCAGGGTGGAACACAGGGACAAAAGTACCCATCGGTCCGGCTCCGTGTGCACGTCGGGATGGAGGGGAGCCGACCGGCGCTGAACGCTGTAGTGGTGCCGGAGGAAGCACGCCGGTGGAGGTGTAATGAGGTCAACCGGCGCCGATCCAGATCTGCATCCAAGGGGGACCTGCTGCGCCGGGGCCGGCGCCGGCAAAGACCTAGGCCTCCCCAACCGAGTCCGTGGGGCCCGAAGGCACGCCGACGGGGTCGGTCCGCCCAAAGATGGCATGCATCGCCTCGTAGAACGTACGAAGCCGGGCGGGGGTCGGGAAGCTCGGAGTCGACCAGTCGGGCTCCATGGAGGGGCACCACCCGTGGGCCTCGTCGGATCAGCCGGGTCGTGGTCGCGCTCCAGGCAAAAAAGGCACACGCGGTGCAGATGTGTGAATGACATCAGCCGGTTACAGGAACTGCAGGCCTTAAACCCGGGCATCCCTCGTGCACCCGCTCGGAGTCAAAGACTTGAAACAAGAAGTCGACAAAAGTCGCGAAAAACATAGTAAAAAAATGACTGTGGTACCGCTCTTCCCAGATCTGCGCTGGCTGGCATGGAAAAAGAAAGACCTGACGTCATCGTGCGAGGGCGGCGTCATCCCTGCAACCACGATGCGTATGACGGACACGGAGCCGATCGACACCACCTTCTGACGTGCAGAGGTACTGCTGATGAAAAAACTTTCTGGATCCAGTCTGACGCCTGGGGGTAATTCTAAGGTAAGGAATCTATAACTAACGTGTTTCTTTCAGATACAGAAAGAAGGCTGTTCCTAATTACGAGACAAGGGAAAACTAGGAGAACCGGTTTTGCGTGGTCATGAGATGTAGGAGGACGGGGATTCCTCCTCTTGGAATTTGGGGCCCTCACACACCCGGCTGGGTGTCATGCTTCATCATAGGGCTGCTCCTCGTCAGGTCGGCGCTGCAATACCCGACGGGCTCCCTATGGGGGGCTCTTTGGCAGAGATGTACGAGTTACTTACCTTCGGTAACGATGTATCTGGTAGACACGTTGTCTAGCCGCAGATTCCTTAACTTAGAATTATCCCCAGGCGTCAGACTGGATCCGGAAGTTTTTGCAGCAACAGCACCTCTGTGCGCCTGGGGACGGCGCCACATGACCCCGCCCCCCTGACGTCATCCACGGACGTGACATCAGTGAGGTCATAGAAGTCCCACCCGGCTTGCGGACGTCAGTTTTCTTCGGAGAAACTTTTCCGTGGCACAACGCGGAGCCACCAACAAAACTGTGAAAGTATGGGAACAGTGTGCAAAGAAGGAAAAATCTATAAAACAAAGAGATCGGATGATGCATAACATCATCATAAAGGACAGTGTCAGACACTGTATACCAATAGACCAAGAAGTAAAGGCAGAGCATCGCTCGGAGAAACAACCCCGCAAAACGAAGCGGAGACCATCCCCAGAGGCTAAGTAACAAGGGAAGAATATCCCGACAGACAACAGAAAGGCTGCCATTACAACGCAGAACTGTGCCGGCCAACGAGGGTGGAGCAGAGGAAGAACAACAATCCACTGTGAGATGACATTACAAGGATTGGCGCTTTCCCCTGTAGAGATCGAAGGGCCGAGGCACAACCCAACAGATCCCAAGGAAGGTGACTGCAGAGGAGACATGAAACCCTAAACCGAAGGAGGAGGCGGGAGGGAGGGAAAGAATAGGAGAACTGGAAGGACCAGAGTGGAGGAATACAGAGAAAGGGAAAATAAATCCCCTGTGAAGGCGAAGCGAAAAGCACCGCTCCAACGGAAGAGAAGCCACACAGAGGGAGGCGGCTGCAGAAGGCAAAGTCTTAGAAGCTCGCACCAACTTGAGCACCCTGGATGGAGACCAGCGCCAACTGAAAGGAGGCAAGGTGGAGAACCCCACCTGGAAAGGTCCTTGCAGAACGGGGAGGATGGGTGGGCGTTAAGGAATCTGCGGCTAAACAACGTCTCTACCAGATACATCGTTACCGAAGGTAAGTAACTCGTACATCTGATAGAGACATCTAGCCGCAGATTCCTTAACTTAGAATAGATACCACAGTCATACCCCAAGGGGGGAGGTGGGTCTGCGATAGAACAACAAAAAGTGCCTGAGAGACGGACTATAAGGAAAGCTTTGGCAGAGCAACCAATCAGCAGACCAAGCAGCTCGGAAGAGCAAAAGACAATGGGAGCCAAAGGCACCACAAGACGACCCGAAGGGCGCAAGACCACACCTGTGTGAATACTGGATGGAATAACGGCACTAGGCCATATCCCAGAAGGGTAAGAGAGAGTTCATAATGAAGGGAGGAAGAAGAACTACTCCCAGAGCCCAATGGTGCACTAAGTTGGCACCAACCAAAATCTAAAGGACAATATGGAGTAACATAATCAGAGCCTACCCGGTGGGTCTACGCAAGGGAGGCCGGACAGGCAGCAGCCAGGAGGCGAAGGGCAAGTGCCAGGAACTGAGCAACGTCCCAGAAGCACAGGCGTGCAACATAAGACACGTCAAGTGCAAAACTCAGTCACAAGAAAATGTAGTTAAGACGTGTACGGGACTGCCCAACAAGGCAACTGGAAGGCCAAGGGAAAGAACGCACCGAAAGGGAAACAGAGATGCAGGGCGCAGCACCCGGGACTACCCTCAGAAGAGGAACTGTCCCGCAGGCACGCCAGATACTGATAAGGGTGACACCCAAAGGAAAAAAGACATCTGAAAGGCGTGTCATCCGAGGCACCGAAGGTGCCTATATGAACGGTTAATAAGTGCACGCAGAGCTGTGGAGAACAAAATCAGATCCCTGGAACCACCACCTCCGACAGGGAGGAGAAATGCACCCACACAGAAGAGAGGGACTGTTTAGTACATGAACGGGACAGACAAGACCCACAAGAAGAAGAGCATCCAGAAGAGGAGGCTAACCCCAGGGAGCGGAACCATGGGAACCGTTGTTGCCGAATGAAATGAAATGAAAGATGCCTTTATATAGCGCATGGCTACCCGGAGGCATCCCAGCGCTGCAGCGGATGATAGAGGGGGGAAGGCTTTATGGGAATAGCCAGGTTTTAAGTTGTTTCTGGAGCGCAAGGTGGTTAGATTCCTTATGGATAGGGAGTTCCGGAACTTGGCAGCATTGTAAGAGAAAAGATGGCCACCTGTTCTGACCCTTTTGATTCTGGGTACTTCAGCCAGGTGGAGCTCGTCCGAACAAAGTTGTCTGGTGGCCTTGTAAGGTCTGACCAAGGTTTCAATAATAGGTGGGACTTTTCCTTGCAGAGACTTGTGCGCGGTGCAGCGAGCTTTTTTTTTTTTTTTTTTTTTTTAAAATTTTCAAAAACCTTTATTGAGGCATTTCACAACAAACTCATTACAGTTTACGACAAATCAGACCACGTTACACCATAGGTTCCAAATCATAACAGGAGGTTAAAATGACAATTCTCCCCTGCAAAAACAAATACTGTGGGAAATTATAAAACAGCAAAGCAACTCGGTTCGCCCCTCCCCCAAAGAGGATCATGTTGCCAAAGCATCAGCAAAGGGCATCGCAGCACCCCAAGGAGGCAAGGGGAGAAAGGAAAGCAATCACTGACCAGCACCGGCGGCCGCCGCGGACAGAACGCCGGCGGGGAGCGCGTGGGAGGCAGCAGTACTAGGAGAAACTCAGGAGTGAAGGTATGTCACCAGGGGTCCCATATGTCAACAGGGCGGGACCTTGCCGGCAATAAATCCCAAAATTCGGACAGCAAAGACTGACACCGCGAGGCGTCCTCCAGCCAATGGTCAAACTTAGGCGCCGGTCTACGACCCCAGCAAATGGCCACCCTACGCCCGGCAAGGACTAGCAGCATTGCAATCAGGCGATGAGAGCGTTGCAGAGAGCTTTAAAATGTATCCTCTCCTGCACCGGAAGCCAGTGAAGGGACCAAAGGGCGGGCTTTGCTGAGCAGCGGTTTTTAGTGCCATGAGCAATCATGCTACCGCATTTTGCACGGTTTGCAGTTTAGTGATAACTGAGTTAGGAGCACCTAGTTAGAGAGCGGTACCATAATCCAACCTAGAGAGGATTAGGGCCTGAATCAACAGCTTTCTCGAGTGGCAGGGTAGTAGGGGAAGTATTTTACGGGTAGTTCTGAGCAGACCGTAGCACGTGGTGACAGTCTTCCTCGCTTGGGCTCTTAAAGTGAGATCTTGGTTCAGCCAGATGTCCAAGCTTTTTATCTCCCTTTTTGGCGTAGAAGCTGGGCCCATACAGGTCGGCCACATTGTGCTCGAGTTGAAACTTGCCTGGTTGCCCAACAACATGAGCTCTGTTTTGTCACCATTGAGCTTTAGGTGAGATCCAGCTGGCAACTTCCTTTAGGCAGGAGCACATATCCGTGGGCGACTGTTCAGCCTGGTTCAGTGCCACAACTAGCTGGGTGTCATCAGCATACGTGACTATGTGGATTCCAAACGGGGACACAATGTCTGCTAGAGGGGCCATATATACATTAAAAAGATTGGGGCTCAGGGACGAGCCCTGGGGAACTCCACATTGCAGGGGGAACGGATTGGATAGGATGTTGCCTTCAAATACCTGGAAGTGTCGTTCTTCCAGGAAGGATTGTAACCATGATAGGGCAGTGCCTGACACTCCCACTTTTTTGAGACGGTGGACCAACGTGCGGTGTTTCACCGTGTCAAAGGCTGCACTTAGGTCCAGGAGGATTATGGCAGAGGATCCTCCAGAATCCAGAATCTTTCTTGACTCTTCCATTACCGCTTTCAAGGCGGTTTCAGTGCCTTGACAGGGGCGAAAGCCTGTTTGTGAGGGGTGGAGCTTTCCATTAGCCTCCAGATGAGCCGAAAGTATGCGGTTGACATATTTTTCCACGATTTTGCTGATTCCGGAGAGTAGCAAAATGGGGCGGTAATTACTCAATTCAGCCGGATCCAAGTGTGTTTTTTTTAATAAGGCTTTCACCATTGCTTTTTTCCAATCACGGGGGACTGTGCCAGATGCTAATGAGGCATTAATTAGATTAATGATGGTAGAGGCGACAGTGGGTGCTACCAGCTTCAGAATGTTGAGTGGTGCCGGGTCAAGGGGTGACCCACTCTTGACCGAGGCTAGAATGAGAAGGAGAGAATCCTTGGTAAGTGGGGTGAATGATTCTAGGAGGTGGTTATTGTTCTGCTGTTCTAGGTCAGAAAGCTTGGGTGGGTGCTCATTATCAATTTGCGGGAGATGTCTGAGGATGTTTTGGATTTTGTTGGAGAAGAATCCTGCTAATTAATTTCAGCGGCGTCCGAACAAATCAGGGGCCGCCGGAGGGTCAGGGACTTTCAGAAGTTTTTTTAGCGATCAGGAATATTTCTCTAGAGGAGTTAGCAGATGCTAAAAAAAATTCCTCATAATAAGAGGCCTGGGCTGCTTTTATTTCTGCTTTGTACGTCGTGATAGCTGACCTGTATTCTGATTTCTTGTCTATTGAGTAGTCTTTCCTCCACGATCTTTCTAATTTTTTACACTGTTGTTTAAAAAGATGTAGTTTAGAGGTGAACCATGGGGATTTCTTGGGTCCATCTTTCTTTAATATTGTTTTTCTGGGTAGCACTGCATCGAGAGAGTTTTCAATCCAAGAGGAGAATTTTTGTTAGCTACAGATGGATCGGCATCTAGATTAGGTTTGGTTAATTCCAATTCGCGGGTCCAGTCCTCTTTGGATAATTTGGGCCAGGGGCGAATACGAGTGCGTGTCACTAGCGAATGTGAACCTGTGATTGGTGGGTGCCAGGAGAAAGGGACTAAAAAATGGTCCAACCAAGGGAGGGGGATCGGGTCTTTCCCTTTTAGTTCACCTAGGGTCGAGAAATTAGGGTCAAGGAGATGTCCCTTAGCATGCGTTACCTTTTGATGCAGTTGGTATGCTGCAAGGTCATGGACTAGGTCGGAGGCCAACCTGTTCAGGGGATCATCGAAGTGTAGGTTTAGATCTCCGAGAAGGGTGAAATTGGTCGAGATACTAGCAAGATTTATGGCTGTTTCAAGCAGGGAACTCCAAAATTGTCCCTGTGCTCCAGGGGGGCAGTATATGAGAATACCTACAAGTATGAGTGAGGGGGTAAATTCAATAGAAAAATGGGCATTTTAGCAGTCTACTAGAGGGCTGCCCAAAATGCGGCAGGTCATATGGTTATTGTGAATAATTGCAATCCCACCACCTTTGCCATTACTTCTGTCTAGTTGCTGGATCTAAGTCTGTTAATAACATTGAAATTTCCGTGGAGTGTTTTTTTACAGTTAAGCATGAGCAGTTTGAAATGTTTCCCTGCCGGCAGGGGATGGGGCGCTAATGGGGATAATTCGTATGGGCAGTGTATACATCTGTCCTGCGATTTTTCAAGAGAGATAGAATGGGCGCACTTGGGTTCTGGGGCTTTATTCAGTTGATTTAGCTCTGCCCTTGTGTAGCAAAGATGAGCTGGAGGTGAAAGGGCAGGGGTTTTGGCCCCTGGGCCAGGTCTGGCGCGGACAGGCACAGACGGGCTTGTCTTTGGCGCGTCGGCGGCCCGTACGCTGCGCGGTCGCGTCATCAGGCGCTTATATGTGAGTCCGTGGTACAGCGAAGTCAGACAACTAGACCGCTGACCCGGTGCATGCGCACTAGCGCCCCTCCCCTGAGCTACAACTCAGCTCCCCTCGGTGCAAATAGGCAATTTAAAAATCAATCGTAAAAGCGCTATAACACAGTAAACAAATATGCCACAAGATAAAATAAAAAGCGGTCTGGCAGGAAAATACCTTTTGTTCTGTTCTGGGGGCCGCATTTCTTCTCTACCACGAGTGCAAGCGACATCCTACCTTAAATCCTCGCTCCTGGGGCCAGGGCTGTGCTGCATTGACGGGCTGCCTGCGCTGTGTGTCTCCCCCGCCGCCTCATCCTCACCAGTGGCCGCTGTTGGGGGAGACTACAGCTCCCGTGATCCCTTGGGGCAGACAACTTCCGTACTACAGCGCGCCCGGAGGCGCTTTAAAAACGACTGCTTCCTTGGCAGAGCGGGGGCCGCATTTCTTCTCTACCACGAGTGCAAGCGACATCCTACCTTAAATCCTCGCTCCTGGGGCCAGGGCTGTGCTGCATTGACGGGCTGCCTGCGCTGTGTGTCTCCCCCGCCGCCTCATCCTCACCAGTGGCCGCTGTTGGGGGAGACTACAGCTCCCGTGATCCCTTGGGGCAGACAACTTCCGTACTACAGCGCGCCCGGAGGCGCTTTAAAAACGACTGCTTCCTTGGCAGAGCGGCGGCCGCATTTCTTCTCTACCACGAGTGCAAGCGACATCCTACCTTAAATCCTCGCTCCTGGGGCCAGGGCTGTGCTGCATTGACGGGCTGCCTGCGCTGTGTGTCTCCCCCGCCGCCTCATCCTCACCAGTGGCCGCTGTTGGGGGAGACTACAGCTCCCGTGATCCCTTGAGGCAGACAACTTCCGTACTACAGCGCGCCCGGAGGCGCTTTAAAAACGACTGCTTCCTTCACGACGCGGGACGCGCGCGGGCGGCGCCGGGCTGAGCCCGGGCAGAGGGCGGGCCGTCTGTGGCCGTCCGGGGCTGGCAGAGGCTGGGTTGGGCTACGGACCGTGTACCTCCGACTCGGACTATAGTGTACGTGAGCTCTCCCAGTATTCTGGACTCTCTTTAATAAGGTCTACATACTGCCCTGTATATTTCTTGGCTTGGTCCCCTTTAGTAGCCTCATTAATCCTTTTTTGGTATATTGTTGCTGATTATGTCTAACGGTAAACATGTTAAACCGGTAGCTGGATCTGGAACTGGTCTTATGGACAATTACCTTGTCAAAGTGGTCAATAAAATTAATAATGACCGAAGAGTATCCCTCGGCAAGGGGGTTCTCCCTGCCCTTTCTGATATTACCCCTAACCCGGAGGTTGTTAGTTCACTTGAGGACTCAATTAGTGTGAGTACCTGTCCGGTTTTAACGGCCGTAGCTCAGGTTCATTCAGATGGCTTGGTGGATCCTCTGGATACGTCCACAATAGATTTAGAGGAAGTCCCCCCTAGTTTGAGACCGGTGAGAGCTTGTAGGAATCAATTTAACAAAAGGGGGGGGAAGCACATCAAAAAAAGACCGGAAGCTCTACAACAAGCTCCTAATACCTCTGGTCGTGGAATTGCATTACAGGGAGGTAATAGCTCAGCCTGCATTAATCTATTACCAGACCAATTTGCATTATTAGTAGCCACCCTCGAGGCTAAATTTGAAGCCAAGTTAGCCGAGCTCACTCAATCTTTATTGCTTCAACTTAGTACGGCTAACCTGGAGGTTAAGAGGCTTGGTGACCTTATAGCAAATATTGTGCCTGGTAGTGGTTAAATTAAGGCTTTAGAAATGGGTATTGTTGGTGTCTCTGATGGCACATTATGTGACTCTCCCCAGCGACCCACCAAGTCCCTTGTTATACCGGTAACTGTCCCCTCTGACCCTTTACTATCTAGTGGCTTAGTTAACCATTCTTCTATGGGTCAAGGTGGCATTTCTACCCTTAAGATTGGAACTAATATCGGTTATACCAACCTTCCCCCAGAGTGTGCGCCTTTTGTAGTAGTTTTGACAAATGTGCCTACCTTAGAAAATCAGCATGCCCAGCCTCGTGACGAAACACATGAGTCCCTAAAAAATAAAACTGTGTCCTGGCTCAATAGAAGATGTGGTTTCCCGATACATTTTGCAGATCACATTTTGTCCACTAGAAGGACTAAGTGGGTCGGGCCATCCCGAAAAGGTTGTAGTGGGGACTGTGTCATAATCAACTTTAGATATCCCCAACATGTTAATACAGTCCTGCTACGTGCAGCATCTTTGGTGGGCGATACTAACAGTGTGGGTGTGCGACCTCTGGGCTATTTTTATAAGCACTTACTCAGATCCCCTATTCGTGCGAGACCAAGCCCACCCTTTCATGAAACCTCAGACGCCTGTAGCCCCTCAAGGGCTTAACGTGGCTAACCCTGGTGAATACGGTTGTAATATCACTACCCATAATAGATTTGGGGCTCTCTCAGGTTTGGAGGCCTGTGATTGACGGGAGGTTCCTGAGCCGCAGGGGAGTGTGAGTCCGGTTGTTTTGGATCCTAGAGAAACTATTGATCCTATAATGAATAATGGAAATTCACAATCTAATTTTGATAGCACAATAATTGACCCTGGGGAAATAATAAAAATGTTAAGCTGGAATATTGCAGGCTTACGGACCAAAAAGACTGATAATGGTTGGCTAAGTTTAGTAAATCAATATGACATTATAGCCCTACAAGAGACTTGGGATAAGGATTGTGATTTTTGGATGGATGGTTTCACCTCTTATTTCGTGCCTGCACAGAGCTCTATAGCAGAAAGAGATAGGGGTGGTCTCATGTTTCTGATCTCAGTAAATATCATGGGAAGTGTTAAGAAGGTTGTATGTACTTCCCATAATTGCCTTGTATTGGAAGTTAGCCTGCCAAATAATACCAAGCTCATTCTAATTAATTGTTATAATTCACAGCAAGAAGAGTCCCCTAACGAGCACATCCATTGGCTGTCAAAATTTTTAGAATCCTATAAGGACAATCAAACCACTTTTTGTTATTACATCCTGATGGGTGATTTTAATATACATCTATGTAAATTAAATTGTCATTACAGAGACAAGGATGGCCCACAATTCACAAACCCTCAACATTTTGAACATAGTCCGAGGGGGGTAGCCTTGGAGTCCCTTTTGTCTAATAATGATCTGTATGAAGTAGGGTTCTCGGACAAGAATACCCGTGTCCCCACTTATGCTGCTAGGGATAGTGAATCTTTAATTGATTTTATATTTTTATCCGCAGGGCTTTTAAGGTATGTCTTTTTTTATAATGCCCTACGTTCTTGTTTTAGTGATCACAATCCGGTGGTATTGTTCTTGGCTAATGTTTTCCCCCTTATGGATAAATCAGCCTTGATACCCGCGTTGGTTACCGTGAAAGTTAAAGACCAAGGGGGGAGATTAAAATGGAGTAGGGTAATCCCTGAAGACTTTTTTAATTTAATCACCCTAAAGGTTGGCCCACACTTAAGCACTTGTGCCGACCCCTCCTCTTATGGCAGGGATGTAATATTGGCTTTTGAAGCTATTTGCTTACAAGTGGCTAACGATCTCACCACAAAAGGCAGAGTTGTCAAAAGTAAACCTGCCTGTGGTTGGTTTAATCATAGTTGCACCTTAGCCCTAAATCAACTTAAAAAAGCCCTTAATGATAAACCTAGAAACAAAGGGCTAGTCACACAGCTAAGGAAAGAGTATTCGCAAGTAACACAGGCACGGAAAAGGGAAATCAAACAAGATGCATGGGTAGCCCTAATGGACAATGCCATTCTGAAAGATAGCTCCAAATTTTGGGAAATTATTAATCCCCCTTTGCTATCCGGTTCCCATAATTCTTTGCTAGAATTGAATATCTCTGAGGAGGACTGGTTAGGTCATTTTGAAATAATATATGGGAGTAATCTCGTAATGGACGCTTTTACGATACCAACTTCCAGATCGTCCCTCCCCCCTATTAATTTCACCTTAGAAGAGGTGGAGAAAGCTATCGAGGGTACGGCCGGGCGTAAGGCGCCTGGTCCAGACGGGGTGCCTTCGGATATGTACAAGGCTAATCCTAGGTATTGGGCCAAAATTTTGTTAAATGTTTTTAACTCAGCGATCGTTACAGTCCCCCCGAAGTCGTGGTCTCATTCGATTATAATCCCAGTGTTTAAAAAGGGCCAAAGGGGTGACCCTAGATGTTATAGGCCCATATCCTTGCTGGATTCTTCGTTTAAAATCTTAGGAAAGATTATTCTGGCTAGGATATCAAATTGGGCCACAGAGAAAGGTGTAATTTCTAACGCACAGTATGGTTTTAGACCGGAGAGGGGTACTGAGGATCAATGTCTTAATCTGCACTTAATCATCGCAAAGTACACAAAAGCTGCAGGGGGTTCGCTTTTTTTAGGGTTTATGGACATGTCCACGGCTTTTGACCTGGTTAACAGGTCTAAGCTGTGGTCAAAACTTCTGGAATTGGGTCTGGATAGGCCTCTTGTGTATTTTTTGGCAGAACTACATAAAGACTTGAAAGCCTCAATAAGGATGTCGCAGGAGGGGAAATGTACTGCCAGTTTTAAATCTGGTAGAGGGGTACGTCAGGGTTGTATCCTTGCCCCTATGTTATTTACATTATATATAAATTCCCTTGAAGATAGTTTGCTAGCTGCATCTCTTGATATCCCACGGATAGATAGTACTCCCATACCCGTACTTCTTTATGCCGATGACACAGTTTTATTGGCCAGGACACCGCTTGGTCTGCAAAGACTATTGAATTCCTTTGGGGATTTTATGAAATCCTTGGACCTTGTGGTTAATAACGGTAAATCCCACACTATGGCACTGGGCAAGGGAAAAAACAATCATAAAACGTTTTATTGTAATGGAAATCCTATTTCTAGAGTGAAAGTATTCACCTATTTGGGAGTCGTTTTTGATGATAAGGGTACCTGGGCATCGCAAATAGCTACTAAGGTGAAAGCAGTACGTAGCTCCTCAGCTGCAATTTTGGGTTTCGCGAAAAGGCTGGGAGGGAAACCCTGTGAGGCCAGTATAAAAATATACCAAGCAAAATCTGTCTCAATAGCTAGGTATGGAGCTGCAATTTGGGGGTACACTAACCCTGAACCCATTCAAACAGAAGAGAACAAATTTTTACGTGCTCTTCTTGGTCTTCCCCAATCCACAGCGACACACTCGGTCCACCTTGAATTGGGGTTAGGATATATTTCTGACATTATAAAAATTGCTCCAATTCTGTTATGGATTAGAACCTGGCTGAACCCGGACCTTACGCTGAATCACAGTATCTTGAAAGATTGCACTAAATTAGACAAATGGAAAGAAATCGAGTGGCTATCCTATATTAATATGATTTCTAAGGAAATAGGACGCCCCGAGCTTTTTACCAATCCTGAAGGTTTATGTAAAGCAGATCTAATGTGGGTCAAAACATATTATATTAAGCACTGCGAGGTTGCCCGTGAATCTCAAGAGCTCTGTAAATCTACAGTAAGGGCTCACCTCTTGCTTAATTTATCTATGGCTATGCATCCGTATTTGTCAACGGTCACGAATTTTTACCATAGATGGCTTTTGACTAAACTCCGTTTTAATCAGATCCACTTAGTATTAGGTGTTCCACAGGGTTGGTTTAGGCCGGATGATGGGGTCCCTTGTAAATGTGACGATTTCTCTGCTCAAGATACAATGCATTTTATGTTTTTTTGCCCTTTGTATTGTGAAGCTAGGAAAAAGTTCATTCTCCCTATTTTGAGAGAGGAAGCTTTCGTACAAGTTAAACCCGCATTATTGTTTTTACAATTAATGGAATCCCCTAGAACTAGGTTTTGTGTAGCTAGCTTTCTCGTTGCTTCTATTAGGTTAAGGAGGATCAGACTGGCTGTATTGGAGGAAATTAATTAGTTTTTATAAATTTGATTCACCGTGTAACTTATTTTTTTAACTAAGAAAATGTTGGGCTGTTCTTAACTTGTTTAATCATGTATTGTACACTTTTATGATTTTAAATTATCGAATAAAGTGGTTTTGACTTGACTTGTTTTAACAGGGGGCAGGACCCCTCTAAATACCGAAGATCACAACTAGTCCTGTTTTCTGCCCGCCTCAACCTAAGGGAACCTGTGTTTTTTCATCACACATGCGTGTTGAACATATTTCTATGCGCCCTTAATATTAGCGTAGAATTGTGAGATTTCCTCTTTGGGTCTTTTGGCAGCGGCATCGGTGGATACCAATATTCATCAATGGCGAGCAGTCAAGGCTTATTCCGGGAGATGGTAAAGGGACTGAAACTCAAATAGTATTCGATAATCACTTTCGATACGCTCAATATCCATCCAGCAGGGTTACAGCTTTTTAGATGGCCTGGTTTAAAGGAGGGGTATCATGAAAAGACACCGAAGTGTACTAAAAAACGTGCAAAGGAAAACGCCGCCATGCAGAACGACAGAAAACCTGAGTACAAGGCACCCGCCGTGCAGAACGACGGCACCCAACTGCTCCCCAAAAAACAGGGATATAGGACCAGACCTCGCCAGATAGGCGGAGGCGTATAAAAAGGGTACCCAGTGGTCAGCAACATGCGGGTATATATAGAAAGATGAGCCACAAGACCAACGCAGCTGCGAGTGCTATAGCAGGAAACCGCCTAATGCACCGGTGGCAGGCTCGAAAAAAGCGTGTTGAAACACACTGAAAAGAGTTAGTTACAAGGAAAAAACCTCTAGAAGAGGAGTATGAGACACACACACCAGGCGCAAGCAAGGCGAAACCTGTGGCATGTGGGAGGCAGTGCCAGAAGGCACAACACGGAAAACTGCCCAAACAGTAAGATAAGGACACCAGGAGATGGGGGAGCCCAAAGGGACCTCCATGTCCGCCTGGCGCGGAGCAGAGCTACACAATAGCATACAGGTACCCCACCTGGGGTATATCACGCCCCTAAGAAAAAACAGGGGAACATCTCTTAGGGTAAACCACAGTCAGAGGTCAAGACATGAACAACCTGTGGATCACCGCCACTTACTGCCAGTCCAAAAACGCACAGTCCAACTTGTGGACGCTGAATGAAAGTTGCAAAAAGAAAGGAGGGGTAACCACCCCAGGATAGGACGAACTGAGACCTGCCAAGTATAGGACTATGGTGGGGGGGCGAAAGCCCGCAAGGAGGTGCTGAACCGCTGAGTCGGTGTGGGTATTATTTTTTGATAAACAAGTTTTTATTGTTTTCTTGTGCAACAAAAGCAATGAGCCTTTCAGACCAGCCACATACATTCCTCCCATCTGGGAAGCATTCCCCCTCTCCGCCCCCCCCCCCTGGACCACCTCCCCCCCCGCCCCCACCCCGCCCCGCCAAATCATAATACATTTCCTAACCATTTCCCCCAAACCCTACGATACTTTTTATGGCAGCCCCGATCTTGGTACAGAGTCCGCTCCTGCGCCGCACACCAGTCCACTCCCGCACTCCACCTTGTCAGACTGGGCGGCTGCGGCTGTTTCCAGGCTGCCGCAATGTCCCTCTTTGCCACCATTAACGCTGTCATAAGAAACACTTTTTCAGCGCGCGTGCCATCCAGGCCATCAGTGATGCCCAGTAGGATGTGTTTGGGGTCGTGCGGCACCTCCCACCCCAGGACCTCCGTCAAGTCAGCCTCGATGCCACGCCAGTACCCCTCCAATTCTGGGCAGGACCATACCATGTGAATGAAGTCGGCCGGATCAAAGCTACAACGGGGGCAAGCTGCGTCGGTGGAAAGACCCGCGCTGCGCATGCGCGCTGGAGTAAGGTAGGCCGTATGAAGATAATAGATTTGAATGAGCCGCAGTTTGGCGGAAGCCGTCACCAGCCTGGGAGCCATAAGGGCGTCCCGCCAGTCGATCTCATCCAAGGGACCCACCCATTCCTCCCATCGCTCCTTCAGACCCTCCTGGGGTACAGGGGTATTGTTAACAAGGGAACGATATATCCTGGATATGCCTCCCCTTCCCAGGTTACCCAGCACAACCTGAGCCTCCGGGGGGCTATGATCCGGCAGCCGGATGTCCAGCGGGGTGTGTACCCGTATGGGGTGTCGCAATTGAAGGTACCTGTAGAATTGGGATGGGTGGAGGGAAAAGCGCGTCTGTAGTTCTGAATAGGAGCACATGCGACTCCCCCGCCATACATCCCCCAGCTGGGAGATGCCGAGCAAATCCCACGGCTCAAAACCCTCCAACCCCGCAACCTCCCGCAACCATGTCCCATGCCAGAGAGGGGTGGCGCGCGTCAACTTCCCGGTCCACCCGGTGTGGCGGAGCGCGGCCCGCCAGGCCAGGAAAACCGCCCTGGTGATGTGGCAGGGGCGCCATACATGCGGTCTTGAACATTGGAGAGACCCAGGGCCTCCAGTTCCACCCTGTAGGCCGGATCGGACCATCCCCCCCCAAACCAGTCATGAATGACTAGAAGCCGGGTGGCCAGGTAATAAAGATAGAGGTTAGTCATGCCAAGCCCCCCGTCAAAGGTGGGGAGGCGGCAGAGCGGCAAAGCCAATCGTGGCCTACCACCACCCCATAGGAACTTGGTGGCCGTCCCGTCCAACTCGCGAAACCACGACCTCGGAAAGGACACCGGAGTGTTCTGCAATACATACAGAAACCGAGGGAGGATCATCATTTTATAGAGCGCCACCCTCCCCAGCGGGTTCAGTGGGAGCGAGTGCCACCGAGTGAGGTCCGCTTTGGCTTTTTTGACCAAAGGGGCCACGTTGAGCGCCCAGCTCAATTCCGGGAGGAGGGAGACCCAGATGCCCAGGTATTTGAAAGACAGCCTGCGGAGGGGAATCATGGTCTGCCAATCAAAGCATTCTCGAGAGGGGTGAAGAGGTACGAGGACCGACTTGTGCGAGTTGAGGCGGAGGCCAGAGGCGCGGGCAAAGCGGCCTAAGATGTAGAGAGCCCGGGGGCCCGAGCGCGCCGGGTCACCAAGGTACAGCAGAACGTCGTCCGCGTAAAGGGCGATCTTGTCCGCCTCGAGGCCCGGCCACTCCCATCCCCGAATGAGAGGGTCCGATCTGATTAGGGCCGCAAGGGGCTCCATTGCGAGCGCAAAAAGGAGGGGTGAGAGCGGGCACCCCTGCCGTGTGCCCCGGCCGATCCGGAACGCTCTTGACAGCGCCCCATTAACCAGCACTATGGCGCGAGGGCGCGCGTACAGAACCCGCACCATCCCGACAAACTTGGGACCGAAACCCATGTGGGCCAAGACGTCGAATAGGTAGGAACAACCCACCGAATCGAAGGCTTTCTCGAAGTCGGCAAGCAGGAGAGTGAGGTAGGGGGATATGCGGTGGCGGTGTGCCAGAGCCACGTGGAGGCGGCGGAGGCAGTGGCGCGTGCCCCGATCCGGCATGAAGCCGCATTGATCCGGATGCACTAGACACGACAGGAGGGGCCGGAGCCGCTGGGCCAGGACCGTGGCATACAGTTTGATATCGGTATTGATCAGCGAGATCGGCCGGTAGGCTGACTGATCACTGGGCGGCGGAGTGGACTTAGGCAGGATCACAATCGTGGCCATGTCGGCCTCCGGGGGGAAGGAGCCTCTCTCAACCGCCTCCGCGTACAGGGCACTCAGCCGTGGAACCAAGTGCTCCTTGTAGGTGGCATAAAACTCCTGAGGGAACCCGTCCGGACCTGGGGTCTTCCCGGCGGACGTGTGCCCTATCGCGTCCCCAATCTCCTCAGGAGAGATGGGAACTTCCAGACTTTCCCAATCGCTCTGCCGCAACCGGGGAAGGCCTAACTCACCCGCGGCGAGCAACGAAGCCAAAGACAGATCCGATGCCCGCGCCCGGTAGAGTTGTGAGTAGTACTGAGCGAACGCATCCGCTATGGCCACAGACGAGGACTGAAGCGTGCCACCCGAGTCGGTCACCGCCGGGATGATGCGCGATGCTCTGGGGTAAGTGGCCAGCCGGTGCAGGAGCGCCCCATTTTTGTCGTCCCAGCCGTATTCCCGCGCCACCGAGGATTGCCAAAGGAGCTTGGCCGCGTCAAGCGACAGCTGACGAACTTCCTCGCGTAGGAGCCATAGCTGCCGGGTCCCGGCCGGGTCGCCAGAGTCCGCGACGGATTGCTCCAGGCGCAGCGCCTGAGCCTCGCAGGCCGTGAGCCGCTGTTGCTGCGCCAGGCGATGTTTCACCACCTGTGCCTTAGCAACCCCCCTAACCGTGGCCTTGCATGCCTCCCAGAGAGTTCCCGCCGAGGAGACCGATCCGTCGTCGTCGCCAAAGTAGAGTGCCAGCGCGGATCCCACTTCCCTACGGAGCGTCTTGTCCTGCAGGAACCACGCATTAAAGCGCCACATTTGGCGAGCCCCGTGGAGCGGAGGGCCCAATCCCAGCAAAAGCGGAGAATGGTCGGATATCCCCCGAGGAAGGATACGGACGTCTTGGATACCCAGACAATCGGCCGGGGGGACAAAGATCGCATCTATGCGTGCCTGAGTGTGGTGGGCGGCCGAGGTATGGGTATATTGTCGTGTGTGTGGGTGCCAGAGCCGCCACGCGTCACAGAGGCCCTGTGCCTCCACCCACCCCGCCAGCCGCTTCGCCTGCGCCGCGCGGGTGTCTGAGACCGGACCCGAAGAGTCAAGGTGTGGGGCCGAGACGGCGTTAAAGTCCCCTCCGAGAACAACGGTGCCTGGCGGAAAAGTCGCCAGCCAGGACGCGGTGAGAGATAAGGCCGAGGACAACCCCGCGGGTGGCACATACAGTGATACGAGACTGAGCGGTCGGCCCTCAAGCGTGCCACCAACCGCAACACCCCTCCCCTGGGAGTCATGGACCACCCGGGCCAACACAAAGGGGAAGGAACGGCGTAGGAGGACCGCAGCCCCCCGCGACCCGCGCAAGAACCCGGATTGCCACACTCGATCATATCCGAAGCGCGCCAGAAAGGGACAGTTCTCACCGAGGAGGTGGGTTTCCTGAAGCAGGATCACGTCTGCCCCCGCGCGCTGGGCGTATTTGAGGACGGCAGTGCGCTTGAGCCGGTCCAGCAGGCCATTCACATTCCAGGACAGGATGCGCACCTGGGCTTTGGGAGCTAAATCAGCCATGGCAGCAGTGGGAATGGAGCGTGTCGGGACGGGGGCAGGCAGGGAGCGCCGGGGGGACACCCCTGGATCCGGACGCCAGCAGAGGGGGCACAGAACTCCCACCCGGGGAAGCGAGCGGACGGTGGCAAAAGGTGAGCGGCAGTGGAGCGCGCAGGTGGAGCTGAATGCGGGGGCACGACGCCGGGCGCCGCGCAGCGCTGTGTGAAAGGCTCAGCAAGTAACAACCCAAACCCAAACAGAACAGTCTCGGCAAGAAAGACCCCAAACGAACCCCAAACCCCAACCCCCCACCCCCCACCCTACACTTCAAAACCAGAAGCATCTGTCGCCCGAACTGAACCAACAATCACAAGGCCCCAAGCTCAGGTGCTCGGGTATAAAGAGCGTAGTGGACCCCTCCTGAAGTACGGATCACCATGTTCTGACCTGGGCTGGCGCTGGGGGCGTAAGATCGTGGAGCCCCCCACCCCCGCCCGAAGCTGTAACAATCCCTGCAACTGTAAGAGACAAGGAGAAAGTCATATAGCGGGACTGCGGGAAAGGTCTGATGAGTCAATGTGCGTGTTAAGGGGGGTCGGAGACCCGTCCGGCCCAGGCGATGCTCGGCGCCGGGATCCCCCGATCGCCCGGGAGGAGGCTGCAGAAGAAGCGGAGGAGTCTCTCACTGGTCCGCCGGAGGCGCTCACAGACCGAGCTTTGATGACTGCGGCACCCCGCCGCTGCCGGGAGCGTGTGTGCTTCCCGCGCCGCGGCCGCTGGGACCCAGCCACAACAGGGCACCCGAGCCCCGCAACGGACGTCCCTCCGCCCGGCTGTCACAGAGGCCTCTCCTCGGTAAGCCATGCCCAGGCCGCCTTGGGGGTATCGAAGAACAGCGCCTTACCCTGAAATACAAGTCGAAGGCGGGCCGGGAATTGGAGCTGGTATTGAAGGCCCAGGGAGCGTAGCCGTTGCTTCACCTCCGTATATGAGCGGCGCTACTCCTGGACCTCCCGGGTGTAGTCCGGAAAAATCATAATGGTGTGGTTGTTGTAAGCCAGTTTGCCGCTCACCCGAGCCTACCGCAGAATGGCATCTCTGTCCCTGAAGTTAAGGATTCGGAGGATAAAGGGGCGTGGGGGGGCCCCTACCGGAGGCTTGGACGCCAGCGAGCAATGCGCCCTCTCCACCACAAACCAGGTTGACAGGCTGCCCGCCGGCATCCAGGATCTGAACCAAGCCTCCAGGAAGTCATCGGCCCGACCCGACTCGACCCCCTCCGAAAAGCCCACCAAGCGAAGGTTGTTGCGGCGGGCGCGATTTTCGGCATCCTCCGCCCGCCTGTGTAGCTCCTTGGAGTGGGTCGTGAGCTCCCGGACCTGGTCTTGTAATTGATGGATGTCGTCCTCCGTCGCGGAAATCCGCGATTCTGCCTCCGTGATGCGGGCCGTGGCGTTGCGGAGATCCTGCCGCAGAAGCGCGACATCTATTTTCACCTCCCCAACCATCCCCTCCAAAGAGGTGCGGGAAGCATCGATTGCGTGCAGGATGGTGGCCAAGTCCTTGTTGGGGGCGGGAGCCTCCCCCCCGCCGGCACCCGGGGGGTCCGGGGTCGCAAAGCGGTCAATCTTCGTTTGGTGGGATGCCGCCGCTTGCTTAGGGCCTTTTTCCTTGCCCATGGTGGATCCCCACGTCCCACCACCCGAGTTCGAGGCCGGGCCGACACCGCCCCGCCACTGGTCACGCGCCGCGGGCAGTCCCCAGAGATGGCCCCCAGGCAAGCCGCGACACTCGGGCCGCACAACGCTGTCCGCTGCCCCAATCCACAGGACCAGTCCAGCCGCTACTGCCCCATTCAGGGCCTACAGCCCGATCCCTCCCGGGATGCAGAGATCTCAGGGCGCCCCCATCCAGCCACGACGCGACTCCATGGGCGACCTCGCCGGGCAGGAATAAGGAGGGGCAGTGGGCAGGGGGGCCCCCCCGGCAATAGCCCCCCGGCAGGTGGCACCCGGCAGCAACAATCCAGTGTCACCTCCCCGTCAGATCGCCGCCTCAGGCGCCAGGGCGCGACACCACTCTTGTGTGGGGGCTCACCACAGGCTCCGGGGGGGGGGGTCGAGCCTCCACGAGGGCACCCTGCCAGCAGCCAATCCACCAAGCGTGTAGGGCAGTAGGGCAAGGGGGGCAGAAGGAAGCAGTCCCCTGTAGTACGCACCGGTCCATAGGCCAAAGTTGAACAATGCGGTGGATGGCGGCAATCACGTAGTCGGGCCCGGTCCCACGAGCCCCCAGCACCCAGCACCCGGGCCGATCCGCCCGGCGATCAGGGCCCCGCGGCCGGGGGGGTCCGGGGAGGCGTCCGGGACCTGTCGCCCCTCCCACAGTGCTCCGCAGGCCGAGGTTTTCCCCCGCGGGTCTCTCCCGCCTCCACACAGCTGTCAACAGATAGCGACCTGCGCCCCTCGTGTGGCGCCGCGGGCGCTCGTAGCGGGCGCCGCCGGTCGAGGAACCGGCCGAGTGCACGTCCCTGCAGCGGTGCCGCTTCCAGACGGCAGAACACAGTCCCTGAGGCACCAAAGCGTCCCAAAGTTGCAGCGGGAGTGGGGCAGCGGCTCCTCCGCAAGTATCAGGAAGTGGAGCGCGCCCAGACCATCAGCAACGGAGTAAGAGCGGATGCGAGGGGTCAGGCATCACGGAGCTCTACCTCGGCGCGGCCATTTTGGCTAGCGCCACCCAGCGCTCCCGTCGGTGTGGGTATTAAACAAAAGGACCCTATCAAAAGGCAGGTCAACAAGGCGCTCCCGAATATTCTCCGGGAAGATGCCATCCCGCAAACAAGCATGGCGGCGTAGTGTAACAGAACCGGCCATAGCCCAGCCTAAGGAGTCTGAGGTATCCAGGGCCGACCGGATAGTAAGTTTTGCCAGAGCACGTCCGTCACAGATATGGTGGAGGAGGTCAACACGAGCGCCCTCAGGGGTGGAAGAGAGAAGAGACTCGGCAGAGTCCCAAAGGGCAGAAGTTGCCCGAGCCAAGATACACACTGTATTGAGAGAGCCGTGCTAGTGGAGGAGAAAATATTACGACCCTCCAACTCCAGCCATCTGGACTCCTGAGAGGAAGGAAGCAGCAGCGGAGGCAAGGAAAGAAAGGCAGCTTGCAGAACGAGCCCCTGAACGTCTGGATGAACAAACAAGCAAACCGGATCGTTCGGGGCAGGGCGGTGGCGGAGTATAATGGAACGAGCCACCGGATCACCCGACGCCGGCCGAGCCCAGGTCCCCAGAAGGGCCTCATAAAGGGAGGCTTCGAAAGGCAGAAGCGGCTCGACATTCCCCGAGCCGTGGTGGAGAACATCTAACAGGGGGTCAACAGGCAGGGGAGCTGAAGGGGGCTGCATATGCAGAACGCGTGCGGCCATGAAAACAACCCTCATAAATGTTACACCAGCCTCGGTAGCTCGCCGAGGAGGGGACAGTAACTCATCCGTGGGTGAGGGCTGTAAGCTGAGCTGCCCACTCCAAGGGGATTGTCCGATGAAAGGAGGAGCAGACCAATGTCCTGTGGAAATATGGATTTTTATGATCAGTTATGTCCCCTATCTTGGACCCCAACGGTTTCATGTATAAATCACAAGTACATGTATGTTCCCTCCAGTTCCAGTTATAAAGACGCAAACACATGTGCGTCCACCGCCAACATGTCCTCTTTCAGATCCGCCATGAATGGGCCGGATATTCCATTCCTAAGTACGAAAGGCCACCGGCTTTATATGGTTCACTTATGCCATTTTACAGTCCAGGCAAGTAGGCCCTGATTCTGCCATCAAGCTTTTCCTGCCTTCTGCCTCTGAAAGCTCCAGTCTGAGCTCGCATCTGTATCCATGAACTTTGTCCTACTCCCTGCGCAGCTAACGGTGCCTGACATCAGCCTGTTGCCTGCCAAAACCTGTATTTCACCTTCGAAATTATCTGCTCCGCTCCCTACCCAATGCATTCCTGTCTAGTAGTTTAAGTAAACATTCTTCCAGCTACCGAGCAAAAGGCCCGGCTTCTCTGTCTTTATGCAAGTAATTCATAGCCCTGTTACTATGAAAGATTTCTGCCCTCGCATCTAGTGTAGACACTTAGACGCTTGTACACGCACTCACAGTCAGTATAGTCAGTATAGAATAAGATTCTACTCTAAGAAGGCCTCTCTTTTGGATAACATAGTTCTTTAAACATAGGATGTTAGATATGATTTGGGATTAGGTTGACTTGACCCTCCAGACTTCTGTCGCCACATGTAGAGCTAAATGTCAAGTCCCCTTCACCTCCTAGTTGCACGTCAATCACACGTCATGCTGCTGCGCGCGCATTTCTGCCAAGTATTTCTGCTGACATTGCGAAATTCTTTCATGGAACCACCCTATTATGACATCATACCTGATGACGTTCCTTAGTTACACCCAGTTACACCCACTTTTGCTACGCATGTATGTTTTATCTTTACTATCAATTGTTACGCCTCCTGCATTTGCTTCACTGTAATGCCTATTGTATAAAAATGATTACTTATCAATAAAGTACGGTCTTCACTTCCTGAACCTTCGTGGTGATGGAATATGGAGCTCATCAATTTAAATTGATTATGGAATAAAGCCCGTTCCGAACCTCTAATACCACGGATTCTGCCTCTTATTTTACTGAGCTATTGTTATAGATTTTCCGCATCAAATTAAGTTCCGGTAATTAAATTATTTACCACATAAATGGCGCCCGAACAGGGACACTTTCTCATCTCACGCGCCGGCGGTGCGTTGCAGGCCCGGTCTCCTGTCACAGCTGGACGGACAACAACGCGTACCCACAGGATTTCCTGTATCTCCCTCCTGCCGAGCGGGGGTAACTGAGGCTGCGATCAACACCCAGACGAGGCGGTGAGAAGTGCGAAGTATCCCGACCAGAGCCTAGCTGAGCGAGCAAGATCCGAGGTATACAGAGGCCCACCAGTTTCCGAAGTTTCCGAAGTTCCGAGTCGAGTCCAGTCCGGTTCAAGTTCAGTTCAGTCCCGAGGCCTTCCGTTCCGAGCTACCCGGTGAGTACCATTATCGGGGAGGCGTTCTGACGTGCACATAGGTTGTGCCGGTCAAGACGGGTTTGGGTACACAAATCCGGTCTGCACTGTTTCAGCAGTGTATCTGTACTGTTTAGCAGTATATCAAGTATGTCTAGTATATAATTCAGATTTACCTAGTTAGTATCGAGTATTATGCCTAGTGACTAGTTCTCTAATTGGCCATCATTGTCTATTTCATTTAAATGTTAAATGTTAAAATGTTTTAAATATGTTCTGTATATTGTGGTGTGAATGACTGTTCATTATTGTGTTTTATGGTATTAAACGTGTTCAAAATTAGGTATCAGATCAGTTCTCAAATATGCCGCTCTTTTCGAAATTAAGACAGATCACAACTAGAAAAGGGGTACTCGAAGAAGCTGTTCCCATTCCTCCTAGGGACACTCCAGGGTACTTCATGTATCATAAACATGGCCTAGACGCCATATTATTTCTTGATCTATGGGTAGACTACACCAAGGAATTACCAGAAAGTCAGAGGTGGCCCGCAGCTGGGACCTGGGATGCAGATTGCATTATGAAAGTAGAAGAAGAATTGTGGAAAAAGAAAGCTAGACAGTCACAGAAAGATGCCATTGAATTATGGCGTAAAGAATCATATAGACGCACAGAAAAAGCGCTCAGACAGGAAGAGAAAAGTAAGGAGAATTCAAATAAAGTTCGAGAAAGTGTATTAAGTGAAGAAGGTAATCGAGTAAAGTCAGAACAAACAAACAGACAAAGAAATGCCCTTGTGAATGGTATGTATCCTCTTCTGGCCGAAGGATTACCTAAGGCTACTCCGGAAATACCAAAAGACTTGCCACCCCCATTGTTTCCGATAAAAGTACATCCCAAAGGGCATCCCAGATCCGCAGAAGATGTTTTTCTTTCCTCTTATTTAGACGACGCAGCTCCCGAGTATGCTAATGCTGCGCCACATAGACCGTCTGCCGAGGGGGTTCAACGCCAAGACCCTCCTTCGTCTGTACCTCTGCAACAGCAAACCCCGACACAAGTTCCGGCAAGCACATCTGTTTCTACATCTGCATCCACACCAATGGTTGCTATATCACGTTCAACGAATCCTTTCACATCCAGCACCCCAGGTGGTGCTACCGGAGGTACATCAAGCATTTTTTCTACGCCACCCAGAACAAGTAAACTTTCCTTTCAAGAATTAGCCCACCAACGTACACCCAAACTAGTAACTCCCAACACGCTCAAGGAACTTCTAATAGATTGTAGATATGACCCTGTGCCCGGAAAAGGGGACGAAATGATGCTGGCATCATTACGTATCCGACGAGCTGCAATATACTTAGGGAAGCTACCAGGAATGACTGCACATTTAGAAAATATATATCATTTTGTCCAGTCAGGGCGAGACCCTGAGAGTATTACCAGAGCCATGGAGTACCAAAAGGTGGAAATACAGGGGGAACTGTTACGTTTCCTCATAAACTGTGTGATCAGAAATCAAGATCAACCAGGGGTAAGTCCGGAAGAAATGCAAATTCTTACCACATGGGGTAAGAATATATCAGAGGGGAGACACGATAAACGATCATGTATAGTAGCTATGAGCCGAAAGATCCGCAAAGAAATAGAACGAATACACGAGGAAAGATTAGCAGTAGACGAACCTGAACAAACCGAGGACGAGGAAGAATTAGAACTGCCCACAGGACAGTTAGAAACCATGGCCTATGTAGGTAGAGGAAGATCTTGCAATGATACTAGATGCTTTACTGATCCGATATGTCCGATACGTTCAGATAATAACAGAAAATTCCAAACTCCTATAATAAATATAAGGTCCCCCGAACATTCATTCCAAGCCGCTGACAAATTACTCCGAGAACGAAGGGGTTATCATATACTCGATTCCATGGACGAACAAGAATTAGCCAGGTCAGCCGTACACTGGGTTGATAGTCCTGGAAAATATGGTGATGATACACTAGCACATACGTTTTTGAACCTCGCCCCAGATGAACAGCGTTTAGCTGGTATCTACATGATTCAACAACTCCTTATATTATATAAAAGCCAACACTCCGATCCTGGCCCCTTACCTGATATATTGACTGAATTACTCACGAATAAATGGAGAGGTTCCGGTACTAAGTTAATTAGAGAAATACTAGAATCTAGAAGACAGTATATTCTTTTTGTATGTCCTGAACATGTCTCACTGCCCATCAAGGAAAGAACGACGTATTACATGGATAGACAGAATCCCTTACGCGAAGTGCACCCGATAAAGGGTGATGACAATGAGTTTAAACGTGTGTTTGTATACATACCCATATCCAAAATAGAACTATTAGAAATGAAGAAAGTGGTACCCAGTCATGACAAAGACCCAGCGGGTTTCCACCGTGAAATTAAAGATATGCTACTCATGGGAGAATATACCTACCCCGACATTATGACAATATTGAAGGTATTAATGCCTGCGGGCATTTACGAAAAACTCAAGGAAAAGGATTGGGAGGTGGGAGACCAGAAGATAGATTGGACAGCATTAGAAAACGAAGAAAAAGCTCGAGGTCCAGGTTCAGGGCTCGGGGACAAGACCAAAGCACTACCAGGTCTACTAGTACAGGTACTGCCACGTTTATTAACTACGAAAAAGGAAGACTGGGGTGCAATCTCAGCCTGTAAACAAAAGCAAGATGAAGACACTAGTGATTTCTATTCCCGATTTGAGAAATGTTTTGGTATAAATAGTGGAATAAAAGCAAGTAGCGAGTCGTATCCACACCTGTTTGTGACAAAACTGGTTGAAAATGCCTTGCCCCAAGTTAAGAATAGAATATTGAAGTTCGAGAGTACCTGGCAAGGTAACACTCCGTCACAAATGTTACAAATGCTACAGTACCATCACAATAGGATTAGAGAAGAACAAGAACATGAACATAGACGCATGAAAGACACGAAAATGAAAATGCTAGTTTCCCAGACAGTGCCAGCTGACGGTCATAAGAAGGGTATAACACAGTCCAGTGGCTCAACAGGTCCTGTAAAAGGGACATGTAACTATTGTAAACAGCCAGGTCATTATGTACACGATTGTCCAGTTTTAAAACATAATATTGCCATAGGTAACGCAAAAGAAAGACCACGACCAATTAGACAGGATCAGAACCAACAAGGAGCCCCGCAGCATGCCCAGTCCATGCCAGCTCCGCAACAGTCTATGCCAGCTCCGCCACCGCAGCCTATTGCTGCCACACAAACAACGACCCGACAGATGTATCAGACCGCACAGTATGACTATCCTGATTATCAACGATACTCATGAAACAGCCTAGAGAGGGAAGTTGGCTTACCCCTTATTGAGGTCCCTGTAGATCAAGAAGGACCTTATGTACACAGTGAACTGTTAGGTCAAGATAGAAAATTCTTACTTGATACAGGGGCAAGCCGAACAACAATAAAACGTAGTGAAGTACCAGGGGCACCCCTCTCAGGCACACAGAATATTTCCCTTGGCTTTTCAGGAAAACCTATCATTAACGAAGTAACACAGCCTCTTCCACTTACGATCGGTCCCTTGACACGAACTACAGATTTATTACTTACTAAATCATGTCCAGAAAACTTGTTAGGCATAAAAACTTTGAAAGCTCTAGGAGCTATTATATGTTGTTCTCCGGAAGTAGTAAGATTGTTTTTACGTGATTACAAAGGGCACTACGTGTCCCGAGACATGGATCACCGACTACAGACTTTACCGACACATTTATGGGCACAAGGCCCTACAGATGTTGGTTGCATGAACATTACACCATATCGAGTCACACTAAAGGCAGGAGTGGTACTTCCACGAATGCGACAATACAAGTTACCCCCAGATGCTGTAGTGGCTTTACTACAAATCATTGACGAGCTTATTACCCAAGGAGTGGTTGTGGAAACTGACTCCAATGTATGTAATTCACCGATAATTCCGATTCTTAAACGAACCGATCCAACAGCCCCGCCAGTATATCGATTGGTTATTGATCTGCGCGAATTAAATAAATGCATAGTACCACAATACCCCGTAGTCCCAGACATTTCTTCATTACTGACAGCCATTGATTCCAAAGCAACGTTCTTTACTGTAATTGATCTCAAAAATGCCTTTTTCAGCGTCCCAATAGATCCGGAAAGCCAATACTTGTTCGGATTTAGTTTAAATGGACGTAGCTTTAAATTCACACGCGCACCCCAGGGATTTACCGAAAGCCCCAGCATCTATAGCCAAGCACTGAAATGAGAACTCGACAGTATCCACATGCCAGTCAACACTGCCCTGCTTCAATATGTCGATGATCTGCTGATCACCGCTAGAAGCGAACCTGAATGTGAAAAAGCCTCACTGACGGTATTACAATTTTTGGCCGAAAAGGGGCACAAGGTGTCCCCTTCTAAGCTGCAATTCTGTGTCCAGCGAGTTGTTTACCTTGGTCACTCGCTGTCCAAGGAGGGAAGGCAGCTTACACCAGATCGCATCCAGTTAATTGCTAATATGCCCATACCCAAGACACAAAAAGAGGTGCGGGCTTTCATAGGCCTCACTTCATATTGTAGGCAGTGGATCCCTCAGTATGCATTTCTAGCAAAACCACTCATTCAATTGACAACACAGGAGGCAGCCACATCGACTGTTCTCCCTTGGACTCAGGAACATACACAAGCTTTTGAAAGCCTAAAGAAAGCCTTATGCCAAGCACCTGTTTTAGCAACACCATGTTACAATAAACAGTTTACACTCTTCGTTACAGAACGCGAAGGTACTGCCTTGTCAGTACTCACACAGGAACAAGCAGGATCACACAAACCATGTGCTTATTTTTCTAGTACATTAGATCCCGTAGCTCAGGCTTTGCCTGCGTGCCTGAAATCAGTGGCAGCAACAGCTTTAGCAATCAGACAAAGCGATGCCATAGTATTAGGACATCCATTGACAGTACAAGTACCACATGCAGTAGAGGTTCTCTTGAACCGCACACAAACACAACACTTGACTATAGCACGACTCACTGGTTACGAATTATCATTGTTTCAGCCACATATAGAAATCAGACGTTGTAGTACATTGAATCCTGCCACACTGTTACCTATAAATGGAACAGACCCACTAGCACATGATTGTATTGAAGTTATCACTATCACGACGAAACCCAGACAAGATTTGACAGACGTCCCATTGTCAGACCCAGACCTGACGTTGTATGTAGATGGTTCATGTATGAGAACAGGTACAGGAGAGCTAGTGGCCGCTTACGCAGTCACAACAGACACTGAAATCGTTGAAACTAATTGCATAAATACCTTGTCCGCTCAAGCCGCAGAGCTCATCGCTCTGACACAAGCCTGTATTCAAGCCACAAATAAAAGAGTCAACATATACACTGATTCACGTTATGCATTCGGAGTTGTACATGACTTCGGCGTGCTGTGGCGAGAGAGAGGTTATTTAACTTCTCACGGTGCCCACATTCAGCACGGACCCCTCATTCATGCCTTATTAGATGCAATACATTTACCCACTGCAATATCAATTATGAAATGTAAAGCTCATATGAAAGTTACTGATATCATTTCTCAAGGCAATGATCTAGCTGACAGAACAGCTAAACAGACCGCTCAAACTCAAACATCCGACATGACAAAGACAATAGTCCCGACACCAACACATTGCATGATGGTTAAGGATCCCGCTCTTGACGTAATTGACATACAGACACATGCTACACCAGATGAAATAAAGAAATGGACTGAATTAGGAGGGATCCAAACGGACCAAGGATGGATGACGAAGGAAAAATCTGTGTGGTTCCTTCCTGATTCAATGGTCCAAGTCGTTATTAACACTGTACATAGTCCAGCGCATCTAGGAGAAAAAGCTATGCTAGACAGCATTCAACACATTTGGTTCAACAAACATTTACGAGCAGCAGCTAAACAAAAAGTTCGTACCTGTATGATCTGTTGTCAGTTTAACCCAGGTAAAAGCATTCCCGTAGAACAGGGTGGATTTCAGCCTCCTGATCACCCTTTTGAAGTCCTCCAGATGGATTATATCCAGATGGAACGATGTCGAGGATTCAAATATGTTCTCGTAGTTGTCTGTGCTCTTTCCCGTTGGACAGAGGCATACCCGGTTTCAGATTACACTGCCCCGACTACTGCCAAACAGTTAGTTCGAGAATTCTTCCCACGGTACGGTTTACCACGTGTTGTCTACTCAGATAACGGCCAGCCGTTCTCATCCGAATTAATGAAACACGTTTCACTTTTGTTAGGCTATCAGTGGAAATTCCACTGTGTCCGACACCCCGAGGCAGCAGGTCTCGTGGAACGACATAACCAGACCCTGAAAATTAGATTGTCCAAAATTTGTAGAGAGAAAGGTGTCGACTGGGTAGTAGCCTTACCCGTTGCACTCTTTTACATGAGAATGGTAGCACACTCTCGAACAGGGCTATCCCCTTATGAGGTGATCTTTGGCAGACGACCAAATATGTGGGGGACGCCTATACCACGCAAAATAACTGATATTGACTGTAATATGCTGACAGATTACTTGGCTTCCTTGATGTCTGCACTACAATCTTGTCGTTCACAGGTAGCTGCAGCCTTTCCCGACAATACCGAGGTGAAACCCCATGACGTAATTCCAGGGGATTTGGTTTTAGTGAGGAACTTTGATCGGAAGTCTCAGCTGGATCCTAGGTGGAAATCACCTCAGCTCGTACTGCTAACGACGAGGACAGCCGTAAAGATCGAAGGACGAAAAGGCTGGATACATTCAAGTCATATCAAGAAATTTCATGGACTACCGTCAGACGTAAACGACACACCTTGCGTGTCTTCCCCGATTGACTCAAAACTTCCTTTGGTTGAACTGAATAACCACGAACTATATAAACTAAAACTTAGGTCTAACAAGTCAGGCAATTTGATTGTTTAAGTCCTCTCCAAGGTGAATCGGTCGAATTTGTCTCTGACATGTATCCCTTGGACCTGTATAGAGAAAGAAACAGAAGGATAAAGTTGAAACGACATGCGTACTGTAAATCACTGCGTAGTCATTGCACAGTGACGTTATTAATTTTGTTTTTCTTAAGTCTTTTAATAATTACTGCAAGTATATTTTTGCACACATATTATCCTATTTCTAGACATGTTTATAATGTTACTGCTGAACATTCTTTTAGTGAATTACCTCCGCATGAATTGTCTTATAGATTTGCGCTGTGCAATAACACGTTTATTAGTATGTTACATCATTCCCATCAGGTTAGCAATGCTACAAATTGTTGGATATGTGGTCGACTCCCTCCCTATCAGAACTATAAAGGAATCCTACCTCTCTTTCCATACCCGTTCACACACAACGGCTCCTGTGGAGCATGGTTTAGTTTAATTAATTCCCTAGATTCGAATTCTGCAGTTTACCAGAATAACTGGGTATGGGGAAATCTGAACTTAGTTTTACTCAAAGTCTGCTACCCTAACAAGGAGGGACTTCCCAAAAGAACAGGAACTGATCTAGAAAATGAAGTATATGGATTAGGTAATTTTACGCTTAATCTCATGATCCTGAATGTCGAATCCGAAGCTACACCAATTTTGCCCGCCATGTCAGTATTTCCAGTTAAAGGTGAATTATGTGTAAGAAAGAATGGTTCCATACATATGGGCCATAGTAGATGCACCACTGTGATAGAATTTAGTGACCAAGGCAAGTCTACATTTAGAGCTTCCCGCCATTCCTACTTCATATGTGGTCAGACGGCATACATACGTTTACCTCTAGATTGGGATGGTACCTGCTACATCGGATTCCTTTTACCACCTGTTTTCCTAGCTCCTCCTGATTATTATAGAAATACTCATTTAGTACACAATAGAGAAAGGAGAGATCTCCCAATAGTCGATTACACTGAGACCGCATGGGAAAAATACACAGATTTCAATAAAGGTCTCTTTCCCTATATAGGTACAGTTACCAATAGTAAGCTGATACGTAGATTAACCAGAACCCTTGAAGCAGTAGTGAACGAAACTATTTCCGCCTTAGGCAATTTAACAGAAGAGCAGTCTGCTATGCGGATTGTTGTGCTTCAAAATCGTCTTGTCCTTGACGTCATCCTGGCTGATAGGGGCGGAGCTTGTAGGGTCATCGGATCAAGTTGTTGCATTTTCATACCAGAAAATTCGCCATCTGTATATAAAGCCATAACTCGCCTTCATAAGATTGTAAGCCAGATACACCAGAATCCAGGCACCTGGACTTGGTCCGGTTGGTTTTGGAGTGTATTATCTACCTTTGGATGGAAGGTCCTATCCTTCCTAGGTATTGGCTTCCTCATATTATTCAGTTGCTGTCTATGCCTACAATGTGGACCAGCGATCTGTGGTCTGTGTGCCACATCGTGTATTCCACCACCAAGATTTCATTCATCCCAGAAGAAAAAAGAAGAACAAATGATGCTATATGAACAGATCAACGGATTGATGAAGATTGATATCTCTTGACGGGCAAGTAGGGGACAAGGAGGGAATGTGGAAATATGGATTTTTATGATCAGTTATGTCCCCTATCTTGGACCCCAACGGTTTCATGTATAAATCACAAGTACATGTATGTTCCCTCCAGTTCCAGTTATAAAGACGCAAACACATGTGCATCCACCGCCAACATGTCCTCTTTCAGATCCGCCATGAATGGGCCGGATATTCCATTCCTAAGTACGAAAGGCCACCGGCTTTATATGGTTCACTTATGCCATTTTACAGTCCAGGCAAGTAGGCCCTGATTCTGCCATCAAGCTTTTCCTGCCTTCTGCCTCTGAAAGCTCCAGTCTGAGCTCGCATCTGTATCCATGAACTTTGTCCTACTCCCTGCGCAGCTAACGGTGCCTGACATCAGCCTGTTGCCTGCCAAAACCTGTATTTCACCTTCGAAATTATCTGCTCCGCTCCCTACCCAATGCATTCCTGTCTAGTAGTTTAAGTAAACATTCTTCCAGCTACCGAGCAAAAGGCCCGGCTTCTCTGTCTTTATGCAAGTAATTCATAGCCCTGTTACTATGAAAGATTTCTGCCCCCACATCTAGTGTAGACACTTAGACGCTTGTACACGCACTCACAGTCAGTATAGTCAGTATAGAATAAGATTCTACTCTAAGAAGGCCTCTCTTTTGGATAACATAGTTCTTTAAACATAGGATGTTAGATATGATTTGGGATTAGGTTGACTTGACCCTCCAGACTTCTGTCGCCACATGTAGAGCTAAATGTCAATTCCCCTTCACCCCCTAGTTGCACGTCAATCACACGTCATGCTGCTGCGCGCGCATTTCTGCCAAGTATTTCTGCTGACATTGCGAAATTCTTTCATGGAACCACCCTATTATGACATCATACCTGATGACGTTCCTTAGTTACACCCAGTTACACCCACTTTTGCTACGCATGTATGTTTTATCTTTACTATCAATTGTTACGCCTCCTGCATTTGCTTCACTGTAATGCCTATTGTATAAAAATGATTACTTATCAATAAAGTACGGTCTTCACTTCCTGAACCTTCGTGGTGATGGAATATGGAGCTCATCAATTTAAATTGATTATGGAATAAAGCCCGTTCCGAACCTCTAATACCACGGATTCTGCCTCTTATTTTACTGAGCTATTGTTATAGATTTTCCGCATCAAATTAAGTTCCGGTAATTAAATTATTTACCACAGTCCAAAGGGAGGAAGCCCCATGGATGAATGAGGGTCCTGAAGGGGCTCTTGAGGAGGCGGAGAGTCCGCCGGAGCCACAAACCCTGAGGGCGGGGAAGAGGCAAGGACGGATCCAGCGTCGCCAGACGTCGGGGTGATGCCGAACTGCGTCCGGAGGCCTTCGGAGAGGAGTCGATGATCCGGCGTCGAGGCAGCGCCAGGGCGTCCTCGGCCGGCGCTGACTCGGCCTCGGCCGGCGCCGACTCGGCCTCAACCACAACAGGCTCCGGTTCCGAAGTAAGGAACGGAGCCGGGGAGGCAAGTCTACGGAGCCGGACCGGCGCCGACTCGGCCTCAACCACAACAGGTTCTGACTCCAAAGTAAGAAACGGAGCCGGAGCCGAGGAGGCAAATTTACGGCGCCGCACCGGCGCCAGCTCAGCCTCCGCAGAGACAGCGGCCTGTCCAGAGGGCCGAGGGGGACTCGGAGACGAGCTGCGAGTACCAGCAACCACCTGCGATGCCGCAGGGCGCCCCACAGGACAATGCGGCGCGTTAGGGGTGCTATGGGCAGAAGAGGGGGACCCAGCCGGACCATGCCCTGATGACGCCATACTTCCATCATCCCTAGACGCACGGGGCTCAGTCGGCACCGGGGGCGAACTTACCGGCGAGTCCACTGGAGACCCCACACGCAGCTGGGGGTCCGAGGAAGCCCCAGGGAGAGGAGGGGACCCAAGGGAGGCCTACAGGGCTGCGGCATAAGCTGCCATCTGGGTCCGAGTCGCCCCCGCACAAGGAAATGGCAGATAGGGGAGGGCAGACTCTCGGGGGGCACGTCCGGAGAAGTCCGGGGAGTAGTGCCCCCTACAACAGGAGGAAGGGAGGTCGAGGACCCCGGCAACAGGCACTAGGACTTACCAGGAATGGGCGAGCGACGCACACGGGAACCAGACGGTGACCGACGCCACAAACGGAACCCACTGCCACCGGGACCTGCCGCCGAAGAGGAGGCCAGGGCCTGTGACGACTCCGACGAGGACAGGCGAGCCGAAAGTAGCTTCATCTGGTGCTCCCGCCGGGACTTCGGCTTGAGTTGTTAGCAGGCGTAGTAATCCGTCGATTTGTGGTGTTCACCGAGACACCACATGCAGATAAGGTATGGGTCCGTTGCGGACATTTGCCACGAGCAGGAGGCACACGTCCTAAAGCCCGAAGGCATCGCACACTGTTCCAGATGCAAAGCGTCAAAAGGGGCCTGAAAACAGGCCAGAGGAACCGCTTACTCCGGATCCGCGTTGTACGTGGAAAAGAAGGAAACTGACGTCAGCGCGCTGGGAGGGACTTATATGACCTCGCTGACATCACGTCCGTGGACGACGTCAGGGCGGGGTCATGTGGTGCCGTCCCCTGGTGCGCAGAGGTGCTGCTACAAAATATTTTCCCGGATCCAGTCTGACGCCTGGGGATAATTCGAAGTTAAGGAATCTGCGGCTAGATGTCGCTATCAGATCTTTTATTCCAAATTGCCGTTTGGTGCCGTGTGGGTGAGGGGCCTAACCAGTGTCATAGGGAAATTCCTTGTGTGATACCTGCCGGGGATTGAGGAAGTCAGCAACAATGTTACGGTAATCTGACTACAATGTAATTGTTTCATTCTCAATGTTTTTGGTATCCAAAACATATCCCACATAAACTTCCTCCTTCAACTGTCCATTCAACCTAACATTTACAGCTATGCGGCCCTATTATATGTTTTGACATACGGAAAACACAACTGTACCATTAGAGTTGGTTGCCACAGTATATTCCTGGAGACTCTTGCAGGTGTACCTGGCCATGTAAATTTTACTATGTCTTTTTGTAATTTGTCCTGTGCTCAAAGTATTCCGTTCACCATAATTCTGCTTTTCGGCACTTTATAGGGAACCCTCATCATGCACACCCAGTCTTCTCATATTTGATCATCTCTCAAGCAGTTCCAGCTGACCCCGTTAAATGCCTTATTGGCATACAGATCCAACAGGACCAGGGTCTTCTCTGTTTTATTTGCTTTTTCTATGAGTTGTGCAGTCCTGTTAATGTTATTGAATGTGTGACGTTTTGGAATTAACCCTGACTGATCCTCGAGTATCATATCTGGGAGGATCTGTGATAACCCGGGAGCCAACATTTTCGTATATAACTTAAGGTCTATATGCACCAGTGCTATCAGTATGTAAGTGGAACAAAGAGCCATATCCTTCCCTTGTTTCGGTATGGCAGTTACCTCAGCCTCATTCACTGTATGGGGCACATTAACTATTTCTTAGAATAGATGTGTTAACTGCAGGATTAAGCGGCATGCGAAGGCTCTGTAGAATTTCTAGACTTGGGGTTTCCTAGGTTTTAGCTCTTTTATGACCTTCCTTACTTCCTCCTATGTCTGAGGCTAATAAAGTTTCTCTTTGTTCATTCGTTATTTTAAGGCGGTCAACCAGGGTTCTTGTTCATACTGGTTTGAGTAAAAATCGTTAAATACCCATAATTAAAAGTTACCACCCATCTGAGTGTTTAATCAACACAATCCTTTCCCTATTCCGTTTAGACTGCAGACTCCTCATTAGCAGGGTACGTGCCTTAATACTGAATTTGCATGCTCTATGTCGGACTACTAGTAGAGCTTTTTCAGATCTGTTTACCAATAATATGTTCAGCTGCCCATCAGCACCATGCTCTTATTTGTTCTGAACGCCTCCACCTCTTCTGCGAACTTCCCAGACACTTGGAAACATGCAACTGTCCTTTTATTGCTGAAGGAAACCTCAGCAGACCCTTAAATGCTTGCCAACCATAGACCGATCTCTGTGCTACCATTCCCAGCCAAGGTCTTCAGATATTCATCAACAGATGCCTGACCAAATACCTCAATGACACCACTCAGTCTGGTTTCAGACCTAACCACAAAACGGGAACTGTCCTCATCGCCACAACGGATGACATTGGCATGACTCTAGACAGAGGAGACATAGCGGTCCTCATCCTCCTAGACTTCTCTGCGTCGTTTGACACGGTCTCCCACACCATCCACATCCAACGCCTACATGACATCAGAATTCAAGGACTTGCACTCTGATGGATCTGCTCTTTCCTTAACCAGTCAGTCAGCCTCACACTGTACACCTCGGACATCTGCTACCTCATCTGTAGAGTTCCGCAAGGACCCTCCCCGAGCCCAACCCTCTTCAACTCATACATGATCCCTCTCGCCAGCATCATCTGCTCTCACAACATCAACGTCCTCTCCTACGCAGACCACATGCACCTCATTCTTTCCCTCTCGGACAAGACACCCAGTACCCGGATCAAGTTCAATGCCTGCATGACTGAAATCACCCACTGGATGAAGATCAACTGTCTAAAGTTGAACACCGACATGACTGAAATTGTGATCCTCTGGAAGAGCACTTCACCGAAACTCCAACAGAGCTAGAACCGCCACACCCTGGTATCATCATCAAACGCAAACTCAATATGAGTCAATGCCGTCATCACATCATGCTTCCATACTCTGAAGATGCTGAGGAAGATTTTTAAATGGCTCCCAATTGGCTCTCAGAAAACTGTCACGTACGCCCGGATCACAAACCAGATGGATTATGGGAACACCCTCTATGTCGGGATCAACAAAAAACTTACAAGGCTGCAGACCATTCAGAACACGGCAGACAGAATCCCTCTCAATCTCCCACACAGTACTCACATAACACCACACGTGAAGGAGCTCCACTGGCTCCCCATACACAAACAGGTACATTTCAAACTCCTCACCCACACTTTCAAGGCACTACCCAACACTAGCCCAGAATACCTCAACAATCCTATCTGCTTTGACAAACTTCCAGATACCTCCGCTCCTCTGGACTCCTGCTTGCACACATCTTACACATACAGAAAGCCAGATCATGGTGGACGAGTCTTCTCCTACATCGCTTCTAATGGTTGAAATGATGTGCCGCTACACATAGGAGCATCCTCCTCTCTTATTGAATTCCACAAGAAGCTGAAGACCTAGCTTTCCGAGTAGTCCCACTAGGCCCTAGGGTTTGGCTAGACTCACACATGCTCAGCACCAGGATACCCTCCAGGGTGATGGAGCACTCTACAAATCGGCATAACATAACATACTCTCAAAGCTTTGTTACGTCTCTTAAACCTGATCGCGGTCCTGATTGTTTACGTCTATCTTCTGCTAATTTTAGATCCGCTTTTAGTTTGTTTTGGATCGGGGCCTCTTTCTTTTGTTTCTGGCTGGTAAGTCCATTATTTTTCATTTTAAGACTGCTTTTAATGCTTCCCACGTTATTTATCTGGAGATGTCTGATAAATTGTTCATAGTTAAGTCCCAGCAATTGCTTGCAAATGTTCAGACCTGTTGGCTGCATCTCTTAAAACGTGGCTACTGAGTATTCACCTTTTGTCTCTAGGTGGTGGATTTACATCTCTTAGATTGCACCACAGTGGTGTTTGGTCTGAGAATGTGATTAATTTTATTTCTACATGTTTGACATGCCCTAAAAGACATCTAGACATTGAAAACATGTCTATCCTTGAATAGGTGAGGTGTATTTGGGAATACTAGGTGCAGTCTCTTCAATATGGATTCAGTGCCCTCCAAGCAGAAATAAATCCTCAATGTGTTCAGGCGTGTCTCATGATATCTGGCCACCTTGACTGCATCATAGTGCAAACTGATCCTTTTTTGCATCAAATACCTGATTAAGATCATCTCGTTCTACTATAATTTTCCTTTTAGCAAATCCTCTCACCTTCCTAAGTACTGAGTGGAGAAATCGTAATTGGTTGTGCTTAGGTGTGTATAAAGTGGCTATTGTACATATCTGAGTTGCCAATCTGCACTTCACCAATATGCATCTTCCTATTTTGTCAACTATAGTTTTGAAAACTATTACATCTCCAATGTATTCTAAAGGAGTATTATTAGAGGCTGAAGAATGAATCTGGATTTTACAATGCTTCGACTAAAATCTCGTTGTGTCTCCCTTTTTCAGATGGGTTACTTGGAGTAATACCACCTCTGCCCAAATTTCTACCATTTACTGTACACACTACAGCCTCATCTTTGGCCTTCCCAGACGAACCCACATTGCACCATACCTCAGGTAACTCCACTGGCTCCCCATACAGAAGAGATGCCATTTCAAGCTGGTGACCCACGCACACAAGGCTCCACACAACCAAGGACCATCATACATGAACCACCGCCTGAACTTCCACCAACCGTCGAGAAGACTAGGCTCCACCTCGCTTTTACTTGCTCATACTCCATGCATCTACCGAAGCAGAAATGGAGGACGCTCCTTCGCCCACATCGCCGCAAAGACCTGGAACAGCCTCCCCACACACCTCCGCACCATCACCTCACTTCCGTAATTCTGAATGGCCCTCAAGAACTGGATGTTTGAATAAGCCTCCAGTACCCGCAAGTGCCTGGATACCTTATCGAGTGATTAGCAGCACTCAATAAATCCTGATTGACTGACTATAGCGCTTTGTGGGAAAATTCCACCCTTTCACTTTGAATGCAAGCATTCTAATCCCATCCTTGTAACTTATATATGTATTTCTTGTTCTCTTTACCTGTCTTGTCAGTCTCATTATATCTGGCCATGCAGGATTCCCGAATCCCATTTTGCTTCTCCTTCCCCAACAAATTTGTGTTTTTCCCCGCTGGCAGTTGCCAATATTTTTGCAGATTATCGTTTTTATTATAATTAATATTTCCGGGATTCAAGTACTACATCTTCTAACACTACTTCCCCCCTCCCCCCCTTTCCCTATTTCACCTCATGTTAAGTATAAAACAGAGAAGCACAATATAACTTATATAAATTTGTTTACCATTGACCTTCTCTAGTCTTATATTGTTGGAGGATTTTTATGTCTTTCATGTCTTTATGTGTTATTACATCCACAAGAGCACTCTCTCCTTTGTGCCCTTTTCTTCTATACCAGCCATTTCCCTCAGGTCTGTCTCTTCGATATTGTTTGCTTTGCTAGCAGTTGGTCTTCCTCCTTAGCTTTCCACCCTTCTTCCTCTGTTTTGTCTTAAGAGCTCTCTCCTGCTTAAAACCAGATGCCGCATGGGAAAGTTAATCAAAAGTGGATGACTCCTGTGTAGAGTTCATGTAGTATTGGGTGAAGGAGTTTTCTTTTTGCCAAATTTGATGTTGCTTGGTCCTGTAGGAGAAGCAGTTTGTCTACTTGGTGGTTTAGGGGGTCATTCCTTCTTGCTCTCTGTATTATGTGTTCTTCCTGCTGATAGGAAAATGTTTTCACTATTATGTCTCTTGGTCTGTTTGCAATTTGTTGTGTTTGACTGCTTCTCCCTCTTTAAGCGCCAGAATTTGGGCAAATATAGTGTATTTTTTTCAGAGTCAGCTGTCTCTTCCAAGACATTTCGAATCTATATGTTCTCTTTCCGGACTTGTTTTTCCTGATGTTTCCTATTTTTATTTACATTGTTGCTCACTTTGTTCTGCCTTTTCCAGACTGTCTATTTTTTCCTGTATATCTTATACTTCTTGTTGTATGTGATGTATAGTTTTGCCTGCGGGCCGTCACTGTTTCAAATATTTTCATGTTGCTTATATTTCTTTCTTCAAACCTTCCTTCGATTCTGAGTACAATGTTTGACGCATAGTGCAGAAGTCTTCCTTAGTCATGGGGTTTTCTTCTATTTTCCCTGCTATTTTTGCTGAGATCTGTGATTCTTATAAAATGTATTTGCCTGCATGAATTTATCAATACAAAAGAAAATTGCTCTTTCAGCTATTTGCCCCATCCAGCAAAGTAGTGTGACTTTCTTGATGCAGGTTCTGGGTTGCCTGCAATGTGCACTAGAATTTATATACTTCACCATTAGACCTTACCTGGATTCCACAGGTAGAAACCACAATTTTCTGTTCATGCCAAATACTTGCTGGAGGTTCCTTCGAATGCCCAAGTGGAATGCATTTTTATCTGGGCCATTATGAAATACTGGTGGTGAAAAAGCTTCTAAAATGGGAAGAGAGAAAAAGAAATGACATGCATGATATATACTATAACACTATTGGTCAGGTAAAGAGGCACGTTCAGGTAGTTATTTACTGGGAGTGGAAGTAGAGCATTTCAAAATAAAAGAGAGGAGCCACTCCTGATTTAGGATCATAACTACATGTCTACATTACTACATTACTAATTTAAAATTACAAGCCCTATTGAGAAAGGTCTGAATTCAGAACACAAGCCTGGAAGTCATCAGTGAGGCAAACAAGGAAAAGGCTTTTGGCAGCCTAAGTATAGCAGGTAAGCAAGCCACACAGGGAGCTCTGAGGTGGTGGTGGAGAACTGGCGTGGTACTGAGGGAAGACCTCCCATAAAAATCGAACAAACTTTGCTACTGAACCTATATGGTAGCTGGAAAGTGCGGAAAGTACACAAGGGAGTCAGTCGGAAAACACATGCACACTGTAGCGTGCTTAACCCACATTTTTAAAAAGTGGTATTTGAAAAAGGAGCAATGGAAGGACACAAGTAATAAGTCCATGCCCCTGTGCAGGTACAAACACCAGAATAGGAAGGCACGTCCATGGAAGCTGACAAAGTAGCAGCAGGCAAATGAGTGACAATAAAGCCAACTAATGGTATGCAACTGTCAGACTCTAAGTGCACTGTAAGCTAACAATATGTCTTGCAACATCTGCCGTTTTAGGCAACAAATAAAAAGCTACCCCTCAGTGCAGTCATAACATGTTGGGTGTAAGTAAGATATTGGGAAACAGACGAGGAAGACAAAAAGCACAGCAAATAAGAAAGTAAACAAATACATAAATAACGTATGACTGGTGACGCAGAACAGCATTCACAACAATAATTAAAGAAAAATGTATTTGCAATGAAAATAGTTCTAGGTTTAATGTCCTAATGTGTGTAAACACAATTGTGCACAAATACACACAGGTCGTTTGTGTGCCAGTTGCCTCTTTCTGTACCTATGTCTGTGCCTTTTTACATTTCCCAGGCTTGCGACGCTGCAGTGCAACAGACCCACCCAGATAGGAAATGCTGTCAAAGCAAAGTTCTGTGCTATTCATCGGTTCCCTAATGTAACTGTTTGCTTACATATGTCATTTGTTGCGCCCATGACCACTGGGCAAATCTTTTGAACCAGGAAAATGCAACAGCTGAGAATCCATATGAAGATGGCATGTGATGCAGACCTGACAATCACACACTGGTGTGCCTTAATTTCCTGCATCCACTCACAACTTCAAGAATACCAGCAACCCATATTCAATAGAGACCTACCACCCGCTTGGGCCACGGCTATTGGGTGAGTATGAGACAGACAGACAGACAGACACACACACACACACGCAAAAGGTCAGGACATGCAATGCAACTGAGAGTGTTCCTGGTATAGAAGGGGCGTTTCCGATGCTTTCATCACATCACATTGGTAGTGCCTCAGCATGAGCCACATAAAATGCAAGGGATGACACTCTTTGTTTGTATGCTGCCAGTGGAGGGAATGAGGTTCATACAAAATCAAGTGATAATGAAGATGAAAAGACATGAGTGAGATAGGATCAACAACATCAGGATACTGCTGTTGACCCAATGGCAGCCAGCCTCGGCCCTGTGTGGATGAGTATCATGCTAATGTCCACTGCAGCAATGGCAGCTGAAAATGTTGCTTCAGCAAGGGCAGCTGCAGGCAGAAACCAAGAAGGAGACCTAACTGGTCCTCTTGATGGTGTGAGGAACCCATGCCTTATACTTTACCGAAGCTTCAAGAGGGGACTTTGTAGGTTCCCTCTGATATTTCCTGGCTAATGTCTGTAGGACTAGGTTTGATAGCCAATAATCTGTGTTCTGCAGCTACAGAGGTTCCAAGGGATATCAGAAGCATTGGCAAGGCAATGGTGGCGTGTGCAGACGTGGATGTGATTGCAGCCGGTTTAGGGGTGGTGGTAAATGTCTGAGCTGGTGCAAGTACTGTGACAGAGGACACAGCCAGTGAAGGGATCATGGTAGATGTCCCAGCTAGTATAGGGGTGATGTACCCAACCAGCGAAGCTGCTGGGGTGGTAGTGGATGAGGCTGCAGCAGAAACTGGTTTTCTCCTAAATCCTTATGAAGATGGTGAGTTTTAGCTGGTTAATGACTAATCATGATCTGCACCCTTCCTCTTATGAAGTGTACCGTTCAACACTTTGGAGGAAATTGGGGAGGCGATTGGGTGCATGGCAACTGGGAAAACCCCGGGGCCGGATGGTCTAGCGGCTGAATACTATAAGGCCTACCGGGAATCCCTGATACAGCAACTGCATGCCCTTTACTCCACAGCCTTGGAAGAGCCCATATTGCCCCCCTCGATGCGTGAGGCCTATCTGGTGTCCCTACTCAAACCGAACAGGGATACCGCAGACCTGGGATCATACAGACCCCTAACACTCCTCAATGTGGATTCTAAAATATTCGCCAAGGTGCTAGCGGAGCGCCTGGCGCCAGTGGTGCCTGCGCTAGTCCCCAGCAACCAGAATGGCTTTGTGCCCAAGCGTAGCACCTCGCTGAACTTGCGAAGGTTTTTTAGAGTGGCAGTAGATAGTGTGCAGGAGTGGCCGAGGGCGGGATGTCTTGTGCTGGACCTTGAAAAGGCCTTTGATTGTCTGGAGTGGGGCTATCTTGCGGCAGTGCTGTCGCATTACGGGCTGGGCTCGGGATTTCTCCAAATGGTTGATCTATTATACAAAAATCCCACAGTTCGGGAGAGAACGGGACCATACATCTCTGACGCCATACCAATATGCAGGGGCACCAGTCAGGGGTGTCCGCTTTCGCCCCTCCTGTTTGCGTTGGCAATTGAACCCCTGGCAGCAGCGCTGCGGGCGACGCTAGGAGATGGAATACCTTTAGGAGATGCGACGCACCAGGTGTCACTGTATGCCGATGACCTATTGGTCTTCGTAAGAGACGTGGGAAATATACCACCTCAACTAGAGCGCACGTTACGTGACTTTGCCACTATGTCGGGACTCAAAGTGAATGTTGGCAAGTCCTGTGTTTATGCATTCGGGGAGACACTCCGGACCCGTGCTATAGCCTAGGTGGTATAAGGGTGCAGTGGAGAGCTGATACTTTCCGCTATCTAGGAATCCAGATATATCGCCAACCGGTGGATCTTATCGAGGGCAACCTGGGTCGATCCGTGGCAGCCATTAAGCCACAAATACACTTCTGGAAAACGCTCCCACTTGCGATCGCTGACAGGGTCGCATTATCTAAGATGGTGATCCTGCACCGCCTGCTGTACCATTTCGCTAACCTGCCGATATATATCCCGGCGGCCTTCTTTACCACACTCACCAAGCTAATTAGGGATTTCCTCTGGGGCAACGCGCGTCACAGAATGGCGTTGGTTAAGCTGTACTTTCCCACTGATCAAGGAGGCCTTGTGGCCCCTTGTTTCGAGCACTACTATCTGGCCGCGCAATTACAGTGTATAGCTCGCTGGTTAGCTGACAGAGGCCGTGAAAACACCGCGTCCACAGCACCTCCCTTCTCTCTAGACGATATTACCAAACTCTTTCATCCAGCCTCCAGAGCCCCAAAGCCGACACCGCTCCTCCTGGTGGTGGCGTATAAATGCTACCGCCGCAGTCTCTACCTCACCACAGCACTGATCCCTTATGCGCCGGCCTTTCCATTGGAGGGTTCCCCCAGTGGGTCTGGGGTACTCACACCTTCTGAACTCATGGAGTGGCGCGAAGCTGACTGACAGACCATAGGTGACTTGTACCGGGAAGGCGCCCTCATACCATATGAATCCCTGGTTGAAGAGATGGGGCTGCCGCCGGGGCAATTCCTAAGGCACCGTGCATTAATTGCGATACTGACCTCCAGATGGGGGGACATGAAAGAGGAGCCGAGCCACCATCTCACCATACAGTACTTTGGGGCGCGCAGGCACTTGGTTCGATGGTTTGCGGCATCTCTTCGCACGCACGGGTGAGTCTGGAACCACTACGCCACAAATGGGAAATAGACCTTGGGCGACCACTAGAGGATAAGGAATGGGGCAGGATACTACAGAGCCCAACACGTATACCCAGAAACATGCGCTTCCGTCAAATACAACTGTTATAGTCCACTGAGCATACCTTACACCCGAGAAAATTAATCAGTATTATCACCGCGCAGATGCAGTATGCCCTCGCTGCGTGGAGCTGGGAGTTGGTTTGGTGCACATGCTGTTGTAAACTACACTCCTATTGGTGGGCTGTAGGGGAGGCCCTGTGCACGTGCACAGGCCATACCATACCCTTTGAATGGTCTGTTTATCTGTTGCATCACTTTCGCAGAACCCCGGCTACTAAAGTTTCCTCTCGCTTTCTTGATTTGGGGTTGGTGGTAGACAAGCGTTTGCTAACGAAGAGGTGGAAGGCACGCGACCCGCCGCACATACAGGCATGGAGGTATTCATTCCTAGCGTGGGCTAAAGCGGAAGGAATGGCAATTCTCCGAGATGAAACACTGGGGCTCCGGAAGACACCTATTGCGACACAGTGGGAGGGACTGCTCCAGGCCTTGACACACACTGGGGAGGATGGCTCGGAGGGGCGACCCGGACGGGGGAGTAGCGCCCTAACGGAGAGTGCTGGATGACCTGTTAGTAGGCAATTTTGACACCATATACATGGATGTATGCCGTCTGACGCTTGGGGGAAGGCATGGTCATGGTTGCTGGGGGTGGGTGGCAGCTTACGGGGAGACATGAGGCAGGGAGTCAGGGTTGCGGGATGTGACGGAAGGGGGCATGGTGGAGGAGTGTCGTTTTACAAAAATCGGAAAAGTCGGATTATGCTTCTGTTACTGGTTTCGAGGTTTTTTGTTTAGCTATGGTGATTAATCTTTAACATCTGTGCATTTCCGTATGCGGTCACATTTGAGAAGACTCTGTATACTACACTAATAGAACCATGTCATAAATGCATGATGGTATTTACCCTGTTGAGGCTCCACTTGTAACTAGGCCAACAGTGGCACCGACACATGTGTTTGTACTACTCCTATGCAACCAAAGTGATGATGTGCTATTGTTATATGGTTCAATGTATGGTTGGCTTTATATGATGTATTTAGTCTTTAATGACGATGAGAACTCTATTGAAAACAATAAAAACAAATTTAAAGAAAAAAAAAAAATGAAGTGTACCGTTCAAGGGAGGCAGTTGATCAGTCAGCTGCTCATGTGTAATCAGGGGCCACAGCATTATGTATACTGGGCAGTAATGTGATGATCTGAAATGGCTTACTGTGTTTAAGTATTCTTCTGAAGCACGTTCCGTGAACGCCTTCTGTGCAGATGATGCCACACAAAGGTGAAGTCCCATCCCACTTTATTCTCGTTTACTGTTACATGGAACAACAAAGTACAGAATGTCCTACAATACCATACACACATCTAGTGCTTTAAGTGTCATGAGAAATGTGGCAGACCCTAACAAGAGTGTGGCAAGAGAAACGTCTCTAGGAAACCTTTACAAGAAGCACAGCCTTTGTTACTAAGGAAACAGCACAACACAAGTCCACATTCACATAAATAAAGCACAATTAAAACAACAGCTGGATACTTTAATTCACATTTTATACAGCACCTTTATCCTTGGCCATAAATAAAATAGTTGACAAAGTAAATTTAAAAGTAAGTTGTTTAGTCCCCAGGTCACACAGCGGCGTCTAATAACATTGCACTGCCGCACTAGCATGTTACAAGGAGGCAGATGCAGTGTACAGCAGAAATGAATGGCACAGTAGGGCACTGGCTCAACAGGATAAGAAATGTAATGCCCCTTGTCGTTGATCAACTATATAACTATATATTTGGATGATAACTTGACTATGAGGTCACCCACTAATCTGGTCTCCTCACTAACCACCTTCTCTACCACCACTTGAAACTCTATTAGAATTTCAGCTCTTGGCAGAGGATAACAATCGATGTAGGTGGAGTCCTCACAGCCTTCAAAACAATTTAAAAGCCCAGTTTACTGGAGCCTAGTCTGAGACAATAGTTTTGTCACTAATTAAAGTTTCTGGGTTGGCTGGCAGGGCTTAGTGTCTATGGCATCTGAAGTTAACGTTGTATAGACCAGGGGAATTAGGATCTCTAAGGTATTATATGCATCCTGGAATGTAATCTGACACAAAATTCTGTTATACATCTGGTGGGCAGAATATCGTGTGAACAAGTTGTAAACTATGAGCTTGAAATACAGTTCAACGTAGGACAGCCAGCTGCATCTCCTTCCACCAACCACCCAGACACCTCTGCTTCAGAGTACTCCTCCTCGCACACATCCTACGCATAAACAGAACCAGATGAGGAGGATGGGCGTTCTCTCTACATCGCTCCTAAATCATGGAATGGCTCCCACTGCACACCAGAGCCTCCTCCCCTCTTCTTGAATTCCACAAGAAGCTGAAGACCTGTTTTTTCAATTAACCAACCGACCATAAGCAGGACTAGGCACACAACCTTACTTTCCGCCAGGATAACTTTGTTGGTGTGCTTTACAAATACACACAACAAAAAACATCTTAGCAGGGATATTTCTAATTCAATAATCGTACTACCTCTGCATGGTCCTTCATATTTTTCAGCAAGGTGTAACAATACAACAGAGCATCAGGTTCTTTGCATGAAAATACATAGGATCGGTGTAAATCACTTAATTTCTATTACCTAATTTCTGATTAAATAATGACTCCTGACACACAAAGGTGTTTTCAAATCTAACGCTATGTTAACAAGTTACATATTGAAAAAATGTGTGTACACGGCCTTGTTTTTGAGGTATTATTATATTCACCCTTCAGAAGAAGCATGATGATTGGCATTAATGCACATCTCACTCTGAATCTACCTGAAATGCTTCAAGTCTACAGTGGTAATATAATTATTATCTCAAAAATTGTCCCAAGGGTAAATGTGCCCATTTGGAACATGGGTGAAAGTTTGAAAAGCCAGTAAAAAACTGGAACCAGTAGGTTTTTCAAAAATGGTACTTTCCAATTTTCTGTTCTCAGCATAAATCTCCACGTCAAAAAACGCAAGTCACGCTCTTTTAATACTCCAGATAAACTGCTGACTCTTATATTGCCCATTAATCCAAGTGAGATATTTGCATGGGGATTTTTGTTTTCATGTCTACATACACAGCCCATTGTCTATGTAGTGTCTTTATTTGGACTTGTATCATTATGAATTAACAAAGCCTGCATTTGTGTTACATAGACATTCCCAAAATGAGGTGTGAAGACTATACCTATAGAGATGCCACCAGTTTGCCAGTAAACTCATTTTGCAATTTAAAATAGTTTTTAGTCAATGCAAGCTCTACGCACTGCTTACAAAAAGGCTGTAGTCTCATGAATCACTTAAGCTTCCTCAAGTCGATCTATACTGCTTTCACAGTTGGCACATGCAGAATGCTGAAATAAAGAGCCTCCATGTCGTCCAATGTCACAAATATTTTCTTTGTGGGATCAAATCATAAATCAGATTATGTACTTGTGTAGGAAGAAGTCAGTAAGGGCTCTAAGAAGGACTGTGAAACTACTTGGTAACTCTGTGTTAGTTGCAATTTATTATGCAATTTAGGCAGTTATACTAAATCTAAGATTTCGTGGTATGGCCTCAATCAAGAACTCTGCCCCTTCTTGGTTATCCACATCATTGACCTTGCATATTTCCACAATGACATTTCTAATGACCTCTATTGAATTTCTGGCTCCTGCTTGGAATCATTTGCTGCTTGACAGTCATCAAAAGGCTTGGTGAGTATATATTTCAGTGTCTAGTAGTTTTGTGATCGTATTTGAGATGTTATTACATATATTTCTAAGTGCTATATGTTATACTGTAGGCAGTTTCAGAAAAGATATTTATCTCTGATCAGAGCTTGGTTGATACTGCAAAGCTATTCCACTATCAGAAGGGACCACCAACATAAACTGGGTGGATGTGCAGCTATAATTTTTAGATTTAACTTTACTGGTTCTCACATTGACTCAATCAAGACCTTGCTGAACAAATGATTGTTACTCTTTGATAAGGTTGACTTTATTAGCCACTTGGACTATACATTAATTTTGGCACCATACTGGCAGGCTAGCTATCTCCATATATATATACAAAAAAACACCAAATGTTACCACCCTGTGGGACCTCAATTTTCATCCAGAAAAATCAGTAGACATTGATACAGCACCTCTTATCGACTCTTTACAGACATTAAGACTCCACCAAAGGGTCTTGACCCCTACTCACCTAGCAGGACACATTTCTGAACCAATTTTGACATTACCAATGATGACTCCTTGACAGTAAGTATACCTCTCCCTCACTCATAGGCTGATCACTTTGCTGTACCCCTACACATTCCCCTCGCTCAATAAGCGATTCATAATGGGAATATTCCAATCTCCCATAGAATGCGGCCTTTAAAAAACTAGTGTTTCAAATTCTTTGCATGTATAATTCTTCCAGAATCGAAAAACAGCCAAAAACCCTGCCAGGGAAATGTTGTCTATTGTGAAAGTTCTTTTAAATCCAGCAGCCTCTTATAACATTATCACAACTTCACAAGAACTGCAGGAAAACCTTTCAGTCTTTTGTCAGGAAAAAATGCTAAAAATATAAGCCGTACTTGAAGAGCAACTTTCCATAAGTTTCTTGATCACCCTTTCATCTCAACATTGGGCTCATCTTTGTGTAATATCATCCCACTGTCCTTTGTAGAAATTATTAAACCATCCCGTAGAGTCATAAAAGCAAAATTGTAACTTGTCCACCTCATATTTGGGTGGTATACCTGGTTATCTTTGAATTATGTAATCTCTCTTTATCTTCCTCTTAAGTACCATCCAGTTGGAAACATCCCACAGTGTTACCATTCCCAAAGAAGCCATCAACGTATTCCCAACCTACTAAGCAATTATCAGACAACTTATCCCCTTCCCTTAGCTCTAAGACTTTAGAGCATAAAGTGAACAACAGCTGTCTTTATATTGTGAAACCAAAAATCACCTGGATACCACACAATTGAGGTTCAGTCCTCATTTCAGCACAGAAATCACATTGCTGGCTGTAACAGATAACATTAGGACCATTCTTTACAAAGGGGACACTGCTGCAGAGCTCTCGCTGCCTTTGACAAGGTCTATCATTCTAGCCTACGTAGTTGTCCTTTTGATAGTAGAATTTTGCGGAACACATTACGTTGGCTGCCACCTTTCCTACCAGATCTCAGTGCATTCTGCTTGCACCCTTTCAATCCACCACAAGCCTATTTAAGTGTGGCGTCCCAAAGGATTCATCAGTGAGCCCCACACTTTTATATCTTTACATCTCTCTCCTTGCTAAACTAATTAGGATGCTTCGATTGGAGATCAACAAAAAATCTGGGCTTTCTATTTTGACTCAGATCTAACATTTAGGCCACAGGTGAATAATGTTGCTGCTTCCTGCTGTTTTAGTCGTGAGAATGCTTAGAAAAATCCTTCCATTTATACGTTTTTCATTCCACAAAATGGTAACACAGGCTCTCAAAATTTCTAGACTGGTTTGTGGAAACTTGCTATATTTGGGCTTGTTTTGTCTGGTTCTAGGACCGATTATCATTCTGGTCATCTGCCCCTAAAATGATGACTCTAGCCCTAACTCCGTTACATTCTCTTAGGCCAGCCTCTTCTCATCTACTACAAATTCTTAATATCAAAAGGAGCACTTTAAGCAGCCCTTCATTGTCCCATCTAGGTGCCAAATCTTCATTCCTCCCACCATCTGAGAATTCCCAATTTAATCCATTTCAGGAAACAGCTTAAGCCCTGGCTCTTCCAGCAGAGATACATCATGTCCTCCCAGACATGTCTTCACTCCTTTAGCACCAGGGTAGTGGTGAGCTTTATGAATCTCCTTCATTTATTTATTCATCCTCTAGTTTCTCAACTTCCATCAGCACTGCTTTTTCAAATGTTTATGCCTCTTCATTCAATGCAGTGATAAACTCCACATCGTATGCTGTTACCCAAGCTTCTAACATTATCTCTGCCAATCACAACACACCTCCTCTACCCCTAACCATCTTGATGTCCATGCACCCTTTGATACCGTTGACGACATAATCATGTTCGAAACTCTTATCGTGTTAGGCATTGTGCCTCCCTAGATTGTTTATTCCTTGGTACCTAGTACTATTTACCTTCCTCATCCATGCCACTACTGTCAATCACTAGAAAATATGCTCTCTTCCTTTTCATTACCTGCACGGCCAGAAGTTTTTGATTCACCCACCTTCATAGTCACATCACTGAACACCTTCTGCATTCTCACTATTTGAGTTCACAATTGCCCTCAGTGCACCTATGCTCGAAGCTGTAGATCTCCAAACAATGAACACAAATGCCTTCACTCTTATTCAATGCTCCAGTTGTAAATACGTTTCCCTCTCAGATAAAATACGAGCCTAGTAACAGTGTATGATTACTATGTAAGTTTGCAAGAAAAACTCAAACTATCCATCAACCGAATACAAATGTCTACACTCCCACCTATTGCCATGGTGATAGTTCATTTTGCAAATCCAGTATGACACCTGTACCACAGGTATCTGTACTTGACTGGAAGAGAAGGATCCTCATACTATATAATTTGAATGTGCAACAGCATCACACTGCTCAATCTTTCACTCAGACTATAGAAAGGTGATGAAAACTCAGCACTTCTCAGCCCTTTATTGTTTCCCCTACCCCTCCCGTGGAACAAATGTGGGAGGAACTCTTCACCATCCCCCTGCCAACTTTTGTACATAAGCACTCTTCTATATAAAGCACTACGCTGCTGCCAAGCTTCTTTTTTGCATTTTATAAGTCAATATATATATGTACATACACACACACACACATATATATATATAAATAGTACAGTCTCCACACTGTCACGAAGTTTCTGCTTTCACAGCTATCCCAACGCGAAAGAAAAGGAGAAACGGACCCTCACGGCTCAGGCAGGAAGATTTTATTTCATTAGACTCTCCCTCTGCGACGCGTTTCGAGCACTGAGTGCCCTTGATCACACACAGGGTATTGCATCCGCCATTGTTTTTACCAATTGCATCAGAAATCACGTGACCATCACCAAATAAACATAGTAGAGATACTTCGCTTCTCACATCATGTGTTGTTATGAGGTAGGTGTTATAACATTCTTAGGGTAAAACAAACTTAATTGCACTTGTAAGCTGTTATTTTAAACTGCGTAAAATGCAGTATTGTAAAATACATTTTTACAGTGGATAATATAAATATAATAAATACATAGAAATATCGCTAAGAACATTTTCTGTATAAAAATATATATATTTTTTTTATATAAAAATATAAAACCACTTAAAACTACAATGTAGAGGGAGGAGCCTAGCGCGCAACCAAGATGGCCGCGTAGGTGCGAGGCTCCCGAGGACCTCCGCGACCTCCTACGAATATCCTGACATTATCCTGCCCTGGATGAGGGGACTAGGTTGGTGAACCTGAGCTGAGGTGGCACCCGTTTCCCGCTTCCGAATCGGACCTCGGACACCGGAGTGAGCACCGATTGAAGTGTGCGGCCTTCCCCTCGCCGGACCCCGGATTTGCGCAGTGGGGTGATCCAGGGACAAAGTGAACAACAGCGGCAGGCAGGGCCTGGCGACTCGCGTGCCCCGCACTTTCACTTTCGCACCACCTTGTTGTCTCTGCAGGGTTGGGTCGCGGAGCCCTTGGTGTTGGTGTGGTGTGGCCTTGCTGGGAGACCCTGCCTGCCTGCCGGCTGTGTCCACCCCGCTGCCCCGAGGGGGCCCCCCCGGAGCCTGTGTCTGCTTTCCTGCCCTACACGGCGTGGCTGGTGCGAATGGGAGACTGGCGGCCATGGCCACGAAACAAGATGGAGACCGGGTAAAGACCAAATCGACCCGGCGCGGTGCCGTCCATCAGGCCAACAGTATGGACCGCTATACCCTCCAGAAGGGGTCGTCCGATGGACCGCGCAAGCCCCCTGAGAGTCCTCCTGATACCCCAGACCTGCCCGCAGATTTGACTCTGCGAGATGTTATGGGCGCCATTGCCGAGATGAAGGCCTCGGTGGGCCAGCGGTTTGATACACTGGCGCAGAAGATTGACTCGGTCCTTGTGGATGTTGGCCTGGTGAGGGCCGATCTTTCCAAAACCAATGACCGAGTAGATTCTTTGGCCCACACCGCATCGGGCCTAACGACAGATGTGGCGGCCTTGCAAACGGAGGTGCGCCGGCTTAGTCGGGCGACGGCGCTAATGGATCGGCGCCTGGAGGACTCCGAGAGTCGGGCACGGAGGAACAACATCCGCATTATCGGGGTGCCCGAGGGACGCGAGGAGGCGGCGGCGGATCTTTTTGTGGAGGACCTGATTGCTACCCATCTCCAGCCACGGGGGCTGAGCAAGTTCTTCGCTGTGGAGAGGGCTCGCAGGGTTCCCGGGGGTCGGCCTAATGTCGGAGCCCCTCCGAGACCTCTCATCGCCCGGATTTTCAATTTTCGGGATAGAGACGCTATCCTGCAAACCTCCAGACTGCATGGACCGGTCAAGCTAGACAATATGGAGGTTAATTTCTATCCTGATTTCACTCCAGCGGTCCAGAAGCAGAGACTGAGCTTCCTAGGTGTCAAACGCCGTCTTCGGGACCTAAACCTCAAGTATGCCATGCTTTTCCCGGCCAAGTTGCGTGTGGAGGTGGATGGTCGCACGCATTTCTTTGATCGTCCCGAGGCGGCCGGGGACTGGCTGGATACTCTGCCCGGGGATCGTGATCGGGGGGGCGGGGGGGGGGGGGGCGGGGGGTGACGGCACGCTGGATCAGGACTGAGGGTCTCATAATGGGCCTCACTCTGGACGAAAATGATGCCACTTTTAATTCTGCGTCAGTTTTTTGTAAGTTCCCCTCCTATGGAGGTTGTGTTGGGTCTCTTGGGGGTTCTCCCTCCTCCTCTAGGGGGCTTAGTTAGTCTAACTATATATGGGGCGACAGGCACACTGCACGTTGGGGGGGCTGTTTGGGCTCATGCAGGGGTGCAGGGAGGGGGGAGTTCTGTTGGGGTGGGTGGGTTGGGATGGGGTGTTGTTCGTTCTTACCACAAGGCAAACGTATTATTGTGTTGGTTTTAAGGTGCTCTCCGGGGTACGAATGATGGCTCTTGTATATGATGGGGGGTAGGGAACTAACTTTGTTATCCTGGAATGTGAATGGACTGGGGGACAGGATCAAACGGGGTGTGGTCCTGCAATTTTTGAAGCGAATCTCGCCTGATGTAGTCTTCCTGCAGGAAACGCACCTCATTGGTAACTCCTTCTGCGCCATGAATCGGCGTGGATATCGCCTAGTGGCTCACTCGGGCTTTACGTCCGGCTCACGGGGTGTGGGCATCATGGTGAAGAACTCGCTCCCGTTGGAGATTGATGAGGTGCTCCACGATGATAGGGGACGCTATACGGTCTTGGTGGGAAGACTGGAGGGCAAAGTGGTTGTCTTTGTGTCAATATACATCCCACCGGGGCTGCAGTCGACCACCTTTGCGGACCTTGGGCGCCTTCTCCTTGGCCTTCCGGGGGGGCTTTTGGTTGTGGGGGGGGATTTCAATGCGGTGGTATCTGGATCTTTGGATCGTCACCCCCCTAGAGACCTCCCCCGGGCACAGGCGTGGCTCCCCGGCCTCTTAGATACATTTGGATTAGTGGACTGCTGGCGTTTAAAACACCCCGCGCAGTTACAGTATACTTTCCACTCGGGAGCCCATGGTAGCCTCTCACGACTAGACTATGTCCTTGTCCCGGCGGCCTATGTTGGGAGGGTGGGAGAGGTACGCCATTTGCCACGGGGTATTTCGGACCACTCCCCGCTCCTACTGCACTTTGATGTCTTTCCGAGGGGTGAGGGTAGGGTGGTCCCAATCAATCCTTGGTACCTGCGCGACCCCTCCATTCGCGCTGCATTGATTAAATCCCTTCAGCGATATTTTGATGAGAATGTGGGGTCTGTGCCTTCGGCCATACCGCTATGGGAGGCCTTCAATACAGTACTCCGAGGAGAGGCCCTATCCCTCATTTCCCATGCCCGGAGGCGCGAGCGGGAGGAGGTGACCCGGATGGAGGCTGAAATAGCCGAGTTGGAGGGGAATCTAGAAGGTGGGGTGACGGATGCTGCATTACATGTCCTCCAACTCAAGCAGGCGGCCTACAGGGCCCTCGTCACGGAGGCGGCCAGGGGCCTCAGTAGAGAGCAACAGGGGCGTTTGTATGATGTGGGTGATAAGGCTGGTAAGCTTATAGCGTGGTTAGACAAAAAAGAGAGAGCGAATCGTGTGGTCCCGCAGATTGAGAAAACGGATGGTGTGTGTGTGACCGAGCCAGAAGAAATTGTCTCCTGCTTTGCGGATTATTTCCATGGGGTGTATTCCCCGGTGTCTTCCTGCTCGGAAGAGGATTCCCTCGCCCTGCTCAGTGATATCGCGCTGCCCTCCCTTTCTGGGGAGGACAGGGTGTCGTTGGACGCCGCTCCCACCTCCGACGAGATCGCCCTCGCCATACGCTCGGTCGCTTCCGGCAAGGCCATGGGTCCGAATGGTCTCCCTATCGAGTTGTACAAGTTACGACCGGATACGCTGGCACCCCACCTCCGGGCTATGTTCCTGGCGGCACACTCGGTGGGCTCCCTCCCGCCGGACCAGCGTCTGGCTACAATCGTGGTCATCCACAAGGAGGGGAGACCTCGGAACCGGGTTACATCCTATCGGCCCATCTCGCTGCTGAATGCGGAGCCCAAGATTCTCGCTAAGGTACTGGCCAATCGGCTGGTCGGCGTGGTGGGCGATCTGGTTCATCAGGACCAGTCTGGCTTTATTCCTCATCGCAACACGGCCCTTAATCTGCGGCGTTTGCACGGTGTGCTCGCACGTGCCCCGTTTATACGGGAGCCGGCCATTTTGGCGTCCTTAGACGCCACCATGGCGTTTGACACGCTTGAATGGCCATATATCTGGGCGATGCTTGCGAAGTTTGGATTTGGCCCAGGGTTCATCAGTTGGGTCAAATTGCTGTATTCGGGCCCATTGGCGCAGGTGGTGGTGAACGGAAGAGTATCGGCTCCGTTTGAGCTGGGCCGAGGCACTCGACAGGGCTGCCCCTTATCGCCGCTCCTTTTTGCACTTGCCTTGGAGCCCCTGGCGGAGTGGCTGCGGTGGGAGCCTTCCATCCGTGGTCTCCGCTGGACCCCCGAGTATGAGGACCGTGTATCCTTATACGCTGATGACATCCTCTTCTACCTAGCTTCCCCACGTAATTCACTCATAGTACTAGTTGATGTTCTGCATTCATTCGGTCGTAACTCCGGTCTGGTCATCAACTGGGCTAAATCGTGTGTGTACGTTCTCTCTGGGGAGGCTCCTATCCTCCCGCGGGGCTGTCCGATCCAGGTCGCCCCGCAGGGATTTAGGTACCTGGGTGTCTTCATTACTCTGGACCCGGAGGCTCGGTATGATCGGAACTTGCTTCCCCCCCTCCAGCGTCTGAAAGAGGATGTCGCGCGCTGGCGGCGTTTGCCGCTTTCGCCGCTCGGCCGGGCGGCATTGTTTAAAATGATGTCGTTGCCGCGTTTCCTATACGCGTTACAGAACACGATGGACCTTGTCCCGGCGCGCTACTTCCGAGAAGTGGAGAGTTTGCAGCGCCGCCTGTTCTGGGACGGGAGGCCACGTATTGCCCTGTCTAAGCTGACGCTCCCCTGGTATGATGGGGGGATTGCCCTCCCGGATATTAAACGGTATTATTGGGCCTCCCAGCTAGCCGCAATTAATCAGGGCCTATATGGGCCGGCCTTAAACCCTGCGTTTGAAATGGATAGGACGCTACTTCCAGGTGGTGACTATAATCGAGCGCTCTACTCTAGCGCGCCCGACGCTCGCCTGACGGGCCCCACGCGTGTCATGGTGCAAGTGTGGCACACGGCTAATGCTGCAATGGAGTGGAAGGACCGTTTGACCCGGGCGTCACCACTATACGCATCTGAGCGGTTGGGCTCCTTGTGGACCTCGAAGGGCTTTGAGAAATGGGATTTAATAGGCATCAGCAGAGTGGGGGATCTCTGGACGAGGGGAGGATTTAAAACGTTCGAGATGCTGCAGACGGAATTTCAGTTGCAGGGCAGCGAGTACTTTCGGTACTTGCAGGTCCGGCATGCGCTGGGCTCCGTCTTTCCGGACGTCGCCTCCATCCCGGAGTGCTCCCCCCTGGAGGATAGAGTGCTGGACGGACACGTCCCTGACAGCACGATCTCACTGATCTATAAAAAACTAATCAACGATCGCTCAGACTTGCTGACTGCCCTTCGTGAGGCTTGGGTAGCCGATGGGCTGGAGCTGGACGACGAGGACTGGATCTCCGCGGTGGCCTCCCCGAAAGAGGTGGCCATACCGGCTCGCCTTCGTTTCGTCCAGCTCAAGATACTCCACAGGGTCTATATGACGGGGCCAAAGCTCCTGCGTATGGGCTATGCTGAGGACGGTTTGTGTAAGCGTGGGTGTGGTGCGCTGGGGACCTTTTTGCATATCCTTTGGGAGTGCCCGCAGGTGGAGGGATTCTGGCGAGGTGTGCATGAGGTGCTGCGAGTGGTCACGCATGTGGCGCTGTTGCCCGAAGCGAGGAGATGCCTGTTGAATGTGTGGGAGCCTACCGACTACTCGGTGCCGCAGACGTGGTGGGTGACTCTGGGATATATGGTTGCCAAGCGTGATATTGCCCAGCTGTGGGGATCCCAGAGCACCCCGACAGTCTCGGCCTGGAAGGAGCATATGGACTGGTGCATGTTTCGGGAAAAGGTGGTGTATGTGGCGAGAGGTAAGCCTGCGACATGGGTGAAAGTGTGGGGCCCCTGGAACGCCTACCGCGGGGGAATCTGTGCTCCACCCCTACTGCCTGATCCATCGCCGGCCCCGTCCCCTTAGCCAACTCATCCCCCCGGTACCTGGGCATCGGGTGCCCCCAATCCTAGTTCTGATCTCTCCCCCCCTCTTGAGACTCCTATAGATGGCTAGATTCCCCCTCTAGGGGAGCACGTGTTGCTATTTCGATTGAGGATTGCCTTGTGGGTTTGTTTGTGTTTGCTGTGCTTTAAATTTAAAATGGAACCGTAGGATGGGGTCTGCATAATGTGACACGCAACGATGTTATCTCCTGTAAATGCTCGGCAGCGGCACCATGTGTTTTACAAATGTATACCGTATGCTCCTTATATTGCTAGCGGCCGGCCGGAAGGTTGTAGGCCCATACTTGTACAATTTTTTTTGAGTCCTGTAATAAACGGTTTAAAAAAAAAAAAAAAAACGAAAAAAAAAAACCTACAATGTAGGGCATAGTCACTTGTAAACATTCTTAATATATATGTAAACAAATCATTTGTGCAAAATAGATCAAATGTGCAAAAATTCGCAAATTATGTAACTGCCCCTTTCACATTCTTTGTGCATCAGTTTGTTTCCTTCTCAAATGAAATTTTATATCGGCATTAATGTGTGACACCTTTAACCTCATAGATCAATCTGTTGTAGCGAGATCAACTTCCTAGTTTTATATTTGTGTTTGCTTCTTCTGACCAATCTCAAAAACTGTGGGGTATTGTATGTGTAATCGAAAAACTTTATTGATACACATCCCTCACCATTTTGATACCAACTACCCTCTCCATGCAGAAACAAGCAAAATAAAAAAGAAGAGAAATATATATGTATTGTGACTATTTATGAAATAACTAATCATACAAAGTGAAAAAAGATTGTTTTTATAAAGGGAAAAGACTAATATAATATCAGGAATTCCAAAGCTTCCAAAAAAATACTCGGAAACAGAAATGAAAATAGTGAAATAAAAAGCACTTTTTCTTTAAACTTGCATAATCTAATCCTCTGAAAATTCATCCATTCATCTTAGGTAGCTACATCAGTATTCTGTTTTTTGTATAGTTTATAAAAAATTATACATATCTTCAGTAGTGTTTAGCCCATTTGGATTTTTGCTGTCCAGTTCTAATATCATGCGTGTTTCTAACTTCCTTAGAAGTTTTTCTCTGTTGCCTCCCCTTCGTAAGGGACCTGCTGCATTAATGACATAGTATGATAGACAGTTCAAATCATTGTTGTGGACTGACTTGAAATGTCTGGCGACTGGGTATGCACCATCGTTATTTACAATGGCTCTGAGATGCTGCAAGATTCTGACGTGTACCTGCAGCTTGGTGCTACCCACATAGCGTAAGCCACAAGTACACGTCAGAACATATACAGCATACTCCGTCTTACATCCATAACTACCCTTAATCGCAACCGGAGCATCAGAGAAGGGAGTTGTGTAGTGTGTAGTATTAGTGCCAAATTTACAGGCGCGGCATGATGGGCATTTAAAAAAACCTGTTTTGGGTTTCAGCCATGTAGTTACCATATTGAGTTCTGGACTTGTTTTTACCAACTCAGTTCTCATAGATCGGGATTTTCTATATGTAATAGTAGGTAATTCAGGTAATCTACTGCCCAGAACCCCATCTGTAAGAATAATGGGCCAGTTCTTTTTGATGATTGCTTTTACTCTTCTTTCTTGTTTACTGAATGTGGTGATGAAACGTGGACATTCATCATCATTGTTAGCAATAGGTTCTTTGGGGGCTAGTAGTGATTCTCTAGATCTTTCATCTGTCTTTTTGAGTGCTCTCTTAAGGGTGGAATCACTGTATCCTCTTTCTCTTAATCGCCATATCATGTCTTCTGAGCATTTTGTATATTCCTGTTGGGAACTACAGAAACGTTTCAGTCTTAGTAGTTCACCAAATGGGATACTTTCAATGAGGTGTTTGGGATGTTTGCTGCTCGCATGGAGTATACTATTGCCAGCAGTCGGTTTTCTAAACAATGTGGTTTCCAATGTACAGTTACTAATTGATACTTGTACATCTAAGAAATCTACTCTGTTTCTACTAATGTTAGAAGTAAATTTAAGATTGCTAGAGTTGTTATTGATTGTCCTAACAAATTATTGTGCACTTACTTCATCTCCATCCCATACACAAAAAACGTCATCGATAAATCTAAGCCAGTGATGGACATGGTCTATGTTAGGTATTTTCCTTAGGACCTGTTCCTCCCACCAGCCAACATGCAAGCATGCATAGCTGGGGGAGAAACAGGACCCCATAGCCACGCCCCTTTCTTGTTTCCAAATGGTTTTGTCAAACATAAAGAAATTGTTGTTAAGACACCAGGCAATCAGTTTGCATATCATTTCATTATGACTAAGATATTAAACTGGTCTTGTGTTGAGAAAGTGACTGATGGCTTTATATATTCACTGAAAAAACCATAGGTTTTAGGGAAAGTTATAGTTAGTTGGACATTTCACTCGTACAAAACCAGAGAAATTCCCCCGTTATAGTTAGTTCAGCTAACTATAACTCGCGCCCCCGCAATGCACTGCTGATGACGTCACATATTACATCACTCATGACATGGTTGGTCAGTGACATCACTGATGACATCTCAAATGACATCACTGAAACCTGTTTTTTTCTATGAATTTCCAAGGTTTATTAAATGCTAATTTCTAACCATAACGTCCCTGAAACCTATTTTTTTTTTGTGAATTGCTAAGGTTTTTAAATGCTAATTACTAAATATAACGTCCCTGAAACCCATGGTTTTTCAGTAAATTTCTAAGGTTTATTTAAATGCTGATTACTAACTATAAAGTCCGTGAAACCTCAGTTTTTTAAATGAATTTCAAAAGTTTTAAAATGCTAATTTCGAACTATAAGGTAGTAGTCGTGTTTGCAGAGTGGTGCAGAAAGGGGCCTGGGCCTCCGACCAGCACTCAGGAATTCTGCTGCATTGGACTTACAGGCCCACGAGCCCCCCAGCCTCATATAAATTGAATCCCCGGGGAGGTGGAGGTCCCTTGGGCATCGTGAGGGGGGGAGGAGCCCAACACACATTTTTTTTCTCAAGCCCCGCGCATAATTAATAAAGCCCCGGGAAAGTGGTGGTCCCCAGGGTTGCTGGAGCCCGCGTGGCCCCGCATATATTTTGCACATTGCCCCCAGGACCTGGCTCACCCAGGGGCTCATTAAAACTAAGCGCGGGAGCCACACTTTGTTTTTTTTTTTTAATGCGTTTTTGGGCAATGGGGGTACGTGTGGGACCCCCTGAGCATGTCTAGGGGGTCAGGGTGTTTCTACCCTGTCCCGTTTTCTTTCTTGTTTTAACAATTTTTCTTGTGACTCGGTTCTAACGAGTCACCAGATGGCTGCCAACTCTTCTTGGTTTGAAGTGTTGGCAGCCAATCAGAATGAAGCTCATGACCGGGAGGGTTCGCGGATCCACCGCAGTCACCAGATATCTATATTTTTTATTTTTAGATTTCTAAGGAACTACTGAACGGATTTACATCATTTAAAGCAAAGAGTGCACTCTGGACCAAGAGCTACCTCTCTGCCAAATATGGTGTAATTCCGTTCAGCAGTTCCTGTGGAAATTATCATGGAGAAAATGCGTTTTGGGACCCCCCTTTTTTCTCGGTGCCCGCTTGACGAATCACCCCGAAACTTTCAAGACAGGAGCTGACCGGAGCGCCCAATTAGTTTCGCGAAGATTCGTCAAACGCCACCAAAGATATTGGCAAATCAAAAAACGCTTTTGCTATGGAATCTAGGACCTAACTATAACTACCTACTGACGACCGCCAGTAGGTAATATATATGTGTGTATACACACACATTTTTATGCAAACACAGACGGATATTAAAGTCATAACAGAGAAAATAATTACTATTATTTATGCCTCATGCAGGGACCTTTGTAAAGCTGGTCTACAATTTCCAAACACTTTGTTAGCTCCTTGAAATGTTTCGAATTTTCCAGTAAACTAAGATGCTAGACAATTGTTTCAAGGTGTTGATGGGCAAACATTATATGTCATGCAATAAAATCAACTTATATAAATACATTCTTAAATACGCAGATCCTTACCTAGGGTTGATCGGTTTCTGGTGACCAGCCAGCAATGATAGCCAAACAGAAACAACAAACTGACGAAAAACATGACGGACACAAAGAGAAGGAATAGAATGTGGAACTTCGATCGACTGTTTTCCAGGGTCCCCTGAAAAAGAAGAATAAGCACCTTATGAGAAATACAGTACAAGAGGATATAAGCCAAATATGTGCATCGGTGATATCACCAGGCTCAGACTTCTCTCAGAAGGGACCAACAAATTGGGTCTCAAGAATCTGCCTCCATTAACACACCCTCAGAATGTACCCTCTTCTCCATGCGGAGATTCCCCAGGTACATAAGGTTCTCCTTCAGCAGGTAATAGAAAATGTACACCCATCATCAGAAGCAAAAAGTAAAATTTGTTGTTCCAATGAATAGCTACGGATAGTTGTCTTTCAATTTTCTACAGCTACATTTCTGGATGCAATAATGCTCCCCATGCACCAACTTTCTCTTACTGGGTGAAACCTTTGTCAGTTTAGAATTGTTTTGGTAAATATTTTGATTTACATTTTTGAGCACTTCCTGGCAACATGACCCATCATCGTTCCCTTATTAAGAAAATTAACATTACCCTATATGTGTCTTTTTACCCTTTATATTTATTACCCTTTATATTGAATATCCTAATGCTCTTTCTAGGAGTGGACAGCCTGCATGCCCAGATGATAGTGCGAATCAGGGAAGAAGTGAAGTAGCAGCTATGTTTGAATAGCACACACTAACCACCAAATGAGAGATATTCTCTGGGTTGCTAGGATGGTTAAATACTATGTAATTGGCGCTCTTGATGTTAGTAACAAATTCAAGCTTTGCAAGTGTTTTTTCAACATTTTCAATCGCTGAATTTTATTATTTGAATTTTATTTTTACCTTCTACGTTATAAGATTTCCGAGGTCTTTTTGTGATTGCTGTGCCATATTAGTTTCTCATTTCTGATCTGTATACCATAGGGGGAATTTTTATATTTGTCTGCAGAGTTTTTTGAAGGGCACTGAAGCTTGAGTGTACTGGCATTGGTTGAACTGTACAAATAATAAACAAACAATGAACATATATTTTTGGACTAATACTAAACAAATTACTTTGACCAAACTAATTTATGACACATGAATATAAACAACACTAACAACCTTACTTCTTAGCTTATACTGAGAGTTATTTTCAAAAGTACAAATGTAACGAAGTTTATGTTGATGATTGGAAATACAAAAGGCATGTGACAGGATTTTAGGTAAATGTTAAAGTTGGCTGGCAAACAAGACTGTGGGAATGAATCAGAAAGGTTGTTGAAAAGTTTGGGGACCAAGAAAGAAAAAGCTGGAAAATTAGTTGGAATGCTACGGCAGGGGACAAAAACAGCACAGGCTTCCATTATGTAAAACTTGAGTGGTGATAGTGAAGAAAGAAACTAAAAAGGCATAGAGAAAACACAAGTGTAGAGCATTGTCAGTGAATTGAAGACATTTCTTAAGTTTGGTAATACTCCTGTGAAAAGCTAATTGCAGATTCCTCAACTTAAAATATTCTCCAGACACCAGAGTGGGTCTGGACAACATTTTGCAGCAGTGCTGCACCACACTACTTGGTTGCATAGTGTGGTTACCCATGCACGCTGATATCAGTTTACTATGATTAGTTTTTCATGAACAATTGTTGGTAACAGTGAGCTTATTACTAATGAACAAGTTACTTACCTTCGGTAACATCTTAATTGGTAGGGATTCTATCTAGCCACAGATTCCTTAACTTACAATATTCAAATAGGGCCTCACATTGGTTCTGGATATTTTTTGTGAGCAGTACCCCTGCATGCCGGTTGGTGGCGTTGTTCGCCTCCATGTTGCGTCGTGGCCATCATCTCTGCCGGAAGTGACGTGGGCAGTGCCTATATACTAGCCACTTTGGCGTGCCAACATTAGTTCCTTTTCATGACTCTCCACACCAGAAGCACAGAGTCTTGAATAGCACTTCCCACTGATGCGTAAAACTAGGGCTCTTAAAAGTGAAACAGCCCTTTACTCCGAAATCCTTTCGCAGAACGGGGAGGTTGGGTGAGTCGGTAATGAATCTACGGCTTGATAGATCCTCTACTAGAGAAGGCGTCACCAAAGGTAAGTAACTTCTTCATCTGATAGAGACTTCTACCCACAGATTCCTTACCTCAGGTTAGATATCCAAGCAAAACCTTCCAGAGGTGGGGCTGTGACATAGATTAGACTAGAAAATCCTGTACGAATGAGAGGGCAAAATGCCTATCTTGCCGGACCAAACTGTCCAGGCAGTAATGCTTCGTAAACGTGTGCAGGCAGGTCCTCATGACTGCCTGATAGATATCCAAGAAAGGTACTCCATGAGCTAACGCAGTGGCCACAGTCTTGGTTCCGGTAGAATAAGCTCGCAAACCCTCACAAGGTTGCTTTTTGGCCAGTGAATAGCAGATCTTGATGCAGAGCACTATCCATCTAGAGATGGTTAATTTCTGCACTGCCTTTCCTTTTTTGGCTCTAATGTACCTCACAAGGAGTTGATCATCCACACAGACCTCTTTTGTGTTGGCCAAGGTTGACTGACAAAACTCTTTTTGGATCCAGCCGATGGAGTCTTTACTCTTCTTTAGAGGCGTGAGGCAGAGCGTAAAAGGTAGGCAAAGTGATGGACTGGCCTACATGAAAGAAGTAACCACCTTCTGTGGGAAAAATGCTCTAGTGTGAAGGACCAGTTTGTCTGGGTAGATGGTAAGATACAGAGGCTGTGATGACAGTGCCTGTAGCTCACCGACCGGCCGTATAGATGTTATTGCCACAAGGAAGACTGCTTTTATGGTAAGTGGCCTGACAGAGCAATTGTGTAGCAGCTCGAAGGGAACACACATCAAGAATGGGAGAACTAAGTTGAGGTTCCACTGTGACATTATAAAAGGAGCTGGTGGAAACATATGTTGAAGACTTTTGAGCAACCTATTCACAATAGGGGGCTTGAAAAGGGATGGCTTATCTGGCAACTGCAGAAATGCCGTTATGGCAAACTGATAACCTTTCAATGGGCCTTTAGGAGAGCCCTGATGGATTAGGATAAGAATAAACAAAAGATCTTGGGAAAGGGATGCCGATAGAGGGTCATCTTGTTTATCTGTACACACGTCACAAACGTTGTTGAACGGCAGGCATATACCATCTTGTTTATCTGTACACCATGTCACAAACGTTCTCTAACGGCAGGCATATACCATCTTGGTGGAGGGCCTAGATAACACTGCAGACTTCAGGCAGAAGGTCGAAAGCTGTCAACTGTTGCCACTTAATCTCCACGAATGAATGCAAAGCATTTTCTGGTTCCGATGCAGAACCCTGCCTTGTTGCTGTGACAGAAGATCCTCCCAATGAGGCAGGCTGATCAGAGGATCCGTGCTCATGCTCAACAGCTTGGCATACCAGACTCTCCATGCCCAATCTGGAGCCACAAGAATGACATTGGTCTGGTCATTCCTGATCTTCTTAATAACTTTGTATTGGTGGAAAGGCGTACAAGAAGCCTGAGCTCCATTGGAGATGAAAAGCGTCTCTGAGCATCCTTGGAAACTCCAGCATGCAGAACGGCTGGCATTGCGCTGACATGTGGCTAAAAGATCCAACCAAGGCTCTCCCCATTCTTGGAAGAGACCATGTGCCACCTTTGGATAGAGACGCCATTCAATCCGAAAGTCTTTGACGGCTGAGTTTGTCCGTCATGGAATTCAGAGAACCCTCCGGATGTTGAACCACCCTGCCAAGTCAGAGCGATTCCACTGAGGGGGGAGCGAGCCATCCTCCTCCCGCGTTGTCTGCCTTTGCGCCAAAAAGGCAACGGCCATCAAAGGGCATGTCCATGAGTGTGGATTGGACATCCCCTGAGAACCCAGTAGAACGTAACCAGGCATAGCGCTGAAGGGCTACTGACGTGGCAATCGTTCTGCCAAGTGCGTCGGCAGTACCCAGTCCACAGCGGATGGTAAACTTCGTTGCGTCTCTCCCTTCAGCAACCGCTCGAGAGAGCACGGCCCGCGCCTCCTCCAGACATTGAGGCAGCACTTGTGCAACCGTGTCCCACACGGAGTGGGAATAACAGCCCAATAGACATGCGGTGTTTACCGACCACAGTCCCAAGCTGGAGGAAGAAAACATCTTCTTCCCAAGATGATCCAGCTTTTTGGATTCCCTTTCCGGGGGTGCGGTAGGGAATGCGCCCTTGGACGTAGATGCTTGGACTACCAAGCTCTCAGGGGTGCGGTGTTGGGAAAGGAAGGTGGGGGTCTGCCGGGCAGTGGCGTCGGGGAATTATCCCGTCCACAGGAGCCCCTGTGTTGGGCCTGGACCAAGTGCCCAAAAGGATGTCCGTCAGGGCTTCATTAAACGGCACAGGGGCTCCGAAGAGCTTGCTGCCGGTTGAAGCACCTCTGTCAGGAGGTTAGTCCTGACTGCCACCGTAGGTAGCTGGAGGTGGAGAGCCCGGCCGCCCTACGCAACACCACTGCATATGATGCTCCCTCCTCCGTAGCCACGGTAGGAGGAGACAACATGCCAAGGTCTGGTGAGGTATTCAAACCACTGGCATCCCCCAGTTCCTCTCTCCAGTCCTGCTCACACTATCTTGTCTGTCAAAGGGTCTCCAGACCCCTCCCAGTTCTCCTCACCCTCTTCTGGTTGCCAATCTGGTCTCAAAGAGCCAGGGTAGAACAGGGGTACCAAAGTACCTGTTGGCGCGGGACCCGGCGTAGGTAGACGCTGGCCCAGCTCCGTGTCTACCTCTAGGTGAAGGCCGGGGTCGACGTCGGCTGGGGACACAGCTGATGCCAGTTGCGGACTTGGTGCCGGTGGAATCTGTGCCGGGGGAGGTGTTACGAGGCCTGGATCCAAGGGGACCCTGCAGCGCCGAGGCCAAAGCCGCCGACACCGAAAGCCCAGGGCCCACAGCCGTCTCCGTGGAGCCTGAAGGTGCGCCAGCAGAGTTAACCTGCCCAAAGATGGCATGCATCGCTTTGTAGAAACTCTGAAGCTGGGCAGGGGTCACACCAGGTCCCAGGAAGGGAGGAAAACCCAGAGTCGACCCAGCAGTCTCCGCACACGGAGCCGTGGGAGGGGCACCACCCCCATCTCTCGTCGCGTCGGACGGGGAGAAGTCGAAGAGCGACGATGCTTCTTCGACTTCTTTTTGTGCTTCGACTTACCTGACCCCGAGTGCGAAGACTTCAACGAAGAGTGGTGGTGGTGGCTCCGCGACCAGTCCCTCGACCACCTCCGCGACCGGGACGTCGAGCGGCTCGGAGCCGACTGCCGGGCGTCGAGTAGCTTTCGGGACCGCTCCCGCAAAGACTTCAGGCCATCATCTGGCAGTCGGTGCACGACTTGGGGTCATGGTCACACTCCAGGCAGTACAAGCACACGCGGTGAGGACCCGTCACTGACAGGAGTCGGATACAGAAACCGCAAGCCTTAAAGCCGGGCACCCATCGTGCACCAGGAGTCGAAGGACTCTAACTACAACGAAGTTGAGAAAACAGTTCAGTCAAAATCTGTGCTTGCTGGTGCGGTAAAAGAAAGAACTGACGTCAGCGCGGGAGGGTGGCGTCTATGTAGCTACCGCAACGTCATTCCAGCGACCATGACGCCGAACACGGAGTCGACCGAAGCCACCTTCCAACGCGCAGGGGTACTGCTGATAAAAAACTTTCCGAATCCAGTCTGATGCCTGGGGGTAATTCTAAGGTAAGGAATCTATAACTAAGTGTTTCTTTCAGATATCCAATTTGTTGTAATTTCATAAAATTGCTTTCTAAAATAAGATCCACACTCCATATTCTATGAGCTGTACAAAGTGAAACAAAACAAGTATGTCCAAGATAATCAGTAGATTGTTGACAGCAGAGGTGCTTGGTCAAAAGAGTCACAGGCAGTCCTAAAAGGAGATTGGGATATCCCAGGTGGTGAGGATCAGATCAGAGAGAGAAAACCAGCTTTAGCCATACACCTATACGACTAGAAGCAGCATCTTTTTCATGTTACTGTGGAACAATAGGTTTCCCTAAAACCTGCGTTCCTCAACTTAAGCCATGCTAGGCTTGAGTTGCCCTCATTCTTTCTGCTAAATCAAACAGGGATTTGTGAAGGTGTGACTTACTGAATTGCAGGCTTTTTTAAGAAGTTATCTGTGTCCAGCAAGAAATGCCCTTAATTGCAACTAACAAGAAAAATAATCATTAAACATTACTCGCAAATTATCTTCTTTGAAAGTTTGTATTTTATGCTACTTTCTGTGGCGGACTAATGTAATTTGAACATAACCTGTGTCCAAGCTATAACAATATACAAAGACAGTCTCTTAGTGTTATTTGAAAGAAATGGAGGCTTCTGTATATGTTGGCAAGCTTGGAAGCTAAAGGACTTGAAAATATGCATGGTATGTGGTTGGACTCAATCATTCTCCTTCCTACCCACAGAGTTGCATCCCTATTTATCGGAGTTTGGCACATGGAAAGAAAAGGATTGAGGAAGCCAGTGGCAGAACCACAAATTATAAAGAAAAAGAGAGAAGTAGAAAATGATTGATGGCCATGAGTCTACCTGGAGGATACACTACCAGTTCAAAGCTGGAGTTTGGAATTTTATGCATAGGGAGTAGGATGTGGTAGGGGAGGAATGCAAAGAGGATTGTGAGAAATCTGTGCTGCGAAGGATGTGCAAGCCTAGTTGAAATGGAGTTGTGATGTATGTTGTTGTTCTCAGTTATTTAACCCCTTCGACGCGGCAGGAATTCCGCCGCGGCGCTGGGGGGGGTTTGGGGGCAGTTGCGGTGGCGCTGTGCTCGTGACGGACCACTCCGTCACGAGCCGCGGTTGAGCTGTGCTTATGACGGAGTGGTTCCGTCATGAGCGGGGAAGGGGTTAAAGAGAGGCAGATATTTATGTATTGTTGGTTATGATGAGCTGGAGCACAGAACACTTTTAGACGTTGGATTCTTTTATGAATTTGTATCAAAGAAGTGCATTTTTTATTTGAAATGGCATCTGTTTGTATCCTATTGACTGCATGTTAGTTTATTTGAAACATGGACTAGCGTGCACTGTTGCTTCCAAGAACATATGGTTTGTACTGTGTTACACATTTTTGTTAGATTTCCTCGATACTGGTTGGTTAATATGAAGGGCAAAATGCAGTCAATAATCACTTAAGTATCTTTCATAAAATCTGTACAAAAGCTAGAAAAATATACGGTTTAGAAACAAACATGATGAAGATTTAAAAAATAAACTTCATCTAAATGTAATACTTACCACCCAAAAGAGCAGGAAATATTTAAACACGGTTGAAGCAATATAGGTGCAATATAGCAAGGAATAGCCCAAGAACAACAGGAAAAACTTGTAGTTTGAAAATCCAACACAGTTGTTCACCCTGAAAAACAAACACAAATTCTGAACCGATGTGAAGAGTGAGTTGCCGGGAGATACATGCCACAAAGTGCACCTATACAGTGAGGGCGCACTCTTAAACACTCTCAAAAACATGATTGTCACAGAATGATAGAGTCTGAAGACAAATGTAAACATCAAACATAAACATCAGAAAATAAATAGAAACCCCCCAAAAAGAAGCAAAAGCAATGTAAAAATAAAATAATTAATACAAATGACATTGAAACTAACAATAACATAGAACATACACAACAATTTTTCACTGAGTTTAGCTATCCTGTACATTGTGAGATTGTTGTTACTTTTGATAAGGTGCCAAGAGTGCCAGTGATCTTGGAGGGCAGTGGTCAAATATTAGAAACCCTACTGTTGGTGCCTCCTGCTTATTTACCCCAAATATCCAATTTACAAAGGCAGAGGAACATTGCTAATCAGGTCTAGGGAAAGCCACAGCTGGAGGTTGAGCCTAAATTTACAATTAAAACAGTATTAACACAAAACTATTACATACTTCTAGTCTGAGTGTATGCAAGTTGGATGCAGGCTACATGGAACACATGAGAATCCTTTGGTTCACACGTCTGGCATGGGGCTAAATTGCCTATCCCATTATGAACTATTCTAGGCAGTAGTGAAACATCTCTGATGGTTGCTAGGAGGAAGTGTGATGTGATTAAGAAATTTATATTTAGTTTCTATGTAGTTTCTACACACAGTAGACATTTAAAGGTTATTCCTGGGGGCAGGAGCTAATTCAAAAACATACATTTAAGGAGGGGGAACAACATCCTCAAGTTTTAGATATGTGGGTCTGTGGGTGGTTAGTATTTTACAATGATCATCTCACTTGTTTGTGGAGGACCAAAAGGTAAACATGAGTAAAGCACACTGTGAGCAGCCATCTGGATACAGTCTTGTATCTGCAGATCACATGGTTGCCTTCTATCGTTCAAGAACTGCACTGCAGTGAGGACCACCATAGGTATCTAGGTCTTCTAAGGGTGTCAGTTTATGAGTAGGGCAAGATCCAAGGAGTGATCATAGTGTAGTTCAACAATGATGATGCCAGTTAAAAGAACTATATCTCAGCATTGCATGAGGACTCTTGAAGGAGACTAGCACAATATGAAGAAAAGAGAAAACCAACATTGAAGCAACAAGCGTATAAGTAGAGACGGAATTGTGTTCATACCTATACCCTGAGCTGGAGACAGCATCGCATAATTTACATTGGAATATTGTTTCACTGAGTTAAGGTGAGGAATTCTGACTCTTCAAAGTGATGGACTGGGAGTCAAATTTTGAGGCTGAGGCTATATTGAGTGCAAAACAATTAAAAATTGAATTGAAAGGGGCCAGGCTGACTGCAGGAGGCTGCATAGCACTGGAACGCTTTTCTCCAATGTTTTACTTTTAAAGCACAGCATCTGCACCTCAAGCTGGATCTGGAAAATAGCACAAGGCTTTTCAAAGCTTCTGTGTTCTATTTATGTGGAGGAGACTCCAAGTGGTCTAAGGAAAGAAGCCAAAACAAGAAGGCAGGAGAAAAGTCCTTGGATTGCACACAGGATTTTATGTCAAGACAAGAGGCTAGCATTATGCACAAACGTTTATTTACTCATGAGCAGCAAACCATTAACCCGTTGTGTGCTCATGACGAGCCCAGCTCATCATGAGGCACAGTGGAGCTGTGCTCATGACGAGCTGGGCTCTTCATAACGGTCACGCTCCGCCCACGCGCGATTGATTCCCCGCCTGTGCGGGAGAATCAATCAGTGGGCAGAGTCGTGACGAGCTCAGCTCGTCATGAGCACAGCTCCCCTGTGCCTCATGACGAGCTGGGCTCGTCACGAGCACAGCGCCGCCGCCGCCCCCCCCCACGCCGCGGGGGAATTACCCGCGCGGCGAAGGAGTTAAACACTTCCAAATAAAACTTCAAAAACATGAACATGAAAAATAAAATGTTCAGTCCCATATATGCTGGTTTACCTCCATCTTCCTCCTCTTTTGTTTGCTGCTTTTGAGCAGATAAGTATATTGATGTTTTATTTTTGAATTCTTTGAGTGAAGAGAAAGTTTATTGGGATGTTTTGCTGTAAGGGTAGACGGTTTACATTACCCAAGTTATGGGTATGATATTTAATAAGGTTTTTTCCCAAATTTTTAATTTGATTAGAGTGTATTTGTAATGTTAGGCACGCGGAGTTCAAAAAAGTATATTTATTTTGATATTTGCTGGGTTTTTGATAATACATGTGGAGGTAAGTGTTATTTTTAAACTGGGTTTAAGTAAGTTGTTAGGAAACAGATGTTTACCTTAGGTTGTGAGCGCGAGGAATGTGTATTTCTCATCCTTACACTTGGGGCCATTGAGGAAAGACTGTGCTGCTGATGCGCGAGGTGTCTGGCGCATCTGAGCCTCTCGAACTGAAGGAACGCGCGTATAGGGAGCGGAACTATTCTCAATCATAAGAGAAGCTTGCACACTGTGTACGAGCGTCTCTCTATAGGAGATTGAGCACATTCTGCAGCCACAGCTTTGGTAGGCCTTGTTTAAGAACTTCGGGACATTTTTTAAAGGAATTAGTCTTGCGAGGTCCGTTGCTTAGCAACGATAAACTCAAGACTATGGGGCTTGGCAAAATCGGCAGTTGTTGCCATTTTGATACCATTTGAGGAGAGGCTGTGATTAAGAAGGTGGTTTTTGGACATAATTGATATAGATATTACAAAATAATAATTTTGGAAGGGTTATTTGATTTTTATAACCTCTGAGGGACAAGGTGCGAGGAAAAGGTATGGAGTCACAAGATAGTGAAGTGAATCAAGAGAGCATAATAAGGGGTTGGGCAGTGTTCTTGGATTACAAAAAGAGAGATATAGTCCGTGTTGAGGACGATGAGTATTTCTTAGTCTCAGAAGAGGATGAGTTGTGCAGAGGGCCAGGAGGTAAATGTGCAGGGAAAAGGAAGCATGAGAAGATGACTTCAAGTAAGAAGGGAATCCAAGACGGCTCTGATGGAGAGGGTGCCAGTTACGGCATGCAGGAGGGACAGTCAAGCACTGTAAGTGAGGTATCATCAGGTATGATGGCGGTAAAAGAAGGATCATCCATTTGGGATGAGCATGTGTTGGATCTGGACTACAATGACAAATTTGATGAGGAAGTTAGGGATAATTCAGGATTGAGGTTAAAGAGGATAAAGATGGTAACCTATCCTATTGGGGTAAATCCTTTTGATCCCTGTGATATTTGACAACCCATGGAAAGGATTGGTGGCCTTTGGAGCACATGTCTGAGTATATTCAACACTGGATTTAAAGACCATTGGAGATGGATGAGCTTAATGTGATGAAGGCAGAGTGTTCTCGGCTGGTCATAGATGATAAAGTCACAATGACCCTGAATTTGGATCCGGAAATGATTACTTATTTGTTCAAGTTAGGGCAGGATCCAAGGAAAGGTTAGGAAAACTCACTCAAACATTGTCAGGTCAAGCTCCTACATGTTTTAGGTCCCTTAGCAAGGATGTTCGAATTGGTAGAAGATGTTTTTCTTAAAGGAAAGGATCTGAATATTTCGTTGTTTAGAGACCGGTGCCAACGAGCTATATGTTTTTTACGGCAACGCTAATGTGGGCCTAGCAGCTGAGCAATGAAAGACTGTTTTGATGCACATTAATCCTAAATTGGCTGATCTGGCCAATAGAAAGTGAGGACACCTAAGGACTTTTATTTGGCGACGGAATGGTGCAGTCCACGGGGAAATACATGCAAACGTTCACCAGGTTGGATAAGGTGCAGTTCAATATGAACAGAGTTTTTAGTGGGGGTAGTTTTTCTGGGTGGGCTGGAAGGAGAGGGCAACCTTTCAGCTGTGTGAATTATAAGACTCACTCCTATGGCTACCAAGCGAATGGGGGTTATGGATCCGGGGGAAGTCAAGGAAGTTTCTATCCCCAAAGGGGAAGGGGAGGAAGATATAGATCGTCTAGAGGACGAGGGCAAACCTCCAATACATGGCAAGGTGAGTACGAAGAGTTGTATCAGTTCTATCCCCATTCAAGGGAGCCTAACAAGTTGGAGGATATCGTGATGGGAGAGGTCAAACCAATGTTAGCAAAGGAAGCAATAGCAGAGGTAGCAGAAGAGAAGAAAGGTTTTGTAAGTACGCTTTTTCTTGTGGAGAAAAAGGACAAGGGCTGGAGGCTAGTCATAAATGTAAGAAATCTGAATCAGTGCATAGTGCAGAAATTTCAAAATGGAAGGGGTGCACATGCTGCAAGACAAGTTGCAGGAGCAGGACTGGATTGTGAAGATGGATCTTAAGGACACCTACTTCACGATTCCAATAGGGAAAAAACATGAAATATCTGCAATTCAGGTAGAAAAGTGTTTTATACCAATTTCAGTTCCTGCCGTTTAGATTATCGGAGGCCCTTTGGTGTTTTACAAGAGTATTGAAGCCAGTAGTTGGATATCTGCAAGAAGAGAGGCATGTTCGGATGATAATATATCTGGACAATATTCGGTTAATTGGGCAGAAGCTGAAGGAGTTGAACAGTTAGCTGGTTCTGGTGCAGGATTTGCTGGAAAACTTGGGTTTCGTGCTGAATTTAGAGGATTACATTTTGACTCCAACAAGGCTACAGCTACTGTTACTGAAAAAGAAAGTAAGGAAGATAAGTAAAGAAGTGAAAACGTTGTTGATGAAAGACGAGGTAATCTTGAGGGAATTGACTCGGCTGATTGGCCTCTTGTCTTAGTCAATTCAGGTGATTTTTCCAAGTCCACTGCATTATCAAGCATTGCAAAGACTGAAGATGTCCGATCTATCCAGAGGTCTGTAGTATGGAGAAAAAGTGGTTTTGAGTCAGGATGCAAAGATAGGGTTGCAGTGCTGGAAAGAAAATTTAGACACATGGAACGGTAAGGCGATATTTAGAGTAAAACCGGATATCATTTTGGAATCGGATGCGAGCAAGTTAGGATAGGGAGCTTGTTGCTCAGGTCAAGAAACAGGAGGCGTTTGGAATGCATTGGAAAAGGAGATTCATATAAATTGTTTGTAGATGAAGGCAGGGATTTATTTTTGCCTTGCAGAGTTTAAAAGGGCAGTTGGAAGGTAATTCTGTTATTTTGAGGATAGACAACATGTCGGCGGTGACCTATATCAACAAACTGGAAGTAACTAAGTCAAAGAGATTGGCAGATTTGACACAGAAGATGTGGGAATTTTGTTTGATACACAAGATTGTTTTGAAGGTAGAGTATTTACATGGTGTATCCTTTGTTATAGCAGATTGGAGTTCAAGGAATGTGACAGATTTGAGCGATTGGAAGCTAAGGAGGGATAGGTTTCTGGAAATTCAGGAGGCTTTAGTACCCTTTGGGACAGATCTTTTTGCGTCCAGGTTAACAGCTCAGATACAGAATTATGTGAGTTGGTGACTGGATCCAGGCGCAATGGCGGTGGATGAGTTAAATCAGAATTGAAAGTGGATGGAATGCTATGCTTTTCCTCCTTTTGAAATGATACATAGAGTGTTGGTTCAGATGAGGAGGCAGGGGTGCCAGGTGGTGTTACTGACCCAATTTTGGAAAAAACAGGTTTCGTTTCCGACTTTGCCTGAAACAGCAGTCGAGATTCCATTTTTGATTTAGTCATGCGAAGGACTTTAGCAGGGAGTAGAGTAGGAGGAGCATCCTTTGGTGTCAGCGGGTTGGCTCCACTTTCTAGTATGGAAGGTGTCAGGAATTCTGGAAGATTCTCGGGCCTTTCGGGAGCAGCTTCTGAAGACCGGATGAGTCATGGGAACCTGGTACACAGAAGAAATACAGAAGAGCTTGGAGAGGTTGGGTTTATTGGTGCTTGGAAAGGGATTTGGATCCCGTACAAGCGGATGAGGCAGAAGTGGTGAATTCTTTAGCAGATTTGTTTGGTAAAGGTTTGTCACACAAAATGGTTAATTATTCATGATCAGCAATAGCGGCAGGTTATTCCTTGGTGCAAGGTATTTCTATTGGTATAAGCCCCCTGGTGTGCAGAGTGATGAAAGGTGGTTGGTTACAAAGGCTGCTGAGAGCTAAGTATCAGACATTATGGCATGTGGATTTAATACTCAAGTTATTGGAGAATTGGCCAGGAAACAAATATTTAGGAGTGTGTGAATTTGCATGGAAGTTGGCAACTTTGCTATGTTTGATTTCTTTCAGTAGGGTGTCCAACATTAGGGCTTTGGACATATGTATAAGATTTTACCAGCCCAATGATGTGCTTTTTGAAGTGTGGAGGAGAACTAAGACTAGTTGGTTAGATTTTCTATCAAAGTTTTGATAATGTTCCAAATTTGTGTGTGGTGAGATGTTTAAGGGAATGTGAATGTCAAATGCTGGAGAAAAGATATGCGGGGAAGATCAGTTGTTGATCTCTCTTGTGAAGCTGTTCAAGGGTGCATTAAATGCTACCATTGTAAGATGGGTGAAAGCGACGACGAAAGAAGCGGGTGTGGATTTATCATGGTTAAAAGCCCATTCGGAAACAGCGGATATGGCGAGTAAAGTGTGTATGTCAGGAGAACAGTTGGAAGATGTTTTAGAAGCAGCAGATTGGTCTAACGCAGATACGTTTAGGAAACTTTACTTTAAATCTTGGAGAATGTTTCAGGTTATGCCTTGAAAAGCTTTGAACATGCATAATGCTAGCTTTCTGTCTTGACATAAAATGATGATACTTATAGGTTAACTGAATAAGGAATCACTATTTTAATAAAGACTAAGGAGGCTAGCATTATTCCACCCACCTTTACCTTGGGGAGAGGGGGAAGTTGAAGTGAGGAGTGATCACTCTAATGGTGATGTTTGTAACTATAATGTTGAATTGGGTACAATCTAATGCTATTTAAAAAAAAATTATATGAACAGGCTTCATATTGTGATTTTTTCCGCAGAGAACCAGATGAGGATAGGTTCTTCGCTGGAGTTTAATTCAGGAGTGGTCATGAAGAAGGTCAAACAAAAGAGGAGGAAGATGGAGGTCAACCAGCATATATGGGACTGAACATTCTATTTTTAATTGTGATTTTTTGAAGTTCCACTTTGAAGTTTTTAATGGTTTGCTGCTCATAAGTAGTAAATAAAAGTTTATACAAATGCTAGCCTCCTTAGTCTTTAATAAAACCACAATTCTTTATTCAGTCAACCTATATGAATCGTCATTCCTGATTCACCCTGACACACTGTAAGGTGCATACGTTCCACCTCCCTGTACCCCAATAAATAGCCTGGAAGTGAATTAAGTATCTGGTATCCTTGCCAGTTCAAAGCTGCCAAAAACCTACCATGGACAGTGGTGATCCATTTTCAAAACACACCTGTGGGCAGACACAATAATGGTACAATTAATACACAAAACAGCATTCATGCTACATCGTAGTTCACAGTAATATTTGGCTAAATGTAATACACATTTTAGACCAGTTTTTAATTTCTGTAATTTCAAAAAATGCTTGGTGTTGACTAAAAAGCGTTTGATGGAGCTGAAAGTATACAATACATCCTCTCTTATGACCATGGACTTGCAAGTAAGTTTCCCCTCATTGCTATATTGAACAAGTTGGGACAAAACACTTAAACTAAATGAGAAACCACATACTTGACTAGGCATCTGGGGTTAAGCTCCCATACTAAGCAGAATTCATCCTCAATTTTAGACGCAGTTGAAGGAATAATTAGAGTGATTCTTTCAAAGCCGCAGACCATAGAAACGATTCCGTAGCCTTCATTGTAAGTAGCTCCATATGATGCTGTGATTTTAGATCCCATTGTCCATGTATGTGAAGTTCACACCACTCTTTTTTAATAAATACTTCACAACCCTTTTCTCTTTAATAAACAGCTTTTAAAAAATAGCAAAGGACAAATATGATGGACAATGATAGCCAGAACAGTATTATCATCTTTAAGTCCAAGACTGGGGGATCATGTAAGCAATGAAGCTGTTGCCATGATTTTTGCTCTCTGAAGAAATGCTTGTGATGTCATGACTTAAATGCAAACATAAAAGATTCTACTTCTGAAAGAGAATCAAGTTACACAAACAGACTCATGTACCTATCAAAATACAATACAAAATATAGTATGCAGAAGGACCAGAAAATGCATGAAATGAAAAATGTTTTTATATAGCGCACTAATGCCCAAGGGTGTATAGGTGCTGCTGGCTGCAAGAAGAAAGTAAAGTAGAAGGATATCAGATTTAAGGGTGCTAAAAACGAGGAACACAATTGTGCCTAAAACTCCATGTTTTCAGCTTTTTCCTGAAGGCACAGATCTGTACATTTCTTCAGAGATAGTGGAAGAGAATTCCGTCTTTTGGCTGTGCCATAGATAAAACTCCTGCCTCCCCAATGCACTCTCTTCACTTTGAGTACTATCACATTGAAGGCTGAGGAGGACCGCAAGGTTCTAGATAGATCATACCATCTGAAATTATGCTTCAGATATTCTGGCTGCGACCAATTAGCGCTTTGAAAACAATGCATGAAGAGAGAAACTGCTTACCCCCAAACTGGAGGACTTGTAAGATGTAATGGTATTCTGAGATATAGTTCATAATACAGAGGGATGTACATAAAAGGCTTCATGTATTTACTGTTACCAGGTGATGTTGTGGCCTAGAGGCAAAGGGTCAGACTTGATAAGCATGTAATTTGGGTTTGAATCCCTGCTTTCTATCATGGCCAAATTGTGTGATCCTGGGCAAAATTCTACTACTCTTTAAGTTGCACCCCCATCAGAGATATAAGTGCTATTTAATCAAAGGTAAGAAGGTGATTTTTTTCACAGACCTTTTAAACTGGTTTGTGTTTTTTACTGTGTGATGAAAAGTAGGGATTTTAGGACCCATTATTTATATATAAATAGTTCAGATCACCCTTTCTGAATGAGTTCCTAGCCCTCTGTACAAACAGTACTTTGACAAGAACAGCTAATGTTTGTGACCCAATAAGCATAATCCTTCCAGAAACAATTTTAAGTTTCATGATGAATTTGATCTATACTGTAATGTTGGATGTAGTTATTGTTTACTCATACCCCCACTTCCTAAAATTCTATTGTCTCCTAAAGTATTCTTGTTTTTCCCTAACAAAAGAACTTCACAGACTTTTTTATGTTACCTGCACTGTAAGATCATCCATGATGTCACAAAACTTGCTTGAGGTACAACCTGATCTCATTACTGGCTGTAGCACACCAGGTAACTTGGTCCTTTAGCAAACACCGGTTTATTGAGTTTGCTTAGAGTTAATTGAAACCCCAAATTTTAAAGTCTCTACTGAATCTGCATGTTGATTATTAATTTGTAGTGGCAGTAATTCATTAAAACCACCATGTATTATTGCGGGGGAATTGCGTCCTCGGATGTCCTGTCTTACCATCAGGCCTCGCATCTCCTTGTCCTCAACGAGTGGTGGTATGGCGATAGGAGGGATCCGGCGTACGCATTGGAGCGGCTGCTTATGGGGTCTAATACACTGCACACTATCCTGTAATCGGCGCCTTTGCGCAGCAGCATGCGCCAGAGCATCGCCAGAGCATGGAAGGCACCTCGAGCTCCATCGGTGACCGCATGGAAAAACGGCCTAGATTTCTGTATGGGTCTGGAACAGCCCATATTTATGGCCAGGGGATGCCCACGCAAGCATTATAAAATATGGAAAAGATGGGCGGATTACCGGGGGATGTGGCTGGAGCAACCAGTGGAGGTAGAGGATCATTCATGGGGATAATTCTTGAGACTAGTCAGGTTGGGGTGGCGCCGGGTAGGGGGGAACACAGAGGGATATATCTTATTGTGCTACGACTTGGTTGCAGAATATTAAGGCTGTGGTGGGGACCGTATGGACAAGGTGCGACGCTGGGGAAAGGGTGGGGGGCGTTGGGGGGGGGGGGGGGGGTTTGTTATATTTTGGGATGTATTTTTGTGGTATTGCGGGATGTCATGCATAAAAATAGATTGCTTTTGTAACAGGATGCAATATGATTTGATTGACGACTCTGATACACAGGGTGCTGTGATATGTATGCAATCGACAAATAAAATATGTTTTTAAAAAAAACCCACCATGTATGCAGGGGACAAATGCTTCTACTGAATGTATGCATAGGTAAATGCTATTAAAGCAATACAACAAGACTCAGTTGGAGTAAGAGTTGGAATTATCTTGTTTGGGTTCCAAATGTAAGTAAAGCTCAGAATCCCACTATTCAGATATTTGTCAGCAATGGCATAAGGGATAATGTACCATTGTAACTCTTAATAGCTTCCTTCATGCTTTGAGTTTATTTGTCACTTGATGTGCAAACCTATTCTAAAAAGGGTGTAGGGGGGATACATTTCATGAGGGGCTCAGACGCCTTCAATTGGGCACTCTGCCCTCATTTAGTCCGCCTGCTTTCATACTGACAAGTGCCACTTGACTCAGTAATGCTTTCAGCTGGGAGATGGCCTTCTTTCCGCCTTACATAATGGAGATCCTGTGTCTAAATCAAACAGGCAATTGTTTCGCTTCTCAGGTTGCACCAACGAGATAACCACTCACTCAAATGCAACATGTAACAGCAGAAACAAATTCCATCACTAGGGCCAGGGGACTAACAAACCTCAGAAGGGGAATCTAGACATGCAGCCACAAGGCAGAAGAACACAATATGACGACAAAGAAGAAACATGAATTATTCATGGTTAGTCCATGTTCTGGGAAGACTTTTAACTGAGTGTGTGGCTTGGCTCATTTACCTCCAAATTGCATGTATGGTGTCTACTAGTGTGTTGGGTTTGAACCCTATAGACAAGTTATGGAAATGTGCAAAACCCACTTTATGTTATTGTTTGCAAAACATGGGATAGCTGTGTTGTGGATGAGAAAAGATGTTATGCAAACTCCTTTAAGGGAGAAATAATTAACACAGTTATGAGAGTATATTGTCTGGAAAGATGGAGGAGGCAAGTCTGATGGCAACTGTAACATCTGAAAAATACATCTGAATGTGTTGTTTTGACCGCCATCAATATGAGAATCTGACTAATTGCCGTCTGTCTTTTACTATATGTGTCAAACCCTAAAGAATGGACTCCTGTGATCTTTTTTAAATTAACAGCGATGTATTGTACGTATAGCGTCACATACTGTAATGGTCTCAAAAAGCATAAAAAAGGTAACAAAGAAAAAAAGACGAAATCTATTGTATCATCACCATTTTTTGCTGTTCACTTCCTTGAGAGTTGAAATGGCAAGCATTGACTGCGAAACACAAAAGACCCTGTGTGGGAAGCTTTCAGAAAAGTATTATGCTGTAATTACAAGACCTGTATTCGGATTGCACCCAGGCTTATCCAACTATTTATTTGCGCAGCCAAGATATATGTTTTACATGATGAAACTAAGATCACACCAGGTTGGCACAGGATTTACAATTAAATAAGAGGCTGAACTATTGTGCCAACATGGTACTGCGCAATAACACATACGAGTATTTTTATTTCATTGACAGCCTTTTGTCATATTATAAAGATAGAGCACATGACTGCTCCCTGATGGTCTATAAGTGCTCTTGGTCACTTTCGGGGACGTGGTAACCCAGGCAACGGGTTCTGGCCAAACTGCTTCAACGTGTCACCGGGAAACCACTGTCACAAGTCACTTACATGCCGCAGACAGAGCAGTGGTGGCAGCGATCTGGCTTGATCACCTGACATCTGTCGCAGAATCGGATGCCTGAAATGACAATGGATATTGAATTAGTACAGCAAGCACAGGTGCTAAATTATCCCCATTACAGAATATACACTTCACTCAATTGTCTGCTTCTAATTGGTTCCCCAGCATTTCCTCCTGCTGAGCCAGGAGACTGCTAATTTAGGCTTCCATTCAATATAGATGAAGTGGAGCATGTGATCTTTCATACAAATTACATCTGTTCCCTTGCTATGCAATTGTCTCACAGCCCCCATCCACCCCGAGAGTGCTGACAGTTTCCAGGCTCTCTACCATTGGCTCTTCAAAGCAATATCATCCACAAAGGGTGCCTAGCCTTCTCTAATTTCTGTCAAGGATGGCATCTGCTTTCATGTTAACTATAACCAGGGCTCTGAAATATTTCCTTTCCAAAAACCTTTTCACTATGAGTTCAGAAACTACCAGAATGAGGATATTACCATGCAAATGTAATGCATGTAGTCATGGCCTTCCCTTCTCCCTACCTTTCTGTGTATGCAATATCCGTCTCTGGAAGGGGAAAGACTGCAGTCCTTGGCAGACCAAGCATATCAAGTACCCCACTGTCACCCAGGACCCACTCCCAGCACCTGCCCACCAGAGTCCCTTCTCATAGGGCAACCTGGGCTTTTCAAGTGCAATACAAGGGTGTAAAGGACATGTGTGTAACTTGAACTTGCTCATATATTGCCAACTTCCCGCATTTTCTATGTATGGGACGTTTCCAAGGTTTGGGAAAAGACAAGCGAGCCAAAGTCAGCACAGCAGAAACTATGCACTGCCTTACCGAACTGAGCACCTGCCAAAGAACATCAATCCAATGCATAGTGTTTGCAAAATATGGGGTGAAGGCCTTGTGGGTTTCCTGCACGTCACATCACGTCACATCACGTCACATCAATATGATGGATTTTTAAAGGGCACTGAGAGCCTCTTTGCCCAAGTAGCATGTATACTGATCCATCTTGTTCTAGCATTGGCATTGCATGAAATGAAAATGTCAGACTCAAGGTACAAAACAAGACATACATTAACATGCTAGAGGTCACAAAATACAAAATAATGTACGAAGACCAAAAGTCTAATTGACACAAGTAAATCAATACACGGTGAATAGATGTACACCTCATCTAAATCATAAAACAAACATAGCATGTAGGTAGCTGGCTCTCTATATAGTGCAGTAAAACGAAGAACACTGTGCAGAGAGTCAAGGGAGACCCACATTGGTATACAGAGGCAAAAGTAGATAATAATAACGCTCTATTTGTGGTTTTGTTGGCAAGCTTATCAGAGGGTAGTGCTAAGCATTTGTTGTACTCACAAAGGCAATGAATGAGCCACACAAGAACAAATCCAAGGCCAATTTTCAAAATTAACACTGATTTTTATATAATTTTCAAGATTAAGAATTCGATCACAGGTAAGTACTTTCTTAGTTATGATTTTTTAATGTTCGGAAAATAACTCACTGTTGTGCGCAATTACGCACAATGAAAGTCTACAAAAATGCATATACAATCGTACAGTCTGTTCTAGGGGTTCACCATCGAGGTTTAGTGTAGCATCAGTCCAAGGTCCAACGTTCCACCAGCGGATAGTCAGGTACGGCCCGGATTCAGCCAGAAGCAGTGCGCTACAAAGAAGGGGGCCACCTCAAAACAGTCTGCACAAGGGGACTTACAAGTATATCCGGGGAGCTCCAATTAAGGGATTGGGTCGCAAGAGATTCAGGACTATGGGCTTGGTGCAGAGCAGATAGGTCAGCTGAGCTCTGTGCATCAAGATCGTCTTCGCAGTTAGAGGCAAGCAGCTTGGAGGGACAATTTCTAGACAGCTAGGTCACTCACAAAGTGGGCCTCAGGGGTCTCGACGTCCCTCGACTGTTGCTTACTTCCTGGGCAGTTGGAGTCCAGATTGGACTCTTCGTCTCGAAGTCGGTTGCAGGTGGTGCGGTACCTCAGGTATTGCTAGGGCACAGCTCCAGTAGGTCCTAGTGTCCTCTCACTTAGTGGGGGGGCAGATCTGACCCTTTGGAGTGGGTGTACCGCTTCTGGTTTGGTAGCTGCGTCGGCGGGTAGCTGTAAGTCGGTAAACCGGACTCTGCAGGTTCTGCGCCTGCGCACTGCAGGAATAGTTCCTCTACTCCAAGGGAGTTCTCTGGCGCTTGGCAAAGAGCAGCAGGACGAGGCAGCACACCACAATGGTGGAGTCCTTGGAGGCAGCAGGCAGGGTTTTGCGCTAACATTTTGCAGCAGATACACTGTTCTCGGGTCAGCAGCTGTTCTTTGTCCATTATCTTCTTAGGTCCATCAAATGTAAAGTTCAAGGTCTCGGAGTGCCACCCAAATTCTTGCTTTTGGGGTGTTTGCAGGAGGAGATATGTAGTAGCCAATGAACTACCTAGTTTTAGGGTGTCTACACCCTCTATGTGATCACTTCCTTTGGGGATTGAGCACAACCCTTACCTTAATTGGCTAATTCCCTCTCAAACAAGATGGAGGAAACTGAAAAGTGGGGGCACATCACCTGCCCCACTTCAGATGTGATGCCTGCTGCATGTGGGCCCACCGCCTAATTTAACTAATTTTCCGCCTGTCCTACTGCCAAATGTGGTGCACGAAAGTGGGGTTGGCATCCTCCACTATCTGGAGATGCCTGAGTTGCATTTCAAAGGTGGCATCGCCTTTGAAGCGTCCCGCCTTGGAATGCCATTCCGGCCTGGAGGGGGTGTGAAGCACCTCTGCCCAGAGCAGGCATTATTCCTAGCCTCTGAGAGCGAAGGCTCTCACCACATGAGGTCAGAAACATGTCTGCTGGTGGCAGGGTGGGTAAGACCAGTGCTTGGTAGGTTTTCAGGGGGCGAGCTAAGGTGCCCTCGGTGTCCATTTATTAATAAATCCAACATTGGCAGCAGTGTGGATTTATTAAGAGGAGATGTTTGGTACCCAACATCCCTGGGTACGGTAAAGCGATCATGGTACTGTAGAACCCGTAATGTCCAGTGTCTAGCCCATGTACTCTATATGGCCTCAAATCTCACTTATAAGACATAAGAATGGATTTAGATACTGTGGGATCATCTGCTCAGGCAGATATGACCACACGTGGTACAGCGCACCTTGCCTTAGCGCAATAAGGCCTGTGGTAGGGGAGTCTTTTCCTATTCCTCATGCAGTGTCTGGGGGCATGGCACACAGGGATGTATGCAATGTCGACTCTTCATTTTTTTCTGCACCAAGACACAAAGCCTGCAATGGCAGTCTGCATGGTCTTGGTGAGGGGTCCCTAGGGTGCCACAACTTGTGCTGCAGCCCTAGTGGACCCTCTTTTGTTCTAATGCCATGGGCACCAGGGGTACCATTTACAAGAGACTTCAGGGGTTGTTAAATTTGTGCCACTTGTGTTAAAGTTTTTCGGGAAAGTACACTGCTAACGAGGAACCTGGTTAGGGGGACCCAGTACACCTCAGTCAAAGTTGCAACAAAAACCAGGCAAAAAGTGTGTGGGGGGGGTGGTACTGCAACACACCCGTTTCCCTCATAGCATATGTTAAACAAATAGGTCTAACCATTCTGCACCACAATCAAGTTCTTTTTAGAAGTAAACAACTCTTCAACTGTTTTGTAAAATTAGAGAGGGCTATAATTTCACAAATAATGTTTGCACCACCTGACCGGAGAGTCTTCCCTAAAACAAACTTTGGAATACCTTACAGGCATAAGTATATAATCCTGCATTTATCACTGTACTGACCCCAGGAAATCCATCACCATTTCCGGTTATCAGGCAGGACTTGGGCTATACTATGTACTATGTCATAAACAATATGTACAAGGAGTAAGAAGAATGACCACCAATTAAAACCTGCAAGTCTGCAGATGTTAAGGGGCCTTTAACCTCTGAGCAAGAACTCAGAAGAAATCTGAAAAAATTGTCCTGGTTGGTATGGAAACGGGGAAGAATTCTGTCAGGCAGAATGGGTGGGGCATCACAGAGACAACAACAGATAAATGGATAGAATTGGAGCTTGTTGTTAGGCGGATCCTCCTTGCCAGCAGATTCAAGAAAGCTTCTTGTACAAGCATTGTGGACTCACATCACAAATTCATGCTAGTTTTGGATAATGTTACAACTTTGGGGCATCCACCACCTTATGTCTAAAGCCTATCCCTTTTCTAAAGGGGCTGAAAAAGGTCTCCGCACTTTGATCTATGAGAGCAATGCAAATCATGGTTGCTGGATGTGTTTATGGAGGTCAACTCAATTAAAAAAGCACAGGACATCTATGACTGCTCAATAGAGGGACCGGAATCAAGACAACTCAGAACTGACTGATGTGCTGCACAGAAAGATCTTAAAAATAATCAAAATATGGGCTGGCACAGGGAGAAGTATATGTGGATAAGGCCAGTTAGACCGCCACATACTGATTAGTCACCAGTTCCGTTTTTGCTATGGCGGAAGAGAGATGGAGCTTGGGCCATTTCAGCATCTTCATTCTGAGCCTGGTCTCAGTCTTTGAAGGTACCACTCTAGGTATTAGATCATGTGAACAACTCTAGACCGTGCCTCGTACTGTCTTGCGACACTCAGAGTAAAGCTACCACCAGTGTAAAGTACCTAATGACTCCAAAAAACAGCAAATGCTCTCCTGAAAGAAACAGTTCACTGGTATTGGGCCTCAGGACCTGACATACCAGATGCATCATTACGACTGAGAACGAAATCTTGGAGTATACAACAGCTGAATGTATATTGCTAGCTAACAAGCCTGGTCTTTAAAGTTCCTCATGAAAAATGCTGCAAATGCATCATCTGTTCACAGGAGGTACTTTCTTTGATGGGTTCAATAGAGATATGTGCATGCTGCAGAAGGCATATTCTTGAAAATAAAAGAGGATATGAGGTAAAGATAAGCCTACAACAGTTCAGCAAAGTCTATAGAAAAACAACAAAACATTCAGAATGTGAAAGCATGATTCGTCTTTGGTCTGCAGAAATCTGATGCATAATGCATCACATTTATCATGAGGAATTTTGGAGCCCCCTACGCATGTTACATGAACTCCAAAGATCACAACTTTGGACTGATTGCACCTTAAAACAGAAAGAAACGTTCTCACTTTTCATAACGTTTGCAAAACTTCGCTGTCTGAAGCCTAGTTTCATGAAAACAGGGATTGAATTGTGAATCGCAGTTGAAGTCTCAAATATGCCAAGAGAGGTTCTAAGTGAGACAACTGCGTTTTAGAAATAGCCTGCCATATGAGAGAGGACCCAGCAGGTAGAAGGGACACTTGCCACACAGAAAAAAACACAGAATTGGAATTTAGAAAGGGAAATGCCAAGTGCATGTTCAGTGACTAGGACCAAAGTGGTGCATATCTGGTCTATGAAAGGGGTTGGCATGCTCAGTAGGGATTCAGCACATGGCTGGACCACACATGCTCAGGCTGCCCAGATGCCTCGGCAAACCCCTCTAGATCCTCCAATAGCCAGCCCGCAGGAAGAGAGGAAATAAGGTTGCACATTTACTGTCTATGATAGAGGCGGGACAACAATATAGCACATCAGCGCTGCACTTCACTAGATTGGGGCAATGAACTGAAGAGATGGTGGGGGGCTGCTGTTATAGTCACACTCGTGTCCAGCAACCTGTGTAAATGAAATGCCTGGATCTTAAGTGATACAAGAGAACACCAAGAACTCTTGAATCTTAAGATCAAAGCTTTTCTATGAAGATCCAAATATGACACAGAAAATCTGGAACTACAAAACTGGTTGATGAACAAGGTCCTAGACATAAGTTGGTTTTGTATATTTGCTTAAGTTCTTGGGGTAGTCAGGTCTTATAAGCGAAACAGGGCAAATGTTGGGGCTCAATAGGCTTTATAAAAGAGATAAGATGTTACCTACGGAATGGGATACGGTTATCATCCAATGATGGTGAGAAGTAGGGACTTTGACTAGATGCTTAAGAGAGAAACTAGAGGAAGTACAACAATGGAATATAAATGAGAAAAGTCAGAATCTCAAGTTTATAGATGCCTTTCTTAAAGAATTTTTATTTTATTTTATTTTTTTAACAATTCTTTTTATTAAACAATGACCGGTGAACAGTACATTACAGTGGACCAAGTGGTTGACACTTCGCACAATGCATGAATGGAAGGATATACAGATAGTACATATGAGAGGAACATCACGGAGAAATAGGGTCATCATTTGAAACATTTCGAGGTGGTGTACAGATCTCTCCTCTAAAAGTATTCCATGGGTTCCAAATATGTGACCACTTCCTAGGGCACCCCCCTGCCAAATACAGTCTTTTCTCTAAACATGCACCAATCGAGGTTTTTCTCCCAAGCTTCCAATGTGGGTGGATGTGCTGTCCCCCACAGTTGAGCGATGTTTCGTTTTGCCAACATGAACCCCAGAGTGGCCCACTGAGTCTGTGAAGTGTGTGGGCTCCCAGATATTCAAGAGGCACCGTCTCACCTCGGGACAGAGGGAGACATGTAATACCTCGTTAATCGTGTCGTGCACTTGGCGCCAAAACAGGTTGATATGTGTGCATTCCCAGATGATTTGCATAAACGTTGCGGTAAGGCCACATCGCCGTTTGCATTCCCCTGTATCAGACCACCCCATGTGCACTAATCTAGGTCCTGTTATGTAGATCCTGTGAAGGATCCTAAGCTGAACCAGTCCCAGGCGTGCCGGGATAACCGCCACTTTGGGGAGAGGACACTGCTGCCTGCCAATCCTCATCATCCAGCTCTACCCCATCTTGCACCCACTTATCTCGCAATATCATGAGGGGGTCCGCCATGTGGTTAATTAACTTTTTATATATTAATGATATCGTTTTGTCAGGGAGGTGACCATCCAAGACTCTGTCCTCCAGAGGGGAAGCCTCCAGGGGATCGGCTGCTCTAGGCAATGAAGACTGAAGTGAGTGTGAGACCTGCGTATAGTGAAAACTTTCTGTGTCTGCCAAATCATATTCATTTTGAAGCGTGCTGAAGGATTTGATCTCCCCCTTTCCCCAAACATCTTTAATCGCTGAGATAAGGTCCCACCTGTCGAACCCCTTCGCCCTCCACAGGTCGCCCAATTTCTCTGAATCCCAAAGAGGGGTGGCTAATGTTAGTCTGTGCTTCCAACCGAGAAAATTAGTGGCTTCGTGCCAAATTTGAACCGAGTGCTTCGTGGGGCCTGTTAGTTTAAACCGCTTAGGTCGGGAGTACACCGCCCTACCATAAGTGCCGCCCGGAAGGAGCCATCTGTCCATGGCGTAACCCGGGTCATCTGCCAGACCATATGTGCCATGATTAATAGCTGCCATATGGGAAGCCCAATAGTATTTCTTAATTTCTGGGAGGCTAATGCCTCCATCATACCAGTGTAGTGTTAGCTTGTTCAAGGTGATTAGAGGCCTGCCGTCCCATAATAGGTCCATCTGTAGGCTCTCAACCTCCTTAAAATAACTTGCTGGAACTAGATCTAGGGTATTTTGCAGGGCATATAAGAACCGTGGTAATGCTATCATTTTAAACAGAGTAGCTCTGCCCAAGAGTGAAATATGGAGAGTCTTCCAGCTGGCAATGTCACCTTTAAGTCTACGAAGAGGGGGAAGGAGATTCTGGGCATAACGGACCGAGGGGTCCAGTGAGACAAAAATCCCCAAATATTTAAATCCATCCAGGTTAATTTGTATTGGGCAGTTCCGGGGAGGGACGGGAGGGTCCCCCTTCAGAACAAATAATAAGGATTTACTCCAATTGATGGAAAGTCCCGAGAATCTACTGAAGACTGTAAGTATCTCCAGCACCACTATAAGCGATATCTTAGGGGAGGCCAAATAGAGTAAGATGTCATCTGCATACAAGGATATGCAGTCCTTCCATCCGGGGGACCACCGCAAACCTCTTATCATTGGGTCCCAACGTATCCAAGTGGCAAGGGGTTCCAAGGCCAGGGAAAAGAGAAGGTGGGATAGTGGGCAACCCTGATGAGTCCCTCGACTGAGTAGAAAGGAGGCTGAGACCTTGTTATTTACCACCACTTGAGCCAGTGGTTCAGAATATAAAAGACGTACCCACTGAATGTACTCCGGGCCAAGTCCCAATTCGCCAGAACTGCCCACAAGTATGGCCACTCGATGGTATCGAAGGACATGGTTGCGTCCAACGACACAATCACAGCAGGCTCCCGAAGAGTATGGACTCTGTCTATGACACCATGAACTCTGCGCAAGTTCAGGGCTGTATTTCTATGCGGCATAAAACCGGATTGATCCGGGTGCACTAAGCCACCAATCACCTTCACCAAGCGGTTGGCTAAGAGTTTGGCCAGAATCTTAGGTTCGGCGTTTAAAAGAGAGATGGGCCTGTACGAGGCACAGTCTGTTTTGGCCTTCCCTTCCTTGTGGATGGTGACAATAGTAGCTATTCTTGGTTCCCGAGGCATTATTCCCACTTCCCTAGATTCTTCAAACATAGACTTCAAATAGGGGGCTAGCTTACCTGGTCTCAGCTTGTAGAGCTCAATGGGAAGTCCATTTGGGCCTAAAGCTTTCCCAGAATTCAAGGAGCGGATCGCTTGTGCGATTTCATTCTTAAGGAATCTTGTTGCGGTGGAGAATGTCAGATGTCACACAGGTGACATTGTGATTACAGAAAATATGCTTTTGATTAAAAGCCAAGTCATTAGATGATTAATGCACCTAGTACATTTAGATTTATACTGACTGCACATAACTCCTTGCATTGATTTAGAGGAGAGGCCGCGCTTTCCTTTATATTTGATCATAGGTGTTCCCTGGCAAATGGTGGAATGGGCTGAAATAAGAGGGTTACGTGGGACATCATGTCTAGGATGGTGACCTGCATAGGACAAACGCTTGGCCATAACACTGCAGTGATTGACATAGTGTACAGGATATCTGGGTAGACAGGGGAAGGCTTGGCGTATGAGGGGGGGATGTCGAGTTTGTGGTGGAAAGGACGAAAATATATGGAAGGATATTGGGTGCATCATGAAATTGACTAGAATATAACAGATGATACCTGGCACTGACCATATGCGTGATACCTGGGTACGTACAACGTAACATTGACTGGCTATGCATTTAATGGTGATACCTGGACACATGGGGAAATTTACTGACACAAGGTGGGAGATACCGGGGCATATACTTTCCCGGACTGGAATATGATAAGGTACCAGAGCACAAAGCAATGCATATAATGAATTCCCTAAGAAAATAACGGCCTTGACAAGCATAAACATACTTATTACAAGTGAAAGAATGTTATCTCGTCAGAAAAGGACAAACTCGTATTTACAAATAAATGTTTAATTTGTTAAAAATGTAAAACTAAGTTGGTGTTTGGGAATATAATGAATGACGTCCGTGGAAAAATGAGTTACCTAACGAAGTTTTAAGTAGCTGGTATTTGGAGACCGTGAGCATAATTTCAGAAAATGAGAAGCTGATGTTTAGATCTTAGAGAACATTGGCTTTGTTTGAAAGAAACACAACTATTTAAAGCCGAGAGTTAAGTGAAAATTCATGCAGATGTAGGACCAGATTTGGCTGAAGGTTTGGTATTGGTTGCAAAACACACTTTCTTTTATCACTACGGCAGTTACAGTTAGGAGTGTGCAGAACGTTTTTTTTTTTGGTCAATGCTAAGTTGAGGAAAACAGCCAGGTTAATACATCTTTCCCATGCCCCTCTATAAAGAGCAGAAAAAAAGCAGGCAAGGGCAGGCGGCATCCCACACCGGGCATCAGGCTGCCCTGAGGCTGCAAGATGGCTTGCTCCTTAGTGGGATGCTATAGCCATTCACATTTCCTGCTCAGCAGACAATCAGAATGGTACAAATACAACAGGATTGGACAAATGTTTTCAATAAGAATTGGTGAAACAACATGGGGACCTATTACAGATAGAGCACACTTTTCCTGTTTCCACCACGGTGCACCTTTCAGGAGGTGCACCTGGTGCGAACAGGGAAAATGTGCCCTATTATGTTGAATGCACTGCCCTCTGGGCAGCCATAAACTGGCGCTACCCCCAGGGCAGCGCATTCATGAGAAATACAGAGCAAAGGTTTAAAAGATGATCGATGTTTATCTGTACAAGCGGCAACCCACCTGCAAGGGGAGGTCTGGAGGGCCGATAGGACCCCCTTTCATCCCTCCAGAGGGCTGTCCTTAGGAGGCACAATGAAAATATGCCACCTTTTTGTGGTGCACTTCCAGTGAGCCTCTTGAGGGCATGCTTGCCTCCGCACTCATGTTGGTAATACGGCATGGGTGCAGAGGAAAAGAGTTCCCTCATTTGCATGGGGCGACACCCCCATGCAAATGAGGGAACGCCCACTAATGATAGCGCTGGCACTACATATGTGCCAGCGCTATCTGTATTACAGAAGGGGCCGCACAAGCAATTGCGGACCCTTCTGTAAAACCAAAGTGCCCCTAAAGCGCACATAGCAGGCACAAATGCCTGTTGCACCCCTGTGGAACTTCTGTAGTACGGCCCCAGGAAACGTATTATGGAAAGTGCCCTGGGGGTGCAATGGTCATGTACGCCAACTTTGTGCTCTCCCGGTGCACTTTGGTATTACAGAAGGGGCCACAGACGCTTGTGCGGCCCCTTCTGTAATACAGACAGGGCTGGCTGGCAGCACTCTCATTTTTTATTTTTTTTTGCAGAGTTTTATATAGCGCGAACTTGACCCGAATCCAATCGGGTATCAGAGCGCTTTACATAGCACCAGTTACGTTACATGAGGACACACATTCATATTTTGTTAGGCACGGGGAGATTAAGTGATTTGCCCAGAATCACAGGATGTTCAGCGTCATTACCGAGACTCAAACCCAGTTCCCCAGGTCCAAGGTTGAGCGCCCTAGCCGTTAGGCTAACTCCTCTCCCCATTTGCATGAAGGCAGGTCGCACTGTAAGTGTGCCCCCTGATGGCACCTCTCTGGAAGGGGTCCTGTGGATACCCCAGACATCCCATTGCAAGCTGGTGCAGTCAGTCACTGCACCCACCTGCAAACGTATCTCGTCCCCTTTTAAAAGTGCAGACAGGTTGCCGCCTGCACAGTGAAACACAAGGCGGCCTTGAAGCAGCCGCTCTGTATTTCACTTGAAAGTGCTGCCCTAAGGGCAGCGCATTCAACATAATAGAATGCACTATCCCTATTTGCGCCATGGTGCACACAGGAAAAGCGCCCTCTATCTGTAATAGGGCCCCTGATGATTCAAAAAATCTCACTACAACCAACCTGAACAGTTCCCTTTGTTGACAACATTCTACTGGATTCCTTGCAACCAATCACAATAGCTGTGACCATCCTTCACCTTACTGAACTGCTGTCCTTTTCTTGGAGGGATAGGCAGCCTAGACATGAGGGGTATTCTGTGTTTTGAGAATGAAACAAACACTTCATCAATTAGCATTAATTTGCTTACAGAATAGATTTTAAGGGTTATTAAAAAAACAAAATACTCTCCAGAGATGGAGAAGAGAGAGAACAAAATACCAAATTCTGCTGTATATGGTTTTCATTGGGTAATTTACGCAGGGTCTAATATTTCAGAACTCATGCGTAGGTATTCCATAATCTAGGAGTTAATAGCATATTTTGACATTAATATAGCTATATACCACTGTTGTCGATAATATGAATCTAGCATTAAGCATCCCCCATTTTGAGCTTTAGGTATACTAGAAAGACTTATTAAGAGCGTTAGGCACACCTTGTAAGTGATGGTGTCAGGATCAACCACATCTACAGCATTACCACGCCCACATATTCTTCTGTGAAAGAGAATGATGATGGAAGAAGATCATGAAAAAAGAGAACAGAACTAGTCGGGTTTCTGTGATTGCGAGGAGATGAGGCTTATACTTTGGGTGATATCCTGAATGTTAATGCCAGGTTTAACAGCTGATTTTGGTTGAAGAGAGGGCCTATAAGGATAGTAGTCACTGGAGTATTAGTAGAATTGGGCAGGTGGTAGGGTGAACAGTATGGTACCCATTAGATGGTTGTGCCCTCCCATCGGAGAAGAGAAGGTGTATGGAACGTGTTGTGATTTCTGCTTGTTTGTGGAAATGGACACCCAAGAGCTACTGAGTCAAGGAGTTAACGTATGCTCAAGAAACCTTGGGTAATACTTGGTGGGTATGGGAGAAGAGTGGTGGGCTGGGATTTAAAAGGTATCAGGAGACAAGAAGGGGAGGGGTTTGAGGGCATAAACATAGATGCAATCAGAATCCAGCACATCAGTCACTGCTGACATAATGACACATGGCACAAGCAGGGAGCTGGGGGTGAGGAATCCAAATACTGGCAATAATGAGGAAGGAGGAGCCATGAGTGGGGGGGACGGTGTTGGGATGAAGACCATGTTCCTGTTGAAGGAACAATCGTGGAGCATCAGATTTCTTCAGTTATCCTGGATCATCAACTTTCTGTTTTCGTAGCTAGTCACCCACAAATGGTGGAAAGCCTCAGTAGGTACAATTCCGTAATAGAGAGGTCAGGTCAGGCGTCCAGGGTGAAGATGAAAATGTTGGTTGATCTTCTACAAGGGTCTGTAGGTAGTGGGTTAGAATGTTTGTTTTTTTATATTTTGTGACTGGATTTTAGAATGAAAAGTGGGAGAAAGATTTGAGTGACCCATAAGTGGCACGGAATTAAAAAGTAAGCTAGGATGCTGGCCTCGGGGCTCTCCGGGTAAGAGAGACATAGGCCATTGAAAAATAAAATATTGCTGGTGAGGATGTATGGGGAACATGATTAATGAACTATTTAGAGCTTGGCGTGAACTTAACAAGCCCAAATATATGAAGACCGGGGGAAGTGTGTAAAATAACTGGGGAAGGACATGGTCAAAATCTGATCCTAACAGCAGGCAATCAGAAACTGGGACCTCAACAACTTGAGGCCAGAGTGGAGATCTGGACAATACATACCATTTTACAATGACATCGCACATTTGGCTTTAAAAACAATCCCAATGTAAAACAGAGCTTGTCCATTAGACGTCTGCAATAACAGTTGGATCTAGCAACAAACCACTTTCTGGTCCCAGCAGGCTTGATTATGATGCAGACTAACAGATGTAAGTCCCTTTCATATAAATTATTTTCTTTAGTTAGTGGTACTGAATGCACAGCTGCTTCTATAGAATGGCAAACATACACAAATGGCTATACAAAGGCTGACACATGAGTAAGTCTCAGGATGGCGTAAAAGATTAGCAAAACTAACCTCCACTGCCCGTTCTGGTGTACACTGGCAACTTCTTTGCAACTTCAGACAGAATCTGTTTCTGTGCGTCTGGCCTTTCTTCATTGTCGTACCGCTCCTTGTCTGCATAGGACAGCAGGAACTATAACCGGGGACAATCAGTTAATCAAAAGACACTTTCACCTCGTTCCATTTACCAATGCAGAGACCTGGGGGCATGCTCTGTACTAGCATGCAACACGCGGCTAGAGAGCTATCTAAAGAACAATAAAATGCTGAGGGAGTAAAGCAGTGTTTCAAATATGAAATTCAGCTTCATAAGGAACTGTGCATATAAAATGGGTTCTGGTGTGCCTGGCTGATTTCAATTAGCCAATGTGGGTTGAATGACATGAACTATTATTGATAAGGATAAAACATAGCTATACTAGCATTTGAGAGGAGACAAAATGCACAAGAGAAATTACACCTTGTCAACCAGGGTTAACATAAGATACATTTTAAATGTGGTGTTGCCAGTGCTTGTAGGTACACTGGGGAAGAAACCTGGTCACAGTTGATTCTATCCTATGCGAAATTCAGTATCTGGGCTAGGTTCGGGTCCAATGATGTTCTGTAAGTGTATATTGGCACTAGCTGGTGAGTAGGTTAGTATTCACCCTGGCACTTTTCCTTACCCGATATAAAAATACAGAATCTTAAAATTCCTAAGGAGATTGAGTCCATGGCATGGGATTCAAATAAGTAAACAACCATGGTCTGATTTTGAGTTTGGTGAAAAGGATACTCTGTCACAAACGTGGCGGATATTCCGTCCTCCAACCACAGTAGTCTATTATAGCCTAAACCACTTGTAATAAGGCAGACAGGATATCCGCGACGTTTCGGCAAACTATCCCATCCGCCAAACTCTAAATAAGGCCTTTAGTCTGTACAATATAGGTGCTCCAACTTAATTCCTTTGAAATATATCAATCACATAAATAATGGCCTATTCACCTATTATAGCCACTGGACTGCAGATAGTGCCACGAGTCGATACTTATTGTAGAATGTGTGCAATACAAATGCTAGTAAAATAAAAACAGAAAAGCATGCTTATTCTCGCAAAGATAGCGATCACATATGCCAAGCAAAGTTGGAGCCTCCACTGCGATCAAAGCGTTAGGTATGCATTGAACTGCTAAGAAAACATAACTGTGGTCCTCAGGCATATTCTGAAAATATGTCAGAGACTGGTGGTAAATTCACTGTATTTATAACCAAAAACAACCATTCTTACAGAGTAAAACAGTGCATCAGGCACATAATACCAACTTAACATGACTGAATTTTAATTTAAAGACTAGGAAGATAACTCATGAAATGAGAGGAGTTGGCCTAACGGCTAGGGCGCTCGACCTCGGACCTGGGGAACTGGGTTCGAGTCTCGGTAATGACGTTGAACATCCTGTGATTCTGGGCAAATCAATTAATCTCCCCGTGCCTAACAAAAAAATGAATGTGTCCTTATGTAATGCAACTGGTGCTATGTAAAGCGCTCTGATACCTGTTTGGATTCGGGTCAAGTTCGTGCTATATAAAACTCTGCAAAAAAAATACAAAATCAGCACAGTTCCCAGTTGTGGCTTAGTGCTGTACTGAATTAAATGGCAGCCTTATGTTCACATTTCGTCTTTACAATGTTTTGCTACAATTAAGCAAACAAGAAATGCCTCTCTATTGAATGTGTATTTTTAGTTACGCAGTACTATTTCTGGCAAGAGTACATAATCGTTTAGGGAAAACCTAACATTCAAAAGGAGTGGTGAAGAAGAACTCAGACTTGTGTAAAATATGTCTGCTCAACTGTTATTGTACGTTAGCAGTTTTACACATGTAACATACTTCCCCTGTAGACGATGCTGGCTTTTCAGATGCAGCTCAAAGTCTTCCAGGTTGCCAGGTAGGAAGCACTGCAAGACCTATGCTTCATGAGATACAAGCTCCCACTAAACACCTTAGACCATTATGATCTTAGCTATATGGGATGGGTGAGTCATACCCTGCCAAAGATGACAGCTCCTACTTCAGGATGTGGGGAGGGAGTATCGAGCCTTCATATGTATGGCTCTGACCGCTGAATCTTTCTTCCAACCTAAATGGAATATTACCAAAGCATCTCAAATTAGCACAAATAAGTGCTTTCTTAAACACTGTCTAATGTGTTGGCTAAACTGAAATGTTACTCTTTGAAAATGCATGATCTGAGTCTGCAATACTGAATTCAATCCAGGTCAAAGCAATAATTTGGGGTTTCATCTCAAGGCTTCTTCAAGTCTTGGCTTGTGGTGAGAACGCATAGCCTGGAGCTAATTACTCTTCAATATAATGTGATGTAATTGGCACCTGAAGGACCACGTCAGGCACCAGACTCAGGTCACTAAGTCAAACTGCAATTACTGCTGATGACTGCCACTTACTATCTGCTTTCTCCCAGCTATAGTGACACAAATCAATATTGCACGTGCACCTTTCCAGGCAGTCGGGCTCGCTAGTTACTCCGTTGACTCGGTCTCAACAAGGACACAATATATTAGAATAAAAAACACAAATATTTTCATCATTCAACGTAAAACACACTACTACAAAAGTTGGAAAGGTGATGGTTAGTGGCAGCACCTTTGAAACTGCTACAACACGTCACCTATAATAAATTACAATTTTAGATCAGCAACATGGAGATGCACATTCTTACCTTCTTGGTTGGCTGAGACGGAAGGGTAAAGATAGATTTCCAGTATGTCCACGCAAAAAGCACAAACACGACGTGGAACACTAGGAGGTAGGCGACTGAAATAAAACGTAAAACAAGAAACATGAAGTTCTCTTGTATGATCAAAGGAACGAACCTAAACTGATAGAGTGAGTGAAACGCAAATGTTCGCAGATTTCAGAACCTAAAACTCTTTTGTGCAGTTTTGGACTGAACTTGCTCTACTAACATGACTTTTAGAGGTGATTTTTCTCGAGTACCATTTCTCAAGCACGATACAATATTGTGAACCCATACAGATAAGAACCCTAGCAGTCACTATTACTAAAATTATGACATCTGTGGGCTACATTATGGAGAAGTCACTACCTGCGCGAGAGTACACAAAGTAGTTCCCCTGTCAGACGGGCAGGTAATAGAGAGAACTGTTTCCCCATCTGCTGGTGGGCTGCCTCCTGGTGTTCGAGAGGAGTGCCAAGAGGAAATCTGGAAGCTCAGCAGATGGGGCCATTGTGGTGTCAACACCAGCGGGGTAAGTTTCTGTGGCCCTCTGTCTCCCCGCTTTTGTAGGGACACTGCCACACCATGGAGGACCACTAGGAAAAACACTGTAGCCCTTGGATACAGTATCCATATTACTATACTCATGACAGTGTGAAAGCATCTGTTCCATAATGTAAGGAACATAATTTACCACGACTTATCTTAAAGATCTAATCTTAGTAAGCAGGTAAAAAATAACCAGTAACATCAGACGTTAATGAGCAGCAAAGGCTGCAGACATATCTCACACGTGTGTCTATCATGTGAAAGCGTATGCATTAATTAATATTTAGTTTCAATTCCAAAGTGTAACAAGTGTGTATGAAAATACGCAAACCATACCAAGCAACAGCTACAGGAGGTTTAAATGCTTTATTTTTAATGGCTCTCATGTTCTGATGCAAAACAGTTGGTAGGAGGCCAAGAGACAAAATACATTCTTCAACCGAGGGGAAAAAACCAGAGGCAGAATCAATATCCATTTTATTCTGTGTTTAATCACTGATGTAGTCACAAATGTTCCATTCTTTAAAAATCACTCCCCAAAGGACGATGAATATAACAATATTTGATAGTTGTCAAAAACAACCAGACTTGTAACATGCAAAGCGACAGAGCTTAGTTTCTGAGAAGTGAATCTACGGGGCCGATTTCTAGCTTGGCAGTAAAGATACTCCACCGCAACGCCGACAGAGTATCCTTAACGGCAAGATAATGGTCCACCCATCCGATTTATATGTGGACGGACCAATGGTGTAACCATGGCGGAGACTACTCCGTCTCCCCATTGTTAGACCCCTCCAATGGCCTGAAGGAGTAAGGGCTGTCTGAGATTAGGCTATATGTCCTTCCGCCCAATTAGGACAAGGATTAAAACATTTTATGTTAATATTCTATCCATATTTAAAATGCTTGTGAATTGTTTTAGAGTTTTTACTGGGAAAATAATGAACAAGCCAATTTCCAAATACCTGGTAAAGTCATTGGCCAGTACAAAAGTGGGAAATGTGAAATTTGAACCAAAATATATCACTTAAGCATTCACTGAGCTCCTTGTTTCTACCTATCTTTTCTCCATAATGTGAAAAAGTATGCCATTAAAAAATGTAAAGCTTCCCATTATTCAGCACTATATTGAAATTGTATAAAAATATCGAATTAACACTGCGTGAGTCTTAAATTCATGATAAAGCTTCTCACATCTCAGTTAATCTGCTTGAGAAAATGTGTAGCGTGAAGTGTATTCACTGATGTTTTTAATTCCTTCCTGTTCCGGTTACAACTAGAGATCACACAAACTGAAAACGTAGATATGCCTTCACCACTAAGGAATGTGATAATAAAAGACTTTAATGGAAGACTGTTGATTTTTTTAAGCCCTGGTAATATGCATGAAAGACCTCCTGTAGTTTAGTTGCAAGGTTTAAAAGTCTGTGTGGTTGGAAGTCAAAGTGTGTCAACGGGGTCCAGGGAAGATTAAAGGTACCTTACTGGACTAATGTGCCTGAGAGTGTAATAATAATGGGGACATTGTTAGGACTGAAACGTTTTTTAACATGAGTGCACATTAAGCAACAAACCAAAATAGATGCAGTGGATACCACCTATAAACTATATATACAGAATACATTCCCGATTTACCCTTTATGAGGGCCAATTTTGACTGAATGCATCACACTATTTTATAGTATTTGTACAATACCGCAAAACACCAACCACTAGCATACAGGTAAACGGGGGAAGAATTTGGAAGGGAAGGGATGAGAGAAAGCAAAGGAGTACGGTAAAGAGAGGGACACACATAAAAAGATAGAAAGGTAACACCCCTTCAAAACAAGCATTGGCATAGCCAATAGGTCTCGCCCTTGGGACCTTATAAGTGTTTCGCCATGCAACGGTTGATGTTGTTGCACCAAGGATATTGTGCAGCATAACTAAGTACTTATAAGGTCCCAAAAGTGAGACCTATTGGCTATGCCAATGCTTGTTGATTGTAGACTAAGATTTTGCTCTATTAAGAACTTGAAAAACAAAACGGATGCTTTTGTGCCATTTTTTCTCAGCCTTCACTTCCTCCTGTTTGTGGTGGAAATGGCAAAACGTTTCGAAATGTGTACTAAATATCTTTTCCAAAATTGAACACAAAATGCTCTGCGGTTGCTTTCACTAGATAAGCCATTGGTCTTGGCATCTCTACCTTTTGAGATCTGTCTAAAAGTACTGAAAATACATTTTCTGACATTTGCTTTCCTTCCTTTTAACTATCTATTTCTGCCTTAGTAAATTGCCAAGCTTTAACACATTCTTTACATACACCTGAGTATCTTCGCCGAAACATTCCATTCCTGTGAGCTTCCCAAACAGGTTATACATGGGTTTTTGAAATCCTGCTGCCTCTGACAGCAGGTTATTAAGTGTCGTGCCAAATTACCCACAGAAGTAATGAATGGGAAGTACTTTCATGGGTTTAGATGGAGCGTGACGTGATGGTATGTGGATGATTAATTCAGTTGAAAATACTGCTGCCTTTTCAGGAGTGTTGCCCCTCTGTTTGTTTCAGAGGAGGTGATGATCCACAACCACATTGTGTTTCATATTCCTGAAATCAAAGTAAATAAAGATTTTGCTTGACATCCTTCCTACACGCCTCTGCGGTATGAACCCACAGCCTGTAGCTTCAACACTTCATCACTTACGTCTCAATGTTTCCTAACTTTTAATGCTTCGGGCATCGTTGGCAAAGCCAATAGTACTGACTTGTAGGTGTAATGTTACCTGTTATATCATATATCTGGATACAATGACAGACAGCAAAATACAAGTCGGGCGGCACACTATGCTAACCACAGATTTTAGCCCCTTAATTACATTGGCCACGCCCCTTTGAGAGACCCCCAGTTTTTTCATCCCACTTAAAGCCCTGACTGTAGCCCATGAGGTTAATTGAAAGTAGAGGATCAGAGCCAGTGTTTCAGTTTTCCCACTAAATTTGCTCCAGTGGGGCTGTTGGAGAGTTACTCTTTGCCTTGATTGATGAGCTTGGACCTTTAGAACTGCTCAGTCGCTTTACAGCTTTGGTGCCCGTTTCGCTGCATGTTAAAGAGGCTCCGTGGGGGTAATTTAGCAGATAAGCGCTTTCTCAGCTCATCCTTCCTTATGGAAACCCTGCTTTAAAATAAAAGCGTTCACCACCTCCAGTACAGATCCTATACATAGCGCAGATCACCTTGGTAATTAACTAAAAATATGTGTATCTGCCTCTTTAGAAACAAGTTCTTCGCAAGTTTTTTCATACAGAAGAAGGTGTGAACTTTTCCAAATTTCTTTTGCAGCCTGGCTTTTGTGACTATACTGAAGGAGAAGTGATCGCTTCCCAGCCGTGGGAGGGCTGCGATTCAGCGCCCTGGAAGCTGTTGTCCTGAAACACAGCTTAGCTGAGCAGCAGAAGGAATTCAGGAATCCGATGTGGAACTGCCTGAGAAAGCATCAAGTATGAGGTGGGGGTGGAAGAGCGAGCGAAGAGAGATGAATGAATGAATGAATGAAATTATATTTATATAGCGCGTAGCTACCCGGAGGCCTCCTAGCGCTTATGGACGACAAAGAGCAGAAAAAAAGAAAGGGTTACTGGAAAGCTGAAAGAAAAAGGTAGATCTTAAGGTGTTTGCGGAAAAGAGCAATATTGGGTTCGCTACGGAGCGTGAGTGGGAGGGTGTTCCAAAGATTGGAGGCATTCAGAATGAAAGACCGTCCGCCCCATTTTGCTCTACGGACTTTTGGGGGCGCGGTAAGGAAGGTGTTACTGGACCGGAGAGACCTGGTCGGTTGATAAGGCACGATCAAAGATTGAAGAATTTGGGGGCCGTGTTTCCAGAAAGCTTTGTGTGCCAGGCACATGGCTTTGAACTGGATCCTGGCGCGGATGGGCAGCCAGTGCAAAGACATCAAAGCGGGTTTGGCTGACTGTCTACGGGGGATCTGTGCCAAATGACGTGCCGCACAGTTTTGAATCACCTGTAGTTTATTTAAGGTTTGATTGGGGAGCAGGAGATGAAAAGGAAAGCAAAACTAGCGCTGTGAAAATCAGAGCCAGTCCTCGTAATGCACTTAGATCTGCTAATCAGCATTTATTATATATTCCCAGGATCCATAAAGTTCGATTAGGTGGAGCAGCTGCGAGGGCAGGCACAGTCAGCAGTTCCCCTCTGCTCTGAGGTCTGGCTCTGCTGTGAGGCGGCTGGAGCCCCGTTCAGCAACAAGCGCGGCCATGCTAATTACAAACAGATGGCCCCTGCGCCGCTGCTCGCTCCCACAAGGTGTCGGCCCTGGCATGCACAAGTTTGTAAAAAAATTGCAGACCGATTCCAACAGGTCATTTCCTAGAGCAGCGCATGTGCACCGCCTAGGCGAGACCTAACAACTGCGTAAATGTGACTTTTCCCCAGATGCCTATAACATATGATTGTTAAGGGGACTTGGGCATAGCAATTTAAGAAATTGTGTCCCCACTAACAATGTATAAAGAAAAAACACGAGCTTCTGTGGGTGCCTTGAGCCCATTCAATATAAATTGCTCCACCTCTGTATGCAAAACTACAACTTGTTGGTTACTCCTCACTGCTGAAATACCTACACACAAGTGCGCCTTACGTAACTTCTGAATTTGTTGATGCTTAGCTATTTTAAGATCACCGTAGTCTGCGAAAAGCTTTTGACCTCCACAAGTAAGGATCCCTTCGGTGATTCTACCTCACATGATGTGGACCAACATTCCCTTCAACATCAGAACAGCACCAACCCTCCTACAATTCAGGACAAATAATCTGAAACTCACCTCAACGAACACTGCCTCAGATAGGCCGACTTCTCACCTCTTCCAATAGCCCCACCTCCTCCCACTGTCCTCTATAGGGCTACATGCCCCACTGGGGATGACCCCATGTACAACGCAGCACAGTTGCTAGCTGGCTAGGTCTGCGCTTCAGAAATATTAAAACAAAACAAAAACAGCTTTTACAAATAAGGCTCTACTCTGTGACAGCCCTCTCTCTACACTTATAAACCTCTTGAGACTAGCTGAGTGGAAGACACACCTCTACTTTAAGCAGTCTCTGTTAGATAACAAAGGGGAACAAAAAAAGAAACTGTTCTTTTTGGGGACCTGAGCATGTAGCCCTGGCCAGCTGAAATCTCTTTACCTGTGCCCAGATACGCAGCTGCATCAATCGTGTTTCAGGATTTCAAATCAAATCACCGTGGCACACTGTTTCTGGACATTCATCGGGTTTAGCAGTATTTGTTTGCTTTGTTTCAAACAAGGGATGATACATCTTAAATATTATACTTAGGTCTTATAAAACAATCTTGAATACATTTAGTGTTAATGCAGATTAGTTTCCAGAAACGGTGTGCTAGGTTTGAAATAATCAAACAGGACTTAACATTTTATTTAGGGCAGCTTTGAAATGTGTTGAAAGGGCAATAAACCGAGTGTGAGACACTTATAATCAGAGAGGCTGCCGCATAATCTTTGCAAGAGAGATAATTATGATCTAATTGGCCATAACTGGAGGCTCTGTCTGAATTAATTGGTCCCATCTATGCTGGAATTGGGAAAAATGTACTCTGGATGCCCATACATTTTACGTCAAGGTGTGATGGAGGAGAAGGGGTGGAGTCAAACATCTATTTTTTTTAAATATGCTGCAAAGAAATTGACAATAGGGAGATATGTGACAATAAATCTGTTCTAGCTGAAGTAAATGGCTACAAAGAGGCTGCATTTCAAAATATGTCACAGGGTTAAGAGCAGTGCACGCCTACTGCAGATATCTTTGTGTCCCCAGCGATATTCAAGGGATTATAATATTAACAGTGTTTTGTCCAGTTATAGTTTTGTTTCATAAAGTAGCATAGAGGGTCAATGTGCTCGCTGCAAAGTACATTGTGTAACATGCAGATCACAGATTCGTATTTCATGTAGATAGGTAAGTGGGTTACTGCTTTTGACACAGAGATTCTTTTGTTACCTCCAGTTCATAAGTTGCAGTCCTCATATAGCTCAGTGAGATATGAACTGACATCAAGCAGCTGCAAGTCGTGGGTTTAGATCTTTATTATTATTATTTACTTTTGTTAGTCTATGCTTGCCAAAAGGGTTCGTCTATGCTTGCCAAAAGGGTTCTTCTATGCTTGCAAAAAGGGTTCCGTTGGGTAGTCATAAAGTCTTATTAGTACAGGAAAACCCAACACTGCTTTACGTTTTTAAATCCTGCCTCTGTGTTTTTCTTTATCATGCATATAAGTCAAAGTATGGACGATATGGCACTCCAACATTTTATGACCCTCGTTGTCTTTTGTAATTTACTGAACATTGATTTACAAAATTGTATGAGTTCTTTTCTCTCTGGGTATGATCTAAATTGCTCTGACACATACACTGGGATGATTAGTGCTATAAAAGAATTAAATAAAAAAGAAAGAGTAAGTGCCAATTAAATCTTTGTTTGTGTAATTATTCATACACACAGATATAACCGTCATTCTTACACTGCATGGACATCTCTTACAAAAGGGGTTTGAACAAAGTATAAAACCTGCCCCAAAATCATCCTTGTGAAACGATAAGCGGTGCATCTTTATTTCCTTCCATTCCATTGGCATCTATGTGTTAGGCTCCAGGTGGCTCCCAGCCAGTGATGCTCAAACACAAGAAGGGCTGATAGCCCCTTAAATCAGGACTTCGTTTTAGACCCGGCTGGAAGTAAAAATATGAAAGCACCCTCGCCACCTACGAGTTGCTGCTCCGAACAGAAAGCAGGCAACGTGAGGGCACTGCTGAATTGTGTCCAGGTGTTGGAGAATTACACCAAGACAGATTCAGCGTACTTCCCTGGGTCGGCCCGATGTGGTTCAGAAATAGCTAGCTGAATTTGAATCTCCACCCCACACTGGCTGCCATCCCGTCAGCAACAGGGTGCAACTGAAGCCTAGCTCAAACAAGCATTGGCAAAGCCAATAGGTCTCGGCAATGCCCGAGCTATCGGCCTTGTCAACAATGTGAATGTCTTTTAGCCATGTTGTCTAGCAGCTAATCTGCTGCTCAGCATTGCTGAAAGTTACTGAAAGCCCAAAATCACAGGATGTTTAGCCCCCATGTTGAGTTTATTGTCTTGCCCCTCCTAACACAAAAAAGCTCTATGATGTGGCCTGCGCTGGCCGTAGCGTAGCACTTTTTTCAGAGACTTTCAGACATGTAAAATGTCTTTGTTCCAGGCACAAGAGCACAAGTGCCTGGAACAAAGACACGGCTGGCGCGGGCAGCTCCTGAACGTTGGATTAGGATCGACCTTGGGCGATTGATTCACCCTTAACAAGGAGCTGGTAGCATTCGATATTCCATACATGTGACACCTTAATTTTCATATGGACTACCCACCATTTGGGGGCAGTGACCAGACCATACCTACTTACACCTAACATAGGTTGCCCCTTCCTCCCCTGTCCTGATGAAGACCCGTCAGCTGAGGTTGTGAATTGCTCTCAATGTACCAGGGTCGAAACGTGGACATTCACCCCGCACGTGGGCCTGTACCCCTTCCTTTCCCCAGTCTGTCCATTTCACAGATGATGTTTCTCTGTGCACCTCGTTTGAAAGAAATATGAACAATATCTGAAACAACCTATATGGGGCAGGCCCTAATAAGGAACTGGTCTTAATACAAACTAAAGCCATTCCCCGGTTTAAAATTTATTACAACTAAGTCTTGCTTGGATGTAATTTTGAATCCCCTTTTCTCTCTACTTTATCTGTCTCACACATGAGCACATCTTCTTTTCCCTCCCTCTTTGGAGCAACCTTTATATCTAATGAATATTAGATTTATTGAATATGACAATTTATACAGCTAAGGAGTACCTGTACCTGTACCTTGAATCAATCAGTGCCATTGTATTTGTTGAGTGTGTGCTTATTGTGTCTATTTTCTTTTGTGGAATTCATATGTCCTATATGACCATTTGCAAATCATATGCAATTGTAATGTGTCTTTCAAACTAAAAATATTGAACAATTCAATTTGTATATACATTGGTCCAGGACCGACGGTTTTGCTATACCTAGGGGGACTGAAGCATAAGAATTCCAGTTTGGAAAGATACTCTATTAGCGGGTGCCAAAGATGGGAACATTTCTTGTGGTGAAGGAGAGGGTGTTCAGTTATGCATTCCATGGCCAATGTTTGCCACAATCTCTGGAACCACACTGCTATAGAGAGGGGCTCAACATTCTTCCAGAAAATGCAAGTCGTCGTTTCGTGGCTCCGGAAATGATTCAGATTACTGCCCAGTCCACGTGGGCAGCCCAAGGATCAGGGCAGCAGGATCTGCCAGGATGGCGTAGCCCAGAGTGCCTTTAATGTGTTCCAGAACCTTTTCCCAGTATCTTTGGATTAGCGACCAGTACCATCAAATATAGAGGAACCTGCCTGCATCTTGGTGACAGGACCAGCACGGTGTGGGGGAGTTGGTGAAGATGCAAAAAAGCCTGGCGGGTGTCAGGTAACATTAGAACATAACTTTCAAGAGTGTTTTTAACAAAACGTATTGAAATCACATTTAATTTTGTTTCGGTCGCAGAAAGGGGATTACCTTTTTCTAGAGGATTCACCAACGTCACTGCAAAAAACCAAAAAGAAACAGTCTTTATTACACATCCCTTAAAACGATGTGTTTTGCACTCATCAATTTCTTCTAGACACTCCTTACAATAGAAGCAAAAACTAGAAGATTCAGATATAAAGCACTTCAGTTTAAACCACAAGATTTGCAACAGTAAAGAAGTATATAAATAAATTTGATTGGTCCCTAGAGCCAGATTCATGTACTGGAGGCCATCTAGGAATGGTTTTTGTTTTCAGAAAGATGGAAGCTGTTGTATTGATGAGCATGAACGGCCATCTTGGATTGGGGTTTCTGAAAGAAAAAGCATGGTGGCCAGTGTGTATGTCTGCATAATGTTGCCCTGGCACCCATTTCGGTTTTTATTTTTAAGTTCACCTTACAGTTTGGAGATGGCTGACAGACATTTTCAACAGTGATAAAATCACAAACAAACTGTTGAGGCAGGAAATCATGACTCACTCGAAACTTCAGCTTCTCCTGAGTCAAGCACCCTCCCAACACTCGACAACGGTAATAGAGGGGGGGGAGGGTATGTGTGTGTGTCTGTGATCGGCCCTCTATATCCATTGGTCTAATTAATAATCATTCACAATTGACTTCGACGCCAAAATAGCATGTAACATGGGATCAGCCCCCTTTAGCCACTAGCTCTCTTTCCTGTGAGCGAGGCATTTTGTTTGCAAATTGTGCACAATGGGTCAAAACGTGGTGCACTTCAGTGCCAGGTTTTGTAGAGCAATATTACCGCTGTAATGCGTATTTTTTTTAAAAAAACTTTTATTGCAAACAATTGCAATCCTTAGGCTGCTGTATTTTTTTACTTTTAAACTTTGCCTATTGCATGCTTGCACAAGCATTACAGGCTTGGCAAGGCCAGAGATATAAGCTTCGCCAACGCTGGTAGCAAGTGAGCCTCTCTGGGGAATAAATGTTTAGCAAAGTTCGTTTGTTTCTCCAAATTGCATTTGATTTGAATGCTAACTTTTCTGCGTCTCTTATTCATTCACAAATATTTTTAAAAATGTATTTTTAAATGTAGTCTGAAGAACGGGTCATTGAAGAATTGAAAGTTAATATTTTGTGCCAACTTGACATATTTTTCAGTACGATTCGAAACATGGCGTTTTTAATTCTTATTACCGAGTGTGTCAAAGGTCAGCACAACAGTTCACTATAAAAATGAACTTAATGGAACAAATGTCGGAAGGAGCTTGCTAGGTAATCTTAAACTGGACAGAAAAGAGTTGATTGCCCTGACCATTTTATTTTTCGTGGTCCTGAAAGCTCTTGACTGTAATCCTCAAAGCTCTGCCAGCAAAGATCTCAGGGCTCAGTCAAACTGAGAGCCCAGTTCACAAATCTCTATTGTTGAGTAGTGGCATCTTACTCCTGACGTAGGTGTGCCCTCCTCTCGAAATTTCAGAGGACACGCTTAATCAAAAAAGGGCTTTTATTTGCCACATGATTTCTACATATACATCGAAAAACACAAATTAAAGGCCCTGAAAACACAATCTGTAGAGTACAGTGGCACAGAGTAGAATGGTGTAGAGTGTCTTAGAAAGGTGTGGATTGGCATGGAGTACAGTGGAGTGGTGTAGAGCAGAGTAGACTGGTGTAGAGTGCAGTGGCATAAAGTGCAGTGGTGTGATGCAGTGTAGAATGCAGTGGCATAGAGCAGAGTGGTGCAGAGTAGAGTGCCGTGGAGTGAGGTGGTGTACAGTGCGGAAGTGCAGAGTTGCGCAGAGTAGAGTAAAATGGCGTAGAGTGCAGTGGCAAAGAGTGGTGCAGAGTGCAGTGGCATAGAGTGCAGTGGCGTAGCGTGGTGCAGAGTAGAGTGGCACAGAGTGCAGTGTTGTAGAGTTTAGTAGCACAGTGGTGTAGAGTGGTGTAGAGTACAATAGAATGCAGTAGTGTAGAGTGGTGCAGAGTAGAGAAGAGTGGCGTAGAGTACAGTGGCGTACAGTAGAGTTGTGCAGAGCAGAGTGCAGTGGTGTAGAGTGGCATAGAGTGCAATGTTGCAGAGTAGAGCAGCGTAGAATGCAGTTGCGTACAGTAGAGTTGTGCAGAGAAGAGCACATTGGAGAAAAGTGCAGTGGCGTAGAGTGCAGTGGCGTAGAGTAGAGTGGTGTAGAGTAGAATGGCATAGAGTGCAGTGGCGTAGAGTGTTGTAGAGTGCAGTGGCGTACAGTAGAGTGGTGCAGAGTACAGTAGAATGGCGTAGTGTGCAATGGTGTAGAGTAGAGTGGTGCAGAGTACACTAGAGTGGCATAGAGTGCAGTGTTGTACAGCAGAGCAGAGCAGAGAGGCATAGAGTGGAGTGGCAGAGTGGCGCAGATTGGTGTAGAGTGGAGTGGCACAGAGTAGAGTGGAGTGTCAAATAGAGAAGTAGAGTGGACTGGTGTACAGTGCAGTGGTGCAGAGTAGAGTGGTGCAGAGTAGAGTGCAGTAGTACGGAGTGCAGCAGTGTAGAGTAGTGCAGCAGTGTAGAGTAGTGCAGAGTAGAGTAGAGTGGTCTGTAGTGAAGTGAAATACGGTGCAGTGGTGTACAGTAGTGCAGAGTGGAGTGTGGTATAGTGCACTTGGGTAGAGTGCAGTGGAATAGAGTGGTGCAGGGTACAGTGGAGTGTCGCAGAGTGCTGTGGCATAGAGTAGACCGGTATAAAGAGCTGTGGTCAGTGCTTGCTGGTGACAGCAGTGAAGTACAGCAGCACAGAGCAGGGTGGTGCGGAGTGGCATTTAGTGCAGTGGTGAACAGTGAAGTGGCGTAGAGTACAGTGGTGTAGAATAGAGTGGCGTAGAGTGCACTAGCATAGAAAAGAGTTGTGTACAACGTAGTGGTGTATAGTACAGAGGCATAGATTGCAGTGGAATAGAGTTGAATGGTGCAAAATAGAGTAGAGTGAACTGGAGTGCAGTGTTGTACAATGCAGCACCCTACAGTAGAGTGGTGCAGAGTGGAGATAAGTGGCGTAGAGTGGCCTGAGTGTAGTGGTGTGGTATACAGAGACTGGTGCAGTCACATCTCTCCACATCTCAAACAACTCCATTGGCTCCCAGTCGCAAGAAGGATTGAATTCAAGGCCCTAACAATTGTGTTTCGTGCCAACCAGGGCAGGGGCCCTTGCTATCTGAGGAAGAGACTTTGCCCATACCACCAGGAGCGGTCCTTAAGATCCAATCACCAAGGCTACCTCACTGTCCCTCGCTTCCCCAAAACTAGGCAGGGGGGGCAGATTGTTTTTAGTGGGAACCACCAAAATGTGCAATGACTTGCCACCGCACTTACACATGTTAAACTCGGAGCAGGAGTTCAGAAAGACTTTGAAAAACTGGCTCTTTAAGCTAAGAGATTAGCTGCCTTGTCCCTCTTCTCTACTGTCTTCCGCGTTAGTGACAGGACACCTCGCTCGAGGTAGCTGTGCGCTTCACAAATGTCCTTTATTATTATTATTAAAGTGGCATAGAATGCAGTGACGTAGGGTAGAGTGGTGTACTGCAGAGTGTCATAGAGTGCAGTAGCATATAGTGTAGTGGTGCAGAGTACGGTCGAATGGCATAGAGGGCAGTGGTGTACAGTACAGTGGTGCAGAGAGGATCACAGTAGCGAAGAGTGCATTAGCATAGAGTGGAGTGACACACAGTATTGTGGAGTGGCGTAAATTGGCAGAGTGGAGTGGATTACAGTAGAGTGGACTGGTGTAGAGAGCAGTGGTGCAGAGTAGAGTGCCGTGGAGTACAATAAAGTGGTGTAGACTAGAGTAGACTGGTGTTGAGTGTAGTAGTGTACACTGTAGTAGGGTAGAGTCATGTAGAGTAGAGTAAAGTAGCGTTGTAGGGTAGAGGGCAGTGGAGTAGAGTGCTGCAGAGTACAGTGGAGTGGCGTATAATGCAATGGCATAGAGCAGAGTGGTATACAGATTTGTGGGCAGTGCTTAATTTGAGCCGGTGAGTGTCAGTGGCAGCCACAGGCGCATATTTTTGGTGACCAGTACTTATTTTGCCACGTCAAATATTTGCTGAATGCAACAGAGCGAAAGTACAAAAAAAATGTAAACACAAAGGAAGAGAAAGACGGCAAAACCATCACAAAGAGATAAAGCAGGAACTGCAAGAGCATGGAAAAGGGACAGGGATTGCCTGGAAGCGGATTAAAGACTACCAGCCTTGGTATTTAACGTGCCAACATTTAATTGCATTGGCCGTCTGCTTCTGATCAGAGCTTCGGGCACAAGCACTCTTGCTCACAAATTAAACCCTGGCTGTGGCGTACAGTGCAGTGGCAGACAGAGGAGTGGCGTAGAGTACTGCAGAGTAGAGTGGTACAGAGTTCAGCGCCGTAGATTATATGACATACATTACAGTGGAGTGGTGTAGAGTAGAGTAGAGTGCAGTGGCGTGAAGTACAGTGACACAAAGCAGGGTGGTAGAGCAGAGTGGCATACAGGGCTGTAGTGTAAAGTGGCGTATAGTGCACTGGGGTAGAGTGCAGTGGAGTAGAGTGGTGCAGAGTAGGGTGCAGTGGCAGGCTCACGCTGAATTGATTTTCAGAAAAAAACTGAAAACTTGGTTGTTACGGTACTCAGCTTCCTAGCACTGGGACACTTCACGTAAAGTAACCACGCGCTTTACAAGTGACAATATCATTATAATTGTATAGACTGGTGTAAAGTGTAATGGTGTATAATGCAGTGGCGTAGAGTAGTGTGAAGTAGAGTAGAGTGGTGTTAAGTGCATTGGTGCAGAGTAGAGGGGCGAAGAGTGGTGCAAAGTAGAGTAGAGTGTTGTGGAGGGCAATAGCGCAGAGTAGCATTTTGCAGAGTAAAGTAGAGTGTAGTAAAGTACAGTGATGCAGAAGAGTGACAGAGTGCAGTGGTGCAGAGTAGAGTGCAGAGGCGTAGAGTGGTGCAGAACAGAGTACAGTGGCATAGAGTGCAGGGGTGTGGAGTAGAGAGGCACAGAGTAGAGTGGCATAGAGTGCATGGCATAGAGTGGTGTATAGCAGAGTGGTAAAGAGTAGGGTGCTGCAGAGTGCAGTGGCACAGAGTAGAGTGCAGTGGAATAGAGAGGAGTGGTGTAGAGCGGTGCAGAGTAGATTGGAGTAGGGAGGCATAGAGTAGAGTGGTGCAGAGTAGATTAGAATGCCGCAGAGTAGATTAGAGTGGTGTAGCATGCTGTTATGTAGAGTAGAGTGGCTTAGAGTGCAGTTGTGCACAGTATAGAGGTGTAGAGTGCAGTGGTGCACAGTAGAGTAGATTGGCATACAGTGCTGTTGCGTAGACTAGTGTGGTGCAGAGAAGAGCAGAGTGGCATAGAGTGCAATGGCGTAGAGTAGAATGGTGTAGTCTCACCTCAGTAGCCAGACTAAATTAACTATAACTCGTCCCTCTACTCAATTAGTCAATCAATCAAGGTTCTATAACGAAACTACTCACTCGGTAGGGTCACAAGGTGCTGATCTCTATACATTTACTCACCTCTATACATTTTATTTACATTTTAAAAAATTACATTTTAGTGGTATCGTGGACCTTTCTCAATAATCTCAAGAAAGTACTGCGGTACATGTAAACTTTTTAAAAACATATAAAATCAATACAAATAATTTTCCGCACGTCTACAGAGTTTGCTCAACTGTCTCATGCCTTACAAAAAGACTAATAATCTAGTATTCACATTAAAACACGAGAGCAAATGCAAACTGTGGTCAGAACAATATGGCTTCCTTTTTATTTTGTAAGGGCTTTGTTTGATAATTCTGCTTTTCGTTGTCACTATATGCCACGGTATACTGCGACTCAATATATAACTGGGTTTTTGCCCCATATTACTTAAAAACTACTGAACAAATTCAAATCAGATAAAAAAAATTACCCTTTCCACACCATAATCTATATCCCTGCAAAATATATTGTAAATCCGTTCAGACATTTTGTCACTATGTCTAAGAAAGTCTATGGAAAATGCACTAGTGGAAAAATGTGTTTTGAGTTCCTCCTGTTTTTCTTTGTCACCCACTTAACTAAACAGCACAAAACTTTGCACCGTCAGCCATAGTAGAAAAAAATAATAAGTCTACACAGTTTTATAAAGATTCATCAAACAGGAAAAAAGTTATTAGCAAGCAAAAATCTAAGAAATTCCTATCTCTGGGAATCCTAACTATAAAAAAAATATTTACAAAAAGCTGTCTCTCTTTATCTATCTATCTATCTATAGGATGCTGTTAGGAACCTTTGGTCTAGAAGACTCATCAAGTTTGTTGACTATGGTTAAGTAAGAACAAATGTTTCTACCTAAATGTACACCTCAGAATTCCCATCCACTCTTCCAGACATCCTATAAAGATGGTGTGATCTACTGTCTCTAAGACCGTCGAGTGGACACTAGTAAAACCAAGGCTGCCTCGTGTCCTTCGTACATGGGGATGAGCCGGCTCTCACATATATTTACTATTGCTGCCTCTATTCCTCTCAAAGGCATGAAGTTCGGATGACAGAAGTAGCATAAATATTTTGTAATCCTCAATTTCTCTAGTGACTTCTATTTCCAGACTTCAACCTAATTCTAGAATGTTGGAACTTACCCCTTCGTTGTCTCATATACCAGGGCCGTATATAGGTCTTTTGAACAGCACAGTGGTATTTGCTTGCTTCATACAGGTGTTAACTCACCTTTTGAGGAGGGATGCGTTGTGAATGAATATGATTTAGTGGGGGCGGGTGAGAGGTGAGGTTCAGTTTTGTGGTCAGTCTTTCCATATGGTACTCTTTAGGCACTGATCTCTGACCGTGCATATTCCATGACTAGTATATCAAGAGACTAAAACCGGGACCCTTTAGGATGATCAGGAAGGGGGTAGGTGAAATGCTCTACTAAGTGTAAAAAACACGAAGTTGAACAGCAAGAAGTGGCTCTCAAAAACAATGCACCTATTGAAATATGGGTCCAAAAAGTTCCCAACCTCAGTAAGGAATTAATTACATTCACGGCCATAACCTGATACTTAGTCCAGAAGAAGGATACTGTGCAGGACCAGGGGGTAGCACCTCAATGTCCTATGGTACGGACACTTTTACATTGTAGCTGAGCAGCCAAGACACGGAAAACAACCTTTACAATTAGGTTTTTACTACATTGTGCCTTTACCACACATTTTCTACCACACGTCTTTAGAACGCATATGTTTTTACAACGTAAGCCTTTACCACGCATTTACGGTAAGTTCAGGAGTGTAGGGGTCTCCCCCCACAAATACATTGTTTATATATATATTCACTGAAAAAACCAAAGGTTTCAGGGGCGTTATAGTTCGGAATTGGCATTTAAAAAACCTTAGAAATTCACTTAAACAACCATAGGTTTCAGGGGCGTTATAGTTAGCTGGACATTTCCCTCGTACAAAACCCTAGAAATTCCCCCGTTATAGTTAGTTCAGCTAACTATAACTCGCGCCCCCGCAGTGCACTGCTGATGACGTCACATATTACATCACTCATGACATGGTCAGTGACATCACTGATGACATCACTGATGACGTCATCCAGTGAGTGTGTGTTTCTGTAAATTTTAAATATGTTTAATATATATATAGGGGAAAACCTATGGAAGAATGAGTGGGTGTATAACTGTGTGAATGGATGATTTAGTAGGTGCGTGACTGACTGTAAGTGAGTCATTAAACGTATCTTACTGCAGACTAGTGACTAAACTGTGTGAATGTCAGTATCTGTCTGTTGGTGTATAAGCGGCTGCATGGTTTTGTGAATGGCTATATGAGTGTCTCTATGGGTTATTGATTGGTTGTCTGAGTATCTGTATGGGTGCCTGAGTGTTTGTGTGGGTGGGGTGTGTGTGACTCTGTGCATACATGTGTAAGTGGGTGATTCTATGGGTGCATGGTTTTAAGAGTGCATCTGTGATGGACTGTATGGTTGGGTGAGTGTATGTATGGGTGTGTTAGTGATTGAATGTATATCTCAGTGGTACATGTGTGAGTAACTACATATGTGAAAGGCAGTATATATGTGTGTAAGAGTATATAAGTGGGTATATGTGAGTGTGTGATTGTGAGAGTGGCTGTATGGATGAGTGTGTGCTTGTATCAGTGACTGTATAAGAGCGTAAGAATGTGGTACTATTTTTATGAGTAAGTGAACTTGTGTGTGTATAACTGCATAGGTGAGTAAATGGGAGTGTGATTAATTATTTGCATGACTGACTAGGTGTGAGAGTACCTCTATGGATGATTGGTGGAGTGTGAGTGTCTATGTAGGTGTATAAATGCATATGATAGTCCTGTACTGAGTGACTGCAAGTATGGGTGACTGTACAGGTGAGGGAGTGGATGTGTCTGTAGATCCAAGAGTCAATGAGTGGGTATGTAGTTATTGGTATTGGATTATCTATGGTTTTGAGAATGGACGTCTGAAATTTTGATTGAGTATATCAAAGGGTGTGAGAAGATGCACTAATTTATCACATGGATGACGTCATCAGTGATGTCATTTCAGATGTCATCAGTGATGTCATCAGTGATGTCACTGACCATGTCATGAGAGATGTAATATGTGACGTCATCAGCAGTACATTGCGGGGGCGCAAGTTATAGTTAGCTGAACTAACTATAACGGGGGAATTTCTAGGGTTTTGTACGAGGGAAATGTCCAGCTAACTATAACGCCCCTGAAACCTATGGTTTTTTAAGTGAATTTCTAAGGTTTTTTAAATGCCAATTCCTAACTATAACGCCCCTGAAACCTTTGGTTTTTTCAGTGAATTTCAAAGGTTTTTTAAATGCTAATTCCTGACTATATCAGGGCTGAAACCTATGTTTTTTTCAGTGAATTTCAAAGGTTTTGTAAATGACAATTTTGAATGTATTAATTGCTATACTGATTTTTTTTATAATGATTTACTACATTTTTTAAACTATTTATTTTTAGATATTTTTTTTAAATTACATTATAATTACATTATACATTACAATACAAAATATACTTTCTCAGAATGAATTACTTTAGTTTAAATACTTGGCAAATAGGCAACAGACTTAAGTACAGTAGTTACAGTTGTTGCAATGGGCAACACAATTTCAAACACAAAGCAACATTGAGCTCAATGTGAATTTCTAGTTAAATGCAATTAGTTACTTTATGGATTACTGTTCTAACCACAGGACTGGATCCTAGATTCAGTCCTTGGACATCTCCTGTAAACCGTTGAGCAAAAGCGCTTTGGTTACAGTAGTAATTTTTAAGGAATATTATTGTATTTTAAAACTTGACACTTTGAAACTTTTTCCCATAGAATCACCAATGTTATCCTATGGCAGAAAATTCACTTAGCAGGTAAGTAGTGTTATCGTTACTTTTTCTTACTCAGTGGTGGATCCTGGATCCAGCACTGGCTAACCTCCTGTAAACAGTTTAAAGAATGTGTTTAAGTCATACAGCCGATTTTTTAGGAATATTTTTAGTTTGTGAAAATAGACACTTTGAACCTTTTCTGGTGAAAACCACACAATGGATTCCTATGGAAGGAAATACAAGTTACTGGTAAGTACACTTAGAATTACTTTTCAGGGTCAGTGCTGGGCTAAAAGATGCAGCCCTGTGTTCTCTCCTGATAATAGGTGAGTAAATCGGAATTCGTAGTTCGGCTGATTTTAGAGGAATATTTGTACAATGGTGAAGGAAGGGGGAGGGGCCTGAGGGGACGTGTGCAAACACGCCCTGTGGCGCGTTTTAAGTTGGGGAATTAATTCCTCTTCAATCCTGAGGTCCCCTGGGGGCCAACTAGCCCACCAGGTACCTCCAGTATGCGCCAGGGAGCTGCATTGCAGAGAGGTATTCAGAGACCACGCCCCTTTTTACAACACTCTACAACACAGCTCCGTGGCGCTTACTGGAGGTACCTGGTGGGCTAGTTGGTCCCCAGGGACCCTCAGGATTGAAGAGGAATTAATTTCCCCAACGTAAAACGCGCCACAGTGCGTATTTGCACAGATCTCACCTCAGGCCCGCCCCCTACCTACACCACTGTGCAAACGCGCCCCGTGCGGTGTTTTAAGTTGGGGGATTTAGTCCCCTTGAATCCTGAGGTCCCCTGGTGGCCAACTAGCCCACCCGGTACCTCCAGTATGCGCCAGGGAGCTGCGTTGCAGAGAGGTGTTCAGAGGCCACACCCCTTTTTACAACACTCTGCAACGCAGCTCCGTGGCGCTTAGTGGAGGTACCTGGTGGGCTAGTTGTCCCCTAGGGGACCTCTGGATTGAAGAGGAATGAATTCCCCAACTTAAAATGCCCCACAGGGCGTGTTTGCACAGTATCACCTCAGGCCCGCCCCCTACCTTCACCACTGTGCAAACGCGCCCTGTGGGGTGTTTTAAGTTGGGGGATTAAGTCCCCTTGAATCCTGAGGTCCCCTGGCGGCCAACTAGCCCACCAGGTACCTCCTGTAAGCGCCAGGGAGCTGCGTTGCACAGAGGTGTAAAAAGGGGCGTGACCTCATTACACTTCTCTGCAACGCAGCCCCCTGGCGCATACTGGAGGTTCCTGGTGGGCTAGTTGGCCCCCAGGGACCCCCAGTATTGAAGGGGAAGTCGTTCCCCCTCTGCAAACGCGCCAGGGGGCGCGTTTGCAGAGTGATGAAAGGAGGGGGCGTGGCCTCCTCCCCGATCCCGTTTTTTTAAAAATGTTTCTTTTTAAAAAGGGGGGCTGTGTAGCCCCCCCTCTTTTTCTTATTTTTTGGCCCTGGGGACTCAATTCCACAGGGCCTGCCCCCAATTTGTATTTTTTTTTTTTTGTTTTTTTTAAATCGGGTAGGGGGCCGCGTGGCTCCCCTCCCGAGGCCATAATTTGCCCCGGGGACCCCATCCCCCAGGGCATGGCCTTTTTTTTTTATTTTTGTTTTCGGAGGGGGGCTGCCTTGTCCCCTTTTGGCCCCAGGGACCCCATCCCCTGGGGCCGTTTTTTAAATTATTTATTTTTAGGAGGGGGGCCGTGTGGCCCCCCTCCTGGGCCACTACTGGCCCCGGGGACCCCATCCCTCGGGGCCTGGCCATCTCGTTGGGGACCGTGGTGGGGTCCCAATCCCCCCACGGTCCCAGCCGGCTCCCCGCTTCCTGCGGGAGCCGGCATAGCTTTTCCACATGGAGAGCAGCTAACATGCTGCTCCCCATGTGGAAAAGCAATCGTCTTTGCTTCATTGAAGCGAGAGCAGGTTTCCCTGCTCTCGCTTCAATGAAGCAAAGCAGTTTGCAATGGCAGGGTGGGAGCCGCGAGGCTCCCACCCTGCCATTGCAAACAGCAGTGTCCCGGGGGTGGGCACCCTGGGACACTGCAGGAGCCGGCCCTGAGGGGTGTCGGTCCCCAGGGCCATCTTTGGCTCCAGGAGGGGGGCCTCGCGGCCCCCCTCCCACTTAATTTTAAGCCCCGGGGGTGGTGGTCCCCGGGGCTTGGGGGTCCGTAACGGACCCCCTATTTTAAATAATTAGTGCCCCGGGGAGGAGGCGGTCCCCGGGGCGTGGGGGGGGGGGGCTCGAGCCCCCCCACACTTTTTTTTTCCTAAACAAACATGCCCCAGGGGGTGGCGGTCCCCGGGGCTGCGGGGGGCCATGAGCCCCCCGCATACATTAAATTAAAGCCCCGGGGGTGGCGGTCCCCGGGGCTTGGGGGGGGCCTTTGAGCCCCTCCACCCATTTCTAATGAAGCCCCGGGGGGTGGCGGTCCCCGGGGCTGCGGGGGGGACGTGAGCCCCTCCGCATATTCAATCTTGGAGCCCTGGGGGTGGCGGTCCCGGGGCAGTGTCGGGGCGATTGGGACCCCCCCACACTTTTTTTAAAAATTATGCCCCCGGGATTTGGCCCCCGGGGGCAAAATAGAATATTCAGGGCAGGAGCCCGCGCTGAATTTTTTTTTTATTTTCGGCCTAAATTTGTGCTGGGTGCGCGAATTGCGTTGATTTTTTTTTTTTTTAATTCTTTTTTTGGCCCTGGTGGTCCTTGTGGGAACCCCTGAGCAGACCTAGGGGGTCAGGGTGTTTCTACCCTGCCCCCTTGTCGCGTTTTCCGCGTTTGTATTTTAGGTTTCTTGTGCCTCGGTTCTAACGAGGCACAAGATGGCTGCCAACACTTCCTGATCTGGAGTGTTGACAGCCAATTAGCATTCAGCTTGTGCACGGCAGGGTGCGCGCTGGGTGCGGGGAGGGTCCGCGGATCCTCCTCGGCCATAGATATATATGTACTTTTAACTGTAATTTTCTCAGGAACTACTGAACGGATTTACACCATTTAAGCAAAAGGCACGAGTCTGAACTGAGGACTACCTCTTTGCCAAATTTGGTGTAATTCCGTTCAGCAGTTCGGGCTGTAGCTGCGACAACAGGTCCTATGGGAAATTGCATGGGGAAAACGCGTTTTGAGCCCCCCTTTCTTTCTCAGCCCCCCGCTTGACAAATCACCGCGAAGCTTTCAGGGTAGGAGCGGAGCTGGCCAAAAGTTTGGAAAATTTCGCGAAGATTTGTCAATCGAAGCCAACGTTATTCCAAATAGAATGTTGCGGATTTCCTATGGAAAAAAGGTCCTAACAATAACTATCTACTGACGACCGCCAGTAGATTATATATATATATATACATATACACACATATACAATGCCTAGTGAAGGCATACCTTGTGAAAGCATTTGCGTACTAAACAAACGCGGGGTACAAAATGTGTGGTAAAGGCATGCAGAGTATTTCCCTGCATTGTTCCGTCATACAACCCCAGGACACCCTCTGCATACTTACCCCTTCAGGACATAGGTTTAGATCTCAAAATTCAATATGAGACAGTAATCAAACAAAATGTAGAATAATGCCTAGTGAGAGTTATTTTCTTGTGAGGAAACCGGACTTTATATTCATAACAGATATAGAGGGTACATAGTCGGAATGAACAAAACATACAAGCAGGTCAATGTGGAATTTTCTTTTGCCCAGGAAAGATCCCTTCTTTTCCACCCCCACCAATCTTGGGGTCCCTCCTGGATCAGTGTACTTTGGAAACTGATGCACTCCTGCCCTTGACATGAGTACATCAGCAATCGTTTTGAGGGTGGCACTGGGCGGAGAAAAGGTTTAAGAAGATCCACAAACGTGTTGGGTCGTGGGTGTGTATAAACCTTCCAGGGCATCTCTCTCTGGAAAACTAGCAAGGCGTGTTAATGCTTCATTAAACGTAGAGATGGCCTTAAGGAAAAGCCTTGGGCAAGAGGACAGCCATTGCATGCCTAGCTCTAGGAATTATGTTATAAAAGACAACAGTGATTTTTTAATGTGTGAGGCATCAGACGTCGTTTTTACGTGAAAATACTTCTTCAAATGTTAAATAAAATGAAACTTTGTGCCTACTTAAAAGAAATCTGAAACCACTCTACAAAAAGAACCTAGTCCGTATCATGCTTCCAACCTCAGCCTAAGATCTGAACTTCAACATGGATCTCTTGTGTTTCGTGTCACCCAATACGCTCTGACCTATTTTACGGTGCACAATGAATACCTGATCTGCATCAGCCTGCTCAATACAAGCACATAGACTGCCAGTAAACTAAGCACACATTTGTTTATGAGGCTTAAAAGTCCTCACGCAAAAGTTATCTCATCTTCATTAAACAACAGTTTCACAATAAAATAAGAGTGTCTTTTTTAGACTTGTTGATAATTTATGATAAATTATCCACACAAACATCAACACTTTGACAAAAGAGACATTTGATTTATATTTGCTACACATTGTTTTGTTAAGTAAATATATGGTATCTCATGTGGTGGCCTTCTGCTGTCTTGCATTGTTCTGTCCCTAAGAGGGTGGCTGAACTCGCTGCTCGATTCAAATGTTGATTCATAAGAAGTGTTGGTCATCAATTTCCTGAGAAAGACAACCTCAAAGGGCATCCCACTATCACTGAAGACAAACTGCAACTTCTGCCAACAACTCTAGGGAAGAAAAATTCAAAGTGTGGAGCGGGGCTGCTTGAGGCAGGGCTCGGAGTGGTGAAGCGTGAAGCTCTGACAGGAAGGATCCCAGCCAGACACCCCAAGGAAATAGTGGAGTGGCCCCATGGAAAGTAGGAGCCAAGGATGGGAGTACATTGTTTGTTTTCACCACGAAAAAGGGCTCTGGTATCATCTGGAGGTGCCCAGGATAGGAACATTTAAGTTGTCGAGAGGCGAGGGATCAGACTCTATTACATTTAAGTCGTAGAGAGGCAAGGGTTCTGCCCTTTTTTTCCTCCCCACCGTCCTCCAAAACAAAGGTCACATCCCACCCACCCACCTCTAGAGGAAGGCTGAATTTCTAACAGGAGAAGAAGGGGGCTACCTAAAAATGTGGACTGATTTACTGTACTGACCCCTTGGAGGGGTGTTAAGTTGTGTGGACACTGGACAGGCAGGAGGGGGGCTGAACTGCAGGTGGTCCTGGACCTTTTCTGCCCTACCCTGGGATGCCTGGAGTTGAACATTTTAGGCGAGACGCTTGGACTTGGATGAGATGCCTAGAGTTTAATCATTTGGACGATTTGCCTGTGTTGATTTGTGAGAGCACTGGGCAGACGTGAGGGGGGCCGACCTCTTCGTTGTTCTGGACTTTTCTGTTGTAGCCCGGGATGCCTGGAGCTGAACATTTGGGGGGAGGAGTTGCCTGGTGACAGGTACCCTGGCAAGGACGGAGCGCTATGAGGTGCCCTGGTATATGTGTTGTATTGCCCAGCTCTCTGAGAGACGGAGGTTAAGGTTAAGTTGCCACTAAGGGATGCTGGCCAATAATCCCCAAGATGCCCTTGGTTCAGTGCTGGGGCGATGGATAAGGAATAGGGGCCTTCTGGCACTAAGGAGAATTGTTGTATTACTTGTACAATCTTTGCACTGGTTTTGTGCTGATCTTATGACCAGTATTCTTATAACTATAATTTCTATTTAACTATGGTTCTCTTTTGTCACTGAAGCGATGTTATAAACATAGAAGTCTACGCCTTGACTAAACCACAATCAAAGTTGTCTCTCTCCTATGAGTCTTTTCAGTGGGGGAGGGTTGGATGGGAGGGGCCTGCACGTTGCAAGCGCACTAAAGGTAGTCACTAAGAATCAATAATGTTTTGCCAATATAATTGTTAAAATGTGCTGCCAGGTAAAAAAAGCTCGACGTCACTGCAACGCATGAAATGTTAAATATGTTCCTGTCAGAAAATGAACAATGAATATGGCTTTAAAGCGTCATTTCTTGGAGAACAGCTCCAAACCACACTGTAAAGGTTACTACTTCGTGCCTCTGAGCTCTTCTCTTGGCAGTAATGCCTCCTATTTTTTAATGTTTCTCATAAACCTCCTTTTTCAGGCAGGGCACGGGTACATCTACTCAACAGCAGAAGCTAGGACTGTACCGTCACAATTTCAAAATTCCACGACCACTATCACATATTGTAAGCGGATGACCAGGGAGGATGGGGGTGGAAGATGTGATTCAAGCCCGCAGGAGAAGCATCGTTGTACTCGATGTGAACAATAATACAGCAGGGTCATCGGAGGGGCTCTGAACAGACCTGCGACTGCCCCAGTGTACTGCGGCTGGAACAGGACATGTAGAAACTTTGGCAATCAGCAGGATATTTTCTGTTTTGAAGCCACTCAGCTCGAGCTAACCTGCCATTGTTGGTAAGAGGGACTCCTTTCCGACCTTCCCCGACCCTCCTTCCCAGTGGCAAGATTCTGCAACTTGTCATAGGAAAGGTAGGATGTCTCTGTCCACTAACCTGCCTTAACTGGGAGCCCAAAGTGACCTAGTTTGCTTCCAGAGGCTATGAGGAGTGCAATGTTGTTAAACAGCACCCAGTCCCTAAAGATGCTCAACTTAAAATTCCACTCAAGCGGTTCTTAACATAAATACATGCACGCTAAATGAGGTCATCGCCAATATTAATTGGCTGTTGTTCCCACTAGTAGTGTTTGAAAAAATTGGATAATTTGCAATACAGCAAAAGATACACACAATGCAATACAAACAAATGTACATGGATACAAGCAAGAAACTGTCCTATTATTAAACACTGTGGGGTTATTATCATGAACTCACCCTTAAATCTTGTAGCTCATTCTGCCACAAGATGCCCTCAACGCCGTAATCAGACAACAGTCCGCAGTTACCCGCTATGCCGATTCTATACGCACAAACGCCTAAAACGTATGTATGTGTTTGTGTGTGTACATGAAACATGAACTGCTAAACCAGAAGGAGAATGGTATCCGAGGCGCCTAGCCGAAGGGCTCTTCCAAGATCAATAATTTCCATTCTCTGCCACAATGGACAGTCAATACTTTGATTTATGACTTCTTACCAAGTGTTATTTTCTGCACTGCTCTCTACTTGTTTTGACAGACACATATTCACAACAGAAATTGTTAAAATGCGGAACTCCACACTGATCCATGCTCAAGAATACGTGCACTTGCATATACTTTTTGATACACAAAGAAATCACGTTAAAGCTCCAGATGATACAGAACACCACCACCAGACTCGTCCTGGGTATCCCTCGACACGAGCACATCACCCAACACCTTCGGAAGCTCCACTGGCTCCCCGTCGAGAAGAGAGTCACCTTCAAGATACTCACCCACGCCTACAAATGCCTACACAACACCGGACCCTGATAACTCAACGACAGACTCACCTTCCACGTACCCGAAAGAAATCTCCGATCCACCAACCTCGTTCTCGCCGAGACCCCACGTGTCCGCTGAGTCAAAGCATGGGGAAGAGCCTTCTCCTACATCGTGGCCAAGACCTGGAATGGGCTCCCGATCGACATCAAACGCGCCCCCTCCCTGAACTCCTTCAGGAAGGCCCTCAAGACCTGCCTCTTTGGCAAAATGGAACTGCTGCCCCAAACCCTCCCCCCCCCCCCCAGTGCCTTGAAACCCTCACGTGTGAGTAGCGTGCTTACAATTCCCGATTGATTTGATTGAGGGTATCACATAACAAATCTGATGTGAGAAAGAGTGATAGACGGCCCTACAAAGAGGTTGGTAAGAAATTTACAAATTCAGGCAAAAGTGATATAGAGGACAAACGTCCAGTTTGTTATAGATGTGATTATAAAGGCCACACTGCCAATTAGAAGTGGTGTCCCGCTATAACATCTTAATGTACCTTTTGCGAAATTGTTGGTAATTTTGCAAAAGTTTGCAGAAGGAGAATCAACAGAAGTAAGAAGAAGTTTGTGGGGTGCATGGAGGACAAAAATGAGGAGGTTGAGAGAAATAGTAACTCCTCAAGTGAAGATGGAATACTATGTATAGAAGACATGTGTGACACAGAGAATGTTGTATTGAATGTTTGTACCAACAAGGAAAACAACAGTTATGATATAAGTATTGGGGGAAGACATTTACAAATTGTACCCGATTCTGGTTCTCCATACACTATCATAAAACGTACAGTTTGGGAGAACACATTTGCTAAAAGTTGAAACCTCCTGACATTCAACCAGTAACTTTCACAGGTGAAAAAATTCCTATGGTAGGGTTTGTTGAAGAAGTTTTCAAATTTAAAGACAGAAGCGCACTGGGTAAACTATATGTTGCAGAAAAAGGGCCAGCTGTACTAGGTTGGATTGATCAAGGAGAACTGGGAATCATTCTTAATCTGAAAATGGATGACCAGGTTATGCTTTTAGACGAAGGAGACAAAGGTTTAGTTAATGATATCATTAAACAGTTTGAGTGTTTTTTCTGGTGAGGTTGGGAAACTAAGTGGATTTGTACACAGAATTGTACTTAAAGATCATGCTATTCAAGTATGTCACAAACCAAGGAATATTCCCATAAGTGTGATAGAAGGTGTCATGGCAGAGTTAGATGCTCTGGAGAAGAAAGGTATAATTGAGCCTGTAGAGAGTGTGGAATGGTTGGCTCCCTGAGTCGTAGCAGGCAAACCGGACGGCCGTTTGCAACTATTTATTGACTTAAGAGACCTAAACAAAAATATTATAATGGATAAGTTCCCCCTACCCAAGATAGATCAGTTATTGGCACGATCTAAAGGCATTAAATGGTTTTCGACAATAGATGTTACATCTGCATATCATCAGATTCAGTTACATGACAGCAGTAGGGATTTAACAGCCTTTATAACTCCATTTGGGTGTTACCATTTTGTTCGAATGATTTTCGGCCTTGCTTCGGCTGCTGCCGTGTTTCAAAGATTAATGCATAAGTTGTTCAAAAATCAAAATGGTGTAACCTATTTCCAGGACAACATTTTATTCATGGGTCGGAATAAAAATTAACTTGATAATAGATTGAAAGCTGTTCTTATTAAACTGTCTGAGAAAGGTTTGACTGCTGAATTAAAGAAATGCACATTTGCAATGAAATCAGTCACTTACTTTGGCCATGAGGTTGGTGGTGATGGCATTTTACCAAAGAAGAGTTTAATTGAAGCAATTAGCAATGCATCTGCACCCAAATCTAAAGATAAAGTAAATTCGTTTCTTGGCCTAGCTGAGTTTTATTCAAAATTCGTACAAAATGTTGCTACTAAAATCTATAGTATGAGGCAATTACTCAAAGTTAAGCAAGAATTCTTTTGGAATATGGAACTCCAAAAGGATTTTGAGAAAATAAAGCAAAATCTTATTTCTGCCTTTCCCCAAAAGGGTTTGACAATCTTGCTCATAGCATCATTACCACTGATGCCAGTGGTAAGGGTCTAGGGACGGTTTTGTCACAAGTAAATGAAAAGGGTGAAGAAGTGACAAATGAATTTGTCATAGAGAAGGAGATGTTAGCTACAGTATGGTCCATGGAGAAATTTAGACAGTTTGTTTGGGGTACTAGATTTACTTCAGTGCCAGGACACCTTATGGTAACCGTTGCGCTTTATAAATTTTATTAACATAACATAACCTAACTTAGCGTACTGATCATAAACCTTTGCTTTAAGTATTGACTTCAGAAGGTATACTTAAAGCTACACCTCGAATAGCAAAAATGAGTTTGAAACTATTGGATGTTACTTACGAGGTTGAGTACTTACATGGTAAAAGGAATCAGGTAGCTGACTACCTCAGCAGATCTCCTTTACCCTGTGAAGATACAGAGTGTACTCATTGGGATGATTTTAAGGTAACGGTCGTATACGATGACGCAAGTGCTATCTCTAAGGAAATGTGGGAAACAGAATATTTACAAGATGAAATTTTGAGCAAAGCGTGTAATTTTGTCATTAAAGGGTGGCCTAACAAAAATTATCTTCAAGAGGACTTAAGAGCCATGTGGGAAATCAAAGATGAATTGTCCATTGATAATGCCAATTATATATGCAGAGGAGAAAGGATTATTGTTCCTTCGAAGTTGCTCTCCAGAATTTTGGAAATCAATCATGAAGGTCATTTGGGAATTCTCAAGTTGAAAAATAGAATCAAAATGTCATACTGGTGGCCAGATATGGATAAAGATGCAAAAAGATTTGCCAAACAATGCTCTATCTGTCAGGAAGCAGACAAAACACAACGTGTATTCAGACCCACTTTAGGCACTAGGTTTATTCCTGATCATCCCTGGGAAGATTTAAGCATTGATTGGTTAGGTCCCATTGAAGATGATGAGGGTAACCGTAAACACATTCTTGTGGCCATTGACAATTATTCTAAATGGCCGGAGATTGAAATTACAGAAAGTTGTGACACCAAACAAGTCATCAGCTTTGTAGAAAATGTGTTTATACGTGAAGGTATTCCCAAAAGTATACTCAGTGACAATGGTCCTCAGTTTTCCTCAGAAAAATGTGTCATTTTTTTTAGAAAATAAGGCATTTGTGGAAGGAAAACCCCAGTCTATTACCCAGCTGGGAATGGTATTGAAGAAAGTTTTAATAGAGTTATCATGGGGAGTGTACAAGCTTCCTTAAATGCAGGAAAACATTGGGAAAAAGAACTTTTTAGCACTATATGGGCTTATAGAATTACACCCACTGGTGCCAGTTATAGTCCCTCTAGGATTTTGAGGAGCAGAGAACCTCTTACAAAAGACAATGTTGCTTGGAACACTATGAAAGTGTGTGGCAAGTGGTCACCTGCAATTGTCTGATCTAATTTAAGGAAAATGCACGAATCTTACAAAGTTCATTTTGACAAAAAGCATTGTACCAAAGATGCTAGAGTAAAACTTGGATTTTGGGTTAAAGTAAAACTTGTTTCCAAATTAAAGAAAGGTGAAAACAAATACTTTGCACCGTTACAAGTTATTACTACCTGGTCAAAATCTTCTAATTTAAGTGACGGCAAAGTATGGCATCACAGTAGAATGGCTAAATGTGATAATGTTCATATTAACAAAAGCTCAACATGCTGTGGTGGTGAAAATTCCACTGCCATGTCCTCTTCTATGAGTTGGATGTGGGATGATGTTACTGATGTTAATTTGAAACACTCCTCTCCACAATCTATTATTGCTCCTAATAAGGTTGTGGAAGATGGTGTACAATCTTCCAGTAACACTGGCAAGTTAACACGTGTTGGCAGAGTGGTAAATTTATCAGTGAAATATATAAGTTTTGTCATGTGATTGTGTTTTTTATTTTTATTTTGCAAAGAAGGGGATATAGTGGCTGTTAGTATTTACTATGTATCATACTGTACCTTTACATTAGCCATAACGTTTTTAGGACATTTTTATCACATCATTCTCTTCATTACATTTATGCAACTTGACAGCACTGCAATTTTAGTTACACTTAGATTCCAGCAATCTGCTTCATGCATACAAATTGGGTTTTCATCCCTAACTGCATACCAGATCTGGTCTCTTGGGGACGACAGAGAATCTTAGAATGATTTTGGTCAGGAGGAAACTGCGGCCCTCATCCTTTTGGAGTTGACTGCAACTTTCAATCTTTATCTTACTCCATGCTTCTGAGGAGACTAGTAGAAAATTGAATTCAGGACACTGCCCTGTTTTGGGTTCGCTCTTTTTTGCAGGACTGTTCTTTTCAAGTTATATTAAAACTCTAGGCATACACAGTGTAGCAACTTCTTTATGGGGTTCAGCAAGGATCCTATCTGAGCCTCACGCTGTTTATTGTTTACGCCCACCCTTTGGTGGCCCATTGGAGGCTTATGGTCTCACTTTTTTCCTATTCTGATGACACACAGAGTGTCTTGTTTCTTTGTTCAGCGAATAATAACAGGCCGTCTAATCTTAGATCATGTCTTGTTGCGGTTGTGCGGTGAATGGGGAAAAAGTGTTTACAACTTAATGGTAGCAAGCCTGAACTTCTAGTGGTCGAAACTAGCCTCACTTTTGGGCTCCACAATGGTGTTCTCCTCCCTGTTCCTAATCAGGTAGTTAAGGATCTTGGATTTTGGCTGGAAAGAAAGCTTACTATGGACTATCAAATAAATAAGCTGTCAGCTAGTTGTTGTGGCCTTCTTAGATGCCTCAGAAAAACTTTACTGCTGTTGCCTATTACCCAAGGGTCAATCATTCAGGCCTTGATAATCTCTCCCCTGGACTATGGTAATGTACTTTACTTGGGGTGGCAAAATCATCTGTGAAAAGGCTTCAGATTATTCAGAACGCTGCGGTACGCGTTCTGTGTCAAATCCTGAAACATGTCTCTGTTTCCACTCAGCTTCGTAATCTTCACAGGCTTACTATAGACAGATGTATTAAATTCAAAGTGCTGTGCTACATGCATAAAGCCATGACTCAATCAGGACTACGTTTTTAAGGATGCCTGCTCATCCTTATTTTCCCAACCATTTTCTAAGCTCTGGCAGTCAGAACCTGGCAGAGATTCATTGAGTCAACTTGGCCACACAAGGAGGGTGTCCTGTTGCATTTCTGGGGCCCAAACTTTGGAACTCTCTTCCTCCTTCTATGAGACTTTGCACCTCCTTGTAGGGTTTCATAAACAATTTAAAACTTAGTTATTGTAATCTCTGTCAGTATGCCACAGCTGTTGTGCTAGCTCTGGGAAGCCCCTTGAGGCAGCCATGCGCTTTACAAATCATATTAAAATAACAATGGCATTATCCGTCCTTACAGATAATGCCCATTTCTTGTAGCGCAAAGTACAATCCTTGGCCAGTTGAGAGGTGAGGACATTATACAGAAAGGAAGGCAATGAATATGGACGTACAGACTGTGCCTGTACATGTTTCTCAAATTACCACTGAATAGCAGCGACACCGTCTAAATGTAGAAAACCTACTGAACGCAATACATTATTGAGATATGAAACTAACCACCCCAGGGCTCTGAGGGATTCTTTACCGTATTCTCAATTTTTGCGTATCATACGCAATTGTTTTTCCAAGGACGATTATTTCTTAGAGGCATCCGTCCACTCAGAAAAATTGAAAACCCGTGGCTACCCAAAGCGCCTTGTTCGTAATTCCTTGAAACGCGCATGGTACTGTCCAAGAGAAGTCTTGTTGTCACCCAAACCTAAAAAAGACATGAAAAGAATAGTATGCGTAACCACCTTTTCTGTAATCTCCAACTCCATTCGCAAGTCTATTCTTAAACACTGGCCCACAGTAAATGTTGGTACACTTAATCTGGAACGACCATTGTTTGCTTTTCGTAAGAATCTCAACTTGAAAGACTATCTAGTGAGAGCGGCTATCCCTAAAACAGCACCCCCACTCACACTCAATGAGCATTGGGGTTTGACACCTTTGATTGGTCACGCGAAATGTGGCAACTGTAATATGTGCGAATGTACGATGGAAGGTAAAACTTTTTCCTTTGACAATGTTGTTATCAATTCTAACGGTTTTTCCAATTGTAACACATGCAATGTAATTTATCTGATTCAATGCCCCTGCAATAAGAACTACATTGGCCAAACGACTCAGAAAATCAAAACGAGAATTGGACAGCACCGAAGCAGGATCCGCTGTAATGTCTTGAATGCGCCACTGGTCGAACATTTTAACCTTGTCGGCCATAAGGACAATGAGATCAAGTGGACAGTGTTAAGAACTATTAAGTTACCATCGAAAGGCGCTGACTTGGCACAAATCCTCAACAAAGAAGAGTTGAAGCTCATAATTCGTTTGGACACAATTCGCAAGGGTCTTAACAGAAACGAGGATTGGATGACTTTAATTTGAAAATTGTAACAATTGTCCTTGACTTTAATACCTGTCCAGGTACTAAATTATTGTTACTGACATTGTATGCTTTTCATCTAGCCCCTACTGCATATTCTTTATAAGTATCTTCATATTATGCTTTAATTCTGTTGTCACAAACCTCCTTTTGATTTACCCCTACCGACCCAACATGGCCGCCACACAACCCCACCGCGTACTAACAAGTCACCGCACTGCACATATGAACGCGTCATATCTGAGTCACATCACGTGCCCAAACACTGCTGCCTTATCCGGGCTCCCGCTGGCTTCTTCGTACCAGCGATCGCGCTAGTCACTATCACATAGGTAAGTCCTTGCGCCAACCTGCTCCAGCCCTTCCCTCTTAGACTTACATGCCTGTTATTCTTTTCAAATTATTCCCCCCTCCTTTTACTATTCTCTAGGCAAGTCTCTTGGATTGACAAGCTGCCTTATACACGGACGCCTTGAAATCCCCATCGGCGCCGTCTTCTCCAATTAATTGGTTTTTTTCCCTGCACTGATCAAAGCCTCAACACGGACGCCTGAAATTACCTTCGGTGCTGCTCCCCATCTCTGACCTTAACTGCAATTGGGTTTTCCCTTATTCTCTGGTGAGTTTTTCGTTATTCCACCCATAACCGCCTCCCCGGCACCCCACTCCCCACCTAAACATATTCCTTCCTTTTTTAGGAACCCTCTCACTCGGTTCCTGTTGGTTCCACGGTAATTCGCGGTCAGCTCAACGCTCAGCGAGATTAGTATTCTTCAATGCATTGGGTTAATCATCACCCTTAATTATCACTCACCTTCATTCCACACGGTTAATTGAGCTAGGCACCTTTAGCACACAATCAATCGACAGTCCCGTGTCTCTATAACACGTTATGGCACCTGCGAGCGTCTCTTCACCTCACTCGCTTTTAAGAAATATAGTACCTTTTCCTCACTCTGTCTGGCCCTTACAATGGTCATGCTAGGTAAATTGACTGTTTGCTGTCATTCCCTTGGTTCTTACCGGGGTTGGTAATCTCTAATGTAATCTCACTTCAAAAGTGGCACGCAACATCTAGATTGCCATTATTAAGCTTGCTGTGTGGTACATTCTCTTTTCTTTCTTTTTTTTAAAATTATCTATAATTGCTGAGACATTAATGTTTTCTCCTTCTTACTTTTCCTTTCACTTCCTCCATTTTTTACAGGTAGTACCCTCTCAAGCTTTTCATTTAATTTAGTCCTGATGATGATCTATATATTCTTGAAATAGATCGAAACGTCGTCGACATGTTGAACAGCATGCATGTTAAACACATGAGTTAAGAATTGTGCATGACTGTTAACTTTCTTCAAAGCTTGCCCTTCCATTCTTTATCGGCGATAAGCTTGTTTGGTTAGCCTGAAAAAATGTTTTCTTTTGAATAACTGTGTTTGTCCATAATTGTCTTGTTTGTAGAAGGTTTACAGGACTGTGGCCCACTCTAATTTGTTGGCTGTGCATTCATTTATTATATTTATTATTAAATTACATGTCCGGCTGGACATTTGTACTAATATAGAGCCAATTCTGGTCTATATTTATTGTTCATTGTATCGTTTTTTGAAGGACCTTTTGTTGTTCTAAACAGTCTATATGTACAACATTACTAATCTGTGATAAAATAAAAATCAATGCTATCTGTATACTTGAGTGAAAATGTATGGGTATAAATATTTTAAAAACAAAGTGGCAGAGGACATGTCTATCTTCAGAAACACAGTCATGACAAATAGTGTGTCTTTATATGCAATGAGAAAAATATTTATCAAGACACTGGGCTAGGATGTGTCTTATTCCCTTTCTTGAGACTTACATAAGCCCTATTCACTAAGCAACATTGAATAATTTGATGGACTACCTGTTATACAGTTGTGAGAAGTTGGCCTGGTATATGCTGTCCACTAATTAAAGTGAGCACCGTGTACCAGTCCAAACAACCCTTATGGTGATTAGGTCAAAGACAACCTTTATAGAAAGCTATCCTAGTGGTAGCTGTGGAGAGCAGCCTTCAGGCTAACTCTCAAAGGAATGTAAAGCAGCTTGTTTTACCAGATCAGAACCTCCCGAATAATCAAATGAAAGGAGAACCACACAAGTGTTATATAAAATATATGTATTTATTACTAAACACTCTACTAACCTCTTTATGAGATTAGAGCACAAAGCACACAATACTTAATCAATAAAACGACAGTAAATAGCACAATACACAGCGGGCTTCAGGGGGAGACCGAACCATATACTAAAAAAATGGTATAACAACAACGACTTCACTAGACACAGTGCCTAGAGCACGTAGAATCGCTGAGACCCAAAGAAACCACTTAAAGGAGTGACACAGGGAGCCCACGGAGAACGGCTGCAGTGTGGGAACACAGACGCGACCTCCGTACAACTCTATGGGAAAGGCGCGGTTGGAAAATTATAGTTTAATGACACTTCGGAGAGGACTTCCAGCAAACCCTTAGGAACATAGAAGGTTCTAAGGCCAGCACCCTTGTGAGTACCGAGGTACCCGTGTTACCTATCCCAGAGGAGCCGGGTGCATAGGGGTCAAGTGATGTCGTTTTCAATGGCGTGATGCGTAGAAGTGCTGCTGCCGGGAAGATGAAAAGTGTCCAGTGGAATCCAAGCCTGGATCCGAGGTGAGAAGAACCTGAAAGCAGAGGGGACAGAGTCTGGGTCACTTCAGGGTGACCAGGGGCTCGGTAGACGAATGCCCACCGATGTCGGGTGCTTCAGGTGTGAAGATAGGATGCTTGACTATGCAGCCACGGTGACCAGGAGACGTCGACGACGACCAAAGTGCGGAGGTGAGCTGTCCCACAAAGGATGTCGAGTGCTGAGGGGGTCAGTGTCCGGATTGAGCACCAACAAGCTTTGGCAAATGCAACCCACGCGGGCAGAGGAAACAAGTTACGGTGAGGACCAGCAAGGTCCAGGAGACTCTCCAAGCTATGGGGAGTCTGGGCACGTCTGGAGTAACCGGGAAGCCCATGGGAAATCAAAATTACCTTCACAGGGACCCACAGGCCAACGGGCCAAGGATCATGAAGGGACCTCAAGCTGAATCACGAAGTACCAGCCTGTGTGGAGTGGAGGCCGGAAATCTTCGGTGGAAATACTGCTTGGGGTCAGGACTACACGTAGTCCAAAGCACAGCCTCAAGGATCGCCAAAAAGCATATGCTGCTGCAAAAGTACACGTTGCACAGGGGTTCGGGTTGCACGGTCCCCACGAGGGATACTGGTCTCAGGATTGATGAGAGAGCAGATCGACCTCAGAGACGCTCAGGAACCCACCTCCTGTGTTGCAGAAATCTTCGGAGTCCTCAGGAGCTCGGGAGATGCAAACCGGTCAGATGCGTTAAGGTTTCTGCTGCTGCAGGGGAGTAACTCCTTTACTCCAAGGGAGATTCTTCTGTCGTCCAGCGAAGTGTAGACCGTCTAAGTACTTGGTTTCTGCTTGCAGAGTTTAGTCCAGGAAAAATCTAAAGTTCTGTAATCAGGTTTCCCACTTTATAACCAGGGAAGGGGTTGGACTGACTCTGTGGACTCTCCTATGGGAGGGGCAGGACAGAGAAGTAGCCACACCCATGTCCTTTGTCCAGTTTCGCGCCAAAGCAAATGGCTCCTGCAACCGGTTTGAACTAGAATATCCATGGGGACACCAAATGTGCCCCAATTGCAGACTTTCTGGCATCCTAAGAATGCACCCACCCGGCCCCAATACACTAAAGCCAGTCTGGGAGGTGGTCACACTACCCTGTGACAGGAAACCTATTGTCAGGACTTCCTCTGCTCGAGCTTGGCTGAGCAGCAGGAGGTCAGACTTGTGTCTGTGGATGGCAGCATCCATTTTGTGATGCCCAGGTTCGAGAAAGCTGGCACCGGGTATACCAGTGTTTCACATAAGTCCCTCTAGGAGGGTGGAATCATACCCCCCCCATCAGTTACTGACGGGGAGGTATGATTCCAAGGTGTTGGCACCAAACACAACATGTTTCTAAGCAGCCTCTTTAAAGTTAGCATTTACCGCGAGGTTATAATGCACTTAAGTATATATCGTTGGCTGCATCACAGACAACCCCGGAGAATAGGTTCCGGAGGCTGCAGAGGGGCCTTGCTCATGCAGAGGCACCCTCTCACACAAAACCCAGCACCCTGCCTTCAGGATTGTTAAGGCCTGCCATAGGGGTGACTGATAGGTTTATATGGGTAGTGATTTAGAATAGATATAGGGAACCTATGTCTAAGTAAGAGCCCCTGAGAGGCCTCTGGGGTACCTATGCCCTGGGTACATGGTGTACCATATACTAGGGACTGATAAGGGTACCCCAGAATCGAATCTGGAAGGTACCTTAAGTACATGCACAACCAATTTTGGGAGAAAGCAGATAAACTGGGGTCCTGATTAGCAGGATCCCAGTCAGACTAGTCAAAAACCAGCAAAACACCAGGAACAAAGTGGGGGTAACCATGCAGTCAGATTCCACCTTCCTACAGTAGTTACCACATTTATTAATGACATACCCCAGTGTACCTAGAGAGTGAGAAAGCCTGACTCCACTCCTGTGACACAGTTCAGGTGGGGGCAGCCCCCGCGCTCCAGTGGTGGTGCTCTGCAGTTGCCTAAATGGAGCATTTTCTAGCTTTCAGTCAATAAGTAGGCAAAGCTCACGAGAGTATTGGGTGCTCCTAGTTTTGTGTGGGTCGATAATTTACATATGATAGGAGCGCGCGCACACAGATCCCTCTGCCTTTCTCTCTCTTCCTTACTGCCCCTCATCCTCACAGCGATAAATCACTGGTACACGCTTGTCACCAAGACATCCGCCACCTCGAATTGGCTGGGTTTGGAACGAACACCATCCTGTCACACACACTCCAAGCAGAACCTGGTGGAGGCGTCGACACCAGCATTAGAAGCAAAACAAGTTTAGCAAACTTTGTCACCTGATTCCGAAAAGCCATGGGTGGGGCAAAAGAAAATCTTTAGGAAAGAAACTCAGAGAAGCAGGTTAAGGGAACAATTCACTCTAATTATAATGTTTGAACGCATTCCCAAAGCCACCGAGCTCATTGAAGCACGCATGGAGATGCATAGCGTTGTCGTCATCCAGCAGGCACCACGGGGCCTATGCACTTCAGCCCAGAGGACAGGAACAGCTGAGTCACCTCAAGAGAACGGAGCTGATCCACTAGCAGAAGAGGCAGTGAAGAAACGACCAGCAACAGTGGGAAATCGGAAGATTGCTCAAAGAGAGAAATGACCTAATCTGCCTCTCTGATATGCAGGCGTGATACACTCACCACTAAAGATAGAAATTGTGGAAGTTGCAGTGAAGACGCATCCTCTGTTCAAAAAACTGACTCAGAGCATCCAGGCAAGGGCCAAACGCACCTACGTCATCAAAAAAAATCTTGAGCAGGTTTCTCGGCAGAGGCGGTGCTACAACCACAGAAATGTGCTGCAGAAGAATCTACAATGATTAGGAAACAAACACCACTGGCTACCACTAAGTATACACTATGTGGAGTTGACACCAAGGAGGGGTGCAGAGAGGGGCTGTGCTGATCTGAAAATAATACAATTGCAGCAGGATCTTAGACGGACATGACGAGGATATCCAAGGATAGCCTACTTTCTATATAAGCCCTTACATAGAATATCAGGGGGGAGCATCGCTCAGCCCGACAAGCACGAGATGTCCTTTAAGCACACGTATTGTGTATAAAAGACATTTTGGAGGCCTCATAAGAATGAGATGGCTGTTTCGACAATAAGCATACAAGACCCTTCGAGATCTAGGGAGTCCACGCACAACCAGATATTCCACCAAGAATTAGACAATGCTTGGATCAGGGTGCACAACCCCTACTCAAAGAGTTTATCTCCAGACCAAGTAACTTTTGGGGAACAAAAACCCAGTGATGTGCAAAGGCTGCAAACAAATGGTATATCAGTATCAGTATCAGTATACCAGCAGTGTTATATGGTTTATAAATAAAACTGATTTCTACTATCTTATGTGTTATTACATAACATCTTTCTCTCACCCAAAAGGCAAAAGAAATCTTCCTCATTAGGAGTGACATCTCCCTGCTCCATGACATTAAATAGCCACCACCCACCCTCAGTTACTCACCCTGTCCCTCAAGCATCACGATCCCACCTTGTGCTCACTCGAGTAAGCAGACACGAATCGGTTTAGTGGCAGCACACTGAGTGACAACCCACAGGAAAGAACAACACGCTGACCATAGATCAGAGGAGGGACAATTACCACATGAGGGACAGCAGAGTGATTATACACAAGAGGGGGGGGGGGGCACTAACCATAAGAGATGGTACAGATGGGAGGCCTGCAAGCAGCTGTGGCCGAAACGATCATGGGATCCCGTGAAGGGACCAGTTAAAACACAGTAAGCAGCACTGAATACTACAACGTCATCAGGTCACGTGCTTTTATGGACTGGTGAGTCACCCATGGGAGCTGCTGACAAAGGATGGGTTCGTTTGCATTTCGCTTACCAGAAAACCTCAGTGACACCCTGCGGGGGGGTGCAGAGGGTTGAGGCACGCCTACGAAACGTCAGAGGACATTAGAACAAGCTGACTCCACACCCGAGGTTACTGCGCCATTCACTTGGCGCCCAAAGAAATGAGTAATTTAGATTGCATTTGAATACCTCATAGCGCTCCTGGAAAGAGGTAGAAGAAAGAAGTTAATGTCTCACGTCTAGGTTTTTGCCTCGGGCAGACGCAGCGGGTCATCCTGGAGGGCGAAAACAGTGGGTAAGAAGGCAATGTGGACGACAGGCCCTCAGCTCAGGAGTGGCTACAACGGCAGCAGACATGAGGCTGGAAACCCATTTCGAATGTACCCATTATACGCATGCGGTGCATGGTGAAAGGCTTCATCCGCAAGAAAGAGATGGATAGACTCGGATAGCACAAGTGAGAAATGCCAGGGGTGCATCTGCCTCACTGTGCCTACTGAACACAGAGGAGACGTTTGGCATGGGCATACTGCGAATAACAAAACATATTTTCTCACACTCTCTCCAACATGACAGTAGCTTTACAAGGTGTTGCCGCTCGCGTCACACTGTCCTGTGTAACACAAAGGAACCTTTTCTTTAATTCTCATTATGCGCCACAGTGCATAGGAAGGTCCCAGAGCCATTCCTTGAATAGAGGATAGACTGAAAACAGCCAAGGGAGAGCTGTTCAACAAAGTACACTGAAAGTATATATGGCGAGTGTGAAAGGAGGGTCTAGGCTTCAAACTCCCCTACGTTTTAGACATTCAGATAGAATAAGTGGGCATAAGTGGGTGAAACTTTATACTCCCAAATGGATATCGGTATAATACCAGTACGTACATGTCTATGACATAATCCTGCCACCCTACATGGAAGTTGGCCACCATATGGTCACCAGACCACATCTTAATGCTTCGTGAAACACCGCTGTTAAAGTGACCCCAGTGAAAGCAACTACCATCAACACAGTTTAATCCTCTCTACTACACAAGAACTGCTAACATTTCATATAAAACTTGTTTTGATTGATGTTGGGGATTACATGGTGTTAGAAATAAGGGTCTCTAGTTGGCAATGGCTGGCCACTGTCCAAGTAGGGACCCTTCTTCCTAAGTCAGAGTAAGCAGCCTACCCCCTTTGATAACCCCTGCTCAACCCTGTGGTAACGTAGCACGAGCAGCTAGGCTTTTCTCAGAGGCAGTGTGTGAAGCATTTATGACCATACACAGTAACACAATGTGGAACACTACAAATGGACACCACTCAAGTAATTATAAAAAATAAGTATATTTATATAGACTTAACACGAGACCAATAACAGTAAAAATCCACAATACTAAGACCATAGGGTTACTTTAAAAATGCTGCAAAAATAGTTCAAGGTGCACAAAATGATGTTCAGTTCAATGCAGTGGTCTCTGCGACCCTTTTACTCACAAGGTATCTGGATTCTGTAGCAAAGCAACAAAAATGTCGCTAAGGAGTTGTAGCGATAGATTTCCCTACGCTAACCAGCGATGCGTTGAATCCTTACCGCAAGGGAGGATGATGCGCTGGGTTGCGGGCAGGACAAAGCGACAAACTTCTGCACGCTAAGCCGGCGATGCGATAAAATCCTTGCCGCTATGGGAGGATGATGCGCCGAGCCTGTTGCGTGTGCGATCTTGCTGCGATCAAAGAAAATGGCACACCGCGAGGGAGCGACGATCCCGATGAGATGCAGGGAAAATGGCGAACGCACGGCGTCCGCGCTGCAATGAACTTGGTGCGATGATTTTTGGTTAGCGAGCGTTTTGGGGCACGCTAACAAACAATGCGACAATCTTCCGGTTAGCGAGCGTTTTTCAGGCCCGCAGTCAGGCGATACAATAACTTGGGTTAGCGAGCGTTTTAGAACCGGCTGACAGGTTCTGCCATGATCTTCGGGATAGCGGGCATTTTCAGCCCGCAGACAGGTGATGCGACGTACTTGGGTTAGCGGGCGTTTTGGGGCCCGCTGACAGGTAATGCGATAATCTTCGGGGTTAGTGAGCGTTTTCAGGCCCGCCGACAGGTGATGCGACGATCTCCGGTAGCGAGCGCTCGGCGGCAGCAGAGCGACGATTTTCCTCCCGTTTTCTAGCTGCAGCGGCTCGCTAACGGGGGTTAGCGACGATTTTCAGCACTCTTTTCTCAACAGTAGAACTAGAGGCCCTGGAACTCACAGGAGCTTCACCTGCAGATAGAAATCCTCGCTGGGAGGAAACAGGAGGCTGGTGGTGGAGTCTGATGTGCCTGAGACTCCTGCAGGAGGCTAGCTCTCTTCTAGCCCTTGGGTGATTGCTGTAGCCAAAAATAAAGGTTCCTTCAAAGTCCTTTTCCTCTTCTCCCAAGTCCAGTAGTAACCACTGCAGGCCAGTCCAAGAAACAGCACACAAGCACAAGGACAGTCCTCTCCTGCAGATTCCTTCAGTTACACAGACAGAGGTTCTTCTTGTTGTCCAGGAGCAATACAAATTGTAGGGGTTTGGGCACAAATATTTATACCCCCAAAGTCTTTGTTCTTAGAAGTCACAAGTCTCTGAACCCAGCCAGAACCAGTTCTGCCCAGCCCTGGAGCACTTTGTTTACCAGGCTGCATCCTTCCTTTCAGAGAGAGGGGGTCTGTCTTCCGGAGCACAGTGGGAGGTGGAGCCAGCATTCACCTTGCCAGGCACAGCCCTATTCAAGTGCAGGAGCTACCCCTCCCCTCACTCCAAGGCAGATCTCTCTATTCAACCTAGGTCTGACTCAGCCTGCCCTGTCCCTCCAAAACCAGACAGCTAATACACATAATAGCAGAGCACACTGGAAGGCTTAGGCAAGAAAGTACCTATACTCTAAAAGTGGTAGTTTCAAACACAGAATATAAAAATAACCTTCACCTAAGATGTATTTTAATATTCTGAGCTCAGGTATACGAACTTCGTTTTTATACCATGTTCTGTGGGTCAGTTAGGACCATAGAATGGAATAGCCAAAACCTCCCATTCTGGCCTATGGAGAACAAGTAGCCTTACGGTAGTGAAAAACGAAATTGGGTGTAATTCACTACTAGGACATGCTACACACATTAGAGCATGTCCTACCTTACACATACAATGCACCCTATCATAAGGGTGGCTTACAGGATGCCAAGGGAAGGTTCAGGGGCTGGGAAGTGGGTGCACTTCACAGCCAAGATGGCAGTTCTGGACTGCACGCAGACACTGCAGTGGCAGGTCTGAGACACACTTTACAAGCTGCTTCTGTGGGTGGCACAAACCAGTGCTGCAGGCCCACCAGCAGCATTCGGTTTACCAGCCCTGGGCACACACAGGCCACGCTACTAGGGACTAACAGGTAAACCAAATAAGCCAATCATGGATGTACCAATTCACATGTCATCTTTACAAAGGGAGCGTTCGCGCTGTGGCACTGAATGGCAGTGGCACAGCGCCCAGAGCATCTATAACCAGCAAAAACAGAGGAGACACAGCGAAAAAATGGAAGGGAGACTCACGCCAATGGTGCCAGGTCTAACACGCATCCCCTCCAGCTGAAATGTGGGGAGAACTACACATCCCCTTGGAAGTTCTCATCACTAAGGCGGAAACATCTGGACAGACCATCAGCATTGGCGTGTTCTGTACCAGGGCGATGTTCCACCGTGAAGTCCATACCCTGTAGGGAAATGGACCACCTTAACAACTTGGGATTCTCATCCCTCATCTGCATCAACCATCTGAGGGGCCTGTGGTCTGTCTGAACCCGGAAGTGAGTTCCAAACAGGTAGGGTCTCAGCTTCTTTGGTGCCCAGACCACAGCAAATGCCTCACACTCAATTGCACTCCACCTCTGTTCCAGTGGAAGTAACCCCAAACTGATGAAGGCTACAGGTTGGTCTAGTCCCTCCTCATTCATCTGTGACAGAACAGCCCCCACCCCATGCTCTGAAGCGTCTGTCTGAACAATAAATTTCTTAGCAAAGTTGGGCGCCTGGAGTACGGGTACCGTACACATGGCAGTCTTGAGGGCATCAAAAGCTTTCTGACAGGTGTCAGTCCAGTTCACAATCTTTGGCCGCTTATTGGAAGTCAGCTCAGTCAAGGGGGCAACAATGTTGCCATACCCCTTGACAAACCTCCTGTAATAACCTGTGAGTCCTAAGAAGGCCCTCACCTGGGTCTGGGTCCTTGGGGGCTCCCAAGCCAGGATGGTTTCAATCTTGGGCTGTAGGGGTGCCACCTGGCCACTCCCTCCTTGGTGTCCTAAGTACACCACAGAACCCTGCCCAATCTGGCATTTACTGGCCAGGATTGTGAGGCCTGCTCTGCGCAGCGCCATCAACACTTCCCAGAGGTGGTGCAAGTGGTCCTCCCATGAGGAACTAAACACTGCAATGTCATCCAGGTAGGCGGCACTGAAATCCTCCAACCCAGCCAACACCAGGTTGACCAACCTCTGAAAGGTGGCAGGGGCATTCTTCATTCCAAAGAGCATCACACGGAACTGGTAGTGCCAATCTGGTGTGGAGAATGCTGACCTCTGCTTTGCCCCATCAGTTAAGGCAATCTGCCAGTACCCAGATGTTAGATCAAACGTGCTGAGGTACCGGGCAGCCCCTAACCGATCTATGAGCTCATCAGCTCTGGGGATGGGGTGCGCGTCGGTCCTCGTGACTGAATTGAGACCTTGGTAGTACACACAGAACCTAAGTTCTGGCGTGCCACCAGGCGCTGCAGCTTTTGGTACCAAGACCACGGGGCTGGACCAAGGGCTGCTAGAGGACTCAATCACCCCTAGGGCAAACATTTTGGAGACCTCCTCCTTAATGCAGGCCCTTACCCTGTCAGTCACTCTGTAAGCCTTGTGCTTGACAGGAGGACTGTCCCCGGTGTCTACCTCATGGACGCACCAATCAGTGACACCAGGCAATAAAAATAAATCAGAGAATTGCCCCAACAGCTGGTGGCAATCTCTCAGCCGCTCAGGGGTCATTGTGGTGGAGAGGACCACACCCTCCACTGACCCATCCTTCTCTCCTGCACACAGGAGGTCAGGAAGAGGCTCACTCTCCTCCTCCATCCCTGCATCTGTGGCAAGAAGCATGCCCACTTCAGACCTCTCAAAGTGGGGCTTTAGGCGATTCACATGCAGGACCCGCAGGGGGTTCCTCGGAGATTGAAAGTCCACCAAATAGGTAACTGGACTTTTGCGCTCCACCAACTCAAAGGGACCGGTCCACTTATCTTGGAGCGCACAAGTCTCCACTGGGGCCAGTACCCAAACCTTCTGACCAGGTTGAAATTCAACCAGAGTGGCATTCTGGTCGTGCCAACGTTTCATCTCCTCCTGGCTAGCTTCCAGATTTGCCTCAGCAATCTTTCTGAAACGCTGAGTCTGGTTCCTGAAGGCCAAGATGTAGCTAAATACATCTTGGGGAGGTTTCCTGGGAGATTGCTCCCAGCCTTCCTTGACCAGACTCAGAGGCCCTCTTACCGGATGGCCATAGAGCAGTTCAAAGGGACTGAACCCTAAGGACTTCTGTGGCACCTCAGGGTATGCAAACAACAGGCATTGCAAGAGGACGTCCCACTTACGCCTCATGGGCTCTTCTAGGCCCATGATCATGCTCTTCAAGGTCCGGTTGAACCTTTCAACCAGACCGTTACCTTGGGGGTGGTAAGGAGTGGTGAACTTGTAAGTTACCCCACACTCCTTTCACAGAGACTTCATATACTGGGAGATGAAGTTGGTCCCCCTGTTGCTCACCACCTCTCTGGAGAACCCCACATGGGAGAAGATCCCCATCAGTGCACGTTCCACCACGGGGGCCGTCACTGTCCTGAGTGGGATGGCTTCAGGGTACCGGGTGGCATGCTCCACCAAGACCAGGATATACCTGTTGCCCATGGCTGTCTTGGGGTCCAGAGCCCCCACAATGTCAATGCCCACTCGCTAGAATGGGGTACTCACAACTGGAAAGGGCTGGAGTGGGGCTTTGATCTTCCCCCCACTCTTCCCACTTGCCTGGCAAGTCTCACAGGTTCTACAATACGTATCTGAGCTCTTGCGCATCTGGGGCCAATAAAAGTGGGTGAACAGCCTCTCAAAGGTCTTGGTCTGCCCCAGATGTCCTGCCAATGGAATGTCATGAGCCAACCCCAGTAGGAAGGCTCTGAAGCACTCGGGTACCACCAGCACACGGGCTGACCCCGGCTCAGCAGCCTTAGGCCCGCTATACAGGAGACTGTTCTCTGACAACCTGGGCGACTGCGTCTTTTATTCTGGTGCCATCTGCCTTATCGAACAATATTATGGTACTAACAGCTTAACTACCAGTCTATAACATCTGTGCTCCTATCTTTAGATGGCCCGTCCCACTTTTTATGGTGCTTGCATTTCTGATTACAAAGGCGGTATTAGGTTGCTCTTGCTTGCTTGCCTTCTTGTATATTAGAAAGAGACATCCAAGTTGAAACATAGGACTTCTCGCATGGATACGTTTTTCTGTGTTACTCATGCTCAGAGTGCTTTAGAAGTGATCAGCACTGTCTATCTTTGTTATTAAAACTTTCTTGAAATGCTTATTATATTATACGTATGCTACAGCTATCTTCATAAAACAACCTTTCAGTCCTAAAAACCCCAGGCCAAACCTCCCCAAGGGGAAGCACGAGGTGGCTGATCCATTACACAACTAATGTAATTGGCAAAAGAGAAAAAAAAACATTTCAACCTGTGAAAGAAAAGAAAGATGCTCTTGCACAAACGGCAATAGAAGTATAAAAATAAACTTAACTAAAGATTTGTGCTATGTCTTTAAATTAAACCTTCAATGGAATATTGTGTAATTATCACTCTTTAACTTTGTTATGTTAGACTCCCTATGTCCAAAAAGCCCCTTGCACTGATGGAAAATATTCTGTGTGCGGATGTTCTGCTTCTGAAAGAGCAGAATAACATCACTCATAGCAGTAAAGTTAGAAAACGGCTGAAGTAGGCTTACCCACTGCCCCCATGGTGTACTGGAAGAAGAAAAACGTGAATGGCACAACAATAGACCGATGAACGAAGGGGACTGGCTGAAAGCCCATTTAACCCCTTCCATGCTCATGACGGAACGGTTCCGTCATGAGCGTCGGTTGAGCTGTGCTCATGACGGAACCGTTCCGTCATGAGCCCGCCCGCGCAAGAAACGGTCAGCACCGCGGCGGAATTCGCGCCGCATGGAAGGGGTTAAGTATAAATAGGTGTATGTATGTATATTTTTTAACTAAAAAACAAAAAGTTAAAGTGAGGTTATATTTAGGTGTTGAAATAGGATTAAAAAAAATAGCATTTTAAACCCCAAAAACCACTGAAATTCACCAGTTATGGTTTACTGAGCTAACATTAACTTGCACCCCCCCCATGTACAGCGTATGGCTGCACATATTACGTCACTCATGACATATTCAATTTTTACATTTTCAAATCCTTTTTATTACCATTTTTTTAAATCTAATACATTTGAATCAATACATGTTTCTTCCGAGGTGTAATAGCTAAACAGTACAATTATTTTATCAGATCACACTGTAGACTGTAGCACTTTTAGAAAGAATTCCTACGTATACGTTTGTTGTTTGATAGCTAGACTCGAACAGAAAGGACTGACCGTGTGATATGTGGAACATCTTAAGCATAAAACGTTCAAGCTGGAGGCCCATTTAATCAATAATTATGTTATGAATGGATAAGGTAGCCTGTTAGTCTATGGTTATCAGAATCAGTGTTGATATGTGGGGGAAATATCCCTAGATGAACTAGTCTTAAACGGATGTAAGTAGTATATGGGGAATAGAAAAGAAGTAACATTCAGAGATCAAGGGTGTATGTCCATGGCTTTACTATCACATTAGCAGCTAGTGGGATTCACGCATGTAGATCTTCATTCATCCATTAAAGTTACAGCCAGTTTTAACCGCTGTGTGTCCCATTCTAGGGCTATTGGGCATGTGCTTAGGCCTCTAGCCTCCTCTCTGTGTAGGGCTGTACTTTCAGCCTTCACTCATCTTATTAAATCTTGACACCAAGTTCCAAGTGATTGCGGATAGAATTGGTAGAGTGAGATAAGCGCTATAACTAACACTTGAAGCAACATAACCCCCTCTCTTTTTCCTGAATGTATCTTTCCTCACCTCTATTTATTCATGCTCTTTCTTTGTCTTTTCCTCTCAAGCTTACCCTCTCGGTCTCACTGACTCACTGCTCCTAACTATGCTGTAAAAGGGGTTGTCTTTGTAACTGGAAAGCTTGGCTACCCCCCTCCCCTTGAACACCATTGTACAGCGAGGAGTTGATGTATGCAGAGGACCAAGCTCAAACTCTTGAGCATACTCTCATGTGGTGCCCAATCAATTTAAATACATCTTTCTTTACAGCAGTGATTTACTAATATATGTTATTCGAAAATGTGTTGTTGGAAGAAATCATCAACCAATAGCTGCACCTACATTCTGCATTTAGTCGACAGTATCAAAGTAATAAATGTTGATGTGCTGCCCTAGCAAGGAACATCCATCCTCTTTACTTCCAGGTCCATTTTCTTCATCCCATTGCTTACGCTACGACGTTCACCTATCCCCTGGCAGACAAGCACCCGGTTGCTTTTTAAAAAAAGTTTCCCCTATTTGACATTATGCTTGTGTCACAACCTATTTTGTATCTCCTATTCCTTTAGGTCTCTTATTCCCATCAAACGTTATGTTCATTCCAAACCAATCATAGATTGAAGCCCACATTTGCTCAAGAAAGGGAGAAGTGTGAGCAATGGTTTGAGTAAGATAAAACCAGGATTAATGATGATGCTCTGTAATGTCCTGGGACCAATTTATTGATCTATTCCTTACTGTATGAGGATACAACAAAGCTTTCAATGAGGGCCAGACTCCCAGTCAGTTCCTAGTGTCGATGCTACAGGAATGCAATATGTAAAGCATGCAACTAAGTCACACACTATCAATGAACCTTCTGGGCTTTCTAGTGTGTCTACAACCCAAGCAGGCTTTTTCCAAGCATAACCCTTGATACCCACGTTTGCGGCCGATGTCGATCCATCTTCAAGATTCTTCCCTTCTTCACTCTTCTACAATCCAGGCATCTCCAACGTCCAATACTATAAGCTACCATACACACTTATTACATGCTTTGGTGTGGAAAACCGTGTCTCACCCTTCATTGCCCTTTCATCCATTTATATTCACACCCAATTCCCTTTTTCAAAAGAACCAGGTATTGCACCAGTATTCACTTCATGTCTCGGTTCATATTTTTTTGTCTACTATACATTCTGTTCTTTATTTCAACATATTTGCACTGTTTTATTCTACCTCTGCATATTCATGATGGACACATTTTGGTGCATGGAAGGGTACCTTTCAACAAAAAAAAAAAAACGAAGATTCCTCTAAAGAAGAATGTGGCTAATGCACCTAGAACTCCACAACATTTTACTAAGTTCTACCTTTACACTCAAAATGTTGTGCATCACTAGTTGAATACTTTTATTCACCACACCATTAAATTGTTCAACAAGCCTCTTTTTGTTTGGATGAAATAGAACACAGTGATGATGTTTGATTCAATAATTCTTCAGCAACTCACATTTAATTGGACACAAACTGTGGTCCATTATCTGACACCAACTCCTCCGGACATTGCTCCCTTGCAAAAAAAGTCTCCCAAGAATTTGATAATGTTCACTGATTTCACCTCTGTTACAAGACTTTACTCAGAGGCACTTTAAATACTATTTGTTAGAAATGGCGATTTCTGGTTGGCTAGGGCTTGCGCCAAAGCCAGGCAGAAACCACCACTCTAGTCAGGGCTGGGGAGTTACACGCCAAAGATAACCCCTGCTCACCCCCTTGGTAGCTTGGCACGAGCAGTCAGGCTTATCCCGGAGGCAATGTGTAAAGCGTTTGCGCACGCACCCAGCAACAACACCCAAGGCCCACCACAAAGGAAACTCCACACAAGGCATTATATAAAAATAGCCTTTGTATTATACCAAAACACATTAGATAATAATCACACAATTTACACTGTGCCACTGGCACTGGGCAGAATTTTACAAGGGATTATATGTACAGGGCCACATGGACCACTATCAGGAATTAGCACTTTTAGAACTTAACACTTAGAACATAGGATATAAAATTACAGTAGCACAAAATTAGAAAATGTAGCGCACAACCAGTAACCACTGGTAACAGGTAAGTACCACCTACGCAACCCTAACCCCCTTAGGAGAATATTGCGCAGGGAACCAGGACCTCACTAGCACCACCTGTACTAGGGGAAAAACAACCACCTAAGTATCACAATACCTGTAGGGGTATAAGCTCATTACACATGATGCATCACAACACATTCAGAGGTGTAAACACAAGGCACATGACGCATACAACACATTCAGAGGTGCAGGTTAGGAACAATAGCGCAAAACTCACATTAGCCACCACCTGTGACAGTCCCTAGGCCAATTGGCCTCGTAGGGGGGCTAGGACGCCCTGTGTCCCAATGTCAGGGGCCTAAACGTGGCAGCTGCCCACTAAGTGCTGGGCAGCTGGGAAGATGATGGGGCCAACGTTGGAGCCTTCCAGGGCTCTGAATACACAACACTCGTGGCCCCCTGAGCCCCTCTGGGCTCTGAACTAAAATATGCCCCAAAAGCGGGGGACGTCCTGGGCTCACAGCCAAAGATTGCCCTACTCGTTGGAGTCCCGCTCGGGGGACTCGTGACAGACAATTCGCCCCGTCGTTGGGAGCGTGCAGCGCGCTCAAGGAATACTGCCCCCGGGGTTGGAGCGTCACGTGCTCTTAACTGACAGTGTCCTCATACGTTGGAGCGGCCCGCTGCCTTCCGGGGCCGCTCTGAACATAAAAATAAACTGCCCCCATATACGTTGGGGCCTCATGGGCTCACAGACAAAGAATGCTGGCCCCTCCGGTGGAGCCTCCTCGTGTGGGGGCTCAGATGCGGACAGGAACCACCCCGAGCCCTCTCCTTACCGGGACTTCCGACGCGCCGACTCTGCTCTGCTCCCTGGTGTCGGCTGCAGCATCCACGGGGCTCTCCCCGGGGTCACGGGAGCCCCGCCTTCAAACCAGCTGCTGGCTTCTCCGGAGTAGCACGTCCCAGGGCGGGGTGGGCTCCCGCCTGGGCCTCTTGACGCAGCGCTCTCTCGGTCACGGCGTCTCTCTCCCGGGGCATACGCAGGAGCGCGGGGTGGGCTCCCGCTTGCTTCCTGCTTCCGTCTCGTGGCCCGCCCCCAGAGGATGCCTGACTTCCGGTAAGCCCGGCCGCGGTGGTGATTCTCTCCGCTTTCTCCGAAGCGCAGGGTGGGCTCTCGCCTTCGTATTAAAGTCGAAATAGGTAGAACCAAGCGGGGTGGGCACCCGCCAACGACCACGGCAATGTCCCTGGCAGGGTGGGCACCTGCCAGGGGTCTTCCGGAACGGCCAAGAACGGGGCAAATGCCGGGTGGGCACCAGCTTCCAGAAATAAAGCACTCCTAGCGCTAAGGATAAAAGCGAAAGCGCTCTCAGCGCTAAAGGCAAGTCCAGCAAAGTTCTCCCCTGCATGCAGCAAGGCGGGGGGGGGGGGGCAAGGCTGGGCCCAGAGCCAGCTCACTGGGCCTCCAGGCAGGGAGGTAGTCCAAGTGGCGGTCCTCTGGCCCAGCAACAGCAGCAGCCCCCTCAGGCAGGATCCTGGAAGAGAACAAATTGTAAGAGGACACAGCCCCTTCTTATACAGTGAAACCCTTTGTTTCAAGGTGCAGGGGAGGGGCGAACCAGTTACACCTGGTTCCTGAGCACTTTGTTTTGCTCAGCCCCTCTCCATATTCAGAGAGCAGACCAGGGTCATCAGTCGCACCACCGGGGGCGGAGCCAGCATTGTGTGGGGAAAGCCCAGCCCTATTCAGGTCCTAGGTGTACTCCTCCCACCCATCTGGCTGCTGATTTCCCCATTCACCACTGGGCGACTCCTCCTGACTGGGGATTCCCTAGCCGGTCACATGACCTCAGTCAGCCAATCACGCGCCAGGCAGTCTCTGCACATTTATGCCAGCGTCCAGAAGTGACACTTTCATACTAGCTACATGGACACCGCACACATCATCGCGCAGCATTTCATCACACGAGTCCGCACATACCAAACTCGTACCTGCACTCCCCACGCATCAGGAACTACCAGGGACACATACATTCCCATGGGAGGGCAGGCCAACCTCACTACACGCACGCACTTTACCTTGGGACACAGTGGTAAAGTGCGCAGAAACCAAAAATCACTAACACCGAGTCACAGTAAAAAGCAAAAAGTTTCAGGGGTGAACCTGCCAGAAGGGCCAAGTCCAACACTATTCAACCAACACTAGTTCCTCATTAACTCTGCGCAATTGTATGGAGCAGAAAAGTCCACACCAATATGTTACCATGTTCCCTATAGATGTCCACATCAACACATCACCATCCCACGTACCCACCAGACAACTCCAATCCGCCCAGCTCGCCTTCACCTCCATCGCCAGGATCAACATGACCAGAACAGGAGAAAGATATTTCTCTTACCTCGCTGACAAGACATGGAACTCCCTGCCCCTGCACCTCAGGCAATCAGCATTACTGACCCAATTCGGGAAGGACCTCAAGACCTGGCTCTTCGAATGATCCGCCACACAGTCTGACCAGCAGCCGCCCCGCCCCTCCCCCTCCACCCCCACGCCTCCCCCCACGGGTGAGTAGCCGTGCTTTACAAGCCCCTGATTGATTAATGCTCTTTGCAGGTATTTGATTGGCACAATAGGAGTTTCTTGCACAACCTACAACTTGTCACTTCTCGTATATGACATACAAACTCTCACAATATCCTTGTCCATTCCTGGTCACCAACATCTAACCTAGCCCTTCTAGGAGGTGTTGATGTGCTGGTGGGGGGCACAACACATCAACACTCATTTATGGCAACAGAATTTGAGATAAACACAGATCACCAGCCAGCCAGTGATGTATATGTTCTCAAAGGTGCCAGGAAGGCAACTTCACATATTGTGAGCTTGATTTATCAATTACACAAGTATTGTTTTGGGATTAAGTATGCACCAGGTGTGAATTATGTTAATACTGATTGTTTATCTGGGATGCCAATCCAGGGTACTCGTTACTCGTGAGCCAGTGGAAGATGAATGGGAAGTAACTCATGTGGCAGAATGTAATTGTTAGGCCATCAGCAGGGAGCAATGATTGATAGAAATTTATAAGGATGTTAAGTTGATAGAAATAAAAAATGTATGTTTCTAAGGGTTGAATGAGGATGGTGTATAAGTTGAATTGCTTCATAACTTATAAGCTAGTCTTGTCAGAATGTTTAGACTTTGATGGCATATTGAGGAGGACAGACCGATTGGTGGTTCTGGCTGTGCTGAGAAGGAAATTCAAGAAAGTGTTAAAAGAATGAAATGAAGGCATTTCGGTAATGAAGTGAAAGGCAGTCATCCTGTTCTGTGGCTCTACTGTGTCATACTTATCTCAGTGATAAACCTTTAAATATATCAAGGATTTTAATTTATTTACAGTATATATGGGGGAATGGAGATGCAACATCACCATCTAATAAAAATCTTTGAGCAGATCCAGTAAGCTAGTTGAAATTGAAAATAGGCAGGAGTTCAGGCAGTTGAATTATCTTAGCGACAGAATAAGTGCTCTATGAACACAAGCAACAAAGAAATGACATATCCTTAACAAGAAAAAAAGCTCAAAAATACAAATGTAATTCATTGGTAAGAATCACACACCTGGAAGTGACTTGAGGAGATGTTTCTCAAGAGAAGTGTACTGATTCATTTTGACATACCAAGTCTCACTCATTGGGCAGAGGTATCACGCTTTGAAGCACAGTCTGGCCATTTGCCCGTCTGAATAGCCGGATTTAGTGCAACTGAGCCTCATATATTTAAGTTTTCTTTTTAAACGTTAGCTTATGATCCAAACGCCTGAAAACACACAATTCAAGCAGTTATTCAACACAAAACTGTGGTCGTTATTCGTTTTAGTAAGGCTGCCTTTGAATCATTGCATGCCTCTGCAAAGTGTACTCATCCCTGCACTGTAATGCAATGTGATAGAAACATATATAGATTTTTAAAACAATGAGTTACACACCACAGAGCTATCTGGCGACAGAACTGACATCTTTGTTAGCCCGGTTCAGTGCCATTCATACCAGGGTTTGCTACAGAAACTCTAGATTAAATAATATATAAAGAGACAATGTCTAGTGCTGTGTTATCAGCAGTAGGAAAATGCACAGTTCAGACTTCAGCACCCGTAGGAACACAAACAGACACTAGATCATGGGCTGCAGGTGCTCCTGTGTATCAGCGATGCAGCTTTACTTCCTGCTCCAAGAGGCAACAGCAGAGGAGGTAGGAACATTTCAACCGCAGACTCACCTATGCAGAGCTCAAAAACATAGGCGTAGTAGGACCAGAGGACCACCAGGGTGATGATGAGGACAGGAATCCAGGACAGCACCCGCTGACAGCACCGCAGCCCCCTGGACAGAGCCATCTTCCAGCCCAGATGCATTCTCATCGGCCCTGCCTCCGGATTGGCTTGCCGGGCCTGCTCAAAGAGGAAGCGCAGAAGGGAAGAGGGCGATCGGTATTCTATTACGGGGCCCTTGCTAGCACGGCAATCCCGCAGGCGTCTCAATTGATAAACCTTTTGTGCGCGGCCATATTTGAATGGAACAATTTCGCATCCATTATAAACTACAATAACAAAACTGTCATGTTTTATGAAAACATTTTCACACAATGTAATATTTCCCTCAAACGTGCTATTAGTTATATACAATGTTAATACTGTTCTAATTTAAAATAAAAAAAACTATTTTTCAAAGTCCTGAAGAAATCCCACAATGTTCACGTGGAAAACTTACAGGCAAATGCAGGCATTGTTTTAATAGAAACAAAAGTCTGCTTTGCTTTAGTTTCCTCCGTATCCGTACCTGTTTGACGAGAAGTATGTAGTGTTGCAAAATGGCCGCTTGGTTTAGCTTCTCTACTGACAGTTCCCTGCTTTCTTTTGTATGTAAACATTGAGCTGCTAATACACATGTCTTCACAGACTCGTGCGCGATGCCTACATTGAGCCCGGCTTATCCCGTGGAGTGTGGCGCCGTTAGAAAGAAACGCAATTCTCGAAAACACGGGAACATATAATTAAACATTAGCATCGGAGGTGGGCGAGCCTTTGAAAGTTTCAGCGAAACTCCAGCCGCAAGTTTGGCTCTGGCCCAGAGCTTGGCTCTGGCTCAGCTTGAAGTCCAATTCAAACTTCGAGCTCGGCTTTATTGGGAGACGTTGTGGTCTAGTCACTGCCGACCATGGAATATGAGGAACCGGGTTCGAATGGGAGCCTGGGCTCAGCATCATGTGAATCCAGACATATCTCCTATCAAAACAAGCATTGGCATAGCCAATAGGTCTCGCTTTTGGGATCTTATAAGTGTTTAGCCATGCAACACTTGATGTTGTTTAAGGAAGGATATTGTACTGGACAACTAAACACTTACAAGGTCCCAAAGGCGAGACCTATTGGCTATGCATTGGGGCGCTTTATAAAGTGTTTAGGTAGAGCTATTGACTTTGCTAATGTTTCTAAGCTGTGCTGTAGAGAAGTGTGGCTGCTGTGCAGCATGCTGAGAAGTTGTAAATAAAAAGTGTAAGAAGCACTGAGTGATGCTGTGGTGTCGGTGAGTGATGCTGTGCTGACCCTGAGTTATGCTGTGGTGGCGTTGAGTGATGCTGTGCTGGCCCTGAGTGATGCTGTGGTGGCCCTGAGTGATGCTGTGGTGGTGATGACTGATGCTGTGGTGATGCTGATTGATGCTGTGGTGCTGCAGAGTGATGCTGTGGTGATACTGAGTGATGCTGTGGTGTTCCTGAGTGATGCTGTGGTAGTGCTGAGTGATGCTGTGGTGAAGGTGAGTTATGCTGTGTTGGCCCTGAGCGATGCTGTGGTGGCGTTGAGTGATGCTGTTGTGGTGCTGAGTGACGCTGTAATGGTGCTGACTGATGCTGTGGCAATGCTGTTTGATGCTGTTGCGCTGCAGAGTGATGCTGTGGTGTTCCTGAGTGATGATGTGGTGGTGCTGAGTGATGTTGTGGTGAAGGTGAGTGATGCTGTGGTGGTCCTGAGTGATGCTGTGGTGGTGCTGACTGATGCTGTGGTGGTGCTGACCGATGCTGTGCTAGCCCTGAGTGATGCTGTGGTGGTGCTGAGTGAAGCTGTGGTGGTGCTGACTGATGCTGTGGTGGCGCTGAGTGATATTGTTGTGTCCCTGAGTGATGCTGTGGTGGTGCTGAGTGATCCTGTGGTGTTGTTGAGTGATGCAGTGTTGGCCCTGAGTGATGATGTGGTGTCGCTGAGTGATGCTGTGGTGATGCTGAGTGATGCTGTGGTGGTGCTGAGTGCTGCTGAGGTGGAAACACGAGTCCTTGAAATTTTAGCAACTTATGACCAGTTTGAGCTAGATACATTTTTGGGGTAAATTCTGAAGATTATGTAGAAAATAATGGATTATGTGGCATAGGCGGCAAGCCCACAATTACTCGGTGCAGACTTATTATTAACAGTTGTTATTTCCACTTGTCTGTGGAACGTACTTTATCGACCTCTAAAGGATGAATGGCTAAGTCGGCCATGCCAGGTTTGAATGTGAATTATATAGTGCTTAACCCAGGCAATCGCCCACCAAAATATTTTGTTAGCATATCACGTATAGATCGGTGCCTTCAAAAAAGGCTTTTCTGCAGAGAGCAAAGCAGAACAAAAGTGCTGAGGAGAGAGAGCTTGGAGCTAAGTCGCTTCTATGGTACCATCTATAGCAGCACAGTTGTCGACGATGGCTTGGTGGTCTCTGTCTGCAGCAAGAGGAAGAATCTGTTCTAGCAATCCCAAGGGCATCCTATTATTCATCAAATATGAGCTTAAGATAGGTCATGCTGCCAAATGCCAGTCAGGGGAGCAAAAGTACCCAATTAAAAATAAGAGCAAACTCCCAAAACAGTGTCTCAACATATGTGTAGAGTTAAAGCATGCACATGTCTAAGTATGAGCAAGTGTAAATGTAAGACATTTCTGTATCTAAGCCTGACAGCAAAGTACAGCAAGTCCAGAACCTTTTTTAAAGAACCATTTCCCAGAGATGCAGAACCAAAGATTCATTGAATAAAAAACCCTCCTTCGGATGGGGCTCTCAGAGCTACACACCGAAATCCCAAAGCAAGGCTTTCTGAAAGCCCTGGAGTAAACTTACTCCTGAGTGCTTAGAAATGGGCTTCAGTGGAATAAGCGCTAAGCAAACAATGGGACTTTTTTAGCAAGATTACTTCTGAAGCAAATTAGTCATGCCAGATTCTCACCAAACGCTTTGGGCGGTATTAAGAAAGATTCCTTGTGGAAAGGTGCAGTCACACGGGCCATCTTTAAAATCCATTTAGCAAAGCATAAACTCTGTTTGTCCAAATGCATCTTAAATATCTGAGCACCTTCAGGCTTGCTCCAGTGCCAAACTTTGCAAAGTTTGTGAAAAACAGTTAGTGTAAATCTGCAATGTTTCCAGCAGCTCCTTATTAGCTCTATGGCAAATCTCGGCAAATTAGTTACACATAAACCTGTGCATTGTCACTGGGGTGTTAGTCAACAAGGCTATCACGCTGGCGAATAACAACCACATCACATGTGTACAAGGCACACCCCAGAGCCAGCACTGGCTAGGAGCCAGTGCGCTACGTGCAAAAGAAATTCCGAGTGGGGGAAGGCTTTTAATGCTAAGGGGGAGGTGGGAAGAAAAACAGCTTGAAGGAGCATGCTGCAGCGTACAAAACAAAAGAAAGACTGAAGGAAATACCAAATGGGCGGGAGGGCTCTTAATGCGTAGAGTGAGGGGGGAAGAAAAAAGGCCAGACTTGCCGACTTTTGATCTTGGCAACCACATTCTAGTCTCGGCGTTGGCGCAACATCCTGTGAATTTGGGCAAATAAAATTTATCTCCCGGTGTCTACAAAAACAAAATGACAGAATGTCCTTGAGTAATACAACTGGTGCTCCTGTAAAGCACTCAAATACCTTCCTGTCGAAATCCTGCAAAAAAACTAAAACTGATCACACTGTGAAACAAAAATTGGCGAGTCAATGCGCACGATCGTGCTGTGAGACGATTTACAGCACAAGAATACTGCATCTAAAATAGTGAGCTGTGTGAGACTACTCAAATATGGAGGGTGTTAATTGAGACTTGGCTTTGGTGTACGGAGGAGTGCACGGAAATACTTGGGTTCATTCGTGTGGCAGAATACGTAAAAAAAAGGATTACAGGTGAACTGGAAGCGGTTCACAAGCGCACGGGGGCGCCGACGGTGTGGAGGGAGTTGGAAACGCGGTGCCGTAGGCTGAAGCATCTGGATCTGGATAGGGCTGAGCCTTCGCTCCTGCGGCTCCGGCATAAATTCTACCTCAGTGGTGATAAATGTGGGAGGATGCTGGCACATTGATTAGGGGGGCAGGCACAGATGTCCGCAATCCCCGTCATACGGGGTCCGAATGCAGTGGAACATACCACAGATGCCCTGATTGCCGATACCTTTCGTCAGTTTTACCTGCACCTTTATTCGAAGGAAGACACCCCTTTGCATGACCCTGGGGACTATTTGGCCTCCTGTCATATCACCCCGTACTCAAAACGTCGGCTGACGATTTGGACTCCCCTATTCGCCTCGAGGAGGTGATATCAGCAATAGCGCGGCTCAAAGTGGCTAAGTCGCCGGGCCCGGATGGCTTTTCAGCCCTGTTCTACAAGCAGTTTTGTGTGAAGCTGGCTCCCCTTTTAACAAAGCTTTTTAACTCCTTCCTAGACACTGGGGAGGTGACGCCTTCCATGTCTGAGGCGGCCATCTCTGTAATTCTCAAACCCAGGAAAGATCCAGAGGAGTGTGGATCATACAGACCGATCTCGCTCCTTAATATTGACGCAAAGTTGTTTGCGGGTGTATTAGCCTCCCGACTTAATCCCCTCATGGATAACATTATAGACCCGGATCAGTCCGGCTTTATACCGTCGAGACAAGGAGGGGATAACAGATAACACTAAGTGAATATTGCACCTCATTGATTTTATTCTCCGATCGCATACTCCGGCCTTTCTGCTTTCGATAGACGTGGAGAAGGCATTTGATTGGGTTGACTGGGAGTATTTATTTGAGGTGCTACGTACATTTGGGTTCGGAGATAATTTCATCCGTTGGGTAAGTTGTCTATACGCCTCCCCCAGGGTGGCAGTGCGGGTCAATGGCTGCAAGTCAGCCCCGTTTCCTATTGCCCGGGGCACGCGGCAGGGCTGCCCCTTGTCCCCCCTCTTATTTGCGCTCTACATGAAGCCTTTCGCTCAACGCGTCCGTTCCAACCCTGACATTGTCGGTCTGAAGTTTGGAGCTGATGTTCATAAAGTTAGTATGTATGCTGATGACGTCATCTGCTCCCTCACACACCCCCGAACGACTCTGCAGTACTTGACTAAGGAGCTCTCTACCTTTGGAGATGTAGCGGGGTTTAAGGTCAACTTCACAAAATCGCAAATTCTCAATATTTCTATCCCAGAGACTGAGATACAGGATCTCCAACAAGATTTTGACTTCCAATGGGTGTTCACAAATATTACCTACCTGGGCATTCGTCTGACCTCTTCCATTGCTGGGACGGCCGCTCTTAATTACTCCCTGTTGCTGGAGCAGACGACCAAGGCACTGACGGGCTGGTCGCGTCTCAAGTTAGCATGGTATCGCAGGTTGGCGGCAGTGAAGATGACGGTGTTACCGCGCATCCTCTTCCAAATGCTTTCTTTGAGCCCGCCGCCAGGTACGCTTCACAAACTCCAGGGACTTCTTAATAAGTTCTTTTGGGACAATAAGAAACCACGTCTCGCGTTTGCGCATGTGACCTCCCCGAAGGCGCAGGGAGGGCTCGGCTTTCTGATCGTGAGCGCCTGTTATCAGGCAACATGTCTTCGTTTCATCACGGAATGGAACAGGCCTCTTTCCAGCAAGCACTGGAATTTTATGGATCAGACAGTGGCCAGTCGGAACATATGGCGAGAACTGTGGCTTCTGCGTTGGCACAGAGCGTGGGGGCTATACTCTTCTCCGATTACCTCCCCGACTCTTAAAGTTTGGGATTGATTTGCGGGCCCGAAAGGGTGGACGACTTTCCCTTCCCCTCTGTCCCCCATAGTAGATAACCCCGACTTTCAGCCAGGTTACGCATCCCAGATCTTCCAATGATGGCGGGAGGAAGGTTGCAAAAGGGTGGGTGCCCTATTCGATCTCGGAGGCGTGATTCCCTTTCCTCAGCTGCGTAGGGATTAGGATTTACTTGAGTCCGATGCCTTTCACTATTCGCAGGTTGTACACTGGGTTACACAGCTGGAGAATTTCGCGCTAATGTCTCGCCCCCTGCCGTCCTTCGAAAAATGGCTGGGGTGTAAAACGGACGATCGCAAACTCATCTCTGAACTTTATGCCCTGATCACCTCACAAACGAAGAGACACCGCACAAAAGCGCAGGTCAGATAGAAAACTGACCTGGGGAGGCCCTTGTCGCACAAAGAGTGGGAACACATTTTTTACAGAGCGCATCATACTGCTTCCAACACAGCAGGGGCGGAATCTGCCTATAAGGTGGTTACTCACTGGTATTATACTCCAGTGTGCATTAAGAGTTGGGACAGCTCCAAGTCAGACCTCTGCCAGCGGGGGGGTGGTCTTGTTGGCACTCTGGTGCATCTACTTTGGCGCTGCCCCAAACTGGTGCGCTATTGGACTGCAATAATTGATGATATTGATGCAGCATTCCAGATTACTTTGCCACGTATTCCCGAGCACACCTTGTTAGGTCTCTCCCATCCTAAGTTTTTTCCGCTGAAATCACTGAAGGGTAAGCAAATAGCCATGGCACTGATGGCAGTGCGACAGGTGCTTTTAGCACATTGGGGATCGCTGACGATTCCAGACTCTCGAGACTGGATTCAGAAACTTTGGCAATTCTTAGCTATGGAGCGGTTATCACTGAGTGTAGATGGGAAAGGCAAGGACTTTGCAAAACTGTGGGCTCCCTTTTTGCAGATTCTTACCAAAGATATGAGAGAAGTCCCGTGCCTGAAATATCTGCACATTTTGCGTCTCATACCTTTAGAACCGCCAGGTGCATCCATGAATTGACTTACTAGTTGTCTGACCAATGTATGGAGACACGAATGAAGGCTTTACCAGATCCGAACTGATGCGGAGGGACGGTGGGGGGGTTGCGGGAGGGGGGCTTGTTTCTTTGTTACTGTTTCTTATAAAAGTGGCACTCTCACTTGGCGCCTTACTGACTCACCGTGGCTTACATTCATTGCGAGTTCGTCCTCAGGGATGTAGACCTATACACTGTGTCATTCTCAGCTGTTTTCGACCTGCCGGCGCTATGATGTAGGCAGTTAAGCTGTGTATTTGCTTTCTTGTGACCACGTAATAAAAATGATTGATTTAAAAAAAGGATTACAGTGTACAAGCAGCTTGGTGGTACAGAGTGAATTGTTGCCAAAATACTCTTAAACATCTAGAAGTTTAGTGCATCTGGAATACCTGTCATACATTCATTATTACTGCGCCATCCCAACGTTAATCCGTTTCAAAAGTTCAATGGATTTACAACGGCTTCCTCCAACTGTCAGCGGCATCTACAGTGCATACGTCATCGTACAGCTGATGCGTGCCACCGCAGCTGATCTGGACGCACGCACGACTACGTACTCGGCGGACATCTTAAATTTCAAGAGTCAGCGTTTTAGTTTCTGCTAATGACGCACTACGCTCACAGCGTGGAGCCATCTTAGTTACGGGCGAATTGACCGGCAGCAATTTCTACACAGATTACGTCAGAGCTGAGGGCAGCACCCACAATTCAAGCACATCCAGTCTTATCAAGGTACTATCACAAGTAAAACAAGAAGGTAAAGAACTTGCATAACCTTTAACATTACTGCTTTAATTGAACACGTGAACAATATACATGAGCAGTACATGTGATGAGTGTAAAGTGCTTTTCAAGGCAGAGGAGCACAGCTTAACTGCTGCAACTACTTGTGGCTTGCAGTTCACTTCTTCTTAATTCTAAAGTGAAGCAATTCTGCCTGCATGTGTATAAAAGCATAACCAGTGCCTTTCACATCTCAGTTAACCATTTTTGCTACAAACTCAATTTGACAGCAACTTCTTGCTCAAGTTTCTAAAACCACTCTGTAAGCGTGGTCTCTATAGCCCAACCATGGCGTCTGGGTACCTGTGGAATCTTGCTCCACCCCAATAATTCCTTCCAGGAAAAGGTGAGCCTGTTCTCAAGTGGGAGGACTGGAGGGAATGTTTCATGAATTACATATCCACGTTTGACGATAATGAGGACTTTAAGGCAGATAAAAAGTAAAAAAGTTTGTTACATTGCTTGGGTGCTGGAGGTATAAACGTTTACAATAGCATAAATAAGAAAACAAGAGGAGAAGGTGACTGAGATATATTTGAAAATGCTATAGATGACCTAAATACCTATTACAAGCCCACCGTCTGTGTGGGATTAGACAGATACAAGTTCTTCCACAGAAAACAGGGCAAGGAGGAATCCATAGACGATTATGTGTCAGCACTTAATTGTCGCTTTGGGGATTTACATGACGAATTTATAAGAGACCAGATTGTCATGCAAGGGACTAACACTAACATTCAAGACAGTCTATGGGCTAAGGGTAAATACCCACTACAAAACATCATAGACATCGCAAGAAAAGCTGAACTTACTGGTCGCTGCGCTAAATCAGTTTTATCTGAAAACAAAGAAAAAAAAGAAGAATAAGCCCAAAGAAAGAACTGCTAGAAGCCATAAGTGGCGCCCCTGTTCCAAGCAACAAGGACGAATTACGATCCTTCCTAGGACTGGTAGAGTTTTATGCAAAATTCGTAAAGAACTTTTCTTACAAAATGTATTCAATAAGACAATTGTTGAAGATAAAAAACTAATTTGTGTGGGATGATGATTGTCAACACGCTTTCAGTACCTTAAAAAGTGGGATGTGTTCCGCATTGCCCTTGCAGGGATTTGACCCCCTACTTGAAAACATTATTACGACGGATGCCAGTTGCAAAGGTCTGGGTGCCGTTCTTACCCAAAGGGACGCCAACGGTGAAGAGTGTACCATAGCTTTTGCTTCCCGCTCCTTGACTCTGAGTGAAGAAAAAGTCTCGGTCATTGAGCGAGAACCACTAGCGTGCATCTGTGGCCATGAATATTTTAGACAGTTTGTCTGAGGAAACAAGGTCACCCTACGCAGTGACCACAAGCCACTCACTAAAGTTTTTACCACCAAGGGCTTATATGCCGCGTCGTCCAGGCTTGCACAGCTATCTGTCCGATTATTTGATTACAATTATGTTGTGCAGTATGTTCCAGGCATAAAAATGTGGTGGCGGACTTCTTGAGCCGCATGCCTGTAAGTGCTTCAGACAATGAGAAACTTGTTGAGGGGGAAGACTTATGTATTGCTAGTGTACATGAAGAATTACATGGAATTTCTTTAGATGAATGGATATCAGAACAAGCCAATGATTCCACCTTATGCGAAGTGATAGAAATGGTAACAAAGGGATGGATATGTAAGAATAAATTGCCTGACACATTACACATTTTTAGGAGGTAAAACATGAGCTGTCACATGAAAATGGATTGCTGTTAAGAGGAGGAAAAGCTGTCCTACCTAGCACTCTTAGAAAGAAAATACTCGAGATTTGCCATGAAAGGCATCTGGGCATTGGGAATACCAAAAACAGTGTGAAAAACAGTTACTGGTGGCCCGGTATCAGCCTAGCTGGTGAAAGAGTAGTCAGGGACTGCTCTTCATGCCTTAATTCTGACAAAACCCAAGTCATTTTCAGACCACCCTTGCAGCCCATTTCGTGCCCCTCCATGCCTTGGGAGAAAATAGGGGTGGACATTATGGGTCCCATACTCGAACAAGGGGAGCAGGCCATGGCCAGGGCCGGACAGGGAACCAAAACCGGCCCTGACAAAGTGCTCGGCCGGCCCCCAAGGGGCCGTCCGAGCACTTTGCTAGGGCCGGTTTTCGGCCGATTTTGTTACAGGGCCGATTTTGCAGCTATGCTGCAAGAACGGCCCTGTAACAAAAACGGCCCCCAGGGGCCCAAAACCGGCCCCCACCCGTGCGGCGCACCGGGGAAATGCCCGGTGCCCGCTACGGCCAGTCCGGCCCTGAACATGGCGGTCCGCGAGTAGTTGGTCGCGGAGGCTCCCGTGAGTCAGGAGCAAGGCGTAACTAGAAGTCTTGAGGTCAATGTGAATATGACCTGGAAAACAGAGCTTTTAGCAACATAATTCTGCTGTTAATGCCGAAATGAGCAGGTGAGGGATAGACAATCAAAAAAAATGTTTACCGGTCGCCGCAGTAGCTGGTAGTGGTTCGTTGACTTTATGCGCTGGATCTCGGTTTCCGGATAATGGCCTGGTGTAGGTCTTCGGCTGGGAGCCCGGTGTTGTGGAGGCGGCGGGATCGGTCGAAGGTTCGAAGGTGGCAGCCGCGGGGGTACAGCCCCAGGAGTCTCTGGAGGAGCAGGACTCATTGTGATCTTGCACGGCTCGGAGCTGGGATGCAGCCGGCAAGCTTGTGCGAGGCTCCCCATCCTGGGCGGCAGAGGCAGGGGCAGCTCAAACGCTGCTCCTGTGTTACAGGAACCGCGGCAAGCCCTTCAGAGGTCAGAGGAGGTAGAAGGGGGGGAAAACCCCGCTCAGACGTGGGCCTGGACCTGACGATTAAGTAAGTGTAACTGTGGAGGATAAGCCGGGAGTTGCCTGCTTAACTGGGGGGGAGTTGGTGACCTTGGATAACGGAACAGGTGTAGACCTTCCTTCAGGCATAAAGTCAGGAGGACAGAATAGATATACATTAAGGAGCGCAAGCCTGAACCCGTCCATCGTGGATTATCAAATTCGGGACAGTGCACGAAAACAGGGGCCTATCCCCGAAAAAAAATATTGCCAGCTCAGAAAAAAGTAACAACTGGGGAATGAGTTACCGCAAAAAATAGAAAATCTAAAAAAAGTGAATAAACCTTCGCAGAAGCAACACAATCCAAAACTTACTCCCTCACTGAGGAGCTATTTTAAGGTTGCACCAAATACATTAATATTAAAACCAATAGCCAGCACGCCTCTGAGTAGCCTCACGAAGCTATATGAATTTCCAGAAGATTTATTAAGTCCAAATAGGTTTCATCTACTCAAGAGGGATCAGGATTTACCAGAATAATCAGAGGAAGCACTCAGAGAGCAATCAGTGATGGTGGATGAAGGCGACAAAGTGTTAGACATGACTACCTTGACAAAACAGATAGATCTGGTCTCTTTAAGAGAGAATCTGTCTCTCTAAGTGAGAATCCGTCTGACCAGTCTTTGGGGGTTGGCTCTGAGTTAGGGGGACCTCAAAGAGGGCATCCTGATGACCACATCCCCCCACGATCTGTCTCAGATTTTTTGCACATGCTGACTAAAGAAGTTAGAGATACGTTTACAGTCTCAGAAAAGAACCAAGCGGATATAAAATTGTCATGCGAAAAAATGGAAGACAACCTGGACTTATTGGCGACTAGGACCGCATCTTTAGAACTCATTGTTGCGGAATTAGTTTCGCAGACAAAGGAAAACGTACAGGATATACGCTTGATGAAAGAGAAGGAAATCTGTTTCCAGGATTAGTTGGAATCTCTCGAAAACTCCCAAAGGAGAAACAACATTTGTTTGCAAAAAATTCCTGAGGGAGCTGAGGGGAGTAATCTTAAGGAGTTTGTAGTGAAATTAATTAAACAAGCTACCCAAATTGAAACCTCGGCGCAAGTTCTGATGGCCGATATACAGAGGGTACATAGAGACCTATTTAGATTGAACCCAAATAAGACCAGACCTAGGAAAAGTTTAGTTCACTTCCTAACATATAGTTTGAAGGATGAAATCTTAAACAAAGCACATAAGATGAGTTTGTTAAACCCGGAAGGAATAATGTTTCAAATAAGATCTTATGTTTCTTCGATAACACAGCCAGGCAGTGGAAGCTGGGAAAACTATTAGAACCCTTCAGAAAACTGGGTGCAACAGCACATCTTAAATTTCCTGCCATGTTAAAAGTAATGTATAATAACTAAATGCAGTCATTTAGGCTGGTGGAGGAAGCAGATTTTTTTTACAATCTATTTCAGGGGCTACTGAGTCTGTGAGAGATTAAAAAGGAGATCTGTGCAACACCAAATCTTCACTGTTAAATCGATAAAAGGTCTAAAGGAGAAGGATAAACGTATAAAGATTATGTATAATATATTTTTCCAAGACAATACATAGTAACCAGTGTTAAAGTTCCTGACTCAAGGGGGTGGGGAGCTTCCGAAGGCCAGGGTAGGGCCATAGGAAAGGAAAGAAAGGTTTCTCGGGGGGGGGGGGGTGAGATTCCCGGAGGAGAGAGGGGAGGGAGAGTGTGGGGAGCACAGGGTGGGGTGCCGTGGGAAAAATAAATAAAAAAATGTCCAATTCGTCTAAGTAAGGCTACGAAAAGAAATTGTGTTTAAAGAATAGAGATATGGCCCAGATAACAGAGGAGCATAATATTCTTCTAAAAGTCCTTTCATGGAATTTAAATGGGTTAAGATCTAAGTACAGGATGGAGAAGATCCTACTATATTCGAGAGATCCCCCAGAGCATATGTTCACACTTCAGGAGACACATTTTAAAAAGAGAGAGAGATGAGAGCTTTGTATAAATCTAGGATTTGTATTCAAGATGTGATATGCACCACGCAACAAACTCCAACTAAGGGTGTGGATATAGTTATTAAAAGAAATCCAGCTATTTCCCTTGAAAGTAATAAAGTGGACAAGATGGGGAGATGGGCCATAGCTAAAATTAAATGTCATGTTCATAAATTTACTGTGGCAGGATACTATGGTCCTAACATTGACGATCCAGCTCCTTTCAGAGACCTGCTTTCTCAATTATAAAATGTTGCAGATCCGCTAATTTTGGCAGGTGATTTCAATGTGGTTTTAGATCCAGTCATGGATAGTTCATTGAAAAGTAGAGCAATGCAGACTAGCAAAATTAGATTAATGATCAAAAATGCTATAAAACAGTTAGCTTAGTTGTATGTATGGAGAGATAAAATGGTTAATAGGAGAAGATATACTTTTCATAATAAGAAATATAGCCACAAGTCTAGATTAGATTTTCTTTTAGTGAGCCTAGAGGTGAAAAGGTGGGCACAAGATATAAAACATCTGGGGGAACATCTTTTAGACCACTCGGCAGTATCCTTAGCTCTTAAAATTCCATTAAAATCATCTCACAGGAGATGGACCTTAGATCGTGCCATCCTGTTAGAGGAAGATGTAATTGAGGCCCTAATTGTAGAGACAAAAGGTTTCTTCTCAACTAATATGAAATCCATCTTATTAGAAGTTTTGTGGGACACATATAAAGCTTTTTTGAGAGGTTATTTAACAATACTCCAGATTGCTAGACAGAAAAAGTATAGAGCTGAGGTGGGAAAGATAGAGGGTGATATTCAGAAGTTAGAACAAGACCTTATTACTCAAGGGAGTAATATAACAGACAAAGTCATCTCAGTAAACTTGCAATCTCTAAAATCTGAAATCGCTTAATTTAAATAGCCCAATAACAAGTAATGAGGTCAAGAAGGCATTAGCAGCAGGTAAATCTGGTAAAGCTGCAGGACCAGATCCCCCCTTTTTTTAACTGTGGTGGTCCTAGTGGGATGTTGGAAAACTTTTAGTCCATATTACATATAACTAAGCCGGCTTTAGACTTTATTCTGTGTTATAATAAAATATGTATATGTATGTTATTTTTGCACTTTCATTTTTTCTAATGTTCACATTATGTTTTATGTTTAGGAATTACTACTAAAGTTATTCTGTGGAGGATTATATTTGTCAGTCCTGAGGAAGGTGGTTTTTATCATTGTACACCACCGAAACGCGTCGACGCATAGGTTGTTGGGTGGAATTTGTTTCGGAACAGAACTTCAAGTAACTAGGGTGTACTGTCACATTGTCTCTGTTTACCGTAATCACAAATCCACACATCCAAGACACAAATTTGGGTGTCTGTAATTGTTCCTCCTATTTTATAATTGTTTACAGGTTTTTTGTCTTTTATTTTTTGTACCAAAAGCATCAATTTTATATAATTGTGTGTGTCTTTAGGTATAACATATATTGTTTTTGTACTATCTTGGTTGTGGTATGATTCTTAGTCATTTGTGTGTGACTATTTTATCTGATGTGATGTGATCATGAATTTTTTTTTTTAATATGTTAATAAACTTCTACTGATGTTTTTTTACTAAAGATAGGCTTCTTTTATTGTTAATTTTCCAACATTTCCGTGGGGTATTCACAACTGAGTTTGGAAGCGTGCAAGTGGATGAATGATGCAAGGACTTTTGATGTGACATAACTGTCCATACCAGCTCAAAGAGAAAAATCTTTTTAACTAAATAGTTATTGGTGCTCTATCTCTTTGGACTTTATTGAGCCCCTCTCCTTGTTTTTCAAGGTATACAGTACAACCGACTGGTTGGAGAGTTCCTCTTTTATTGACTGTTTTTTAACAGCATAGCACTTAGACAATACAGTGCAATATGGATCCATTTAAAACTTTTGGATTTTCAGAAGACCAATATAATAAGATCATTGGAACTGCTTTAAAAACAGGGAACAAATTTACTGTTGTCACAGGAAATAACGATAAATGGGGAAAAACTCTTAATCTTAAAAAGAAATTGATAAGAACTGAGCTACATGCCGAGTTCTTAGTGGAATATCTAAAATCAGGAGTAATTCCAATTGGACTACAGGTGAGAAATGAGCCTGGCCTATTTGTAGATAATAAAAGATTCTTGGAGGTCTGGACACACATTGCCAACAGATGCAGCCGAGACTGGATCATTCTCATTATTGAGACTGCCCAGGAAATTATTATTATCGAGAAAAAAGAAATAGATGAATTGGAAAAACTTCTGTTTGAAAATACGGCATTAGAAGATGCCAAAAAAAGATTAGATGAACTCAACCTAGAGGTGAATGGGTATAAGGACTATCTAATTAATAAGAAGACTATCAAATTGAAAAAAGACGTAAACAAATTCAGTCTGGATCTGGTCTATCCCTATACCACCAAGGACTATTACTCACAAACTAGGGAACAAAGGGGATATAGACCATATGAACCAAGACCGATCTATACGAGAGGTGGTAGAAAGGGGGTCACGTTCTCGGATACCTCTGGGTCAAGTAGTGAGGAGGAATCTTCTTCTAACGTCGATCAAACCAACAATCATGTTCCTCACAGCAATTATAGTGATTTTTTAGAGCACCGTCCGAGGAGGGGATCAAGGAACAACTCGGGACAGGGGAGGGGTCAATACCAACGGAATCCCCCCCAGGAATATCTCAAAACTCGCAACCAGCGCTATTGGCGCTAGATAACGAAATCAACAATAAAATTCCTATAATTAATTTGTCAGACAGGGCCCTAACCAACGAGGAAATAGAAGTCTTAAGTAGAGGTTTTACTTTTGCCCCCACATCTAATGTTAATAAATTCACTCTAGAAAAAGACCTTAGAGCATTTTTTAGAAAAATTAGACTCACTAGATTTTTTGAAAATAGGGATTATGTCATGCCAGCAAATATTTCAGGCTTAAAAGGCAGATCCACGTTTGTACCGCCGATACACTCAGTAAATAAAAGCGTGGAAATCTTTGAGTATACCATTGATGCAAAAATTAAAGACATACTGAAAAACGCCTACCCAGATAATAACAATATGGCCAAAAATCTGAGTACAGCCCTTAAAGGGCTTAAAGACGACTTAAATTTGACAATCAAACCGGCCGATAAGGGCCGTGGAGTGGTGGTCTTTAATACATGAGACTATGACCAAAAAATTTTAACATTATTAGGAGTCAAGGACCATTACACCAAAGTTCCCCACTCTAAACTGGAGGATCTAAATAAACGTGTCAGGGACATATTACAGGAAGCTGAAGCAAACAATTTGCTATGTGATGCGGAGCTGAAATTTCTTAGGAATGAAAATACCTTAACCCCTGCAATTTATGGACTCCCAAAGATTCATAAGAGTCAAACTAACCCCCCAATGCGACCGATAGTTAGCGGTATTGGTTCTCTTCTAGAACCTTTTAGTCAATATGCTGACTCATTTCTAAAGCCCCTAGTAACCAAACAAAAATCCTATGTCAGGGACTCAGCACATATAATCTCGATGATCGAGGGCACCAGCTTTGATGTGGAAAAACAATGGCTGGTGACCCTCGACATCGAAGCTTTATATACTAACATCCCCCAGGATGATACCATCAGGGTTGTCAGTCAATTGTTAACACCAGAAGCAACTAGGGGTGCTAACAAAGATTTCATAATTGAATGCATCACATTGGTCCTTAAGAACAACATGTTCCTTTTCAAGGAAGACCTCTTTCTCCAGCGTAAAGGTACCAGCATGGGGGCTACCTGTGCGCCGAGCCTGGCATGCCTTTATATAGGCAACTTTGAAGAAATACATGTCTATAATGAGGCGGCGCCATTCTATGAAAACAGCTTCATAGATGACATTTTCTTCATTTGGGAAGGAGATGAGGTTGTCCTCTTAGAGTTCCTTGAATGGCTCAATCTGGGCGACGCTAACCTTAAATTCACGGCCCATTATGACAATGTCTCTGTCAACTTCCTGGATATCACAATAAAAAACAATAATGGTGTCCTCAATGTTGAATTATTCACGAAGCCGACTGATAAAAACACATTGTTGCATTACAAGAGCTATCATCCCAAGGCTCAGAGAGACAACATACTTTTTGGCCAATTTCTCCGTTTACGGAGAAACTGCACATCACTCGACGATTTTTACAAACACTCTGAATCTTTGAAAAGTAAACTAATGGATCGTGGATACCCAAAAAAGCTGATTAAACAATCTTTCAAGCGAGCTAGATTTTTCAATCGAGAAAGTACAGAAACCTGATGGACCAGACAAACGTTTGGTGTTTGTAGCACAATTTTCCAACATCAGCAACAAACTTAAGAATGTTGTCAACTCTAATTGGCATATCTTAAATGAAGGAATGGAAATCAAGCTCCCTAAACCGCTCTTTGCATTTAAACGCAACGATAACATCCGAAAAAATTTGGTTACCACATATAGGACAAATAAGCCTCAGGTACAATCAACTCTTACCATGCGGAAAGTCATCGGTAGCTATCCCTGCGGTACATGCAGCATCTGTGAACATTGTCAGATTACAAAATCTGTCACTTATAACGGTTTCACAATGCTATCCAAAGAAATGAGTAACTGCAGAAGCTGTAATGTAGTTTATCTCCTACTATGTCCCTGTGGTTTAGCATATGTGGGTGAAACCGGAAGAGAGCTGAGACTACGTTTACTGGAACATCGATCAGCACTCAAAACCAGTAAACAAAATGCCCCTCTTGTTGAACACTATAGTCTATTGAAGCACAAACACACTGAGTTCAAGTGGTTTGTGATAGAAAAAATCTCTGGCAATCTTAGAGGTGGCAATTTGGAAATTAAAAGAAAGAACAGAGAACAATGTTATATTTCCATTCTTAATACCATCAATAAAGGTCTCAACACAAAAGAAGATTGGATGAAACTGAGCATATAGGACATTTACATCTATGTCATCAATCACCAAATCAATTGTGATTCGATTGTGACTTCATAGTTTAGCCTCTGTCCCAGCGTCAACCCACATGACCATATCGTCTTTGCCCCCGAGGTAGAATAATTATCAGCAAGTTTACTTTTGAGTAATGGACTTAGGTGTTACCACTCTGTGTACAACTTACAATACTTAGCTGTACTTCTCCACGATTTATTTAGGTAGGAATGCACAAATTATTTCCACCCTCCTTTATAAACTGTGAACCCTTCATTTTCAACCTAGATCGCTAAATATACTGCATACATTACTCTCTCACATGTCTGGCCATGTGGCGAAAGCGAGCGTGTCCGCTTGGGACTTAATTCTAAAAATTTTTTTTTCGAATTTTATAGTGGATATAATGAATAACAAATAGCGGCATAGAACTTTAAAACTCAGACACGGTGTATTCATACACAAGGCCAGGCTTCAGCCGTTTACCACTCCAAAATGGAGTCTGCTCTAACATTGAGCGTTTGATCCTTCCTGAACTCCGTGTTCTAGTCCTTTCTCGCTTTCACGGTCTATACGATAACACGATATCACGTGATCGAATAGGAGCAGTTAAAACGATAAGCGGGGAAGCCGGTCGTTTGACGAGTGGCGTGAACCCTACGATGTTTGTTCAAACGCGGATGGATTAAGGTAAGGAACTACGGAGTTTATATAGTTTTTAGACCACATGCTTGGGAGATATTGTTCAATGTTATTAGGCCATTAATAATTATACTTATCCGGTCGGGAGGGTCCTAGGGTGGCGTCTTTTCTTAGATACAAAAAAAGTCGACTCAAACCAACAGAGTTCCATCCGGGAATAAAACTTTATAGATTTGTTAATATAAGGATAAACTATATGCGAGTAGTAGTAGTTCCTCCTCGCCTTCTTTATCTACATAAAGATTTCACTGTCGATAGCATTACTAAACAAGCAGGCGCGCACATTGGTGGCGTCTGAATGCAATCCTGCAATATAAGAAAATTAGCCCAGCCTTGTCTTTGACTCGTAACATAGTTTGAGTAAGGTTAATCATTGTCAGGACAAAATCGACAACAATGCAGGGTTAGCCATTGCGACGTAGTGAACAAGTGCTATGGCTAGAGATTATTACAAAACAGATATCATCTTAATGAGGATTAGTGCTATTATTAGAAATCCGCCCTGCTTGAATAATTTGAACTTCACATTCACTTTACTTTTAGCCGCACCCAGAACCGGGCGTACCAGGAAACTACCCTCTTGCCCTAATAGGACGGCTCAAACAAACGGCGTATTGGCACTCTAACAAATGATTAAATTAGTGCGTCCACACAAAGGGTAAGTTCCTCGGACAAAATATTAAGTATGAACTTATTTCCCTATTGATACTTATAAGGCAAATGGTAAACATGGGGTTTTTTATTGTCCACTTCTCTAGATCGTGCCATCTATGAAGTACAACGCATTGTATTAGGAATCCTCTAAATTTTAAACACACATCGTGAAATGCCTAAACAACGTACATGACCCCCTGTATGAAGTGAGGCCGTATTCAATCGGCCTAAGGTGAGAGTTACAGCAAATAGGGACATGACTAAAACTACTATTAACATTTGGTGGTAGTGGTATTAATAATGTGACTATTCTTGTCTTCACAAACAGAACTGTGTTATATATCCCTTCTCTACTCTTTTTAGATACAGTTATACGTCATTTAGAGACTGTTCCCTAATTCCAAAGCCATTTGTCAGCGATTTTCATTGCGACATAAAAGTAGGTATTTTTACCACTTTTTCTACATAATCATAGCATGATAGATTATGAAGTACCCACGTAATAATTATATTGTGGGGTTTTGTATTAGCGACACATGAACTACACTTTGGTTACACCTTCGCTAATTGGTTTCTATCGTAGATTTCACGAAATATGATGATGCTGTGAGTGAGGAATGTGTTTTTCCCCCCCTTTTTTTAACTGTGGTGGTCCTAGTGGGATGTTGGAAAACTTTTAGTCCATATTACATATAACTAAGCCGGCTTTAGACTTTATTCTGTGTTCTAATAAAATATGTATATGTATGTTATTTTTGCACTTTCATTATTTCTAATGTTCACATTATGTTTTATGTTTAGGAATTACTACTAAAGTTATTCCGTGGAGGATTATATTTGTCAGTCCTGAGGAAGGTGGTTTTTATCATTGTACACCACCGAAACGCGTCGACGCATAGGTTGTTGGGTGGAATTTGTTTCGGAACAGAACTTCAAGTAACTAGGGTGTACTGTCACATTGTCTCTGTTTACCGTAATCACAAATCCACACATCCAAGACACAAATTTGGGTGTCTGTAATTGTTCCTCCTATTTTATAATTGTTTACAGGTTTTTTGTCTTTTATTTTTTGTACCAAAAGCATCAATTTTATATAATTGTGTGTGTCTTTAGGTATAACATATATTGTTTTTGTACTATCTTGGTTGTGGTATGATTCTTAGTCATTTGTCTGTGACTATTTTATCTGATGTGATGTGATCATGAAATTTTTTTTTTAATATGTTAATAAACTTCTACTGATGTTTTTTTACTAAAGATAGGCTTCTTTTATTGTTAATTTTCCAACATTTCACGTGGGGTATTCACAACTGAGTTTGGAAGCGTGCAAGTGGATGAATGATGCAAGGACTTTTGATGTGACATAACTGTCTATACCAGCTCAAAGAGAAAAATCTTTTTAACTAAATAGTTATTGGTGCTCTATCTCTTTGGACTTTATTGAGCCCCTCTCCTTGTTTTTCAAGGTACCCTCTATTAAATACACAATGAAACTCGACAGAGTCTTGCTAAAGAAGAAGAGCAAGCAAAAAGATTTTTGGTTACCGTGTGCAGAATGGTTGAGTACCTTTTAACAACAGAGGAAGTATGTCCAATGATTAAGCCTCTACACTGCGATACTTTACCCCTCTGGTTGTTCTGCAGGTCGCTTAGAGAGAGGATCAGAACAGACCGAATATGGGAAGAGAGGCTTTGTGTAAAGTGCATCCATCTAGATACAGAGCGTTTCAGTCGGTGCCAATCAAGAGGGGGGCCGCGTAGAAATCTTAATTGCTCTGGGGTTATCTGATGGCGAATAAGGACAAAAAAAAAAGGTTGATGGAGGCACAAACTAGTTGCAAGGACAGGTTTGACCAGAAACACGGGTGCAAACCTGTGAAGCTTGAAATTGGGGATACTGTCAAAGTAAAGAGAAGTGGTCACATAAGCAAGTGTAAGGACAGGTTCTCGCAGCCCCTATCCATACGCAAAGTGTTCTGCAACTCTGCTCTCCTGAGTGATGGCAAGGTTGGGCATTTCTCCGTCCTCTCACTGTGCAAACATACTCCTGTTGACCATGACATCGGTACCAAACACTACACTCCTGCACACGGCAGTACATATACTGGGTTATCAGATGAGGAAACGGACTACGAACCTCATCCCTCTGCAACCACTGTACACACCTCACCTTTGCAAACCAATGCCACTCCCATACACAGAAGACCCTACCCTACAAGCACCAGTAGAGGATGAAGAATATTGCCTCCTACTCCCATCCAAGATGCCGCCCCACCCATGGCACGAGTAGGGCAGGGAGAAGGTTGTTGCCACCTGTGAAACTCTCAGATTATATTTGTGATTAGTACAGCTGCATTGCTCCATGGTTTATGCTCTTGCTATGTAATGCATTATTGTTATAACCATTTTCTCCATGCCTCTTTCCCCCCCTCCTCATCCTCACCTCTCTCTCCTTCCCCCTTGCTCTCCTTTCCTAATGGGAAAGATGTGTTGTGATCTGCACTTGTGTCCCGTCTCGGACACCGTACCACTGCACCTCCTGTCACCAGCAGCCAGCTTGGAATGTTGACAGTTGACAGCTGGTGACGTACTGAGCGGTGGCTTCTGTTGCGCTCCGCACTGCGCGGAGCCTGTGTTGGTGCAATTAATAAAGCATTAACTTGTTTTACTTCAACTTGCCCAAGAGGAATTCTTTACGCCCTGCTTGACCAAATTGTGTGGCTCTGGGCTACTTTATTTCACACAGCCTACTTTCCCTTGATTATTGTGGTGCGGGAGCCCGAATCCCAATGATTAACTGAAACTCAATCATTTGAACACCCAAAATGCACCTCTGACTGTTCAGATCCAGAAACCTTGATTTTGCAATAAGGGTCACCACCATCTACGACATCAGGCCCAATAAATTAAAAGAGTAAAATAAATAATGACTATGACCACTCAATAACTAAGTTCTAGATCGATAATAAGTTTTATTACACAAATCTTAAAAAGGCGGTACAAGAAAATGCAGTTGATGCCGTAAAGGCACAGTACATAGTCAGAAATCAATAATCATTGAAATCCGAATGAGCAGTATAGGCTCTTTAAAAACTAAAGGTCAGACTCCTAAAGAATACTGACAGCATCTCTAGGGAAAAAGAAAAATCTCTAAATAATCGGACAGAGTTCTCTGAAGTCAATGACGAGTCTCATGGCTCACCCGCATAAATAGGGATTTTAATTTTTTTTAATGACTAAACAATTAGCAAAACATGCAGATTCAGCATGGCATGACTGTTGTTAGCATATGTTGGACAAATCAGAAGCCATATCGTCATTTAAAGTCTTATAACACTAATTCATTTCTAAGGCAGTCATTGTAGAGCTGTTAGGGCTCGGTACGCAGGTAGGTTGCAGGCGCAAATGAGGTATGCGGACGCGTATGGGTGTAGCTGGAGTCCAGTATTTATCCCCTTGGGCCGTGCCCGGCATGCAGGGTGCAGTGGCAACAAAAGTATTGTAGAGGCCAGGTGGCACTCTATATCTCTTCCAACTTTTATTAGATGAAAAACAAACTTTATTTACACCATGCACACATAGTCTCGAAGGAACTGGCTCGGTGCTGGATTAGGGAGAAGACTGTAACTTTGGCTCCGACCACCATTGTCTCTTGCACCATCCGGTGGGGCAACCAAACTGGGTAACTCCAGGTTGGCACCTGGGTACTGATGATCACTGGTAGGAACAGCCTGGTCTGCCACCCACATGCCTGGGTAGCGACCAGGGTGATCTCGGGCACCATCATTACGTGGCCTAGCTGCCACCACCCTCCCAGACAACATCCTGTCCTGCTTCACCTGGTTGTCAATCTGCTCCTCGAGCATGGGTGACACTCGCTTGAACCAGGACACATTTCTGCAGGGGCAGCTTCTCCACTATAAGCAGTGAGAAACATAAAATGATAATAACCTAAAGTTATTATCATGTTATGCTTCGTGTCCTGCTGCTTTGCGGCAGGCGGTGGGTGGGGCTGCTCTGCTCTTGGAGCTCCTAAGTGCGCAGTGACTGTTTGGTCAGCCCTCACGGGCCATTCAAACGAGCCATGTGCACTTTCCCCGTTCTCTATGCAGGCTGCATTACAGCCTGCATGCAGAACATGCCCACCCATCCAGCCCCTTGCTAAGCTCTGTGTCACGGCACTCAGCCCAATCACAACTCTGCATTGCAGCATTGTGATTGGCTTAGGAGAGGGAGCCTGGCTGCCTGCTTCCTGTTAGAGTCGGAGGAAGGAGAGCCGGAGCAGAGACGCAGGACCCGGCCTCAAGGTAAGTTTTTTTACATTTTGATTCCTCCCGCATGACACCCCCTGCAACCCTTCATGCCCGCCCTCCTCCTGCGAGCCATACCAGCCGCCACAGCATTCCTGGCTACCATGGTGCGGCCTTGCTGGACTGTGACCTTTAGTGCCCTAAATGTCTACGATCTTTCAGGTCTCCTTTTCAAAAGGCCTGCGGAATTTCCACCCAGGGTGGCAATGTTGCATGACCACCTGGTCACCTACGGACAGCATTTGGTCGGCGGCCCACCAGGCCCAGCTGCTACTGTCGTTGTTGTCCCTCCATTTCTCCTGTGCTACTTGCACATCAATGGTTGCTGGCTGCCAGGTGGGCCATGCCGGGATGCTGTCACTGGTAGACCTTTGTAGCAGTAGATCCATGGAGGCACAGTTTGTGGTGCTATGTGGGGTCTGCTGATAGACCCGCAGGAATCGGTGGAGGCAGTACTCTGCATCCTAACCCTGCTCCACTCCTATGGGAAGTGCTTGATTCAAAGTGTGCATAAAGAGCTCCACTTCCCTATTGGGCTGGTGCCACTGGGGAATCACCTTCCGATGCCTGATGTGCGATACTAGGTTCTTCTGGAAGCCCTGCCCTTGGAACAGGGGATTATTGTTGGTCTTCACTTTGTCTGGGAGGAACAACATGGGGAAGACTTTCTCTAGAACTGGTATCACCTTTGAGAAAGTGGTGGCCTGTACCAGTTCTACCACTGCAAGCTTTGTATGACTGTCCACTATCACCACCATAAGCTGCCCATCAGGAAAACTTCCAAAGTCCATGCTGACTTGCAATCAGGGTCTTAAGCGGGGTTCCTCAGTGATTACTGGTGCAGGTCTGGGGCAACCTGGAAGCCAAATTAGGCGGCATGGTGCTCCTAACACACCAGCAGGTGGTGCTGCACTACCTCTTGCAGAGCATACTTCCGATGCTTGGCCCTCACACTCAGCCAGACTGTGCTGGTAGGTACAGGTGATCATGCAGGAGTGGTAACCACTTACCTTTTCATCAACCATGGTGTCCAAACCTGGGAACCAGACTTTGTCTTGCAGTCATGCTTTGGTCTTCACCACTCCTTGGTGAGCCAAGTCAACGACCCTGACCCACAGGCACCAGGCCATTATGATGCATCTCCTCGTAGCAGCAGTGCCACACTACTGGTGCTCAGTTCATCCCCGACCCCAGAGCTGGGTGATTGTTGACTGTTCCATGGGGGTTAATGACCCTGCACCATCCAGGATGTTCCGCCACTGCTTCCAGAGGAGCCCTTCTTTGGCTCTGGACAAGCTTGTGTCTGTCATGGTGACCTCCGTGACTTCTTCAATTGAGAGTGCTCAGGAACATGCCTCCTGCTAGACCATCCATACAAATCTTTTAGCCCCTTTGGCCTCCTCCCTCCGGCTATTGCCAGGCTGCTCCTGGGGGTGGCGAGACAGGTAGTCAGCAAAGTTGTTCACTCCAGGTCGGTAACCTATTTCAAAGGAATAGGGCTTTAACTACACTACCCACCCCTCAATGTGGGAAGGGGCATTTCGAGATATTCCAGCTAAGAGTGGGACAAGTGGCTTGTGATCCATGATGACTTTGAATGGCTGGCCGCACAAGTACAGATGAAAGTGGTGGCAGTGCCACCGGTTCACCAGTGCCTCTCGCTTTCTTTGAAATCAAAAGGAACAAATGATGGACGGAATGGTGAACAATGCAAATATTCACCCCCAGTCACAAAGATCTGGGTTTAATCCATCGTTCTTTTGCTCACTATGCCACCCCAGTTTAGATCCAGCCTTAGGCAAATCAGTCTTGACCCTGTTCTTCATGGGAACAGTCCAACCCGAACTGCCAAGCCAGGTCCTCCCTGGACCGGAAACAAGCATCCTGGGACCGGTTTTGGGGCATCACCCCTCATAATCCAGGCTAGCTTGAATCCAGTGGCGCAGTGAGCACAGGACCCACGTCTCGACATACCATTCTCACTTAGGGCAAAAAAAGCAAAAGTAACAAATGATTGATGGAATGCTGAACAATGCAAACATTCACCCCGAGTCACAAAGATCTGGGTTTAATCCATAGTTCTTTTGCTCACTACGCCACCCTAGTTTAGACCCAGCCATAGGCAAATCAGCCTTGACCCTGTTCTTCATGGGAACAGTCCAACCCGAACTGTCAAGCCAGGTCCTCCCTGGACCGGAAACAATAATAATAATAATAATACCGATATTTATATAGCGCGAACAGCTACCTCGCAAGGAGGTGTCCCGGCGCTGAGTAATCATTTTTTCCAGGCAAAAGATGGGCGGAGAAAAAGGGAGGGAGTGTTTAGTTATTCTGGGAAAAGAGCCAAGTCTTTAGCTGCCTCTTAAAACTGGCTTCCGTTGGAGCCAATTGGATGTTGGCCGGTAGAGCATTCCAGAGTGTCGCCGTGCAGGCAGAGAAGGATCTGCCTCCGAGTCTGGCTCTCCTGGCGCGGGGGATAGAAAGCTGGTGTCGTGAATTAGAGCGCAAACATCTCTCCTGATAGTATCTGGGGAGTCTAAGCTTTAAATAGTTAGGACAGGTCCCCTTTTGGGCTCTAAACGCCAGAGTTAGAGCTTTAAACTTGATTCTGCAGGCTACAGGGAGCCAATGCAGATCGCGCAAGTGCGGAGAGACATGCTGTTTAAAAGGGATGTTTTTTAGCAGTCTCGCAGCCGCATTCTGCACGATCTGCAATCGTTGCACCAGATATTTGGGTAGGCCAAGGTAGAGGCCGTTTGCGTAATCCAGTCTGGAAGTGACTGTAGCATGGACCACCGTCTTGCGACAGTCTTCAGGCAGAAGGGACAGAAATTTGCGTAGGTTTCTTAGTTTATGGAGACAGCACGCAGAGACCTGCTGTATGTGTGGAGAGAAGGAAAGACTCTCATCCCATCTTACTCCCAGATTTTTCGCATTGGTGCTGGGTCGAGGAGGGAAACCCATTTCGGAGGGCCACCACAGGCTAGGGGGGGGCCGAGTATGTTTGCCAAAGAAGATGACCTCCGTCTTACTCGCATTCAGTTTGAGTTTGTTTGCATTCATCCAATTGGCAACATCTCGCAAGCATCCCTTCATATTGCTGAAGGCTGCCTCTGAAACATCCGAGAAGGGGAAAATTAGTTGAGTGTCATCGGCGTATGAAATCGCCTTGACGCCCCATTTAGCAATAAGAGAAAAGAGTGGAGCCAGATAAATATTAAAAAGTAATGGACTGAGGGCCGAGCCCTGAGGGACACCACACCAGAGGGGTTTGGGTTTAGAAGAAAGGGGGCCCAAGGCTACTTTCTGGGTGCGATCAGTGAGATAAGATTGTAGCCAGCCCAGAGCCTTATCTTCCAGGCCTGAATTTTTTAGCCTTAGCAGTAGCCTCCCGTGATCCACAGTATCAAAAGCGGCAGATAGATCCAGGAGCACCAACATAGCCGATGCTCCTGAATCTAAAGACCACCTGATCGTCTCAGCCACTTCTATCAGAGCGGTCTCGGTGCTAAAGCCCGCCCTGAAACCTGACTGGGTTTCATGCAGTATGTCTCTTTCTTCTATGAACCTGTTTAGTTGGCGTTGTATCAGTTTTTCAAGCATTTTGCCGGGGGCTGCCAACAGGGAGATTGGCCGGAGATTGCCAAGATCATCCGGGGCACCATTTGGTTTCTTTTTTAAAGGCAGGAGTGTGGCATGTTTCCAGCAATCGGGGAATAGACCTGTTGCAATGGATGTGTTCCAGATATGTAACAGTGAGGTGGTAATTGAGTCCGACATCATTTTCCAGAGCTTGGGCGGGCATGGGTCATCAGGAGCCCCTGATTTACATTTTTGTAGTTCCCTTTTGGCCTCGGCGAGGGAAATAGGATGAAATTGAGCCAAGGCGGGGAGGGATGCCACATTATCATTTGTGTCGGACATGATTGTGGGCTCGGGACTGGTGAAGGTGTCGTAGACTTTCTCGATCTTTTTATCAAAAAAGACCGAGATGTCCTCGCAGAGTTTCTCCGACGGAATCACTTCAGTTTCAATTGCCCGAGGTTTAAAAAAGGATTGAACAATTTTAAAAACTTCTTTGCTAGATTGCTCAGCTTGCTGAATGGAGGACACATAGAACAATTGTTTTGCTTTTTTTATGGATTTGTGGAAAACACGCAAGGCTTCTTTGTAGCAAATTTTTGCTGATATGGAATAGTTTATCCGCCAGAGACGCTCTAGTTTTTTGCAATAACTTTTTTCAGCCAATAGCTCAGTCGAGAACCATGGGGCCGAAGGGGATTCTCTGCGTGATGTAGCGATTTTTGCAGGCGCGATGGTATCCAACGTATTACCTATCCAAAGATTTAGAGCCACAGCGTCCGTGTTCACATCTAATGACAGAGTTGGAGTAGTAGCTGAAAGAGCAGGGCAGAGAGTCTCTGCTGATATATTAGCCCAGTTTCTGCGAACATAGGATCGTCTCCCTTTTGGCTGGTGGTGGGAGGGGAGGGAGAAAGAAAAAGGGATTAAAAAGTGATCCGTCCAAAGCAATGGTTGTGCGGTTTTAGCTGAACAGTCTGGGATATTGGAAAATATCAGGTCCAACGTGTGGCCTGCCTTGTGCGTTGGTTCCGAGATAATTTGGAATAGGTTCGCCGCTTCCAGTGTAGAAATAAGTTGGGTGGCTAAGGGGCAGTCTGGACTGTCAATGTGAGCATTAAAATCGCCAACAGCAATAAAATAGGGGTGAACTATTGAGCTTTGGACTATAAGGTCCATCAGTTCGGCGGTATAGTTGGTATGGCAATCCGGAGGCCGATAGATAATCAGGCCGGCTAGGGACAAATGGGGGTTAATTTGAAAGCAGAAATGAAGCCCCTCAATGCCTGGGATGGAGGTAGGCGTTGAGGATGACAGTGTATATTTGTCTTTAAAAATAATCGCTACCCCACCGCCCTTTTTATCATTTTCTCTGTTTGAGACACTCATTTTGTAGCCTGGTGGGACAGCCAGTGAGATAGAAGCTACACTATCCACAGACAGCCATGTTTCTGTAAGAAATAGGGCGTCCCAATCGGAGTCCTCTAGTAGCAGCCAGATATCATCCGCATGCCTAGGGAGGGATCTGCAATTTAGTAGGGCGGCTTTAATAGTAATATCAGGGTGGTTAATCGGGGAGCCTGTTTTGGAATTTAAAAATGCTGTCTTAGGGGGCACCCTGGGACCGGTTTCGGGGCATCACCTTTCATCAGCCAGGCTTGCTTGAATCCAGTGGTGCAGTGAGCATGTGACCCGCGTCTAGCCATACCCTTCTCACTTATGGCGACAAAAGGGACAAATGATGGACGGAGCTACAACAGCGGCATTAAAGTCTGTATCTTCACCTGTGTTTTAGGTGCTCCAGGACACAATCCAACCTGGAAGCCAAATTAAGCGGCATGGTATTCCTAACACACCAGCAGGTGGCGCTGCACTACCTCTTGCAGAGCATACTTCCGATGCTTGGCCCTCACACTCAGTCAGACTGTGCTGGTAGGTACCAGGGATGCAGCAAGCAGCCGGGGAGGGACCACGCCATATGCCCAGCAGGAGTGGCAGAACAAAGACTGGGTGGCGGCCAAGTTGCAGGCCATGGGGACAACCTCACATGCTGCGAGCAGCACAGCAATCTGTCTATCTGCCGCGGGCGGGGTCACTGTGAAGGTATCAGTGTGGGTGGGACTGGCTCGTGTAGAGCCGCCAGGGCTCGGGTGTGTGGGTAGGCCACAGGCGGTGTAAGCAGCATGCAAATGAGGTACACAGACAGGTTGTATGGGTGAAGGTAGAGTGCAGCGAGCGGCTGCTCTAGTGTTTATTCATCCCATCGGGTTGTGCCCGGCCTTCCAGGTGCAGTGGCAACAAAAGTGTTGTAGAGGCCGGGTAACAATCAACAGTCAGGAATCTTCTATTGCATAACAGTGTCCTGTGTTCTGCGGAAACTATGGGGAGAGGAGTCTCACAGGAGGAAATTGACTGGTGGGGAATGAGCAAGATGAGCTAAGCACTAGAAACTGCATCCATCTTAATAAAATGGTCTCTCTACGAAAATGTGGCACAATAAAATTAATAAACACACTTCCAAATATTATGATTTAATCGTTTTAAGTGTAACATAATTAATTCATCGGTTACAACTATATTAATCATAAAATCATTAATATGCACAAATTATTTGTTACCCAAAATTGCACATTCGAAAAAACTTCAACAAACTCCCCCATCTGATTATTTTTTGATAATCATGTAAAACCCATTAATAAACTTTATTAATCAGCCATTAGTTAGAAGGTGTCTTCATCTTCTTCTGTTGTGGAGCATTTTCCTCCATCTTCTTTAACTGGTTGTAGGCATGATCTTTGAATTTATCCATTTCCATCCACCTTTTCCTTTTCCGCTATCTATTGTCACTATTACCGTTATTTTTTATATCTACTAATCATACACTCTAACAATGTAAGCAAAAGGAAAATATTAATTGCACAAATCATTATTATTATGGGGGATATGTAGGAAAGTGCCCCTTTTTGCATGGTTACCCTCCACTTTCTGCCTGACATCTGATGCAACCTGACTTGATGTGCCCTGGGCCTGTTCTTTCCCAAGACTGTACCTTTATATCCAGAACTGGCACATCCGTGGCCACAGGTAAGCCCCTTGTAAAATGCACCATGGGTACCAAGGGCATTGTGGCCATGGAAGGCCTCTGAGGGCTGCAGCACCTATTGTGCCACCTTTAGAGGCCCTGCACCTTAACACACACACACTTCCACTGCCGGCTGCATGTTTTAGTGCAGAGGAAAATGAAGAGTCAACCTGACACACAGCCCTGTGTGCGTGTCTGCAATCCACTGCCTGAGGGCTGAGCTCCAGCAGGGTGCACTAGCCCTAAGGTGAGGGTACAGAGGCATGAGCCCTGTACCTCTACAGTGTCTAAGTCCATTCTTAGACAATGTAAGTGTAGTAAGGCCATAAAGAGTATATGGTCTGGGAGTTGGTCATTACAAACTCCACAGCTTCATAATGGTTTTGCTAAAAACTGGGAAGTTTGGTAGTAAACTTCTCAGCACATTAAACCCACAATGATGCCAGTGTGGGATTTAATGTAAAAAGCACTCAGAGGGCATCTTAAAGATGCCCCCTGAAAATAAACCAGCCCTGGTGTGGTTTCTGAATGGCTGCCGGCTATTTGCCACCACCAGACAGGTTTCTGGTCCCCTAGAGAGCCTCCGCTCTCTGGGTCCAGAATGAAAGTCCATCCTGGGCAGAGGTGTCATGCCTCCTCCCCCAGGATGGGCTGGGTCCACGAAAGGGAAAGAATCAAAGGCCTGCTGCCTTTGGACGCTGTCCCTGCCTTTTGTTGCCCACAGCAACTGGCTCCCACCGGTTCTTGCCCCCACTTTGGGCAGGAGGATCGTCAGGAACTCCAAGCTAGGAAGAGAGGTGTGCCCACCTTTGCCAACCCCACCCCTCATTTGGGGGAGGCGATGTGAAGCACACATTTCAGTCCCCTCCATCTTGAAGATGAGGGACTCAGCCAATTAGGAAGTGGCTCATGCCCCCTCCCACTGGAGGGTAGCATAATAGGAGGTGTACCCACCCCAAGGAAGGGACCAATTGGTCCTGACCTGCACACCGCTTTAATGCCCATAAATATAGTATTAAGGGGCAACCCTGAACCTTGCCTCCTCAGATTGGAGAAAGATAGAAGAAGGACCGAAGAGCCATGCTGGCCCAGGAAGGAGAAGAGGACACCAGCTGCCTTGGCCCCAGCCCTACCTGCCTACAGCAAGAACCCCGCAAAACCAAAGGGGATGATGGACGGAGTGTTGAACATTGCAAGCACTCACCCCAAGACAACTGATCTGGGTTTAATCCATCATCATTCTTTAGCTCACACTGCCACCCCAGTTCAGACATGACCATATGCAAATCAGTCTCAGCCTGTGCCTCATGGGAACAGTCCAGCCCGAACTGCCAAGCCATGTCTTCCGTGGACCGAAAACAAGCATCCTGGGACCGGTTTCGGATTCATAACCCTCATCAGCCAGGTTATCTTGAATCCAGTGGCAACGTGAGCAAGGGACCCACGTCTGGGCATACCATGCCAACTTAGGGCGAACAAAGCAAAACCAAAGGGGATGATGGACAGAGTGTTGAACATTGCAAGCACTCACCCCCAGTCAACTGATCTGGGTTTAATCCATCATCATTCTTTAGCTCACTCCGCCACCCCAGTTCAGACATGGCCATATGCAAATCAGTCTGACCCTGTGCCTCATGGGAACAGTCCAGCCCGAACTGCCAAGCCATGTCTTCCCTGGACCGGAAACAAGCTTCCTGGGACCGGTTTCGGGTTCATAACCCTCATCAGCCAGGCTATCTTGAATCCAATGGCAAAGTGAGCAAGGGACCCACGTCTGGGCATACCCTGCCAACTTAGGGCGAACAAAGCAAAACCAAAGGGGATGATGGACGGAGTGTTGAACTCTGCACGCACTCATCCCCAGTCAACTGATCTGGGTTTAATCCATCATCATTCTTTAGCTCACTCTGCCACCCCAGTTCAGACATGGCCATATGCAAATCAGTCTGACCCTGCGCCTCATGGAAACAGTCCAGCCCAAACTGCCAAGCCATGTCTTCCCTGGACCGGAAACAAGCATCCTGGGATCGGTTTCAGGTTCATAACCCTCATCAGCCAGGCTATCTTGAATCCAGTGGCAAAGTGAGCAAGGGACCCACGTCTGGGCATACCCTGCCAACTTAGGGTGAACAAAGCAAAACCAAAGGGGTTGATGGACAGAGTGTTGAACATTGCAAGCACTCACCCCCAGTCAACTGAACTGGGTTTAATCCATAATCATTCTTTAGCTTACTCCGCCACCCCAGTTCAGACATGGCCATATGCAAATCAGTCTGACTCTGTGCCTCATGGGAACAGTCCAGCCCGAACTGCCAAGCCATGTCTTCCCTGGACCGAAAACAAGCATCCTGGGACCGGTTTCGGATTCATAACCCTCATCAGCCAGCTTATCTTGAATCCAGTGGCAAAGTGAGCAAGGGACCCACGTCTGGGCATACCCAGCCAACTTAGGGCGAACAAAGCAAAACCAAAGGGGATGATGGACAGAGTGTTGAACATTGCAAGCACTCACCCTCAGTCAACTGATCTGGGTTTAATCCATCATCAGTTCGGACTGGACTGTTCCCATGAGGCACAGGGTCAGACTGACTTGCATATGGCCATGTCTGAAATGGGGTGGCAGAGTGAGCTAAAGAATGATGATGGATTAAACCCAGATCAGTTGACTGGGGGTGAGTGCTTGCAATGTTCAACACTCCGTCCATCATCCCCTTTAGTTTTGCTTTGTTCGCCCTAAGTTGGCAGGGTATGCCTAGACGTGGGTCCCTTGCTCACTTTGCCACTGGATTCAAGCTAGCCTGGCTGATGACTGCTGATTAGCCAGAAACCGATCCAAGGATGCTTGTTTCCGGTCTAGGGAAGACATGGCTTGGCAGTTTGGGCTGGACTGTTCCCATGAGGCACAGGGTCAGACTGAATTGCATATGGCCATGTCTGAACTGGGGTGGCGGAATGAGCTAAAGAATGATGATGGATTAAACCCAGATCAGTTGACTGGGGGTGAGTGCTTGCAATGTTCAACACTCCGTCCATCATCCCCTTTGGGTTTGTTTTGTTCGCCCTAAGTTGGCAGGGTATGCCCAGACGTGGGTCCCTTGCTCACTTTGCCACTGGATTCAAGCTAGCCTGGCTGATGACGGCTGATTAGCCAGAAACCGGTCCCAGGATGCTTGTTTCCGGTCCAGGGAAGACATGACTTGGCAGTTCGGGCTGGACTGTACCCATGAGGCACAGGATCAGACTGATTTGCATAGGGCCATGTCTGAACTGGGGTGGCGGAGTGAGCTAAAGAATGATGATGGATTAAACTCAGATCAGTTGACTGGGGGTGAGTGCTTGCAATGTTCAACACTCCGTCCATCATTCTCTTTGGTTTTACAGCAAGAACCCCGGCGAGTCCAGCAGCCAGCAACCCCCAGAGCCTGGAGGACCTGCCCTGTGACCTTCCCACAGATCCTGTGAGAACTGGATTTGCTCAACCAAAAACATTACAAGGAGTTGTCCCCAGCGATGCTGTCCTGGGATCTGGTGATCCCCGACCTCCCACAAGAGTCCCGACGATGGCTGCAGCCTCAACCTGATGGGTCCCCTCGTCCGGAGCTGGTAAGAAAACCCGACACCGCAAGACACCTCTGCACCTGATGCCCCACGGCCATTGGTGGCTCAACCGACAGTGTCCAGGCATCCCCTCAGATCCCAACTTACCTGTCCAGCCGGTGGTCGCCTTCAGGAAGTCTTCCTGCCTGAGTTTGCAGCATCTTTCTGAAACCGAAGGTCTCCATTAGAAAGCAAAGGACCCCCGACGTCTGTTTTTCAACCTGCACCTGGCCACCAGAGTGCCGCTAGTGGTGCATCCCCTGTGCTGGTCGTTGGCCACTGCAGTGCTGACCTCAACTCCAGAAGCCTGGCTCCCACAACCTTGTGGCCTGCTCGTCAGCAGTCCCTAACCGAAGGCCACCTTAGCCCCATTGGCTAACATTGGGCCCTTGCACTCAGCACCCGGCCGCCCCAGTGCCACTGGTGGTGCAACTTGAGTGCACATCTAGACCTTGGGGAACCTTGGTCCTAACCCCGAAAGCTCACCCTCGTGAGTCGAGTACTTATCTCCAAAACCGATAACCATTTTTCTCCCTTAGGAAGATTTTGGGCCTAAAATTGTTCCAAGTGTGGAACTGCTAATGTATGCAGAAAAGGGAACTCAATTGCAAAGTATAAAAAGTTGTACTTACCTTGTATGAAGATATTCTAAGGTGTGGTATCTAGGCATACCACCCCAGTACTCAAAGTAACTCAAAAGTAATCTAAAATACTTACTGTATGATACAAATTGCATTTAAAAGTTATACATACCTGTAACAATTGTAATTTCAAACACAACTGCATTACCTTGAACAGTCTTGCATTTTGAAAGTATATATTACTCACCTGTGCCAAGCCCTGCTTGGTTTGAAAAAAAACCATAAATGTATATTTTTATACTTACCTAAATTGGCCTGGATTCTGTCTCTTAGTGTGTATATGAGTCATTAATTGAGTGAATACAATAAACGCTTAACACACCCACTGGGTAAGCCTAACGGCTTGCCCACACTACCACAAAGAGAGCTGTTAGTACTTACCTATTTTAGCCTCTGCTATACCTCTGGGTACTCAGGGAGTATGTGCTCACTATACCTTATTTTGGTATAGTATATACAGAGCCAGCTTCCTACAGGATAGAATCGACTTTAAAACACCACCACCTATATTAACTAACCACACACCAACCTAACCAAAACTCTTCCCTAACTCTCTACACCATGAGCCCACAGCTTCCCATAAGCCAGGTTTCTGCAAAGACCTAGTCTCCTGAGGTAAATTAGCCATATTAGTAATAAAAGAATCAATAACTCCGATATGACCTGATATTATCAGTACAACAGCTCTTTGCCTTGATCACCTTACAAACTCTGCTTTCTTTTTCCAAAAGGATATCTAAAGCAGGTTGATTTTGCATACCATACCACTAATTGCTACAATTTCTACATTTACTAGCTTAAATCATCCTGCTGTATCTACAGCAAGTCTGTCTACCACTGTAGACAAATTCCTGATTTTCACATAATTAATTTCCACTCCTAAAGAAGGAATAATAGCACCTAATATATCTAAAACTACCTGTCTGCAACTACGTCTAACTCTCCTCAAACTATTTTCATCATTCAGTTCATCCATTTGATAAACTTTAGGAAGCACTAAAGCTAAATGTCACGAGCCGATCCAATTTCATGGTAAATTAAAATACACAGTCTTCCCAAGAACATATCAGATTCCTCTCAAAATAGGTTCTTCACAAAGCAAATTGTTTCCACTAACTTCATAAGTCCTTTCACAGATGCAATGTCCTACAAAATCCACCTTACCTACCTTGGAAGAGCTACACCTTATCATACACAACTCACCTCTTCTCTCTTGCTCCATTTTCAACTTAGGAGGTAAATCTGACAATCTAAATTACTCTTCTTCCTTTATTTTCTCTAATGCAATTTTCAGGTTATTTTTAGTTTCTTTCTACCTTTACTCGTCTTTCATTATATTCTCTAATGAAATTATGCTCCTCTGTAGTGAAAAGACCCACAACATATTTGACTGGGTTAATATCATACCTGTTTTGTGCAACCACTCTTAAATTTAATTTCTCTACTATCTCCTCTAATAGGTAGATTCCCTAAAGACACATTCAAGTCAGTCAAACGAGGAGAAAGGAATTCATCCTGATTAAAGATTGCAACATAAACATTACAGGATAGGAAATCTGAAATCTGTATCTGCGCGTAAGTAGATCTCTCTGCTACAGACATAGAAAGATAGGTGCAAACATAGCACTCACTAACATTCATTATGGCTACATATTCTCTAATCACTTTTGTACACGTTATCTTTACAACCACCAACTAAGTGTCCTCTATTACTGGTACATCATCATTCAGTTAATGTCTCTTAGTAGTCTTCTGAACTTTAGCATTATTAACACAAAGCATATCCCACAGGAGTCAGTAAGCACACAACAGTCCCACTAAAACTATCAATATTGTAATTAGTAGTGTTATCTCTATAATGTTACAGCATCTGCTGTACTCCATCTTCTTTTTTAGACAAAGATTCTCAACATTATAAAATATTAAAAGAATCCACAAAACGTTTCTTTAAAACAATAATATTTTCTTCTAATTTCATTAAAACAATAATCAAAAATAAAAAATACGTTTTTATAAAAGTTAGTTTTATACATTCTTATATTAGTTTCAGAAGTGTATTCCAAAGTTCATTAGGTTCAGTCTTTATTTAATGATTTTTCAAGTTGCTCAAAAATAGAAAGAGTCCAAAAATTCATAAGTTTCTGTTCAACAGGTCTCTTGAGGTTTGTCAAGCCTTTTTAAAGAATGTTTCTTATCAAAGTTTCTTAGTCATTGATTTGTATTTCACCTCTATTCAACAGTCTCTATTTCACATTCAAGGTGGTTCTTCTGTTTCAAAATCAGTCTCTGATTCGCTGTCAAACTTGTACTGGCACGGATTCACAAATGAGAAGTTATCTGTGATTTGACCTTCTTCTTTTTCAGATACTGTGGCTAAATACACCCATTCAGTGTTGATCTTTTGTAAACTGATGATTCACTCCCACTAGTTTCTGAATCTATATGTCTCTCAGATTTTCTATCTGGCTCACAATGCTTTCTTTTACAAGTTCTCTTCTTTGAGAAACCTTCCTCAGCTTTTTCTCTTTCAGCATCCGTCTTTGTCTCTTTACTCTCTAAGTAACCTTGACTTGAGGTCAGACTTGAACTCAAATTTGAGGTTAATCTTGAACTTGCACTTTGATCAACCCTGTCGCTGTATGCTCTGTTCACCGTGAACATCTTCTTTCCCTTGGGAGTCTTTGTAACTTTGATCTTCAACTGCAACTTTTTACTGCCAAGATAAGAGACTACTTCTTCCTGCTGCCACACATGCTTTTTAGGTCTCGCCTGAGCCAGCGCTTTAGCGCTGCTCTCGCGAGAGCTTTTGTAAAAGGGGGATTTGGAAGTGCAAACCAGTGCTTTCAGGCCGCCAACTACAGTGCATGTGCGCCGGGCGCGCGCACCATTTGGCAGCCTGCGTGATCATTTCGCGGCCGCTTTGATGTTCTCAGTGAGCCGCGCGGCCACTGAGAACATCAAAGCGGCCGCGAAAGTGCACACCATTTGCCACCCCCTCCCTTTTCCCACTTCCTGCTTGTTCAGCAAGCACTTGTGCTTTCAGCCGATCCTCCTCCCCTCCGACCCCCCTCTCCTGGTGATAGGCATTCCTGCAAATAGATGTGCTAAGATACACTTACTTCAGAGTCGAGGACACTACCAGCTGTCTGCTCCCCGGAACTAAGGGTGGAACATTAACTTTCTTCATGTTTCTGTAGTCCCTAATTCATCCCTGCCGCTGCTGCTTTGTTGCTTGTGTTGGTTCCCTTCCTCCGCCACCCCCGCCTCCCAGCTGTTTCTGCTTGCTTTCCCACCCCCTACCACACTACTCCACCCTCTGTCCTGCTTTAATTGCCCCAAACATCTCTCCCTCGTGTTGGTTGTTTACTTTTTTCTCTAGGACGGTACAAAATCAGTGCCTGTTCGGCCTCACACATAAAGAGAGTTTATAAATTGAAATTCAGCAGTCTTCTGTTTTTGTTCACCTTCTTTTTTATGCCCAGTTAAAACAATGAGTGACAATCACACTCGGAGCCCAGCTTAAGAAAGCAGATGTCAATGAACATCTCATGGTGACTTTCTACTTTTACCGAACTTTCCCGTATCAGGGTGGCTTTCTACTTTTACTTCTTGTCAGTACCCGAGTACTTCCAGTGAGACGGCATGGTGCTTCTTAGCTCGGCTGCTGCGCTTTTAAATTGTGCACCACCGGAACTGATGAAGGTGAGTGCTTTAGTGTAAGGCACCAGCACTTAGGAGGCATTTATAGCAGACTGCATCAGCACCCCTGAGGAAGCGTGTTAATTGGATAGTACTGGCGCCTCTCAGCAGGGTGCCTTTATTTTTAAAAGGATAACACCAGCACTTGAGTCTACGCGCATATTTTAATCGCACTCGAGTCTGTGCATACTGCAGGCACTTCAGTCATTGTGTAGATTTTAATAGGACCCTGCAAGCGCTTTAGTTTATTATGTATGCGCTTTTATTATGACACTGCCGGTACTTCAGTCTGTAATGTGTATACTTTTGATAGGCCAATGCCAGCACTTCCTTACAACAGGACAGCACCTGTTTTTTGAGCAGGGATGTGAATCGTACGGTGCCAGCACCTTTCAGCACGGTTGTTCATATGACAGTCATTACTTTCAAAAAGAGAGTGTCCGTACTTCTGAGCGGGATGGTGAATCGGAAAGTGCCAGCACTTATAGCAGGGAGGGTGCTCCAATAATGGCACAGCAGCAGCAGTCCTAACTGTGTATTATTATAAAACGCACACGCAGTCCTCGGCCGACGCAATGGGACAGTGATTCTGCACTTTCTTCGGTTTTAAGCAATGCACGCTAAGACTGGCGTAGTACAACCGCGACATCCCACATCCAGAGAGCGGCGCCTAGGGGAGGGGTTGGAGTGGGGCTTCCTCGGCGTTCCTGTGCCGGCGGCCGTGAGAGCCTCTCCCACTCCCCCCTTCACCGCTTCCCTCGAGCTCCCTTCATTATATCCAAGTCTCTGGCCGTCGTACAATTAAGCGAGGTCGCAGGGCAGCGAGCTTTCCTGTCTAACCCCATTATAGGGTTTCACATCCAGGAGCCCGAGCCTCGAAGGAGAACAACCCCCACCCCCTCTCAAAATCTGCCATCTGCTTCTAGGAGACATTTTGTTACCCAAACATATGTACCTGCTAATCCACTGTTGCTGCCGGTAACCAGACACGCTTAAAAAGAGCCCCCAGTTTAACACCTCCCTGTTAGGCTCCCGGTGTCTGCAAGGAGCCACTTTGTCTGCCATTTGCTGTTTATGTGTTTTTTTTTTACATGTTCTGTGTATCTGGAATGCTTTCATAAAAATAATTTTCGTCATAAAAGCTTACACTCATCCACTCCACACCACACAATTCCACCACTAAGAATACCAATTCAACCCACAAAATTCTACCCACTCCTAACTAAAACACATAAGTAGAATACATTGTCATTTACAATGCAAATAGCTCTTACTCTTACAAATGCGAGACCTATTGCATTGCAAATGCTTGTTTCTTTTGCACTGCAACAGCTCTTCCCTTTGATCATGGTTTTTGAAACGGGACTTCAGGAGTTTCAGGTTCTTCATCAGGACTTCCACTAACCTGGAAGTTCACTCTTTCCGTTTGCTTTTGCACCTTGTTTTCACCAGTTTCAAAATCAGAATCTTCACCCCGCTCAGGGTTCACGCTGCAAGCCCAAGAATTACCTAGAGCTCGGCTTTGTTCAGACTATATGGCAAATTGACAACAGAATGGAGAAGCGTGGCGGTAAGCAAACATTGGTAAAGTCACTCTTTTCCATTGTGAAAACGCATGTGCCGTATTCACAAGAATGCGGTGCATCTCTGCGTTTCCCCTAGTGCTGGGGCTGAGTTCAGCTGCCTAGTACCAACGCAGGCACCCTTACACCATAGTGCAAGGGTGCCTGCATTGGGGGAAATTATTGTTTATGTGCAGGAAGTTTTCCCTTCCTGCACATAAACAATCATTCATGGTGTTTTGAAACTTCTATGTGTGATGATTAATGCAGCACACATAGAAGTTGCAAAACATACTTTTCTTTTGTTGATGGTTTATGTGCAGAAAGGATCACCTTCCTGCACATAAACAATCATAGGCAATTTGCTGTTTCTATGTGTGCTGCATAAGGCAACACACATAGAAACAGCAAAAACGAGGAGAAATAGAGCAATTCTACTTGTTTTGCCTGTTTAAGACCAGGTTTTCCCTGTTTTTAATTTTGGCGCTGCTTCCTATTTACGCCACCTTTGTAAATAGGGGGCAGCAACATAATCAATGGGTGCTGCGGTGGAACGCCCACTGCAACACCCATTGCCATCCCCTTTCACGCTAAGTAAAGCGTGAAAGGCTGCCTTATTTACAAGGCAGTGTTAAGCCACGTTAAGTGGCTTAATGCTTCCTTTAAATAAGGCGAAGCTCCTATCGCCACCACAACGTCATTTTTAGTGACGTTGTGGTGGCGATAGGGGCTTGTAAATATGCCCCTATGTGACTTGAAGTTATGTTACGTTATGTTATGGCAGTTTGTATATTGCACTAATCACCTGTGAGGGTATCCAGACTCTTGGGCAGGTGTATAGGTGTGTGGTCTCCTTGATGTTTGGTTAGAGGGCCAAGTCTTCAGCTTCTTGCGGAACTTAAGAAGTGAGGAGGGGACTCTGATGTGTTGAGGGAGGTTGTTCCATGTTTTGGGTGCGATGTAGGAAAAAGAGTGACCTCCTGCTCTGCTTTTGAATGTGTGCATGTGAGAGTGAGGCAGAGCGTAATGTTTTGCAGGCCGGTGAATGTGTATGCGTTACAACAAACAAATGATGGACGGAATGCTGACAATGCAGACATTCTCCCCCAGTCAAGAGATCTGGGTTAAATCCATCGTTCTTTTGCCCACTACGCCACCCCAGTTCAGACATGGCCATATGCAAATCAGTCTTGACCCTGTGCCTCATGGGAACAGTCCAGCCCGAACTGCCAAGCCATGTCTTCCCTGGACCGGAATCAAGCATCCTAGGACCGGTTTCTGGCTATCAGCCGTCATCAGCCAGGATAGCTTGACTCCAGTGGCGTAGTGAGCACGGGACCCACGTCTGGGCATACCCATCCCACTTAGGGCGAAAAGCGTTACAACAAACAAATGATGGACGGAATGCTGACAATGCAGACAGTCTCCCCCAGTCAAGAGATCTGGGTTAAATCCATCGTTCTTTTGCCCACTACGCCACCCCAGTTCAGACATGGCCATATGCAAATCAGTCTTGACCCTGTGCCTCATGGGAACAGTCCAGCCCAAACTGCCAAGCCATATCTTCCCTGGACCGGAATCAAGCATCCTAGGACCGGTTTCTGGCTATCAGCCGTCATCAGCCAGGATAGCTTGACTCCAGTGGCGTAGTGAGCACGGGACCCACGTCTGGGCATACCCATCCCACTTAGGGCGAAAAGTGTTACAACAAACAAATGATGGACGGAATGCTGACAATGCAGACATTCTCCCCCAGTCAAGAAATCTGGGTTAAATCCATTGTTCTTTTGCCCACTACGCCACCCCAGTTCAGACATGGCCATATGCAAATCAGTCTTGACCCTGTGCCTCATGGGAACAGTCCAGCCCGAACTGCCAAGCTATGTCTTCCCTGGACCGGAATCAAGCATCCTAGGACCGGTTTCTGGCTATCAGCCGTCATCAGCCAGGATAGCTTGACTCCAGTGGCGTAGTGAGCACGGGACCCACGTCTGAGCATACCCATCCTACTTAGGGCGAAAAGCGTTACAACAAACAAATGATGGACGGAATGCTGACAATGCAGACATTCTCCCCCAGTCAAGAAATCTGGGTTAAATCCATTGTTCTTTTGCCCACTACGCCACCCCAGTTCAGACATGGCCATATGCAAATCAGTCTTGACCCTGTGCCTCATGGGAACAGTCCAGCCCGAACTGCCAAGCTATGTCTTCCCTGGACCGGAATCAAGCATCCTAGGACCGGTTTCTGGCTATCAGCCGTCATCAGCCAGGATAGCTTGACTCCAGTGGCGTAGTGAGCACGGGACCCACGTCTGAGCATACCCATCCTACTTAGGGCGAAAAGCGTTACAACAAACAAATGATGGACGGAATGCTGACAATGCAGACATTCTCTCCCAGTCAAGAGATCTGGGTTAAATCCATCGTTCTTTTGCCCACTACGCCACCCCAGTTCAGACATGGCCATATGCAAATCAGTCTTGACCCTGTGCCTCATGTCACCCCGAGTGGAAAGGGTATGCCCAGACGTGGGTCCCTTGCTCTCCATGCCACTGGAAATCAAGCAAGCCTGGCTGAAGACGGATGAAATGCCAGAAACCGGTCCTAGGATGCTTTTTTCCAGTCCAGGGAGGACCTGGCTTGGCAGTTCGGGCTGGACTGTTCCCATGAGGCACAGGGTCAAGACTGATTTGCATATGGCTGGGTTCAAACTGGAACGGCATGGTGAGCAAAAAAACGATGGATTTAGGCCCAGATCTCTATACTGGGGTGAATGTATGACATTGTTCTGCATTCTGTCCATCAATTGTTGTTTTTGCAATTGTCACCCCGAGTGGAAAGGGTATGCCCAGACGTGGGTCCCTTGCTCTCCATGCCACTGGAAATCAAGCAAGCCTGGCTGAAGACGGCTGAAATGCCAGAAACCGGTCCTAGGATGCTTGTTTCCAGTCCAGGGAGGACCTGGCTTGGCAGTTCGGGCTGGACTGTTCCCATGAGGCACAGGGTCAAGACTGATTTGCATATGGCTGGGTTCAAACTGGAACGGCATGGTGAGCAAAAAAACGATGGATTTAGGCCCAGATCTCTGTACTGGGGTGAATGTATGACATTGTTCTGCATTCTGTCCATCAATTGTTGTTTTTGCATTTGTCACCCCGAGTGGAAAGGGTATGCCCAGACGTGGGTCCCTTGCTCTCCATGCCACTGGAAATCAAGCAAGCCTGGCTGAAGATGGCTGAAATGCCAGAAACCGGTCCTAGGATGCTTGTTTCCAGTCCAGGGAGGACCTGGCTTGGCAGTTCGGGCTGGACTGTTCCCATGAGGCACAGGGTCAAGACTGATTTGCATATGGCTGGGTCCAAACTGGAACGGCATGGTGAGCAAAAAAACGATGGATTTAGGCCCAGATCTCTGTACTGGGGTGAATGTATGACATTGTTCTGCATTCTGTCCATCAATTGTTGTTTTTGCATTGGTGAATGTGTATGCGGCAGTCCTGCTATTTTTGATCACTCAATTCACTAATTGCTTTATCTACTCTCACTCTCTTTGTGTGAGCAGCCTGGATCCACTGAGGCACACATGCACTTCACAGCAGTATTTGTCGTCAGGATCAGCAGGTATGGCCCTTACCAGCACTCATCCAGGCACCTCTTGTGGACGTGCTTTTGAATTACAATCCAATCGCCAGGACTTAGTCCGTGTCAGAGAATATCTTTGCAGTCTTCTATTGTCACATTTACCTGAAGAGAGACAGATTTCACCATATCAGCCAGACTTTTTCAATAGTCTAGCACAATGTCATCAGTTATTGAACCTCGTTCAGCTGAAAGTGCACATGCAAACCTTATATCGCTACCTATGACGACTTTATGGGATGATACCCAGTCTTTCTATCTGGAGTACTTCTCATGCTTATCAGAACAAGCGGAAGAGCACCAGGCCATTTTAAGTCAGTTGAAGCACAAGTTTTCACAGTTTATTCTTAAGAGTGCTATTTGCCTGTTGCACAGTACCTTGTTACTACAGGCAATAACTACAATGGAATTTCTGGGTGATATTGAATGTCATGCATATTATTTGCAAAACTTAATTCTTGAAGTGTGCGCCATGATCCGTCTCAATAGATTTTGGAAGACTGAATTGCGGTAATAACTCCTTCACTATCAACTTGGCAGACTGTAACGTTATTTGCTCTCCTTGTCGTGAATGTTTCCATGTATTTAGAAATCAAGCAGATAATTACTAAGACATATTTCAAACGATTACAGTGTGGCATCTCAATAAAATCCGCTTGAATCTTTCAAATGGGATTTCTGATTTGCCAATATGATTTATGATTGTAACTATTCTTTTGCCTTGATTATTTCATTGACATGTCAATCATCAGCTGCAATCACCTTTAGCAATATTTTGAAATCTTGTATTTTCCTAATGCTTTTTCAAAATCTAACTAAACTATCTCTACCTGTATGTGTTTGGTTGTGCAGATACTTGCACATAGGAGATAACATGGAATCTGAAAGCACATACTTATGTTCTCCATTGACATACAAATCCTGATCATTTTTTTTGTAGCCTAGTTTTTCCCATTTTCTTTTCTGGTTTGCATGAGTATCTACCTGCAGATCACTCATCTCACTTGAAGTCTGCGTCAAATTTATAAAGAAACAATTCACATTGTCTGAATTTTCTACTGAATCAATTTCCAATTCTTAATTTCAATCTCCCTGTACAACTGACTCTTCCTGTAATGCACAATAGTTTGCCATTTGATCCCCATGTTTGTTTTCAAGTGTGATCATGTCCTTACCCGCCTGATGGGCTGTACACCTAATGACAGCAATCTCTCTTGGTTTTTGTATGGCATTCAACAAATCCTATCTGTATACACTGTTTTTTATGGGAGCCCTGAAGTTGTCATGAATCGCCATTGTGACCATAACACCAAAACCATAGTGGCTGTCTGTGTTAATTATGACATTCAAATTCTCTGATATGCAGCAAGCTCTCATGAAAGTAACTAATTCAGCTACTTGAGCTGAAATTACATTTGGCAAAAGAGATGCTTCCAATGTCTCAGAAGTGGAACATACTGATTAGGCAGCTCTTAATGCTCCATATTGGTCTCTCAAACAAGAACCATCAACAAACAATGTCAGCACAGCCATTTCCAAGTGTGTTTCTTCAATGTAATATATGGTCTTAGTTTTGTGCATACTTCTGTACAGTCATGGTCCAATTTATAATCAGTTTCATCATCAGCATATTTCCTGTCTTCACAACTCTTGTCTGAAATGGAAAGCAGTGATGCTGGATTTAGGACATTGCACCTCCGAATAGAAATGTTCTCTGCAGCTAGTATGAGTAACTTGAATTGAGCCAGTCTACTGTTTGTGCTGGGTCCTTGTCCTGATTAAAAGGATCTCAACCAAGTGAGGAACATAAACAATGAAAGTATGACCCAACACAATTCCATCACTCTGTTCTATTGCCAGGCAAATAGCTGCAACCGATTTTTCAAACAACTTGGAAGACTTACAGCTATTGGATCAAATAGAACAGAAAGATATGCCAATGGGCACTTTATATCTCTGTGTTTTTGGGTGAGGATATAAAGTGCATATCCATTTCTCTCATGACAGAATATCAAATTGTAATCCGGCATCCTGAGCGCGGACGCATGACACAAAGGGCCTGATTTAGATCTTGCAGACAGGTTACTCTGACACAATGGTGACGGATACCCCTTCTGCCGAAATATAAATCCCATAGGACATAATGGGATTTATATTTCGACTGACGGGATATCCATCACCATTGTGGTGGAGTAACCCGTCCGCCAAGATCTAAATCAGGCCCTAACTGTCTTTCAATTTGTTAAATGCGTCAGTGCATTCATCATCAAATGGTACTGGATAATGCACATCACTGCATGTTAACCTTACTGGAGGTTTTTCAATCAGGGAAAAGTTTGGAATCCACTGATGACAGTATCCAACTATTCCAAGAAACATTTGAATCTCTGTCTAGGTGGCTGGCTGACTCAATTTCAGAATTACAGAAACATATTCTTTAGAGACTTCTCTCATACCTTTTTCAAAAAGGCTTCCTTTTTACAATACTACATTTTAGTTGGAGAATTCTTATGTCCATTTTCAGCTGGATGATTCAACAAGTATGAAGCTCATAGTCCTCTTTTGTCTTGGATGCAACCAGTAGGTCATCAATATATTGCACCATGACTGAAATACATGTCAACTTAAAATTATCTAGATATTTCTTCAGTGTTTGTGAGAAGAGTGAAGGACTTTCAGTATACTGGTGTGGGATCCTACAACACACATGAAATGTATCTTAACATATTGGAATGCAAAAGGAAATGTGATTCCCTATGAAGAGGAATTGAAAAGAACACTTGACATACGTCCATAACTGTATACCATTCTGCTTCTGTTGGAATTTGAAACAAAATCACTGTTGGATTCAGTAGCACTGGACAACATGAAATCTCAGTCTTGTTAATCTTGTAGACATCCTGTATGATTCTCCGTTTATCATCCAGCTTTTTCATTCCCATCACAGGAGAGTTGCAAGGACTACCAAGCACCTTCTGAGGGTTCTCTGCTCAATCATTTTTTCAATGACTAGCTTCATCCGTTCTTCGACCTGTTTGGTAAGTCTGTATTGTCTCATTTTAGGAAATATTGCATCTTATTTTAACTGGATTTGCCCTCCTAATCAATCCAATCAATTTGCCAGAATAATCTCATACCTCATCTTTGAGTATGTATTAAATCCAGAGACAGGTTTTCTTTGGTCAAAACAGAGAACAACTCAATTCTCTAATCTTCTGAAGATTTTAAAAACTGAATTCTCATCTTGTGTTTCGATTGCGACACCATCCATTGTACAATAAATTACACAAATCATTTTACAAAGTAAATTCCTACCTAATAAATTCACAGGATTGAGTCACACAAAATAAATTGATGCTTATTCCCCATCTGACCAATTGTTAACTGGAATATCTGCTGCAACATGGTTAACAATCTATTTTTTACTGATCCCTACAACTTGGACTTCCTGAGAGGGGTAGGTTTGGGACTTCCACAGAACAAACTGTAGAATGGGTAGCCCCTGCATAGATCAAAAATGAAACTGGATGGCCATTGACATCGTAGTCAACATATGGGAGACTTTGATCTACCTCTAGGACTGCTCCATGGATGTACTCTTCCTCCCCCCTCAGGCACCATCATTGTGAACTACTCCCTGCCAACTCATCCCTCAATCAATGGATTCTGCTGGTACCCTACACTATAGAACAACTAATTTCTCATGTTTAGCTGCATCACTGGAGCTGTTGACTTTGACATTCGAAATGATTTATGACTCTGCACATTCTGCTCTACATACTGTACATTTGCGATCATTATATTATTTATCTGCATCTGCGAAACTTGTTCTGCATTCTCCTGGAACCTGGTCGGTTTCTGGCGACACTCTCTGTTCAAGTGCTCAATCTTCCCACAGAAGTAAAATTCTGCATTTCAATGCTCATATTCATTCCATTACCTCTACCACCACTTTGCATCTGCACTTGATTAATCCCATTCATTTCAGTTTGCACAAAATTCATATTTGAACCCTTTGATTCCGGGACCCTTTCTCAAAGTGCTTTTTCTGGGCCTCATCAGCTTTTCTTTAAGCTTCTGCTTTTTTTAAAAATAACCACTATTATTTTTTGCCATCATCAAGATCTCATCTGTAACCTTTCTCTGCCAGCACAATTAACTTAAAATTGAATTTGAGCACTAATTTCCGCGCATTGAATTTTTGGATACTCGGGTGATGGTTGTTAACTATAAAATTACATCGCAATTGTTTTGTAAGAAAACGTCTGTGAATGCATTACTCCATGCCAAGAGCAGCCACCCTAGGAATCTGATCATGAGCATTTCATATGGGGAGTTCCTCCGGGCTCGGAGGAACTGCAGCTCTGATATAGATTATCAGAAGGAGTGCGAATGCATGGTAGCCAGATTTCAGGATCGTGGCTAAACTGACTGTGATTGAAAGAGCTCGTTTGAAGGCAACTAATCTGAGTAAGGTTATTCTTGCTCCTAATGATAAGAAGGTTAGCTCAGATGACAATTGCATTAGGTAAATCTCTACCTATAACACCACTTCACAAGATCTCAAGAGATGCCTGACTAAATATTGGGGCATTCTAAAAACGGAACCAACATTATGTGATGTGTTAACTGATTACCCCAGCATATCATATCGGAAAGGTGATTCTTTAAAGGACAAACTTTGTGCCAATTAAATCTCTAGCACTAGACATACAGGCTGTTATATACAAGGTGTCTTCACATGCATGTCTTGCAAAGCTTGCAAGTTCAGTAGCAATGTTAAAAAAGTTTGGTATTCCATCACTATACGGAGAGACTAATTGAGAAACATCTGACATGTCTGTCATATTTTTGCATCTATGCGTTGACCTGTCCATGTTCCAAAAGTTATGTCGGAAGCACCATGTTCCCCGCAAAAAAACGGGTCCTGGAACATATGCGTGCCATCCAAAATAAGGATAAAGGTTACCCTCTGGCATGTCATTTTGAGGAGACACACAAAAGCAACCGTAACTTGTTACGTTTCTTTGTGATTGATCGCGTCCCCTAGACCATCAGGGGAGCGATAGGATCCGGAAGCTTAGACAGCTGGAAGTCAGATATATACTGGAATTAGATACCAGGGTTCCTCGGAGTCTTAACTCTGAAGAAGAACTGACATGGTTTCTGGGAGAATGACTAGATTATTTAGGGAACTGTAACTCTCAACTCTCTAGTGAGGTCTCAGAGAGTAGTGTTATTTCTGGATTGTTTTTATTGATTGATGTAGTTGCAAGAACATCTCTATGCCGTGCGTAGTAATCCTCTACTGGTTTTTAAAGTTGAATTTGATGTTGAAATGTAATAACACACTATATGTTGGGTGGTAAGGAGACAATAGTCACTGAATGTATGTTTTTTATGTGTTTGTTCCTCAGGTCGACCAAGGTGGCAGCTCATGCTCTGGCACATAATTTTGACATGGAAACTGTTTTCAAATATGGGGAATAGAATTAATGTATTATAGAATTGTCAAGATGATCTGCATTGCACTTGTGGTACAACTCTGAAGTCTTCGGTATGGTACTTGTCAGGATGCTTGTGAGATATAACCTACTTGGGAAGTTTGAATATCTATTAGTATACTTGTATACATAAAAATTACTTTATTGTTGACTGCAATTTAATCATGAATTCGGATCGTTGGCTCACTAGAATTGGTGAATGTTTTTGTCTATTGGAGACATTTGTACCTAATAACTTCTGAAAATGTGCAGTGTCAGACTTTTGATTCGCATCATGTGAACAAATAATTCTTTGATCTACGAATCTTTATATGAAAACAATCTTTGAAATACTTGATCAGATACATGCAATATGTGAGTTTATTTGAGACATATATTTGTCCTGTGTTGATCTTAGCATAATATTAATTATTCTACAATGCTCCATTTGTGAAATCGACTGGGGTAGATTAAGATTAATGAATTGTTTGAGATATTTCACCATTACAAAATAGCCGACCTGTTTTAATGATTGAGTGATACTTGGTATGCACTAGTCCTTTGTTTATTGTTAAGGTGAGCACGTTGTTTACGTCACATGTAACATTTATGAAATAATGCTGGTTTGTCTGTATTCCATACCCGTGAGCACGGCGGAGAACGCCGAAACGCATAGGATTTTTCGGCTGGGAACTGCGTTATAATGGAAGGAATCTTTTCCTGCATAATGCTATGGACTGAATCTTTATTGGTAGAAGGAGTGTGCATATGCGGCTTTACTGCTTGGTGGACAGTTAATTTATCAGGGCTTCCTCGTGCCCTGATGTGCACCGGAGCTGTGGTGTCCCGACTTCACGAGGCTTGTGGAAGTTTGTTTATATATATATATATATATATATATATATATATAATTCACTTAAAAAACCATAGGTTTCACACATGTTATAGTTAGCTGGACATTTCACTCGTAAAAAAACAATGAAATTCCCCCGTTATAATTAGTGCAGGCAACTATAACTCACGCGACCGCAATCCTCTGCTGATGACGTCAGATATTACATCACTGTATTTAGACACTTATTTACCCATGTCTTCTTCCATTAATCTTCAGCTATACATATATTACAAATATTTTTTTTTCATAAAGACACATATGTCATCAGTGATGTAATATCTGACGTCATCAGCAGAGGATTGCGGTCGCGTGAGTTATAGTTGCCTGCACTAATTATAACGGGGGAATTTCATTGGTTTTTTACGAGTGAAATGTCCAGCTAACTATAACATGTGTGAAACCAATGGTTTTTTAAGTGAATTTGCAAGGTTTTTTAAAAGCTAATTCGTAACTATAATGTGTGTGAAACCTATGGTTTTTTCAGTGAATTTGTACGGTTTTTTAAATGCTAAGTTATGTATTTATAAATTTTTTTTTTCTTCAGGTTTTTCACCGTGCGCGCACCGTGCACGTGCTTTGGGCGCTCGTTGCGCTTCGCGCACCGAGCACCCGCGGTTCTCAGTGCAGGCGGTGCGCGCGCGGTGCGAGCAGCTCGCGGTTTAAAAAAAAAAAAATTGTTTTTTTCTCCCTTGGGGGTCCTTCTGTGACCCCCTGACCAAGGCTAGGGGGTCAGGAACTGTCCACTCTGCCCCCTTTTCACGTTCTCCACCTTTTTTTTTCACCCCCTCAGACTGCGAGAGACAAAATGGTGGCCGACACTTCCTGGTTTCGACCGATTCGAATGTTTACCGACATCTAACAACCAATCAGAATTGCGCTCACGCACGGCAGGGTGCGCGCACAGTGCGCGCACGGTGCATGCGTATAGATATTGATATGCTTTTAAATGATATTTTTTCAGGAAATACTGAACAGATTTACACCAGACCTGCAAAAGGCACTTCCTTGATCTTATGGCTACCTCTCTGCCAAATTTCACGTAATTCTGTTCAGCCGTTCGGGCTGTAGCTGTGACTAAAGGTCCTATGGAAAAATGCATGGGGAAAACGTGTTTTGGGACCCCCCCTTTTTCTCGGCCCCCGCTTGACGAATCACCCCGAGACTTTCAGGGTAGGAGCTGAACGGAGCGCCCCATTTGTTTTGAAAATCTCGCGAGGATTCGTCAACCGGCGCCAAAGTTATTCAAAATAGAATTTTGAGATTTCCTATGGAAACTAGGTTGTAACTATAACTATCTACTGGCGACCGCCAGTAGATAATATATATATATATATGACATAACAAAATGCTCATAGAACTAGTAACCTGGTGTCTTGACAATAATTATTTTTTATTTGGCAAAAACCTGTTCCTTCAAAAGAGAGGCGTTGCAATGGGGGCCTGCTTTTCTCCCAGCTACGCGTGTTTACACGTGGGCTGGTGGGAGGAGCAGGTCCTCAAGAACACACATCGTTCTGCCTTTCATGATCATGTTGTTACATGGTTGCGTTATATTGATGACGTTTTTATTATATGGAAAGGGGATCACTACAGTGCAATTGAGTTTGTCAGAAATATCAATATCAATGAGCAAAATTTAAAATTTACATCCAACATTAACAACCAACAAGTAGATTTTTTGGATGTTAAAATTTATATACACAAAGGACAAATAGCCACCACTCTGCACAGAAAAAACACTGCTGGCAACACAACTCTACATGCCAGCAGTGCCCACCCCCGACACGTCATCAATAACATTCCATACGGAGAACTTTTAAGACTCAAACGCATCTGTAGTACAGAGGAGGATCTGTCACACTGCACAGTACAGGCATTGAATAGATTTAAAGCCAGAGGGTACAAAGACACCATCTTAAAACAAGCCATGGCTAAAATAAAAATGAAACCTAGAGAGGCTTTGCTTGATATTAATCCCCCATCTACACTAGCACCAAATTCAATAGCTAATGATATGGAGGGCACTCCTAGGTTTGTGACTACTTTCAATCGTCAAGAAAGGAAGATCAGATCAATCTTGACAAACAGCTGGCCAATACTTTTGACTGATGGGGTGTTAGCCCCCAAATTATTAACTGCACCTACCATTACCTACAGAAAGGGCCCTTCTATGAGGACACAAATTACGAAAAGTTTTCCTGAATTAAGTACAGACTCAATGTGGTTACAACCCCGGCCGGGGTTTGTTAAATGTTCCAGCTGCAGGGCCTGCAAGTTCGGAGTAAATACCACGCAATACGCTACCCCCTTCAGCCCAGATATGATCAAAATTAGGGGTACCTACAATTGCAAGACCGAGTACGCAGTCTATGTTCTGACATGCACCTGCGGCTTAAGATATGTGGGCAGCACGAAGCTTCAGGTGCATGTCAGAATTCTCCAACACCTACGAGCCATCGTTAATAACGATACTGCTTACCCTGTAGCCAGGCATTTTAAAACAGCCCACAGTAACAACTTACAGTGCCTTAGCTACTATGTGATCGGAGCAATCCCCAAATTACAAAGAGGGGGGGACAGAGATAAATTGTTGAGAAGGCTGGAATCCAAATTAATTTTAGAATTGGACAGCAAGTTCCCCAACGGGTTGAACACTACGGAAGATTTATATCATTTTCTATGAAATGACACTGATCATTATATTACACTTTTCATTTCATTAGTTGCATGTTTTACATGTAGCTGCTTCCCTATGACTATGCCAATTGTTGCCAAGAATATGTTTTTTATTCTATTTTTAGGATTTTATATTGTCATATCAAATATTAGTGGTACACTTTTTGGGTATATCAAAAAAAAAAAAAAAAATTTTTTTTCACTTGTTCTATTTAGTTTTTCACGTTCGTTGCAGTTTACAACGATTCAGACATGGTTCAACAATTTTAACATTCAATATATTTTTTAGGTTGTGATCAACATTAAACAATAGGACTAGGCATTCATGCCAACTATTTGACATCAAAATGAGTGACAAAGTACAACGTTAAATTATGTGACGTTTTTTATTCATTACTTACAGCATTTGCACATATATTTGGCAGATTGTCTATATGAAGTGTATTGCAAAGACACAATTTGCACGGCGTATTTTGCATAATTTGCAACGGCGTTATTTTTGCACATATTTATCGGCAGAATTTGCACATATTCAAGTATTGATTTGTCACATATGTCTTATGTCTATGAATTATCTTGTTGATGCAGTCTATTGTACCTAGCTAGCATCTCGAAATGAGTTTCCGCATTTATGCTGTATATTTCTCTATTCTGACTGTTGCTTAGCTTACAAGTATGGGTTTTAGATCTTCCCATTTGATGTTTTAAAATTATCTTTCTGTTTTGATTAGAAGAAAGACTGAACCATGTTAATGTATTAAGGCACGTAGTAGCTTGTCTATGTTGATTATCCCACGTGGTACACACAAAGCAAATTTAAAAAAACGGCATTCTCGGCACTGACTATCCGTGAGCAAGGGCAACCGCCCGAAACGCGTCGGATTTTGTGCATTTCGATCAAATAAAGAACATCTTGCCTTATTCCTGGGATTCGTGGTGTCTCTGTTCGCCAATTTGGAGGTGCAGCGTCATCGAGGTTGTTGAATATATATATATATATATATATATATATATGTATATATATATTCACTGAAAAAACCATAGGTTTCAGGGGGGTTTCAGGGGTGTTATAGTTAGTTCAGCTAACTATGACTCGCGCCCCCGCAATGCACTGCTGATGACGTCACATATTACATCACTCATGACATGGTCAGTGACATCACTGATGACATCACTGATGATATCACTGATGACGTCATCCATGTGAAAAATTAGTGCATCTTCTCACACCCTCATATAACTTTGATACACCGACTCAAAATTTCAGACGGACATTTTGACAACCATAGATACTCCAATACCAATAACTCCTCACCCACTCATTGACTTTTAAGTCTACATACATCTCCACTCACTCACCTGTACAGTCACTCATACTTACAGTCACTCTGTGCATTTATACACCTATATAGACACTCACACACCGCCAATCATCCATTGAGGTACTGACACATCTAGTCAGTCATGCAAATAATTAATCACAGTAAAATGTACTCACCTATACAGTTAAAAACACTCAAGTGGGGGGGCGTGGCTAGGCGCCGATGTGAATGGCCGCCTGATCCCGGAGCTCCGCCGGGACCGTAGATGTCCCATTGAAATCCGGACCTAATCCGCGCCGTGGGGAGCCCCCGTGGAACCCCCCCGGCTCCCCCTGACCAAGTGCCCGTAGGGGCGGCTCGGTGGCCCCAGGTGACGCCCACACGACAGAGGTGGGTGGCTGCGGAGGTCGACGGCGGCCGGACGCCCTGACTCCGGGACTCTGCAGCGGCTCCTGAGGATACGTGAGGCCCCGACGAGGGCCTACGCGCTGACGCGCACAAAGCAGCGCGGTTGGTAAAAAGCGGCTGACGTCGCGGATCGGAGCCGGAAAGCATCGGCTGCACCGGAGCAGTTGTGGATCGCGACTGGGGCCGCGGCGGACTACTTCCCTGGCCGTGTGGAGGGCGCCATTTACCGACCGAAAGGGAGCGGAGGAAGGCCTGTAGCCGAGGGACGCCCTGCCCTGCCCTCCGGTGAGACTTCGGAGCGCGCCTTTGATTGCGCACCGCCTGGCTGTGAGGATAGACGGAAGCTCTACCCTTCCTCGGACCCGACTGGTGGCGACGGGGACCCTCTTCCCCCTGTCGCTCCCTGGCAGACTACCTTAAGCTCCAGCCTCTGGCCATCGACCCAATCCGTAGCCGGGGGCGCCTGGGCGCTGTGGAGGGGGCCCCTGGCTGTCCTTGAGAAGGAGCACGCCCGTGACTGGGGCTGCGGAGGAGTGGTCCCCGGGCAGAGGAGGAGACGCTAATTTGGGGCCACAGCCGAGCGGTAGGTTGTCTGCTGCCTGGGAGCGCCCGGCCCACACACCCGGTAAGGCCGCAGCCGCGACTGGAACTGCACACCGCCTGGCTGACCCGGAGCGAGACGGGGTACTGAGCGGATCCTGGGCCTCTCTGGTGGCGGCGGAGGTCTCCTTCCTCTTTTAATCCCGGGGCGCAAGCGGGGCCCAGGGGCTGTGACTGTGAGCGCTGATCGGACCGCGGGACGCCTCGGAGCTGCGGAGGGCGGTGCCGCCTGCGGCCCGCAGGGTGCCCGGCCCGCCATGCGACCCAAGAGCGGAGCCGCAACTCAGGCCAACAAGCTAGACCAATACACAGTAGTCAAGGCGCCACCTCCGGCGGAGAGGGCCCCGAAGGAAGACGCGGACCCCGCGGACCCTTCCCTGAAGTCCATCATGGCTGCGATTCAGACCCTGGGCACGAACTTGGAAACCAAGATGGATAAGATCACTATCGAAGTGGCCCTGCTACGAGCGGACCTCGGGAAAACTACTGACCGCTCCAAGACTAACGAAGTCGATATTAAGGCCCTACAGGACTCGGAGAAGCGACTTGAGGGACGGGTGAACGAACTAATACACCAGCACCGCCTTATGGCCCTGCGGCTCGATGATCAGGAAGGGAGGGCTCGGAGAAGTAATATCCGCGTCGTGGGTGTGGCGGAAGGCCTTGAAGGAGATAGTGTGGAGCTCTTCCTGGAGGATCTGATCCTACGGCATCTTAAACCCAAGCGTCTCTCGAAACTCTTCACCATTGAGCGGGCGCACAGGGCCCCTATCCCACGACCCAAGCCTGGAGCCATGCCACGTACGATCATTGCCAAAATCCTGAATTTCCGGGACCGAGACGCAATACTTCAGGCGGCGAGACAGCACGGTGACCTGCGATATGAGGGGGCCACAATCCGATTCTTTCCCGACTTCACGCTCCGGGTCCAGCGGGAAAGGCGCTCCTTCCAAGGGGTTAAGTTGGCGCTCCGCGAGCGTGGGATCAAATATATGATGTTTTTCCCCGCCAAACTGAAGGTCATCACCGGTGGGAGATCCCTCTTTTTCACCACGCCGGATGCGGTGCAGGAGTGGCTGGATGGGGGAGAGGCGACGCAGGACTCCCGTGGTGGCGAATTACAGCGGCAAGAAGCGGACCAGCCCGTCATGGAATCGGCGTCAGGCCGGCCCGAGGGTGGTGCGCCGAGTCAGCGGTCCTGGCGTTCCAGGTCCAACAGTCCCCGCTGGGGCTCGTCCAGAGAAGGGACGCCGCGCTGAGGCCTTGAGTAATAGCGCTGAAGATACCAGACAGTATGTATACCTCACGTGCCTCTATTTTGAGACTTGTTAATAACTCTGGGGTGCCTGGCCGCCTCACGGCCTACATGGGTGACTTCCCTCTATGGGTGACTCCGTAATAAGGGGGTTGCACGAACTGGGACACTACGGAAGGGCGACCACAGGGGTCTAGCCCACGAACTTCCCAAGTTGAGTTTCTCGGTGGGTTCACCGGGGGGGGGTGGGGCGACAGGCGCTCTGCTAATTGGGGTGGTGGGCAGTTCTAGACCCGCGGAGCAGGGGGCAGGGTGGGGGGAGTTGGGTTTGAGTGGGGGAGCTGGGAGGTTGGGGCCAGCCCCGGGAGGGAGGGAGTTCAACGTCAGACTTGTTGGGACTGTTGTTATATGTCTGAGTTACTATTGGGGGGTGGGAATCAGGGAGGGGTGGGAGTTGGGGATCCTTTACGATCACGCACATTGCTATCACACGACGGTTGCCCGGGTGGTGGGACAAGACACCCTCTTACGACACGGCCATGACTAGACGGTGGGAAAAAAGCCTCAAGATTCTCAGCTGGAACGTCAACGGTCTAGGGGACAAACTCAAGCGTACTATAGTACTACAGTTCCTTAAACGGCACCAGCCAGACGTGGTGCTTCTGCAGGAAACCCACCTGTTGGGGAATGTCTGTCACGCTCTAAATAGATATGGGTACACTCTAGTAGTGCACTCCGGTTTCACCACTGGATCGCGAGGAGTAGGTATACTCCTGCGCCGCTCCCTGCCTCTCCACGTAGACACCACCAAGACCGACCCGCAGGGCCGCTTCGCGGCAGTGTCGGGGCGCTGGGAGGGCCAGGCGCTCAATCTCCTTTCAGTCTATATCCCCCCAGGCCTACAGGCCCGGGCCTTCGAAGACCTGGGCTCACTCCTACTATCGCTACCCGATGGTCGGCTCGTTCTGGGAGGGGACCTGAATGCTGTGGCATCGGGAACACAAGACAGATTGCCACCTAGAGACCTGCCCCAGGGGCAACGGTGGCTGCCGGACTTCCTCGAGTCCTTCGGACTGACGGACGTCTGGCGCCTACTCCACCCCACTGACAGTAGCTTCAGTTTCTTCTCCGGCGCACACCACTCCTTCTCGCGGCTGGACTACGTCCTCACCCTGCTCCAACACGACATGGCGATCTTAGAGGCCGAACTCCTACCCCGGGGTATTTCCGATCATTCACCGCTCCTTGCACAGATTATATTCGGGAATAGACGGGAGGGCTGCACTGCGCCCATTAATCCCTGGCACCTAAAACACGAGGTCACTAGTAAACACATATCCACCTCAATCTCGCGCTACTTTATGGAGAACGATGGGTCGGTCGCCTCCCCTGCCACCCTGTGGGAGGCGTTTAAGACTGTGGTGCGAGGCGAGGCTCTGTCGGCTATCGCGGCTCGGCGCCGGGAACGTAGCCAGCAGACCGTAGCGCTAGAGGAGCAACTCGGGGAACTTGAAAGGGAGGCACCGACCAGCGGCGACCGGGAACTCAGGCACGCGATGCAGCTAAAGGCGGCGGAGTACAGAGAGCTGGTGTCTCAGGAGGCCCAGACGGTGGCTCGTCATAGGATCGGCAGGATATATGACCAGGGCGATAAAGCCGGGAAACTTATCGCCTGGCTTGAGCGGAAACAACAAGCCAGCAGGGTGGTGCCGGAGTTGCGCACTGACTCGGGGAGAGTGCTCACGGAACCCCGGGAAATAGTACAACAGTTCGCTGACTACTACCGGCAGGTGTACAGGCGAGAGTCGGACAGGCCGGAGGAGGACTCCATGGACCTCCTCGCGGACATACGACTGCCTACTCTCTCGGACACGGATCGGGAGGCTCTTGACAGCCCGCTCACCGAGACTGAGCTCCAGCAGGCGATCGGTAACCTCCGTCCTGGTAAAGCGCTCGGACCGAACGGCATACCTATAGAGCTCTACAAACTCCAGCCAGACGTCACCAGTAGGCACCTCAAACTCATGTTCGATAGCTGTAAAACACAAGGGCGGCTGCCCCGGGACCAGCGGTTGGCGACCATAGTCGCGATTCCGAAAGAAGGTAAACCTAAAGACGCTTGCGCATCATACAGACCCATCTCGCTTCTAAACGCGGAACCTAAAATACTTGCCAAAACGCTGGCCAACCGGCTCAAGCCGGTGCTCTCGTCGCTAATACACCCTGACCAATCGGGATTCATGCCCCACCGCAACACGGCCCTCAATATCAGAAGGTTGCATGGGGTGCTGGGGCAGTGCCACAGTCTGCAAGAGGACGCGGTGGTGGTCTCGTTGGATGCCACCATGGCCTTCGACACCCTAGAGTGGCCCTACATGTTCGCAGTTCTGCGCAAGTTGGGCTTTGGACCCCAGTTTATCGCTTGGGTGCGTCTACTCTACGCGGAACCCCTGGCGCAGGTGCTTGTAAATAATAAGGTGTCTGAAGTATTCAAGCTGGCCAGAGGAACTCGACAGGGCTGTCCCCTGTCCCCCCTCCTATTCGCCCTCTCCCTTGAACCGCTCGCGGCCTGGATAAGACAGGTGGCCACCGTGCAGGGCATAACATGGACGGAGGGATGGGAGGATAAGATATCTTTATATGCCGACGACATACTTCTTTACCTCTCAAAGCCGCGCGGGTCATTGATCGCGGCGCTGAATATATTGGACAGTTTCGGCCGCAATTCTGGCTTCCGAGTCAACTGGGCCAAATCGCATTTATACGTCCTCCGTGGGGACCCTCCCAGGCTCCCTGCCTCCTGCCCTATTCGGGTGGCAGAGGACGGGTTTAAATATCTCGGAGTGTATATTACCCTCGATAAAGCTCTGCTCTACGAACATAACCTCAAGCCGCCGCTCCTTCGGCTTCAACGGGAGGCGAAGTCCTGGCAGCATCTGCCCCTGTCATTGCTGGGCAGGGCAGCCCTATTTAAGATGCTCTCGCTCCCGCGGTTTCTATATGCGCTTCAAAATTACCCGCACCTGGTCCCAAACAGCTACTTTCTGGCAATCGAAGCGGCGCTCCGCGAACTCCTCTGGGCCGGGCAGCCACGAATCTCACTGGCCAAACTAACACTGGGGTGGTACGACGGCGGCATCGCTCTCCCCGACATTCGTAAGTACTACTGGGCGGCCCACCTAGCCGCAATCAACCAAGGGACTTACGGGGACGGGAATGACCCGGCTTACGGGATGGATAGATGGCTACTGCCCGGAGGCAATTACGAAATAGCGCTCTACTCCAGGCGGGGGGCGCGCACACTCACCGGCCCGACGCTGCACTCGGTACAGCTGTGGCACATCGCGCAGAAAAAGCTCGGATGGTCCGGAGTCCTCACGATGGCCACGCCACTATGGGCCTCGGACGCGTTGGGTAACCTGCGGCGCACCAAAGGATTCCGTGAGTGGGACCTTATCGGCATCTCTCAAATCAAAGATATGTGGGGACCCACCGGGGTCCGCTCATTCGCCCAAATGCAGGAAGCCTACGAATTGGCAGATGCCGAACACTATAGATACTTGCAGGTGCGCCACTCATTGCAGGCAAATATCCCACCGGCGGTCAAGCTGCCGCCAGCCTCCCCGCTCGAGGATAGATTACTTGACGGGCTCCTCGCGGAACATGCCATATCCCTCACCTATAAAAAGCTTATTAACAACCCCCCAGACCTGCTCCTCCCCCTCAGAGACAAGTGGATCGCTGAAGGGCTGGAAATAGATGACGAGGAGTGGACGCACGCTTTGGCCTCTCCGCGTGAGGTCGCGATATCGGCCAGATTGCGGCTCATCCAATTGAAGATCCTGCACAGAGTTTATATATCTTGCACTAGATTGCATATGATGGGCAGGGCTGACACAACGCTATGTAGGAGGGGGTGCGGGGGTGTTGGAACCTTTTTCCACGTGCTGTGGGACTGCCCCAAGATTCAGAGGTACTGGAGGAGGGTGGTGCGGGAGATGGAAGAGGTGTGGGAGGTGGGGATACGCCCGGAGGCCAAGAGGTGCCTCCTCAACATATGGGAACCAACTGACCTGTCGCCAAAAGGGAGGATCTGGGTTACACTTGGGCAAATGATAGCAAAACGGAATATTGCCAGGCTCTGGGGTAGTACTGTTCCACCGAAACTTTCCGACTGGGCCAGCGACATGGACTGGTGCATGCTGCACGAAAAGACAGTGTATGTGGCTAGGGGGTGCCCGCGCAAGTGGATCGAGGTATGGTCCAAGTGGAATGACTTTAGGGGAGGAATCTGCGAGCCTCCCTCCACTGTGCAGGATGATCCGGGAGACGTTTAGACCCGTCTCACCGCAACTTATGGAGCTGGAGAGGGGATGGAGAGCGCTGGCTCGCCAAGGGCGCATATAAAAACGCAGTGCTGATCGACGTTTGGGGGGGGGGGGGGGAGTCGGTAAATCCCTGCACTGTATACCTCCTGGCAATCTGCCTTCTGCCGTGATTGTTTGCTAAGTAGGAGACGAATAACACTCTTTCTTACCTCACGGTACCTGTGCATTCCGTAACGCCGCCGTACCTCCGGGTTGACGGCATAGGGCTGTGTGATCAGATATTCATCCAAATGTGTTTTTCGCGGCCGGCCCGATGGGTTGTTGGCTCTTTGCTGTGTATCGTAAAAGCTCAATAAAGGTTTTCAAAACTTAAAAAAAAAAAAAAAAAAAAAAAAAAAAAAAAAAACACTCAAGTTCACTTACTCATAAAAATACTAACAAATTCTGTGTCTTCCTGCAGAAAAACAAACAGCACATGACACAGATATCCTTGCACTATGGCGCATACAGCCACTCCCAAAATCACACACTCTCACATATAGTTATATACTCTTACACACATATACACTGCATTTCACATATGTAGTTACTGACACATGTACAACTGAGATATACATTCAATCACTAACACACCCATACATACACTCACCCAACCATACAGTCCATCACAGATGCACTCTTAAAAACATGCACCCACTGAATCACCCACTCACACATCTAGTCACAGAGTCACACACACCCTACCCACACAAACACTCAGGCACCCATACAGATACTCAGACAACCAATCAATAACCCATATAGACACTCATATAGCTATTCACAAAACCATGCAGCCACTTATACACCAACACACAGACACATACAGACATTCACACAGTTTAGTCACTAGTCTGCAGTAAGATACATTTAATGACTCACTTATAGACTCAGTTACGCACCTAGAAAATCATCCATTCACACACTTGTATTTATTTATTTATTTTTGGCATTTATGGAGCGCGAACGAATACCCGTGGGCGTCTCAGCGCTTGACTGGACAGCTGACTCTCCCCAACATTGGAGAGACCGGAAGGATTTACTGGTTAAACAGCCAGGTTTTCAGGCTCTTGCGAAACTGGAGTAGTGATTTACTGGATCTAATTTGTTGTGGCAGCGTATTCCAGATCTTGGGTGCTGCTACCGCAAAACGGCGATCACCCCAGGAAACTGTTTTAGAACGTGGAACCACTAGTTGATTGAGGGTTGTGGATCTAAGTTGTCTAGTCGGTCTATAGAGTTTGAGCTGGTCCTTAAGAGGGCGTGGACCTTGATCATGTAGTACCTTATAGACAATGCAGAGAGATTTGAGCTTGATCCTATTTTTTATCGTTAACCAGTGGAATGTCCTGATGGTGTCAGCGATGGGTGCAAACTTGGGTGTTCTGGACAGGAGACGGGCTGCCGCATTCTGTATAGTTTGTAGTTTTTTTGTAACTCTGGTTTGGCTATTTAGAAAAAGCGCGTTACAGTAATCCAAGGATGAAAGGACCAGGGACCTAACCAATGTTTTGGCAGCAGCATCTGGGAGGAATGGGGTGATTTTCCTTATCATCTTCAATTTGTAGTGGGCTGTGGCTGCTACTTTATTAGCATGTGCCATGAAATTGAGGTGATCATCAAAGATAACTCCCAGATTTCTGACCTTGGAAGTCGGGCTGGGTGGAGTGCCGAAAGCTGGGGGCCACCAAGGAGCGGGCCAAGTCGGAGAAAGGGATCCAAAGATGACCACCTCCGTTTTATCGGAGTTAAGCTTTAGGCAGTTACCTGCCATCCACTCTCCTATCAGGCTCATGGCATTTTGGAAGCTCTCTGCCACTTCCGTCCCTTCACCCTTGATGGCCAGCACCAGTTGCGTGTCGTCTGCGTATGAGGTTAGGCTCATCCCAAATGCCTTGTACACCCACTTATTTTTCAACAGGCCTTTCCCTATATATATTAAACATAATAAAACTGTTCAGAAACACATACTCAATGGATGATGTCATCAGTGATGTCATCAGTGATGTCATTTGAGATGTCATCAGGGATGTCATCAGTGATGTCACTGACCATGTCATGAATGATGTAATATGTGACGTCATCAGCAGTGCATTGCGGGGGCGCGAGTTATAGTTAGCTGAACTAACTATAACAGTGGAATTTCTAGGGTTTTGTACGAGGGAAATGTCCAGCTAACTATAACACCCCTGAAACCTATGGTTTTTTCAGTGAATTTCTAAGGTTTTTTAAATGCCAATTCCTAACTATAACGCCCCTGAAACCTATGGTTTTTTCAGTGAATTTCAAAGGTTTTTTAAATGCCAATTCCTAACTATAAAGTGCATGAAACCTATGGTTTTTTCAGTGAATTTCAAAGGGTTTTTAAATGCTAATTCCTATCTATAACTTATCTCTGAAGATATCATGAAAAGCATTCTTTTTTAAAAGTAGGGTGCACATTAGTTTTGTGGAAAAGCATCTTTGTGATTGGGTAAGAAAAAGCAGTTTCAACGTGGAGTACATATCATAGGATAAAAGTTGCTCAGCTCAACCACACCTGCTACTTACATTTGGAAGGCACTGTTCGAACTTAAAACAATCGTCAACTTTTAACCTGCACGTGTCGTTAAATGTTCAAGAAAATGTTACAAAAAAATATCGTAAAGTTTAAAAAAATTGATGAACTTTTAACCTGCACATATTGTAGGATGTTCTAGAAAGTGTGTTGATAGAAAACGTTGCACTTCTGACTTCTATGTGTTATTGAATATTTAAAAAAACGGTTCATATGGAAAATTAAAAAGAAACCAATAGAGAAGTTTTGAAACCTAAAAGAATCAAGGAACTATTCTAATTTATTCTTTACATGTATTTATGTGTGCAGCAACAAAATTATAGACACAACAGCACTAGGAAAAGGAAGAAACAGGGAGTGGGGGGAGGGGGGAGATGGGCAGAATGGCACACATGCACAATTAAGTACAACACACATATAGACTAACAATGGCCAAAATGAAACACACCAACAAGGAGCACAAGTCACACGAGCATAGAAGTGAAAACCACGCTGCATTCATACAGGATGTGTACAAAGGCCAGTCGTTGGTGTTGTGGGATGTCTGTGACCGTGGTCATCATAGATGAGATGCCCAGCATGTGGCACATGGTCGAGTTCACTGTGTGTTATGTTGCCAAACGGCTGCTCCTCCCTCCCACAAGCCCCCACACTTTTGTACGGTGAGCTGTTGTATCTCGTGCACTCGTACGGCACGCCATTGTAATACCTATTTGCGCATGTCCTGCTACATTCCAACTACAACATCACAGTGCCGTTTGGAGGTGGTGCATGCCACTTTACAACATCGACTGCTGCGGCTCTTGTAACAGGCCACACCAGAACACAGAGACACACATACCGCACTTCCTGTACACGGACATGTCCGAGACACCCCGTTCCCCTTGCCGGATAGGCACACCCCTGCACTGACCTGTGAACGACAGACCAGCACACGCCATTTGTGCATGCAGGAGGATGCGTACGTATCTACACATCCAGGCTCACTGCCAACGCTGAGGTGACAGCACACTGTGATGTTGCAGGGCTCGTACCTATCATGCTAAGACAATGACCACAGGGACACACTTACTAAGATGTGGGTTTGGGGGGCATTGGCGGTCCTGGAGTTGTTGAGATGAGTCTTCTGGCCCTCATGGGTATCCCTGTATCATGCTTATTGACTCTATGGTACCTGTGGGTGTTCTGGTGTGGCTCTTGGCTGTGTTCCCTTTCATGGTGCAGGTAGTTGTCCTGCTTAACACCAGTAGAAAGCAGGTGTAAAATCCCTGGTGCTAACGTGTCTTATCGCCGGAATTTGTATCACATTGCAATTGGTGTGAAAGTTGTAATGTGATTTTTTTCATGTGCACAACAATATACGAACTGAGAAGTGTATCTCGTCAAGATCCAGCACCTGACGCACTATTCCCAATCAATATAAATACAATGAGATTTCTTAATAGATTTTGTGTGTACACTGTAAGTGCAGCCAATACCTCAGTGCAATACAATACAGGATTTTAGTATTTAGAATAAATCACAAAGGTGCACCTTGTGTCTTTTTGCACGGGAACGGCTACTCTCCATTTCATTATCAGCACTTTAATGGAAGTAAAGTTGAGATAAATCTAACACACTATTCAGAAGTTGGTGCAAACTGCAGATATCACCAGTATTCCAGCGATAAGTGCCCCAAAATTTAACACCATGGTGGACTCCATCAAATAACAGTAATAAGAACAAGAAAGAGTCACACAGCAGTTAAGAGAACAACCAAAAACATTATTATTTTTTTTTCAAACTTTATTTTTTATAATAATAACTATATAAACGATAAACTATTTTCAAACTTTATTTTTTTATTAACATAAATATAAACAATAAACTAATAAACAAAATGTAACAACAATAATACAAAACAACAAGGCGGAACACTCCTGTGGGAACCACGGATGTCGACGACAGACCTGGAAAATCAGAAAGATTGTTAAAAAAACAACAACATGGTATTCTCAACAAAATACCACAAGAAACAAATCACAGATATATAAAATGTATACAGCTAACAAAATTTTATAAGTTTAACTTACAAAAACTGTAAATGTTGCCGCTTTAAAATATTTACCGAATCTGAGGAACATTTTTTGCAGAAGGCACCACACCCACAACGTTTTTCTTCAGTGGTGAAGACATTTTTAACTTTTTCCAAGGGGCAAACAAAGACCAATGCCACCTTCTTCATTTGCAAGATTTGCCAAAGAGTTCTGTTACGAGGGGATCCTAACAAAAAATACTCGTGCGGCACAGCAAGTATGATGAAACACCTAAGGACCCTTCATCCAAACAATCTTGCACGAGAAGAGTGCAAACAGATGAGAAACACTCCTGTTCTGTATCAGTAAAAAAGAATCACAAATACATGTATATTAATAACTTTCAAATTTGTACTATTCCATTACTGTACAAACACATTTTATATAAAAACTGACTAAGAAACTATAGCCCTGAACCACAAGACTGACGATCGTTAAAACACTACATGCATAGTGCGTACTACTGTAAAGCCTACCTCACTAAAAGACTACATGCTAACTGACTAAATGATTACAGTACTATAAGGAGACACACTGGGTGAGTGACAGGGTGTTTGCTAGAAGAGTATGAATACTAACTAGGGAATTGAAGGTGTGAAACACAACTGTGTAGGTGATTAGAGGACTGCATCCATACTCATAGGCATTTAAAGCAGTCCATGTGCTAAGGCCTGGCTCACTGCATGACTACTTGAGTACTGACTGAATGATTAGAGTACAGCAAGGAGAGTGCCTAGGTGAATTTATAACTGCTAGGCTTTTCGCACAGATAATGGATTAGTACTTGGTACTGAATGGGTCACTAGAGGAGTGCAAAGGCAGTCACAAGTGCTGGACTGTATGGATACTGAATAGGAAATTGAAAGTGTGAAAGACAAGTGTCTAGGTGGTTAGAAGACTGCATGCATAGTGCATAGGGGTTTGAAGCAGTCCATGTGCTAAGGCCTGGCTCAGTGTATGAATACTTAGGCACTGACTGAATGATTAGAGTACTGCAAAGATAGTATCTTGGTGAATTTATAAGTGTTTGGGTTTTAGCACAGTGAATGGATTAGTACATGGTGCTGAATGGATGGGTCACTAGAGGACTGCAAAGGGAGTGACAGGGTATTTCCTGGAAGTGTATGGATACTGACTAGGGAATTGAAGGTGAGAAAGACAATTGTGTAGGTGGTTAGAGGACTGCATGCATAGTGGACAAGGGTTTGAAGCAGTCCATATACTAAGGCCTGGGTCACTGGATGAGTACTTGGGTACTGACTGAATGATTAAAGTACTGCAAGGATAGTGCCTGGGTGAATTTATTAGGGTTTGGCGCAGTGAATGGATTAGTACATGATGCTGAATGGGTCACTAGAGGAGTGCAAGGGGAGTGACAGGGTGTTTGCTGGAAGTGAACGGATACTGACTGGGGAATTGAAGGTGTGAAAGACAAGTGTGTAGGTGGCTAGAGGACTGCATGCATAGTGGATAGGGGTTTGAAGAAGTCCATGTGCTAAGACCTGGCTCAGTGCATGAATACTTAGGCAGTGACTGAATCATTAGAGTACTGGAAAGAGAGTGTCTTGGTGAATTTATAAGTGTTTGTGTTTTGGCACAGTGAATGGATTAGTACATGCTGTTGGATGGGTCTCTAGAGGACTGCAAAGGAAGTGACAGGATGTTTCCTGGAAGTATGGATACTGACTAGGGAATTGAAGGTGTAAAAGACAAGTGTATAGTATGTTAGAACACTACATGCATACTGCATAGACATTTGAAGCAGTCTGTTTGGTACTTAGAAACTGACTACTTCTAGGACAGTGCTTAGGTAAAACGTTTAAATTTTCAGTTCTACCACAGTGAACAGAATAGTACATGGTAATGCACCTTAGTGTCAAACCCTGACTCATTTTATCAATGCATAAGCAAAGACTAGCTTCTAATGCAACTAAAACTTGACAACATGAGAAGTTTTAAATTAGTTATCTCTCAGCAAATACACGATCTTATCAAATGCTTCTCTCACAGTGGTTCTCAAATGCACACAGACTCACAGTGTAATTCTAGACAACAACCACTATACCTAGGTGTTTACCAAAACTCATTCACTACTGTGGAAGTGGTAAGCGAACTGCACACAATCTTCATATTTCAGGACTGCACTTTTATATCAAAGCCTGACTCATATAATCAAAGCATAAGCAAAGACTGGCTTCTAATGCTACTAAAACTTCACAACATGACCGGTTTTAAAACAGGTATATGTCAGCAAATACACGATGTTACCAAATGCTTCTCTCACAATCCTTACCCAAATGCACACAGACTCACAGTGTGATTTTAGACAATCAACACTATCCTAGGAGTTTACCAAAACTCATTCACTACTCTGGAAGAGTTAATGGTACTGCACACAATCTACATATTTAAGTACACCACATCAGTGTCAAAGCATGACTCATTTAATCAACGCATAAGCAAAGACTGGATTCTAATCCTACTAAAACTTCACAACATGACAGGTTTTAAAACAGTTAACAGTCAGCAAATACATGATGTTACCAAATGCTTCTCTCACAGTGATCCCAAATACACACTAACTCACAGTGTGATTCTAGACAAGCACCACTATCCCTATGAGTTTACCAAAACTCATTCACTACAGTGCAAGTGGTAAGGGAACTGCACACAATCTACATATTTCACAACTGCAATTTACTGTCAATCCCTGACTCATATAATGAAAGCATAAGCCATAATTGTCTTCTAATGCTACTTAAACTTGACAACATGCCATATTTTACAACACTTATCTGTCAGCAAATACACGATGTTACCAAACACTTCTCTCACAGTGGTTCCCAAATGCACACAGACTCACAGTGTGATTCTAGACAAACAACACTATCCCTAGGAGTTTACCAAAACTCATTCACTACAGTGGAAGTGGTAAAGGAACTGCACACAATCTACATATTTCACGACTACACTTTAATGTCAATGCCTGACTAATTTAATCAACGCATAAGCAAAGACTGGCTTCTAATGCTACTAAAACTTGACAACATGACAGGTTTTAAAACAGTTATCTGTCAGTAAATACACGATGTTACCAAATGCTTCTCTCACAATCCTTACCCAAATGCACACAGACTCACAGTGTGATTTTAGACAATCAACACTATCCTAGGACTTTACCAAAACTCATTCACTACTGTGGAAGGGGTAAGGGGACTGCACACAATCTACATATTTAAGTACAGCACATCAGTGTCAAAGCATGACTCATTTAATCAACATATAAGCAAAGACTGGATTCTAATCCTACTAAAACTTGACAACAAGACAGGTTTTAAAACAGTTATCTGTCAGCAAATACATGATGTTACCAAATGATTCTCTCACACTGATCCCAAATACACACTAACTCACAGTGTGATTCTAGACAAGCACCACTATCCCTATGAGCTTACCAAAACTCATTCACTACAGTGCAAGTGGTAAGGGAACTGCACACAATCTACATATTTCACGACTGCAATTTACTGTCAATGCCTGACTCATTTAATGAAAGCATAAGCCATAACTGTCTTCTAATGCTACTAAAACTTCACAACATGACAAGTTAAAACAGTTATCTGTCAGCAAATACACGATGTTACCAAATGCTTCTCTCACAGTGGTTCCCAAATGCACACAGACTCACTGTGTGATTCTAGACAAACAACACTATCCCTTGCACTATACCAAAACACATTTCTTCATCTAGAAGTAGTACTACATTTTAGTATAGAAACATAACATAACTCATTTCACAAATTCATAAACAATGACTGGTTTCTAATTCTACCAAAATATAAAAACTGCACAGTTATCTGTTTACAAACACATGAAAAACACAAATGCTTATCACAGAATGGTTTCTACATGCACATACATTGTAGAGAAAAAAAGTACTCCCTACACTTTTATACACCTACATATTTTCTTTTACAGAATCTCTGCACTGTGCACCTCTCAGCAAAAGCAAAGAATGAAAAAGTTTCCCTTTCATTTTCCACACATATACATGTAAACATCAAATCACAATCCTTCGCACATAAACTCAAAAGCAAACACACATTTCTATTGGTTAAACATTTCAACCCTTTCCAACTTAAATACATTTCAACCCTTCCCCCAATCTGCCTTCTGCCTGTTACCATAGAAACAGGTCATGGAACACTGCACTGAGCTCACAGGTCACAAGTTCAGCACACAATGTTCCTACACAAGACAAGAAGTGTGCTTGACTTTTCAACATATCAGCTTATCATATATAATGTTCCTTACAATCTGTTTTTGTTCACCAATAACAATCATACCTTTAAAAAACAGAAATATACACCCTACCTTTCAGTGTAGAAAGTTGTCATACAACCAATGATTTCTTGTCGTTTTTCAAAAAACGTTTCCGTGGATCCGCGCACCCACCGCGAGAGAATCCGTGCATCCAACGCAATAGGATGCGCGCAGCGTGCGCGTATTTTGCCGTTTAAAAAAAAAAAAGTGGGGCCCCAGAGGGTCCTTCTGGGACCCCCTAAGCACCTCTAGAGGGTCAGAGTATTTCCACTCTGCCCCCTTTATATGTTTTACACACTTATTCCCCTTGCATCTTCAGCCTCGTTTATACCGAGGCAGAAAATGGCCGCCAACAGTTCCTGGTTTCGAATGTAGAGAGAAACTCGACAGCCAATTAGCATTCAGCGCGCGATCGGGAGGGTGCGCGCTCGGTTCGGGGAGGGTGTGCTTACGGTGCGGGAAGGGTCCGCGGATCCTCCCCGGCCATAGATATCACTAACTTTTTTACCCTAATTTTCTCAGGAACTACTGAACAGATTCACACCATATATGCAAAAGGCACGAGTCCGAACTGAGGACTACCTCTTTGCCAAATTTGGTGTCATTCCGTTCAGCGGTTCGGGCTGTAGCTGCGACAACAGATCCTAAGGGAAATTGCATGGGGAAAACGCGTTTTGGGACCCCCTTTTTTCTCGGCCCCCGCTTGACGGATCACCGCAATACTTTCAGGGTAGGAGCTGAGCGGAGCTGGCCAAAAGTTTGGAAAATTTCGCGAGGATTCATCAACCGGCGCCAAAGATATTCCCAATAGAATGTTGCGGATTTCCTATGGAAAATAGGTCCTAACTATAACTATCTACTGGCGACCGCCAGTAGATAATATATATATATATATATATATATATATATATATATACATATAAATACATATATATATATATATGTATATATATATATACATTACCTACTGGCGGTCGCCAGTAGGTAGTTATAGTTAGGACCCTGTTTCCATTGGAAAACCGCAACATTCTATTTTGAATAACTTTGGCGCCGGTTGACGAATCCTCGCCAAATTTTCAAAATAGGTGGGGCGTTGCGCTCCGCTCCTACCCTGAAAGTCTCGGGGGGATTCGTCAAGCAGGGGCTGAGATGAAAGGGGGGTCCCAAAACGCGTTTTTCCCATGCATTTTTCCATAGGACCTTTAGACACAGCTACAGCCCGAACGGCTGAACAGAGTTAAATGAAATTTGGCAGAGAGGTAGTCCTCAGGTCAAGGAAGTGCCTTTTGTAGGTTTGGTGTAAATCTGTTCAGTAGATTCTGAGAAAATAGCCTTTAAATCAATATATATATCTGAGCCAGCTTACGGTGCGCTTACCGTGCGCTTACTGTATGCGTACGGTGACGTGCGCGAGCGCGAATCTGATTGGCTGATAGATCTTAGTAAACATTCGAATCGGTCGAAACCAGGAAGCGGCGGCCGCCATTTCGTGTGTTTCAGTCAGAAAAAAAAAGGGAGATAACTTGAAAAGGGGGCAAGGAAGAGAGTTACAGACCCCCTAACATTTGAAAGGGGGTCAAAGAAGGACAGAAAAGTACAAAAAAACCATTTATTAATTTTTAAAAAAATCGCGGGGTACGCGTACGGTAAGCTCACCGTACGCGTACGGTAGAAAAAAAAAATAAAAAAAGAAATGAAATGCAGATTTAAGTGTTTAGATATTAGGGGGCTCTAAAAAGAGCCGTTGTGTTTATGAAGTGATTTTTTAGTGGTACCTACAAGTAAGTACCGATGCAGAGTCAAAGGTTCAAGAGGAAGACTCTGTTCCCTTCATCATTGAAGTGCACACCATCTCCTCTATAAATGTCTTGCATGTCGTAACGCAAGTTGTTGTGGTAAATGGAAAGAAACACAATAATTTTACTCCAACTGACCATGTCGTGGTCATTAATATTCCCTGTAGATGGATTTATCCGATGAGCTGGGGAACTTATAACTTCACCACTAGGTGAGCAAGGAAGCAATTCCTTTTAGTTTTTAGTACCCTCACACACCCTAGTGGTGTCATGCTTCATCATCGGGTCACCCCGACGCCTAAAAGTCGGGGTGGGCTCAACCACAGTGTTGGGAGCGCTTTGAAGAAGTTGCAGACCAGGGAGGCTATAAGATAAAAAACCTCAGACAGATCCCCAGTTTCCCTTTATTCTTGGGTCTGTCTGGGTTGATTAAAAATAATATGAGTAGGGTTATATATAGGAATATTATGGTCCTATGACCCTAGTGCCAACATGTTTCAGTCCACCGTGGCCTTAAAGGTCCAGGACTTTCTTCAGGGCAAATAAGACCACCCTGGGATACAGAAGGGGGAATTCCCTATTCTGTTTTGTTAATAGACAAGGGTAGAGTAGCTACTCCTTGTATGAGAGACGGATTTAGTAATCTGTCTTGCGTTATGAATCCATCTGTAAGAAAAAACAAAGAAACACATATCCAACTTATACAAATCGGTTTTCATTATGGTTTTTCCATAGTGACGTGTTTCAAACTCGTGTTTGGAATCAAGAGCCACACCTATAAGTGCCAGGTGGTCAAAACGGCATAATAGTGTGCAGCTGTATCCACGTCTGTGTCACTCAAGATTAGTGGCTCTGTACAGTTAATTGGCGTGTCTGATATATTGTGCGGTGGCGATTATGCTCGCATTCTATCTAGAAACAGCCAGTGAACCGTGGATGCTATCAATAAAAAACAGACTCTCATAAAATCATCCCATACACTCCTCAATCACACCTTATCTGTGGTGAACCACAGTATTAAAAAACATGCGTGACTCTTAACACCTATGGGTAACTGTGCAAGTATCATTCGCTCCTGCATACTTGCTTACCCGCATTTCGAATGGAACTCGTTTCTCAGGGGATGGAAGGGCTAGTGGAGTAGCTCTGTAGTCAAACCCTAACATTAGCCCCAGGGAAAATATAAAGCGAAAAGGTTATCAAACGCTTATGAAGTTTAGAGCATCCGGGATCTAAAGTCATTAGTGCTAACTCTTTTTTTCTCGATAGGGGTACCAATATTAAAGATATTCATCCTAGCGTCCCAGACTTACTCCGTCAAGAGTCCTGCTCCGCTTCGCCACCTATTAGGACCCGATCCCCGGCGTTTCGCGCCGTGTTACGGTAGTAGGAAGGTTTATACTTCCGTATTGTTGTAGCGGGTGACGGGATAGGACCGTGTAAGCACGTGATCGGGGAAGTTCCCGCACGGGATTGGTTAGACGTGACCTGTAACCCGGGTTGGAAGCCAATGGATGACAAGGGCTAATCCGAGGGACGGCAAATCGAACACTAATGGAACAATTGTTCCGAATGGACATATATGCGGCCGTATTCCCTAACACTCCTAGAATATACAATTAAATTCTTAAAACGAGTGTATTTATTTATGATTATTATTTTATTTTATATTTACTTATAGATCGAGATAGTATTTTACGGTATGGGTGTTTTGTATGCGCGCGTGCGCAGGCTGTAATCATGACCCGTTTCATCGTCAGCTAGGAGATCTAATACATAGATCGTCTCCCGGGAGTAATTAAATACCCGTGACAACTTCTTGACATCCCTTAATCATAATTCTCGATCCAGATATAAGTAGAATATATTAGGGAGAGCATATATTCACTGGTGGGTAGGAGTGTCACAAAGGGTATTGTGTCAGTTTTGTGTACATACTGCATTTATAGGATAGTTGATTTTTTCTAAAATCTAAGGTTGTTAGTGTCTCACAGTATGTGATAACCATGGACTCCATTAGGGAGATTGTAGCTCCTGGAGGGTTCCTATCAGATTTCAGATGGACACTTTGAATTGTACAGTAATTTCCATGAGCACTGGAGTAATTCAAAGTGTCCATCTGAAATCTGATAGGAACCCTCCAGGAGCTACAATCTCCCTAATGGAGTCCATGGTTATCACATACTGTGAGACACTAACAACCTTAGATTTTAGAAAAAATCAACTATCCTATAAATGCAGTATGTACACAAAACTGACACAATACCCTTTGTGACACTCCTACCCACCAGTGAATATATGCTCTCCCTAATATATTCTACTTATATCTGGATCGAGAATTATGATTAAGGGATGTCAAGAAGTTGTCACGGGTATTTAATTACTCCCGGGAGACGATCTATGTATTAGATCTCCTAGCTGACGATGAAACGGGTCATGATTACAGCCTGCGCACGCGCGCATACAAAACACCCATACCGTAAAATACTATCTCGATCTATAAGTAAATATAAAATAAAATAATAATCATAAATAAATACACTCGTTTTAAGAATTTAATTGTATATTCTAGGAGTGTTAGGGAATACGGCCGCATATATGTCCATTCGGAACAATTGTTCCATTAGTGTTCGATTTGCCGTCCCTCGGATTAGCCCTTGTCATCCATTGGCTTCCAACCCGGGTTACAGGTCACGTCTAACCAATCCCGTGCGGGAACTTCCCCGATCACGTGCTTACACGGTCCTATCCCGTCACCCGCTACAACAATACGGAAGTATAAACCTTCCTACTACCGTAACACGGCGCGAAACGCCGGGGATCGGGTCCTAATAGGTGGCGAAGCGGAGCAGGACTCTTGACGGAGTAAGTCTGGGACGCTAGGATGAATATCTTTAATATTGGTACCCCTATCGAGAAAAAAAGAGTTAGCACTAATGACTTTAGATCCCGGATGCTCTAAACTTCATAAGCGTTTGATAACCTTTTCGCTTTATATTTTCCCTGGGGCTAATGTTAGGGTTTGACTACAGAGCTACTCCACTAGCCCTTCCATCCCCTGAGAAACGAGTTCCATTCGAAATGCGGGTAAGCAAGTATGCAGGAGCGAATGATACTTGCACAGTTACCCATAGGTGTTAAGAGTCACGCATGTTTTTTAATACTGTGGTTCACCACAGATAAGGTGTGATTGAGGAGTGTATGGGATGATTTTATGAGAGTCTGTGTTTTATTGATAGCATCCACGGTTCACTGGCTGTTTCTAGATAGAATGCGAGCATAATCGCCACCGCACAATATATCAGACACGCCAATTAACTGTACAGAGCCACTAATCTTGAGTGACACAGACGTGGATACAGCTGCACACTATTATGCCGTTTTGACCACCTGGCACTTATAGGTGTGGCTCTTGATTCCAAACACGAGTTTGAAACACGTCACTATGGAAAAACCATGATGAAAACCGATTTGTATAAGTTGGATATGTGTTTCTTTGTTTTTTCTTACAGATGGATTCATAACGCAAGACAGATGACTAAATCCGTCTCTCATACAAGGAGTAGCTACTCTACCCTTGTCTATTAACAAAACAGAATAGGGAATTCCCCCTTCTGTATCCCAGGGTGGTCTTATTTGCCCTGAAGAAAGTCCTGGACCTTTAAGGCCACGGTGGACTGAAACATGTTGGCACTAGGGTCATAGGACCATAATATTCCTATATATAACCCTACTCATATTATTTTTAATCAACCCAGACAGACCCAAGAATAAAGGGAAACTGGGGATCTGTCTGAGGTTTTTTATCTTATAGCCTCCCTGGTCTGCAACTTCTTCAAAGCGCTCCCAACACTGTGGTTGAGCCCACCCCGACTTTTAGGCGTCGGGGTGACCCGATGATGAAGCATGACACCACTAGGGTGTGTGAGGGTACTAAAAACTAAAAGGAATTGCTTCCTTGCTCACCTAGTGGTGAAGTTATAAGTTCCCCAGCTCATCGGATAAATCCATCTACAGGGAATATTAATGACCACGACATGGTCAGTTGGAGTAAAATTATTGTGTTTCTATTGATATTGGGAGGTGTTACTCTGACCTATATCCTCTCTACCCTTTGGGCACGAGAATTTTGTTCTCAAATAGCCCCTGTGTAAAAAAAAAAAAAATAAATGTGGTAAATGGAACCCATACCATAGTCTCGGAGGAAAGCAGAAACAGATTTGTTGACGTGCTTTCTTGCTTTGTCAATCTGTGGACAGAAATGATTGGACCAGTTCCATTTTTGCCTTTGGCATATGTTAGAAAACACAAAGGCAGTTTTAGGGAAAAGTGAAAACAGTTGTGCAAAGGTCTCCTTCATAAGCATTTCCAGACCTACCCCAGTCAAAGTGCCTAGGTCATTGCCACCACAGTGCACTATTATGAGGTCAGGGTGTTGGATTTGCATGAAGGATTTCACCAATGGCATCAATTGGTGCCACTTTAACCCTCTCTGACCAATCCATTTAATGTCTACATTTGGCAAAGCAAGGTCTCTCACCATACCTGTTTTCTCTGCATACTTTTCACTCAAGAAGACATAGCTGTGCCCTACAATCCACACTGTGAACATCTTCCAAGGAGAACTGGATGCACTCAGGAGGTGTAATTCAGTAGAATGGTAAAAAGAAATGAAAGACAGTTTGGAAATGGAGGCATACATATTTTTTTTTTTTTAAAAAGAACTGATTGGCTGTTTCATACCATTCTACAAAAAAAACTAGGCTGTATGTGTAAATTTATAGAACATGTTTTGTATTGGTACAGAAAAATGTGTTACCAAAGAACAGTACTATGGATTTGCTGTTAGGTTTGAAAAGTCAAGCACTCCTGCTCTTTGGAAATGAAACATTGTTTGGTGAACTTCTGACCTAACTCTACACAGCAGTGTTTCAAGAGCTGTTGCTATGGTAGCAGGCAGAAGTCAAGTTGGGGGAAGGGTACTAGGCAGAAGTCAAGTTGGGGGAAGGGTACTTTTGGAAAAGGGTTGGTTTTCAACCAATAGAAATGTGTGATTACATTTGAAAAAAAGGGGGAAGCACTGAGATTTGAAACTAACATGTCTATGTGTGGAAAAAGAGAGGGAAACTTTGCCATTATCTGGTTCTGCTGAGAGGAGAGAGGTGTACAGAACAGAGATCCTGGCTCTGATAATCTGCTGTTTGAGTGCCACATTTCTTTCACAACTAACTAATTTTAAAGGTGAGTTTAGAGTTTGAGAGGGGATGTATATGGTAAATTAAGAAATGAATAATAGAATTGGAATTCCTTTTGTTGAAGTTGTGTTTATCATTTTCTGTTTTGGGAGAAATTTAAATGTGAGGAACATGTAAAATAATATGGACTATGTTTTCACGATAAATTAAGGTGTACTGGTATAAATAAGGAATACTTTAAGGGTTTGAGGTTGCACTCAGTAATGCAAATACATTCAGCATCAGTAAGGCTGGTTGCCCTTGCTGGAGTGTAGTCAGTCACCCAGGCTACACATGTTGTTGGTCTCAGAAAGCTGTTTGGTATTGCTCTGGTGATTTTACATTTGCATTAGATGGAAAGGGGGAGGTATTTTTTTCTGCAGAAGCAGACTCTTAGCACACAGCCAGCTGCATATCCTGTGGAATCATGCATAGTATTCACAACCGAGTGGGGTTTGAGGTTTCAGTCAGTAATGCAAATACATTCAGCATCACTAAGGCTGGTTGCCCTTGCTGGAGTGTAGTCAGTCACCCAGGTTACACATGTTGCTGGTCTGAAAATGTTGTTTGGACATGTGCTTTTTTAAGAATCTGAAAAGTGGATTCATAATGTGTCAGACTGTAAAAGTACTTATCACTTGCCAAAAAAAACAGTAGTAAGTGTGCTTTCAAATTGGCAAAGAAATTTTGTTTTGTGACTAATATGAAAACATGACTCTGTGTGCAAATAGGAATTACAGGCAGAGATTTATTGCGTATTGCTCTGGTGATTTTACATTTGCATTAGATGTAAAGGGGGAGCTATTTGTTTGTGCAGAAGCAGACTCTTAGCACACAGCCAGCTGCTTATCCTGTGGAATCATGCACAGTATTCACAACCGAGTGGGGTTTGAGGTTGCAGTCAGTAATGCAAATACATTCAGCATCACTAAGGCTGGTTGCCCTTGCTGGAGTGTACTCAGTCACCCAGGTTACACATGTTGCTGGTCTGAAAATGTTGTTTGGACATGTGCTTTTTTAAGAATCTGAAAAGTGGATTCATAATGTGTCAGACTGTAAAAGTACTTATCACTTGCCAAAAAAAAGAGTAGTAAGTGTGCTTTCAAATTGGCAAAGAAATTTTGTTTTGTGACTAATATGAAAACATGACCCTGTGTGCAAATAGGAATTACAGGCAGAGATTTATTGCGTATTGCTCTGGTGATTTTACATTTGCATTAGATGTAAAGGGGGAGCTATTTTTTTGTGCAGAAGCAGACTCTTAGCACACAGCCAGCTGCTTATCCTGTGGAATCATGCACAGTATTCACAACCGAGTGGGGTTTGAGGTTGCACTTAGTAATGCAAATACATTCAGCATCACTAATGCTGGTTGCCCTTGCTGGAGTGTAGTCAGTCACCCAGGTTACACATGTTGCTGGTCTCAGAAAGCTGTTTGGTATTGCTCTGGTGAGATTCTGGGCTTTTTTAAAACAATCTTTGAGATTGTCATTTTTTTTTTGCCCGCTGTTAAATGATGAATGCAATTGCTTTCACAATTTATAGTGAAATGCAATATATTCTGAAAACAGCAAAAAAAAAGGCAAATTTTTTTTTAGGAAAATATGTAAATATGTGTACTGTATTATAAAATGTTTTATTAAATATTAATACTTTTTTCTTTTTTTTCAGATTGAGATAGAAAATTTTCGAAAACTTGAACCATTTTTAAAGCAATTAAAATTAAATTTTAATTAATAAATAATTTTTTGAGTGGGTATGGTAAGTCAAAAATATCATGGTCCCTTTTTTCCACTTCTCCACAATCACATTTTCAGTTTTTCAGTGTAGTCTCTCAAGGACCTTGTAATGTGATAATTGATTTTTAGTGTTTTTAAAAAAAAAAAAAAAAATTACGCGTACCGTACGCGTACGGTAAAAAAAATAAAAAAAAAAAAGTTTAAAAAAATATATTAAAAAAAGTTAAAAGGTAAGGTTGGCTCTTAAAAGAGCCGTTGTGTTCATGCAGGGACAGAGGAAAGAAAGAATGGGAATATTAGTCGGTACGACAAATGTGCTGATCTATTAAATTGTTCACTAGTGCAACACTGGTCTCCCTATGACAAATTAGATCATGACAAGTGGCGCACCGAATTAAAACCCTCGCAAACCGATGGTTGGTTTCCAGAGGACCAGAAAAAGGAGATGCTCCCCCCACAGATGAAGGGCTCAGCTGACCTGCCGAAGATGGACTCGGCCCTGCAGATGATGGACCAGGCTGAGCTGCTGTGGATGTGCTTGGTTGACTTACTGAAGGGTTACCTTCAGTATGTCGAGCATATGTCCTACCGTGTACATCATGAAGGTGTCTCAACATGGTGTGATTCCCGAAGGAATACTTCTTGTTGGGATTCTCTCTTGAAAGTACACGGCCACAAAGCTTACAAGTCACTAAGGGTGCATTTACCTTTTGCTTGCCCTCTGGAAAAGAAAAATACTCCCATATGAAAGAGCTCTTTTGTTTCCTCCTTCTCTGCCTCAAGGTAGTGCTGCTAGCCTCACTCTCAGAAGAGGTCTGCTGTTCTGCCATCGTATCACAAAGACAACTCAGCTCCTTCTCCTAAGGGATCACAAGCAGAAATGAGGGGAATGAGTGTGGTGTAGGAGAGTTCTAGAACTGAAAGTACTTTAAACCAATCAAAAGTTTTGTTTCTTGATCAAAAGACCTACCGTGCGCGTACGTTACGCTTACGGTGCGCTTACGGAGCGCTTACGGCAAAAGTACGCATGCGCGTAAAAAAGACACGCGCACGCGCGCATGCGCAAAACAGGCACGCCCCTTCACTTCCGCGTAACATGCGCGTGCAGCGTACGCGTTACGCGCTGCACACGTGTGACGTACGTCTACGCAAATTGCGGAACTGAACGCAAACAGCGTAGAAATCTAACGTTATAAAAGCAAGACGTGCGCTTACCGTACGCGCACGTTAAAAAAATACAAAAAAAAAAAAAAAAGGGGAAAAAAAACCCACTATGTTATACTAATAAATCTTACCTGTTTAGTTTAAAAAAATGGTAAAAATAAAAAATATATTGAAGAATTTTTAAAATTTAACCATAGTCTTTAAAAAAGGATAGAAAATTAAAATAAAAATATGTTAAAAAAATTGGAAAAAAAAAAAAAAAAAGGAAAATATAAGAATTAGCATTTAAAAAACCTTGCAAATTCACTGAAAAAACCATGGGTTTCACACACGTTATAGTTAGGAATTAGCATTTAAAAAACCTTAGAAATTCAATGAAAAAACCAAAGGTTTCACACACGTTATAGTTAGGAATTAGCATTTAAAAAACCTTGCAAATTCAGTGAAAAAACCATAGGTTTCACACATGTTATAGTTAGCTGGACATTTCACTCGTAAAAAACCAATGAAATTCCCCCGTTATAGTTAGTTCAGCTAACTATAACTCGCGCGCCCGCAATGCACTACTGATGATGTCACATATTACATCACTCATGACATGGTCACTGACATCACTCATGACATCACTGATGACATCTCAAATGACATCACTGATGACATCACTGATGACATCATCCTTGTGATAGAGTGGCAGACCTCCTCTTCCCCTAATATAACCTTTGATACACACATTCAAAAATAGAGAATAAAATTTTCAAAACAATGGACATACCAATACCAGTTACAACAACCTCTTCAGTAATTCTAAGATCCATATACACATCCACTCATTCACCAACAGTCCTATACAGTCACTCATACATGTACTCACTCATCATATGTACTCATACACCTATACATCCTGTTACACAATGCCACTCATCCATAGAGTAACTCACACATAGTCACTCATGCTAATAAAGAAACAAACATACATTTATTTGCATATACAGTTATACACACAACACCACACTTACTTCTACGGAAACTTACACATACTTAGTCTTATAAACAGTCACTTATAGAAACACATACTTATTCATACAGGAACTCTTTCAATCTCTCACTCTCACATATATAAACCAATAGTCACATATACTAGTTTAAAACATATGTAGTTACTCATAAAGACACTATTGAGACAGTCATTCACTCACTAACACACCCATACACACACTCATCCACCCATACAGTCCTGCACACATGTTGTCTTCAACACATACAAAGAGTGAGTCACTCATTCATGCACCTATGCACTACGTAATACCCCCCACCGAACCATGCAGACACTCAGACTGATACTCAAAAAAACAACTAATAACCTATATAGACACCCATGAAGCTAATCACCAACCCATGCAGCCACTTATACACAAAGTGAGAGACTGATACAGATATTTTCATATTTAAACATTACTCAGTAAGCCATGTATTCACTATGATACACTTAATCAGTCAGTTACACAATAAATTTTTCAAAAACAAAGCATCCATTTAGACACTTATATACCCATTTATTCTTCCATTGACCTTGAGATATACATATATAAAACATATTTAATTTTCAGAAAAACACACATTCACTGGATGATGTCATCAGTGATGTCATCAGTGATGTCATTTGAGATGTCATCAGTGATGTCATGAGTGATGTCAGTGACCATGTCATGAGTGATGTAATATGTGACGTCATCAGTAGTGCATTGCGGGCGCGCGAGTTATAGTTAGCTGAACTAACTATAACGGGGGAATTTCATTGGTTTTTTACGAGTGAAATGTCCAGCTAACTATAACATGTGTGAAACCTATGGTTTTTTCACTGAATTTGCAAGGTTTTTTAAATGCTAATTCCTAACTATAACGTGTGTGAAACCTTTGGTTTTTTCATTGAATATATATATGTATATATTACCTACTGGCGGTCGCCAGTAGGTAGTTATAGTTAGGACCACGTTTCCATAGGAAATCCTCAACATTCTATTTTGAATAACTTTGGCGCCGGTTGACGAATCCTCGCAAATTTTTCAAAATAGGTGGGGCGCTACGCTCCGCTCCTACCCTGAAAGTCTCGGGGGGATTCGTCAAGCGGGGGCTGAGATAAAAGGGGGGTCCCAAAACGCGTTTTTCCCATGCATTTTTCCATAGGACCTTTAGACACAGCTACAGCCCGAACGGCTGAACAGAATTACTTGAAATTTGGCAGAGAGGTAGTCCTCAGGTCAAGGAAGTGCCTTTTGTTGGTTTGGTGTAAATCTGTTCAGTAGATTCTGAGAAAATAGCCTTTAAATCAATATATATATCTGAGCCAGCTTACGGTGCGCTTACGGTACGCTTACCGTACGCGTGCGGTGGCGTGCGCGAGCGCGATTCTGATTGGCTGTTACATCTAAGTAAACATTCGAATCGGTCAAAACCAGGAAGCGGCGGCCGCCATTTTCTCTCTCGCACTGTGAGGGAGGGGCTGTAAACAAAGGCAAAAAACATATAAAGGGGCTGTTTAGACAGCGCCCATGCACATAGCCATGTTAGTTGAGTCCTCAAAGATCCCCCAAGGCCAAAAACGAGAAATTTTTATTTTTTGAAAATTTCGCCGATTACGCTTACCGTACCCGTACCGTGCGCTTACGCTAAAAAATATTTTAAAAAAAAAAACACACTCTCTGTGCATGGCATATTATTGTCATCACTTACAAATTAAATTTAACAGATTACCTATCACAAGGAAGCGCATAATATGTCCTGCATGTGCGCACGGTGCGTAACGTGCCCACCTTGCGTGTACGGCACTAACTGCGTAAAGTGGGCGCGCGGTGCGCAAAGCGCACCGCGTGCTCACTGTGCGCGCACGGTGCGCGAAGCGCACCGTGCGCGCACGGAACGAACTGCGTTAAGTGGGTGCGCACGCCACGAATGGCGTAAAGTAACTTAGCATTTAAAAAACCGTACAAATTCACTGAAAAAACCATAGGTTTCACACACGTTATAGTTAGGAATTAGCATTTAAAAAACCTTGCTAATTCACTGAAAAAACCATAGGTTTCACACATGTTATAGTTAGCTGGAAATTTTACTGATAAAAAAGCAATGAAATTCCCCCGTTATAGTTACTGTAGGCAACTATAACTCACGCGACCGTCATCCTCTGCTGATGACATATGTGTCTTTATGAAAAAAAAACAATTTGTAATATATGTATAGCTAAAATTTAATGGAAGAAGACATGGGCAAATAAGTGTCTAAATACAGTATTAGCATCAGCAGAGGATTGCGGTCGCGTGAGTTATAGTTGCCTACAGTAACTATAACGGGGGAATTTCATTGTTTTTTTTATCAGTAAAATTTCCAGCTAACTATAACATGTGTGAAACCTATGGTTTTTTCAGTGAATATATATATATATATATTTTTTTTAGTATGGTAGTTATGCGAGGAAGAGCTAACTCTTGAGTAGTCTTCTGAAGATAAGGTAGTTATCCGTGGATCTTATGGTTGGGGGTAAAGAGTTTCATAGTTTGGCTGCTTGAACAGAGAAGGATGTGCAACCTATGGTTTTTTTCTTGTATGGTGGGATTTTGAGGCGAGTTGTCAATCTAGAGTGGAGGTTCCTTTGTTTAATGTATTTTGTGATTTTATTCCTGATGAAGAGTGGTCCTGTTCCATGTATCGCTTTGTGGGTGATACAAAGCAGCTTGAATGTGGATCTTCTGGCAACCTGTAACCAATGTAGGACCTTCAAGGTAGGAGAGATGTGGTTTTGTGGCTTTATATGTAAGAGTAGTCTGGCAGCCGAGCTCAGAATCCGTTGTGGTCTTTTCATAGTTGTTAAAGATGATCCGTGGTAGACGCTAATTGAGTTTAGACAGAAGAAGAGAGATAGTGGCTTGGACCTAGTGTGGAAATCCCAGGTGAGGGAAGATGCGTTGCAGAGTTTTTATAGTAACAAAGCTTGGTCTTGCTAATTTGTCCACTTGGACATTCATTGACAGCGTGGAGTCCTAGATAATTCTGAGGTTTCTTACTTCCTTAGATACTTTAGGCGTGTTCTTAGATCGTCAGGCCATGCGGCATGTGGGTCTTAATTTTTCCAATCGCCACACCTGTGTATTTCCATTTTGGAAGCATACAGTTTGAGATAGCTCCATGTCATCCACTGATACACAGCTCTGAGAGAACTTAAAATGTGTGACTTTCCAGTGTCTTTGGGGCTTTCCAGTTTAAGGAGTATTTGTGTGTCATCAGCATAGTTTTAGCATGTGAGGTTAAATTCATTGATCAGTGCCGCTTATGACTTAATATAAATGTTGAAAAGCCAGAGTGAGATAATTGAGCCTTGAGGTACCCCTGCTTTTGTAAAGTATGGCTTGGATGAGAAAGGGGGAGGTATGAATGACATTAGTTCTGTTTTGAAGGTAGGATGTGATCCAGCCAAGAGCAGCCCCCCTATGCCGGCTTCATAGAGTCTTTGTATTGGAGTGTCATGCTCAGCTGTGTTGAAGGCAGTTGAGAGGTCCAAGAGAAGTAGTGCCGCAACCCTGTTCCAGTCATCTGTGTTCTTAAGGTCATCGCCATATGACAACGAGGACAGATTATGTGCCTCTTCCAGGACGGAATCCTGCCTGGAAGTCTGAAAGTATGGAATTATCTTCAATTCAATGGTCCATTTCGAATTGGTCTGCAGTTACCAGGGTTAAGCGGGTCCAGGTTTGTTTTCTTTAGTGATGCGCGTATGTACGACTTTTTGAGATCTTCTGGAAATATTCTGGTAGTTAAGGAATTGTTGATGATTATTCTTACTGGTGTGGCAGCAGAGGTAGTTAGAAGAATTTACTTGAAGGTTTGTGGTGGACATGGGTCAGAAGGGCTGACTGCAGGCCTGCTTGCTTTGGCCAGGTCCATAAATTCATCGTTTGATATTTGTTGGAAGGAATGGAGAGGTTGTGTCTGCATTCCCTTGGGGTGGTTTTCCTTTTTTGAAATAGGAGTGCAACATGTCTGCTTTGGTCGTGTAATGAACTGCTAATTTGTCTGTGAAATTTTGAGTAATAGGATAAGCTCCTTTTAGGCAATTTAGTTTACGAAATTTGGTGAGAATTTTATAGAATTCCTTATTTGCACATTTAGCATTATGAATTCTGTCAGAATAGCATTTTTTCTTAGCTTTTTTGATCACAGATTTGCATAATCTGTTAAGGTTCTGTAGGGGAAGTTTGTCTTGACTGGTGTTTGTTTTGGGCCAGGTACGTTGTAGCTTTCTAATTTGCTGTTTTCTCTCTTTGATCTCTGTATTTCTCCATGGTGCCTGTTTTTCTTTGTTCTGTAGCCAATCATATAGTTTTTTTATCGAATCTATTGAGTCTAGATCTTTACTGGATGGTAGTTGTGTTCTAAGTGTTCAAAATTGAGTTTGTTCCTCGGTCGATATGTGGCTGCATATAAGGTGGTTTTCGGTGTATTGCTTTGCGTTAGTTTATGTTGGAAAGCAAGCAAATGGTGGTCTGACCATGTGACTGGAGTGTCATTGTTTGAAAGGTAACTAGCTCTGTATTTGCAAAAATGACATCTAGGATGTGCCCAACGATGTGTGTGGGTTTGTGGACGATTGGATGTAAGTTCAGTGCGTCTAGGCCAGTGATGATTGTTTTTGCATGTGGCATATTGGGTTTGTCAAACCAAATGTTTAGGTCACCCAGAATGCATAGGTTGGAGTGCTGTGTTATAAGGTTTGAAGCTGTGTCTAGAAGTGTGTCTGGGAATGTTGCATTGCTAGGTGGAGGACTGTAAGGGAGCAGGAAGTTACAGGAGGAAGATGGTGTAGGGTTGCATCTGGTGAAGAGGGTCTCACAACCTTGTATGGAGACATCATCAGCTTTAGTGAGATTTAATGTTTGCTTAAATACAACAGCTAGGCCACCTCCTCTTTTGCCTATACATTTTTGTGTGATAGTTTGATAGCCTAGAGGAACGGCTTCATGCAGCACTGGAGCCGTGTCATCTCCCAACCATGATTCAGTTATGAAGAGTAGGTTGGGTTGTGTGTCAGTGAGAAGGTCGTAGATGTGATGCTTGTTTCTTGAGAGTGATCGAGACTTTATTAGTAGTCAGTTTAGAGAATGTGCTTTGGTGATGGTGTTACTTTGTTTTGTAGAAGAGTGAGCAGTATTTTGTGGGTTTGTAGTAGGTGTGTCCTTAGTGCTGGTATTAGCTGTATTAGAATTGCAAAAGTGTAGCTGTTCTGTATCGTATTCCTTGTCTAGCAGGCTAAGAAGGCATTTTGATGGGTCTGTGTGTGTAGGTGGTGGAGATGGTGTTTAGGAGAGTGAGTTGGTGAGCTGTCTTGTTTTTGTTGTGTGTCAAATCCATTGTAGAATTTAGTTTCACATTTTTCATTTTGCTGATGTCAATCTCTAATGCATCAGCTAATTCCTCTAATTTGTCATATGCCTCGTTTGCATATCTGGCTGCTTCCTTGATCAAATATCTCCTTTTTTCGGCATTGTAAGTCAATAACCTATTTAAATTCACATTGCCCTGTAGCATTTCACCCAATTAAAATGTTAAAATGCTAGTACTAATTTCTTTTGGAGGTTCCTAAACCTCCACTGTTCCTGCAGGTGCTACAACCTGAGTCTGGGTTTCATATGGTACATCCCTACTCGTGCTAGGCACTGCTGCTGTCATCGCCTACTCTGTCGGTGCAGTGGGAGCTTGCACCACCTCACTGTCTCCTCCAGCACCTATGCCAACCCCTGCAATAGTAGGAGCTGAACTTGCTACTCTGTTGGTAAATGGAGAAGGTCTAGAATTCAAAAGCTCACTTATAAATTTATCATCATCATCATCAGTCTCATTTGCTTGCTCATCTTTATTGTTCATTTATTTTCATCTTGTTCCTCCTTTGGAGTTGCTATAGTAATGAATGTTTTTACTTAGTCAACCATTTCCTCCCTCCTGCCTATTCAATATGCTCTCAAGCCAATGTCTGAATAAACTATGCATCTCCTTTGTTGTTTTCTTTCTCTCATTCTCTGTAGCCATACGATCCCATTTATTAAGTGCCTCAAACTCTATAGGTCTGGGTGGCGGCTTCTAGTCATATATGGTTTGTCTCGACATATCTAACTTACTAACATTGCTGGCATTGAAGGTACCCTCCAATTGAAATCGTAAATACTTAATTATGTGCAGTATATTTATTCCAGTCTGAAATCCACGTACATGTTTTGTTATATTCCCGTGTTAGGGCCATGTAATGAAGCAGCTAATTTCTTACATTGTCCTCACAATAACATATCATTCGTAAACTTTTGCACAGGACAATGTTGGATTAGTTTCCCTGAAACTAAACTTGTTTACACATTTAGCTCCGCACAACATTATCACAATCCACTGAACATCATGTACAAGGTCTCTTTTCACACTATGTACAAATGTCATCTCTATCCACGGGGCAACAGTGATATCTACATATCCATAACATCACTAATCTATACGCACATCGCAAGGCTGCTTTCTATTATAAAAGATGAGCATCCCAATAGATTAGGCGAGGAGGCACTTCAGCTGACACCAAGGTTTTCTGCATGCTGAGACTTCACCACGCAGTGGTCTGACATCTCGTGTGTCGTGTCTTGTTTGTGACCGAGACGGGATCTTACATTCTGTCTCATCAGGTAATGGGGTTGGATCGGTCCTTGAGGGAATTCTTGGCTTTCACCTACACACACTCTAGGTACACTTAGAGTAGGGTTCGCATTGTAGGAGTACGCTCAATTACGTCCTTGTTTTATATGCCTGCATATATACAGTTTGTTAGCACCATGGTAGAACTATATCTACTATTTACGCTTTTGATGCTTATAATCACGCCTAGCTAATTCTGTTTATTAATCATTGCAGCACACAGATTTTATACAAGAATAACTTTGGTTCAATAAACCTATTGAAAACGTCCCACTGAGTGTTCTCGGTATACTTTTCTGAGAGTAACTAAGCACTAGTGACTGGGCAAAATGTTCTGTACTGTTTCCACGATCTCTGAGGGGTCAGGGTTGTCATGTTCAGTGGTTGCCAGAAACCATTCACTCCCCGGTAAGGTTAGGGGGGCTTACGGTGGCACTGTGAGCTAGCTGGTCTATCAGCCGATTTATCCTGCGGGAGTGTCCGGAATCATTCTAGACACCAAGCCCCTAGTTTATGTTGTCCAACAAATGCGCAGATCCTACGGCTTGGTAGGAACTACACAACAGTATAGTGCCCAATCTCTTTAATCAGCTCATAGGCTGTTCTATCTGCAGGTAATATCTGACTCTCCCTAGGTACAACAGTAACTTTAGGCATTATCGCCAAACCTCCCATTGTTCACGCTCCAAAGAAATTAGAAATAAACACAAACAAGCTCAAAATCACAACAAACGAACTAGTGAACAACAACCAATTGCAATGGGCTTGTCAAAGTTCAATCTATCTCATTGTGCAACCAACCAATCAAGCACTATTTTGTGATGACGTATCACCAATCCCAGCATGACTGATCCGTAAAGAGAAAACCAATCACAAAACCTCTATAAACCAAATCACTGAATAAACCCTTGTCTGTTTACCCTAAAAAAGGAAGGAAAAGTCAGTAAATCAAATAAAACAATTCAGTTGCAAACCATGGAACTTTTAAAAATAAAAACAAGATTCAAAATCGAGTGCCAAAAACCAAAAACGATCTACAGAGTTCTTCAAATTCACTATAGGCAGACGTCTGGCTGGCAGTAGTCTTCAACAGGTCATCTCTCCAGTGTCTCCTTTGCCAGAATGCCGATCTCATCACAGAACCATGAGATCCACATTCTGTCGCCAGGACAACCACAACCTTCTAACTCAAAACATACTAATCAAGCAAGCAAATTACAACACCCAGGCAATGAGCTTGCTCTGTGCACAAGAGAGAAGTTCTCCAACTCAAATTAAACACACAACCCAGAAAAAAGAGATTTGTTAGTTCAGAATCCCTATCAGTGTGTAAGCGGCACCTCACTCTACACATCACATTTACAATTACAGGCAAGTACAATCAAATTATCTCTAGTTCTTGGATCTCAAATCTGATAGCCAAACCAAATCAATCGATAAATCAGTAGAACCTCAAATGGGTTTACAAATATGAATAATACATCAGCACCATGATCAGTCCACTAATTGAACCCACAATTATTATAGTATATTCAAACATCTCCCTAACATAACAGAAATCAGTCTCACAAACTCATACTACAATGCACACTCACAAAATCAATTCTCCCTATTCATACTGTCAGAAGTACCGCTTGAGTCCAGTCCTGCTCTTCCACCGGTTTCTGCATTTGGCTGATAAAGCATGGGTAAGCCGCAGGAGACTACATATCCCATGAGTCCCAGCGGCGGCACGTCAACGTCAGCGGGTGAGCGGAATCTCATTAAGCACTTCCACTTCCCATGACGTTGACGATTATTCAGAGTCCCGGGCCAGAGCCTGTCATAAGAAGCATCTCTGTCCTGCCTCAGGGGTCCGGTAAGGGTGCGGTTGCACCACTATTTGTATCGGTGTTGCGTTCATTTATATCGCTTGGTACAGTTGTATCCGACAACTTGAGATTCCTGCTTCACGAACGAAAGGCGGGGAGCCCAAGGATTTCCTTTGTGACCTTGTATTCTGAAGTTTGGTTAACTCTGTTGAGCCTTACTGATATTGCGCAAGGTGTTCCTCCCCGTTGGTGAGACACACGTTTGTTGTCTCTTGCGGGTAGTAGGGATACCTGCACTTTTCAGTGGGGTGTATATATATATTCTGTGACCTTAACTCGTTGACGTGGGATAGCACTAATTCCCCATCTGCGGCGGAACAAGTGCATCACTGGTTCAGTTTCAGCAATTTCTCTCCATTGGCGAGCTTGCCGCTTATTGAGCTCATGAGGAGCAGAGTCCAAAGCAAAATACATATATCATGGAAACAGCATTTTCTTTGGGAGAATTGATGTTGCCTCAATGATGTTGCAAAGCAATGATAGTATGTGTGCCAAGTTGATGTTCCCCACTGGTGTGTGTCTATATGTTCGCATTTGTTCTACTGGCATTTGCATTGTGTGATATTAAATAACATTATTATTATTATTATCATTACAATTGCTTGTAAAGCGCAGCTGACACCCTACGGGTAACCTGGCACTATGTTAAGATGTTTGCTGAGTGTGGAAAGAACTATAGCCCCTGCCAGACGGAATTAGCAGGGAACCGGAGAGCATACCCGGGGATAGAGCCAGGTTTTTATCCTTTTTCTGAACTGCAGAATATGTCTAATATCCAATGGACGTTTATTCCAGAGGCGGGGGGCTGCCTTGTGAAGCGTCCTGGGGGGGAGCATACCAAATAAATTTTTCCTGTAGGGATTTAGGTCCATGTCCATGCAGGGCCTTGAACATTATGCATAAAGCCTTAAATTGTATTCTCTGCGAGACTGGCAGCCAATGCAAATCAGAGAGTGCCAGGGAGGCAGAGGAACTGCGCGATCGTCCTAATGCTGTTTTTGCGGCCTTGGTCTGTATTCTCTGCAATCTCTCAATCAGATATCGCAGAGAATCCAAAAGCAGAGCATTGCAGTAATCCAGTCTGCCGAGGATAGTACTCCGGACTATCAGCGTTCTGACCTCCATGGGAAACATCGGGAAGATTTTCCGGAAAGCTCTGATCAGACTGAAACAGCTTCCAACTGTCTTGTTGACATGTTTTTCTAATGTCAATTTGCTATCAAACATGACTCCCAGATTGCGTACAGCGTTACTGGGAGCCAATGGGACGCTGGCAGGAGTTGGCCAGAGGTTTGATGGAAGTGTAGGGGGAATTCTTCCTGCTGCACAATATAAAATCTCTGTCTTCTCACAATTAAATTGAAGGGAATTCTCCCTGAGCCAAGTTGCTATATCCTGCAGACATGCATGAAAGTCTGTTAGAGAAACCGATTGCTCACCCTCTAAAGACAGGATAAGCTGGGTATCATCTGCATAATTTACTAGGTTGACATTATGAGATCTTATGATGGCAGGTAGAGGGCTCATATAAATGTTAAAAAGGATAGGGCTTATTGCCGATCCCTGTGGGACACCATGCGGTATATTGGAAAACTTAGATCGAAAAGGGGGAGGGCTATTGCTTGTTGTCTGTTGGATAAGTAAGAATGAAACCACTTAAGAGCGGTGCCCGTCACTCCCACCTCTTCAAGCCTGGACAGAAGTGTCCCATGGTTTACCATATCGAATGCGGCAGACAGGTCGAGAAGAACCAATATGGCCGACTGTCCCATGTCTGCTCGCATCCGTAGATCGTCCATGACAGTCACCAGGGCAGTCTCTGTCCCATGGCCTGGGTGAAAACCAAATTGTACCCTATCCAAGATGTAATTTCTTTCTAAAAACTGGGAGAGTGCTTTACTAACCACTCGCTCCAGAATTTTTATTGGATATGGTAGGAGGGAGATCAGTCTATAGTTCTTCAGACAGGCTGTGTCAAGTGTCGCTTTTTTCAGCAGGGGTGTCACCGACGCCTGCTTCCAGCAGGCCTGCACAATGCCATTCATCAGGGATTGATTACAAATTTGCCATAGTACTGGAAATAATTCGGGAGCCAATTCAGAAGAGCATTGTGTGAGACTAAGCCAAAACCAAGGGATAAAAAGCCCTATTGGAAAAAACTTGGTATGCCTATCCGTCCTTCCTCCCTTGACGTGAAAGAGGAGGATCTTATATTTAAGTAGCGTAGTTGTTCCATGGCTAAAGGTAACATTGCTGTTTATGTTTTCTTACCCTACTCTAACAGGGGAATGTAGTAGAGCAGAAACAATCATCAGGCTCTTACATCCTCTGTGAAGTGAGTGACAAGATAACGGGGTAGGACACTCTAGATATACATATATATCAATACTTTAGTATGGAAGTAGAGTTCTTACACATTTACCTATAGACTCTCACATAAGCTAAGTCTTCGCTATATTTTGTTTCCTTTTCTGTAGCACTATGACGTTTTGTAGACCATTAAAGGAGTTACAGAAATTCTAAAACCCTCCTGGCTTGTACGCTACCGAACGGTCATTTTCCTTTACATGTACATTGCCCTATATAACTGAAATGGTTTAAATCAGCTTAAAAGGAGGAACGTGTAGCTTATTGTCTCATCGTTAATTTTAGTTTACTCGTTTTTTCTACAGGTTTCCTTCCCTGCTGTCCCCACCCTTTCCTTCCCTCGCTTGATCGCTTCACTGATCTGTGCTGTAAAAGCAAACAGACTTGAAGATATCGAGAGGTGGACCATATTTGAGCAGTGTTCCTATCCCGAGGAGTTGGTGAACCCGACAGAATAATCGGCCCTCGGATTTAATTCCTCTTGATCGGTTTCTCTGCTCTAGCATGGCGACCCTGGAAGAATTGTTGGCTACCTTACAAGTAGTACAACAGGAGGTAGCAGCGTCTAGGTTAGAGACAGCAGCTTTACAGGCTAAAGTGGATCGCATGCAGCGAACCCCTTTTAATGCAGGGGGATCCTCCTTTCTACATCAGCCTCCTATCACGGTAGAAATGATAACCCCCATACTTTTAGCATCCCTGGAAAGGTATTATGGAGACGCCAATAAAATCCAAGTCTTTCTTAAGCAGGTATTGCTTCACTTTCATTGCAAAACCGAAGTCTTTGCCACCAACCAGGCACGCATAGCCTTCCTAATATCTTATTTAGCGGGGGCGCAGCTTTATGGGTGGTGACATTAGTACAGAGGGATGACCCTTTGTTGTACGAGTGGGATGCCTTTAGGGCAGAGTTTGAAAATATCTTTGATAGAAGAACCCACACACTCTCTGCCGACCGAGAATTACTTGAGCTCAGGCAAGGGAATAAAAAGATAGTGGTATACCTTACGTCCTTCAGAAGATTAGCGGCAGAAACTAACTGGACAGAAGAAAAGCAGTTTCAAATATATTAGCAAGGGTTAAAAGATGAATTGAAAGACATTATCGCACAAATAGATCCGCAACCCCTCACTTGTACCGACTTGATTAACCTTACCTTAAGGTTAGAACATCGGATGAGCGACAGAAAAGGAGATGGTAGGTGGAAAGAATGGCCTCTTCCCAAATACAAATGCCCAAGAACAGGAGACCACTTCACATGATCAAATCAAGAACCTATGGAAATTGGGACTGTAAGAGCGCTGCTGACGATGGACGAGAGGTAGATGCGCAGGAAAAATGGCCTTTGCCTGTACTGTGGGAAGAAGGGACACTTTGTTCGGGATTGCCTACTGAGACCAACAAGTACCAGAGGGGGATTAAAAAGAAGCGAAACCCGGGGCGACCAATAAAGAGTCGGGAAACTAAGAGGCTGGAGAAGACAGAGGGGGGAGCCCTCGAGCAATAGCTTTATCCCCTCATTGGATACTATGGATACAGTAGATAAAAAAAGCTTCTTTTATATCTCCATTAAAGAAAATATAATGGATAAGTGGGAAGAAACTCAGGCGTTGTTAGATTCAGGAGCCACCGGAACGTTTATGGAGGAAGCAGTAGCCACGAAATTGGGAATCAAACTGCTGAAGAAACCCAACCCCGAAACCATGGTTGCAGTTGATGGGCGAGTGTTGGACTCTGGCCCAGTTTGTTATGTATCGGATCAAGTGGAGGTATTATATGAACCTAATCACCTGGAAACAATGGAGTTCAACATTATAAAGGCCCCTCAATACAGTATCATCCTAGGACTCCCGTGGCTACAAAAACACAATCCCACCATAAATTGGACAAACAAGACTATACTTCTAGAGTCGACATTTTGCCTAACGGACTGTTTTGTTCATCAAAATAGACCATCACAATCACTATCCGCAAGACACTGGATTACCACAGCAGCAGAAAAGGATACTATATTGCCTACACAATTCTAGGATACAATGATGTATTTAATGAAATACAAGCTGAAACCTTACCTCCACATCGACAATATGATTGTCAAATCGACCTAGTTCCTGGAGCTGTGGTACCTTGTGGGTGAATTTGAATTTAAAAATATTTATTGAGCGCTCGGACACCAAGCTGTTTCATGGCGCTGTAGAGGAAATGATACCTGAGTGAGAGGGTGATGCGGCTTAGATTTTAAAAACCTGTGCAAACAAATTGGTTTTCAGGGTGCTCCGGAACTCCAGGTACGAGGGTGTTGATCTCATTTGGAAAGGTAGAGAATTCCAAAATTGTGGAGCAAGAACGGAGAACATTGAGCCTCCCATTCTGCTCTTCTTGAATCTGGGCACCACCAGTAGGGACAGAGAGGAGGATCGGAGTTGTCTGCTGGGGATGTAGGGGATGATTTTTGACGTGATAAAAGATGGGGCTGTTCCCGCAAGAGCCTGGAACGTGATACATCCCATCTTAAAGAGGGCCCTTTCTCTAATTGGGAGCCAATGGAGGGATCTGAGAAGGGGAGTGGTATGGTGTGACTTGGGTAAACCATAGGCCAGGCGGGCAGCTTGGTTTTGCACCAGTTGGAGCCTCCGGATGGCGTAAGCGGGGGCGCCGTTGTGTAGGGCATTCCCATAATCCAGCCGGGAAAGGACCATAGCCATCAAGATCAATTTAAGGGCTGAAAAGGAAAAAAAACGTGAGATCTTGCGAATGGTGCGCAAAGTAAAAAAACAGGAAGAGACCACTATGCTGATCTGAGAGTGTAGGGTCAGTTGTTGGTTGAGGGTGATTCCCAATGTCTTAACGGCGGGATAGGGAGAAGGGGGGGGGACCAAAGGAGGGGGGCCAGAAGAAAGGGGACCAAGGGTTGAGTTTGCCGCCAGTGAGAAGAAGCTCGGTCTTATCAGGGTTGAGCTTGAGGTGGTTAAAGCACATCCAAACCCTGATAAAGACCATCACCGACTGGAAATTAGAAATAGAATCGGGGGAGTTAGAGAGGTTAAAAATGAGTTGGAGGTCATCGGCGTAGTTAAACACAGTGACCTCCATCCTCTGCAGAGCACAAATGAGCGGGCAGACGTATAAATTAAAAAGAAGGGGGGAGAGAGAGGATCCCTGAGGGACGCCACATAGCACTTTGCGGGCCTCGGAGGAAAAATTTGCCAGGTGGACTGCCTGTGAGCGGTCGCTCAGGAACGATCTGATCCAGGCCAGGGTAGAACCTCCAATGCCTGCCGCCTCGACACGGGAAAGGAGGATGGTGTGATTGACCGTGTCGAAGGCGGAGGCGGCCGACAAATCGAGGAGAACCAATGCCTGAGGGAGATTAGCATCTTGCCCCGCTCTGAGTGTGTCAATGACAGAGAGCACCACTATATACGCTTTAAAGGAAAAAGAGAGCGAGCACCTTCATCAGTATCTAGACAAGTATTTGAATTTAGGCTTCATACGCCCCTCCAGGTCACCTGCTGCTTCCCCTTTGTTTTTATCCCTCAAGCCAATAGCAAATTACGCGCTAGCATAGACTTCAGGGTATTAAATGACATCACCATTAAGAACCATTATCCCGACCATTAATCTCAGTTCTGTTGGAACAGGCGAAAAAAGCAGTAGATGTTAAAGGAGCATATCACTTGGTGCGAATGAGAGCCAGAGATTAGTGGAAGACAGCCTTTAAAACATGCTATGGGTTGTACGAATATATAGTGATGTCTTTTGGTTTGTGCAATGCCCCAGCAGCATTCCAATACTTCCTCAATTAAGTATTGAGAGGATTTCTGGATTGGTATGTGGTTGTATACATAGATGCTATATTGATCTATTCATCGAACGAAGAACAACACATACAACATGTCGGTTCAGTTCTACAAGCCTTTAGAGAGAACAAGTTGTTCTGCAAACTCAGCAAGTGTGAGTTCCACGTGGACACAGTGGAGTTTTTAGGAGTTATGCTCATGCCCAAGGGTCAACAAATGGCAGAAAGGAGGGTGTTAGCAGTCAAGGAGTGGCGGAACCCCAAAACATCAGAGACATACAATGTTTTTGGGGGTTTGCGAACTTCTACCGGAGATTCATCCACCAATTCTCTAAAATGGTGACACTCATCACCCGGTTACTACGCAAGAAGAACAAGTTTCTATGGACAGAAGAAGCCAAAGTAGCGTTCGAAGACTTAAAACATGCTTTTATAACTGCCTCAGTATTAGTACATCTTTGAAGGGGACGCGTTGGAAGTAGCCATTGGAGCTGTATTGTTTCAACGTCATGAATCCACGGGGCAAATGCATCCCATAGCCTTCATGTCTCGTAAGCTTAACGACGCAGAGAATAATTACACCATAGCGGAAAAAGAGCTACGGCGTTTTTAGAATGGCGTCACTTTTTAATGGGAGCCAAAGAAACGGTAACCGTATATACTGATCACCGTAACCTCCAGTTTATGTATTCTGCTAGACATCTCACGCCAAGACAACTGCGTTGGCTGTTGTTTTTTGAGGAGTGCAGTTTCACTGTTACGTTCAGACCAGGGAAGGATAACAGAAAAGCGGATGCCTTAACGCATCAGGAGTCTATCAGAGAGGAAGAAGAACACCAAGAATGTGCAATCATCAATCCCCAGAAAGTAATCTGTGCCGTACAAACAAACAACTTCTTACACAACCTTGTGCATGGGGCTCACATCTTCAAGTGGAGAACCTGGCTCAGAAGCCATGTTGAGTGGAAAATTAAACAAGACATTCCCATCAAAGGACATCAAATGTTGGTACCTACAAACGTTTTGCAGAAACAAGTATTTCATTGGTGCCATGAGATACCTAGTGCCCGACATAACGGACTGGAAAAAGCCCTAGAACTGGTCAGTAGACAATTCTGGTGGCTCTCCATGAGACTGAACATCGAGTCATGGATCACAGCCTGCACAACGTGCATGCAAATGAAAATCGATCATACCAAACAACAAGGGTTGTTACAACCATTGTCTACGCCCAAAATACCCTGGGAAAACATTTCTGTTGATTTCATAGTGGGTTTTCCTAAAGATCAAAGTTATACAACAGTTTTGGTGGTAGTAGACTACCTTACCAAGATGAGTCATTTTATTGCATGCAAACAAGTACCAACAGCAGGGCAGTTCGCCAAATTACTCCTGATACATGTTGTGAGACTACACGGACTCCCCAAGAAAATAGTTTCAGACAGGAGTACACAATTTACTATATGATTCTGGAAAGTGTGGAGTTCTGCATTACAAATCCAGAAGGCTCTCTACGAGTTTTCACCCACAGACTGACGGGCAGACAGAAAGAATGAATCAGACTCTTAAGCAATACCTACACTGTTATGTAGATACAAACACTGATGTGTGGGTGGATCATTTGTGGTTAGCAGAGATTGCCTATAACAGCTCCAAACACGGTTCCACGCAAACAACTCCTTTCTATTTCACGTATAGTGTTCACCCAAGGTTTCTTCCTTTCTTGCACCCCTGTCCTGCATTTTCCCTTCCTGAGGTACAAAACAGAGTGGCACAACCCAGGAAACATTACAACAAACTCGCAAACAGTTACAAATAGCAAAAGAAAAATGCAAGGGGGAGCTGATAAACACCGGAGACCTAGTCCTATATACAAAAAAGGGGACATGGCTTGGTTATCTACAAGAAATATCCAATTCAAGAAGAATAACGTATTCAATCCTAAGTACGTAGGCCCCTATAAGATTCTGAAATGTGTTAACCCAGTGGGCGTGAAACTGGCTTTGCCAGCCAGTTTACGGATTCACCCAGTGTTCCATGTCTCATTGGTAAATCCCTCTGTCACTCCAGTGAAAAAGAAACCTAGTCCTATTTGGGTAAATAGCGTAAAAGAGTATGAAGTAGCTAGGATACTAGGCATGGAAGGGATATGGACCAGAGGAAAATTCATGGGAACCAGCAAGAAGGCTACACGCTCCCAGACTTATTGCTGCCTTTCACAAGAAAAACCCACTGAAAATGGGACCAGGACAGGGTGCTCTTTAAGGGGGATGTACTGTCAGAAGTACCGCTTGAGTCCGGTCCTGCTCTTCCACCGGTTTCTGCATTTGGCCGATAAAACATGGGTAAGCCGCGGGAGACTACATATCCCATGAGTCCCAGCGGCGGCACATCAACGTCAACATCAGTGGGAGAGCGGAATCTCATTGAAGCACTTCCACATCCCGTGATGTTGCCGATTATTCTGAGTCCCGGGCCAGAGCCTGTCGTAAGAAGCATCTCTGGCCTGCCTCAGGGGTCCGGTAAGGGTGCGGTTGTACCACTATTTGTATTGGCGTTTCGTTCATTTATATCGCTTGGTACAGTTGTCCCTGACAACTTGAGATTCCCGCTCCACGAACGAAGGGCAGGGACCCCAAGGATTTCCTTTGTGACCTTGTATTCTGAAGTTTGGTTAGCTCTGTTGAGCCTTACTGATATTGCGCAAGATGTTCCTCCCCTGTTGGCGATACACACTTATCTCTTGCGGGTAGTAGGGAATACCTGCACTTATCAGTGGGAGATATATATATGTATTCCGTGAGCTTAACTCATTGCCGTGGGATAGCACTAATTCCCCTGCTGCGGCGGAATGAGTGCATTACTGGTTCAGTTTCAGCAATTTCTCTCCATTGGCGAGCTTGCTGCTTATTGAGCACATGTGGAGGAGAGTCCTAAGCAAAAGACATATATCATGGAAACAGCCTTTTCTTTGGGAGAATCGATGTTGCCTCTATTATGCTGCAAAGCAATGATAGTATGTGTGCCAAGTTGATGTTCCCCACCGATGTGTGTCTATATGTTCGCATTTGTTCTACTGGCATTTGCATCATGTGATATTAAGTAACATTGTGTGAGACTAAGCTAAAACCGGGGATAAAAGGCCCTATTGGAAAAAACTTGGTATACCTATCCGTCCTTCCTCCCTTGACGTGAAAGAGGAGGATCTTACATTTAAGAAGCGCTGTTGTTCCATGGCTATAGTTAACATTGCTGTTTATTTTTTCCTACCCTACTCTAACAGGGGAATGTAGTAGAGCAGAAACAATCATCAGGCTCTTACATCCTCTGTGAAGCGAGAGACAAGATAACGAAGGAAGGACACTCCGGAGATACAAATATATCAATACTTTAGTATGGAAGTAGAACTCTTACACATTTACCTATAGACTCTTACATAAGCTATGTCTTCGCTATATTTTGTTTCCTTTTCTGTAGCACTACCACGTTTTGTAGACCATTAAAGGAGTTACAGAAATTCTAAAACACTCCTGGATTGTACGCCACCGAACTGTTATTTTCCTTTACATGTACATTACCCTATATAACTGAAATGGTTTAAATCAGCTTAAAAGGAGGAACGTGTAGATGCTTATTGTCTCTTCATTTATTTTTGTTTTCTCATTTTTTTCTACAGGTCTCCTTCCCTGCTGTCCCCACCCTTTCCTTCCCTCGCTTGATCGCTTTACTGATCTGTGCTGTAGAAGCAAACAGACTTGAAGCTATCGAGAGGTGGACCATATTTGAGCAGCGTTCCGATTCCGAGGAGTTTGTGAATCCGACGTCATACCTACACTCCTAATCCATCAGGAACGGACAGCCAGTCACTTCTCAGGAAGACCCAGTGGCAGAAATGTTGGCAAAGTTCCCAAAACTCCATTATCCCTCGTATTGGGCATTAAAAACCAAACTCATGGAAATTCTTTAGGCGACCCCACTACTAAGGAGGTGCTTTCATGCAACTATCCTCTTCTACCAAATCTGTGAGAACCCAAACCCAATAATTTACTGAACCCCAATAATTTGAAAACTCCAAAATTTACCTCTGACAGTTTGGCTCCAGCACCTTTGATCTTACAATAAGAGTCACTACCCTCCACAACATCAGGCCCAACAAATTAGCAGAGTAAAATAGTGACTTGGACCACTCAATAACTGATTAGATCGATACAAAGGTAAAAAGTTTTATTACAAAAATCTTAAAAAGGAGGTACAGAAAAATGCAGTAGATGCCATAAAAGCCCAGATACAGATTACATAGTCAGAAATTGATAACTATTTAAATCCTAATAAGCAGTATAGTCTTTTTTAAAATGTAAATGTGAGACTTATAAGGAATACTGACAGTCTTTCTAGGGAAAAAAGAAAGATCTCTAAATAATCATCAGAGTTTTTGGAAGAAAATGAAAAGTCTCATGGCTCACCCCCAAAATTATTTTTTTTTACACATTTTATACATAACTAGCAAAACTGCAGATTCAGCATGGCGTGACAATCGTTAGCACATATTCGACAAATCAGCAGGAAGATTGTTACTTTAAGTTTTATAACACTAACCCATTTCTAAGATAGGGAGGTATCTTTCATTAGCTTCCACAGCAACAACAATCCAGAGATGTAAAATACAATATGAAACATTCTCAAACAAACAAACTTCCACTCGTGCACTAGCAAGCCTACATCCGAATTTCCAGCAGAAGTGTCCTCAGAAAGATAAATGAGGAACACGATGGAGTTTCATTCACAATACATGCTCAATAAGGAAAATTACCAATTGTGTCACTGTCCTGTGCTCCGAGGAAATTGTGGGTACAGAAGACTCATAGGGGAACATTGATTGGGAGGGTAAATGAGCAGAAGAAAGACGAGCTGAACACCAGTAACTGCATCCATCTTAATAAAATGGTGTGTTTACGAAAATGTGGCACAACTAAACTATGTTAATAAACACACTTACACACATTATGATTAAATCTTTTTAAGTGCAACGGGTCCGATTCCCAGAAGTAATCTGAGACAAAATCCTAACTTTACGACTTTCGGTTTAACTTAAGTTAGGATTTTGTCTTAAGACCAAAATTTAAGACAAACTTAAGACACAAGCCTAACTTTACTACTACTAAATGCCTTTTGTGAATACCGAAAGTCTTAAAGTTAGGATTTTGTCTCAGCTTTCTTTTGTGAATCGGGCCCAACATCATTATTCATTGGTTACAACTATATCATAAAAATCATTAACATGCACAGATTAAATTGCACAGTTGAAAAAACTTCAACAGTGGTGTCTGGTGGACACAAGGCCTCTAGGGTCCCTTGTGCTTGGGACTAAAGGTCAGGGACAGAGACACACAAGACAACGGTATTACAGTACGGACTCTGCCTCGAGAGGCACGCAGTACCTTTATTTATAGGTAAGGCCACACCTGTGTGGGAAGACTAGAGTGCTACTTCACTACATACCACCCATAAATAAAAGTTCATGATGTTGTGGTGGAGACCAGCAACTTGCTGGACAAAGTCTTGCAGATAGGAATTAGGAGGTTGATAAGGGCACAGCTTGTAGCATTGGTTGGACCATGTGCTGCTTCCTGGTAGCGCCTCATTGGAGGTAGGTGTGAGGTCATGCTTTTGGAGTGTCTCAGGAGTGTGGTCTATAGGCATTCCTTAGCTCTCAACATTAGGACCTGGCACCAGCAAGACCTTGAGTTTCATACCAAATTCTCGGGGAATGAGGTGTGTGAGGATGCTGGCGCAGAAGCCTTGTATGATCTGCACTTGAACCTCCTTCTGCTGCTTGCCGTCAGTACCGGTGACGGCCGTTCCGTGGAGCCTCGCACTCAACATATCAATGGACTCATCTTATCTCTGTCGGGCTTGCCACAGTTTGAACCTTTCAAAATCCGGATTTATCTGAGGGTCAAAGTGAGTGTTCAGTGCGGTGATGGCTGCATCATAGTTGTCTTCACTACCTGTGTTCGGCAGGTTTTGGAACAGTTTGAAAACCACCTCCCCCATGTAGTGTAGCAACAGGGACTGTTTGACAACAGGTTCAGTTTCCCTTGTGGCTTGAAAGTAGTTTGTGAGCCTGCTGAGCCACATCTTCCAGCGGGCTACCGCGGTGGCTGGATTAGCAAGTTCACTAAAGGGTGGGAGAGCAATTGCACAGGGTGTAGTGGTGCCCCTGCCATATGGGCTGGCGTTGCAGGGGATGTGGAACCCATGGCCAGAGAAGTGGCTGACTGGTCCGGCCCTGCAGGCCCCTGGGGCATGGCTCTCTCCATGGAGGCATGGGTTGCAAGGGGGCACCGCTCTTGGGGGGGGGGGGTGAACGAAGAAGTAGGTTTGGGTGTTGGCCACTGAGAGTTCATTGATGCCCTGAAGATTGAGGCTGGAGCGGCTGGTGGTCCTGCAATAGGGAGTCCACCCACCACGTGTTCAGGAGTGTGGGCTGCAATCAACGGAGCATGGTTCCCGATTGGTGTATTGACCACGTCTTCACCGCAGGCCCCAGCTTTCCATCGCAGAGTGTCAGAAGAATCGTCACAGTGTGAGCTTCGAGCACCTTATCACCGAAGTCCGACGCAGCGACAGCTTCATCGCTGTGGAATTGGCACAGCGCATCTGGATTTTCGACTTATCGTCCCTGGGCACTGATTTCTTCATTGATGTTATCCAGCAGTAAGGAAATGAGGCCATGTGACCGGAGATTGACGCATCACCGCTCCTTCTAAGTAAGGAACTGACGCATCGCTCCTCTTTCGGTAAGGAATCGGCGCATCACCTCCCCTGCGAAGCAGTAAGGAACCAACACATCACATCCCCTGGCAGTAAGGAAACGACGCATCGCTTTGCTTTGGCGGTGCCCCACTTCCCCTGCTCCTCGCATCGTCTTTGAGCTTTGACACACCCACGGTACTTTTTGCTATAAGAAACAAATCCATTGATTTCTATGGATTGATCTTATTTAACCTTTGAAAAGTGAGATCTTTGCTTGCGTAAGTTGGATTTTTGTAGTTGTGGTCTTGTTTTATTCAGACAAATATTAGCTATTTTTCTCAACTGGTGTAGGCTCATTTTGTAGTGCTTTCACTGTGTTACTGTGTGTGTATGTGCAAATGCTTTACACACTGCCTCTGAGATAAGCCTGACTGCTTGTGCCAAGCTACCAAGGGGGTGAGCAGGGGTTATGTTAGCTGTGTGACTCCCTTACCCTGACTAATGTCAGGGTCCCTACTTGGACAGGGTGCAAACCACTGCCAACTGGAGACCCCATTTCTAACAGTCCCCTTGTATTTTGGAGCCACATCCAGATCCAAGATGGCTGCCAGTGTTCCAAAAGGTAGGACAAAGTGTAACCAGGCCTCTGAAATGGGCCCGAAAATGTTGTAAACCACATTGTGGACTAGGTCAGAGATGGTGGGTCAGAGTCCCAGTCCTCATTCCGACTGTCTCAGGAGCCATGTCACTGACTGTGGCATAACACAGGGAGGAGTGAGAGTGGGTTCTGACAGACATTGAGTGGCATGTATCAGAAATAATAGTTTCTAAATATTAAGTTAGAAACATTCATATGCCCCAAACACCCTGTTAGCAATGCCATTAGTATCCAAGAGGCAAGTCAGTTGTCATGCGCTGGTCTATGGTGCCTAGGTTGTTGTAGATGGAGCAACAAAATTGTCTATTAAACCAAACACAAGGGAGTCGTTTATACTTGACACACCCTGAACCCTGAACTGGTGTATTTCAAGGTGCTCTCAAATGTGATGATGTAGGAAAAGGGGGCACAGTGAAGTAAAATAATTGTCTAGGACTAAAGTATTTGGTCAAGTGGAGAAACTGGGATTTTATCCCATGTTTTCTGGTTTCACATTGTACAACTGAGCCTCTTCCCCTCTCCCTTTTTTATATAAGGCTTGATGTTTATTTTGTTGAGTTGGTTAATCAGTATTTTCTGTTCACTAAATATCGCCATGGCTCTTTGAATCAAATTGACACAAGATGTCCTACTGGAAAAAATCACAAAATGAACTTAAGGGACGACAGGGTACTCCATTTTAATATTAATATCCCGGGATACCCCAGACTTAACAAAGACCAATTTTAGGATAGTCTCAACACCCACTGAGGGCAAATATAAGTATTAACAAAGAAACACAAGCCCTGGAGGCAAGATGGAGGCCGCTACTGTGGCCGAGTGAACACCTGTAACTGACCGTCTCCTATACCCCCCTGAATTCCCTTTGATTTGATGTGGGTTAAGACGCGGTTGAAGCGCTATGGATGCAGATTTATGGAGAGCAATTTTGAATAGTGAAAACCGTGCGAAGATCTCTGATGCTTTGGAGCATATTCACCTACCGGTGTTTGGAGTTGTTTGGTCCCCGGATTCCGCTTTTGCGCTTGCTGTGGTGTTTATCACAAGGAGCTCAGTGCGCTGTCTCAGGGAGCTGGCGTGGGGTTGTGGGAGCGGAGATGCCTCCTAAAGGTGCCTGAGGAGTCAAGCAGCGCGGTGGAGACGCCGCTGCAACTTTGTCAAAGCTGACAGAAAGTGCCCAAGAAAAACAACGACAGGGAGCGGATACAGCAGACCCAGGAAATAACCTACGACCCGGGAATAATCGATCTACGGTGCCAGGAAAGAAAGTTACCCCTGCTATTTTTCTCACTGGCATGAAAGGCAGGAACTGCAACTCAGAGGAGACTGTGACAAAGGAGATAGTTGTAGATGCACACCAGGATGAGGTGAGCAGGGGGGGTACAGAGCCCTATGACTGTAACGGGCAGGCAGCAGTAAACAAACAGAGGCAAGGAGGGCAGGGGGATATCGACCCTGTTATCCATGCCGCAGAGGTCTATGATTGGACAAGGGGGGAAAGTACTGCTAATTTTATTTTGGAAGGGACTAAACACGGTACAAATGTGGCAGGAATAGATGGTGGCAATCCAGAGATGGTTGAAAGAGCCTGTGATATGTAGCTTATGAGCAAACAGGTAGATCAGAGCAAATCCCAAGATCTGCCTGAAATGGACCTGGGTGAACCTTTTCTTTTCACTTTCTGATCATTCTAACATGTCTGGGGATGAATCTGTACAGCTGTCAGATGGTCCCTCTGGCTCCCCAGGTGGGCAATGGAGTGAGAATAGCAGTATCCATCAAGATGAGACCCCGGGGAATTGGACTAGGATGCCTGGCTTAGACACAATACGGAAACAAAAACCAACAGCAATTCCCGGAGAGGAGAACGGGGCAGCGTCCCTAACTAGTCAGATACAACCCGTGTCATCAGAGGGGTTGCGACAAGATCAACATAACTCATTGGGCTGCATGGAAGAAATCTCTTTGACTGTCATCTATGAGACAATAATGTCACACAGAAAGGAAACCCGGGCTGAGAGCCAGAAAACGCAGGGGGCGTGCCGGAAGTTGCAACATTCACTTTGACGGGTGGTCAAGTCTTGCTCTGAATTCGCTGAGCGGATAACAGAAGCTGAGAACAGGATCTCCACTCTTGAGGATCAAATGACTGCCCAGAAGGCAGTAACAGAGGACTTAACAGCACAGCGCAGTGACATGGCCTGGAAACTCAAAGACATGGAAAATAGAATTTGGCAAAATAACATAAGAATTCTAGGAATCCCTGAAGGCATCGAGGGGTCCGACCCACAGAAATTTGTGGTAGTGCTTCTTACAGAAGCCTTTCCGGAGCTGACACAGTGGGCATGGGACAATGAGGTGCAACGGGCCCATCGGTTCCCTTTTCGGCAAAAGACTAATCATGAGGCCAGTAAACCTGCTCAAACTAGAGCAATTTTCATTGCTCTATCTAACTTTTTATCTAGGCAGGCTCTATATGATCTGCTAGGCCAGACAGTGGAAAAGAGGTGGCAGCTTCGGCAGTTAATTTCCCCCTTTCAGGTCAAAGGTGCCCAAGTATTTCTACTGAATCCTGCCAAACTTAAGGTCATATACAAGGATAGTACTAGGTTTTTCACATCTACAACGAAGGCTAAAGAGTATCTCCAGAACATTATACCCTAAGTTTGAAATTACGATAGAAGGTATCTTTAATTATGTATTCATAGCATGTACTTATAGTATGTGAAAAAAACGTTATAAGTATTAGCATAAGTACATGTTTTGGACTATGCTTTTCATCTTTTGTTTTCTTTTTCTGTAAATACTTGCTGAGTACTGATTTATTAGCACATCGATGGGGGAATTACAGGAGGGGCGGTCAGTGTTGGGACAGGGTTCTCCATCACCCAAGACTTATGGGTCTTGCAGCCTCCATGGTTGGGTGGGCAGGGGGAGTCTCTGCAGGCAGAAGAGACAAGGGGATGGGGTAGCAGGGGGGTGGGTGGCTGCCGGAAGCGCACAGGGACTCAAAATTGGGGTAAAAAAGCCAATAAATGAATTTATGCAAATGAGAAGAAGTGATTTGGTATGTTGGGAGAGAGAGTGGTGTTTTTTTAAATTTGAAGAAAGTCAATGCTGAGCACGTTTTTGAAATGTTCATTTAATGTCTGGGGCCTCAATGAGAGGACTAAACGACAAAGGGTAGCGCAGGAAACTAAAAATATGTCTCCTGATGTAATATGTCTCCAGCAGACCCATATCCCTTGGGCTAAATATAAGGTACTTACAGAGCTAGGGTATGAGTTATTGGCTTATACTTCGCAAGGGACTACAACCAGAGGGGGGCCAACTTGGCTAAAAGAAGCAATTTAATGGTAGGGAAATATTTGGTGGATAAATATGGGCACTGGGTAATTGTTGAATGTGTTGTAGCTAATAAAAAGCTTTCAATACGTTTGGTATATGGATCCAATCATGATGAAGCTCAGACACTAGATCACCTGAATACTGAATTAGCTTCTTGGGCATCTCCTCAGATACTATGTGGGGATCTTAATATTCAGTTGGAAGAAAATATTAAGGGCCCCTTTGGAGAAAAATATATTGGTCGAAAACCCAAGGTTTATAAGGCATTACAGCAAATCTTATATGAGCATGGGTTGGATGATGCTTGGCCTAGATTAAACGATTCAGATCCTGGTTACACTCATCTTTCTTACCCATATATGAACCTAGCAAGACTTGATTATTTTTTGGTCACTAAAACACTCTTATCGGAAGCACAAATACAGGTTTTCCCAAGAATTACTTTGGATCATAATCCATTATTATTAACGATTAAAATGCTAGGAGAGGTTCGAACCCGGGGGAACTTCTCTTTTGACCGAAAACTATTGTTAAACGATCAGTTTGTTAGTCATATACGACAATGGTTAAAATAATTTCTTATTATAAATCAGACCTCAATGAATAGTTGCATCATGTGGGACGCATTAAAGGCTGCACTCAGAGGGGAAATTCTGAGTTTCGGACTGTGCACTCAAAAACAGCAGAGACAGCTTATTCAGGTATTGTACGATAACCTTAAACAAGCAGAATATGCGTAAATACACACTGTAAGGAAGAAGTTGGATAGTTCTCAAGCACAAACCAGAGGTAGCACGATGTACGGCAAAGATAAATGAGAAATGGGCTAAAGAAAATGCTAGTATATATCAATCATTTAGAAAGGAGTACTATGAGTATGGGGAGATGACAGGAATGTGCCTGGCTAAGAAAATTAGGAGCAGAGATATAAAAGATGTCATTACTGCAATTAAAGATGCTAACGGAAAAACGGTAGAAACACCGGCAGAGATCTTAGAAGTTTTTCGAGCCTTTTATGAGGGATTATATACAGAAGAGTATGCAAATCAAGATATATCTACAGAATTTTATAAGGACCCTCACAGGAAAATATTAAGTGTGGCTGACAGTGCACATTTAGAAGAACCTATAACCCTGGAAGAATTAGAAGAGGCGGTTAGATCATTAGCAACAGGGAAAGCTGCCGGGCCTAATAAGCTCCCGCTTGAATTATATAAGAAATTTTAAACTGAGTTACAAATAGACATGCTTACGGTTCTTCGAGAGGCTCTGAAAGGGCATGCCCCAGCATCATGGGATGAAGCAAGTATAGCTATTTAAAAAAAAAAAGACAAGTCACCTTTGCTGCCGGGATCGTATCGACCCATTTCGCTTTTAAACTGCGATGGGAAGATAAATGCAAAAATATTGACAACACGACTCTCTCAAGTATTAACTCCCATAGTCTCTGTTCGACAGCAAGACTTTATTCCAGGAAGAGGTACGGTCAATCACGTCAGCCGGGTAGTCACCACGCTGGATGGCGCTAATGTACGGAAAGCTCCGTCTGGTGTGGTGCTACTCGATGCGGAGAAAGCGTTTGACTGTGTCTCTTGGGAGCTTTTATGGGCAACGATGTGATGGAAAGGTTTTGGATCCTGGTCTTATACAAGCTCTACAGACTATGTACTACTTACCCAAGGCAAAAATATGAGCGCTGGGGCTGGAGTCTAACTTTGTCACAATATCAAGAGGTACCCGACAAGGGTGTCCCTGCTCCCATTTATTATTTGCCCTATATATTAATCCTTTATTGAATTTACTGGAACATAGGCTAAATAGTTTGTTGGCGAGACCAGGGCTGGAGGTTATTATACTAACATACGCAGATGATAATGCGGTTATTTCACCGGATCCAATCAAAACAGTGAAAGAGATTGAACAATTAGAGGCTGAATATGGGGAAAGATCTGGATTTAAATTAAATATAACAAAAACGCAAATAATCTGCACTGAGCAATTATGTATTAACGACTCCAGGGTTACACAGGAGGCCACATATTTGGGAATCCGCATTAATGCATGTTTTTGACAAAATTGTACTATCTAATTGGGAGCTGTTAGTGCAGAAATTAAAAAAAGACTTGGATAGAATAGAAGGCCTACATTTATCAATAGTTGGGAGATGTAATATTCTAAAAATGGATATCTTGCCCAAAGTGCTGGATTATTTTAGGTGTGTCCCCTTGGAACTTACGGTGAAGCAACTTCAAAAATTACAATCTATCTGTGGTAGCTTCCTGTGGGCGCAAGGTAAAACTCGGCGAGCAATGAGGTATATGACCCTGCCTCGATCACGAGGGGGGTGGGCTGTTCAGAATTTTTTGTTTTATTACTGGGTGTGTATGTTACAACAAATGGGCATTCTGTTGGTTGGGGAAGGAGGGGGAAAGGTAGAAGAGTTTCTGAATATTTTTCAGATGTTGCTGGGCTCAAAAACAGAGAGGAATCTTTTCTTAAATTTGGATCCCAGCTATTATAAAAAAAACTCGATTCAAGGTGCCTCAAGCCGTCTACAAAGTATGGATACAGGTTCGAAAATATTTGAAGCTTGGTAAACGTAATTTTTATACACCCACCTCATCTTTAGCACTACCTCCCCTTATCTTCTCTGATAATATTATGGCTAGATGGAGACGGAAAGGACTTATGACTTTGGGGGATTTAATAGACTGCAGTGGTATCAAGACTTATTCCTCGCTAATATCTGAACATGATCTCCCCAAAACTGATTTTTTTAAATATCTACAAATTTGCGATTATTTACAAAAGGGAGTAGATGTATTGAATTTGGCTAAAAAAAGTAACTTGTTAGAGACAATCAGGAAGCATGGCAGGATTGGTATCTTTTACCAGAATCTTATGGAATTGCAAAGGGATGATCTTGAAATACAGAATTCTCAAATGGAATAATAGATTAAATCAGGCAGGGAATGTTCTACAACAGTCAATAGCACTGTCAGAAAAGCTCTTGGTTTCCTCTAGTCTTAAATTGCAACATTATAAAACTATATTTAATTTGCATTATACTCCTGCCAAAATTGCACGGTTGGGGTGGGGGGGGCAGAATGAAGGTAAAGGTACGCGATGTGGGACAGACCAAGCTGATAACCTTCATATGTTTTTTGAATGTCCAGACCTGAGACAATTTATAAATAAGATGGAGATTTTTTTGACAGAGCTGAAGGGGTGCGGATTGAGATTACATCTACTGGGATGATGTTGGGAGTATTGGAAGAATCATTAGCCACACAGGGTATGTACGAATGTAGGTATTATATATTTATAGCTGTGGCGGTGGCTAGATTGTGTATAGCATCACTATGGAGGGAGAAAGAGCCACCATCCTTTGAAATGTGGAGGGGCAGACTTTATTCCATATGTAACCTAGAATATAGTCTTTACGCTTTTAAGGGGCCACCGAAACGCAGGTTAGGTATTAAGATATGGGGGGCGTTAGTAGAGTACCTGCAATAAGTCCTATCTTTCCTAACCCACATGTTAACATGCCCCAATTTATATTTGATTTCTTCCTCTGTTCTCCTTTTTGTTGAAAGATTATAATTACATGGAATGTTTGGTCTCTGACATGATATATATTTTTGTGAAATATGTTAAAAGTATAGGGCGACAAAAAGTATGTATTGATCCCTCTCATTCTATCCTGTTTTTCTGTTTTAATCACCTTAATACAAATGTATGTTGATTTTATTGGCTAATAAAAAAAAAGAAAGAAAAAGAAACACAAGCCCTGGGATATCAGCTCAAATGAAGTGCAGAGCTCTGCTGCAAAGTGCAAACAGACTTTCTGGCGGAGCTCACAACACAGGCTTATCGCCTTTCTTATTACCTGCTGGAGGTGGGGGCAGCCGTTCAGATGGTGATTGTCAGGACCTTGCAGAGTGCTGCGAAAGTGCTTGGAAGAGAAACTGTTTGAAAAATCATTAGCATAACATCCCTCTCTGAGCACTTTCACGGCATACAGCTGTTCATTATCCACCCATCTCTGGGTATTCAGTTTAGTAAAAACCAGTACTGCTAGTCAGGGCTGCAAGTGCTTTCTGGGCCATTTGGAGATGCGACCGTGTTACTATATTGGCTTCCTAAATGAAAAAGATTAGATTTGAAGATCCACTCCATTGTTTATGGTCTCATTCAAGATTCAAAACCCACTTATGGTCAAAAACTGTTCTCTGAGCAGACAAGACCTTGTAGTCTAGCTAGGGGTAACAAAGCGATTTGATCTAATTCCAGTAAAAGAAAATGTGTTTACTGAGATAGTATAAAGCCTTATAGTCAGGGGTGTAACACAGGACACCGCAGCCCCCGCGGTTTGGGGGGGGGGCCCTCAGCACAGCACTCTGGCTGCAGAGCTCCTGATTGAGCCCGGAGGAGGCCCCTCCACTTGCCTTGCTGGGAGGCCCCCTCAAGTTTTGTTACGCCAGTGTTTATAGCCCGCTGCCAAGGGCTATAACGGTTGCTAAAGGCTCAGAACCAGAGTTATAGGCCCAAACCACAGACAAGGGCCTATAACGAGGGTGAGGGCCTTTAACAACAGGGAAAGCCCAAGGCAGAAGGGCTATAAGGATATTAGAACATTCCACCCACTGAGGGTAGAATGTTCCTAATTAAAAAGGGAGAAACCGGAAGACAAACATTGAAATGGTTGAGAAGAAGGTTAATACCAACAATTATATGCCCGGATCTACTCCATTGAGCTCTCAACATTCCAATGTTGTAATATAGCCTTGGAGCCCGTCGTAGTGGGCTCTACTGGCCATTAAAGGCCCACTCGAGCGTTAGAGGCCTGAGCCGAAGGCCTTTAACAATGGAGCAGGACTTTAATGGCCCATAGAGCCAGCTACGGAGGGCTCTAAGGCTATTAGAACATTTCCCCACTAAAGGGCAGAATGTTCTAATTAGTAAAAACAGGCCGAGGGAGTTTAAATCCCCTCAGGCTCAGAGAAGCCTTTGTTCACAACAACAGCTGTGAACAAAGGCAGACATTGGAATGTTGGAGCACCGGGCTTCTACTCACCATTAGCAGCCCGGAGAACTCCATTGTTTTCAATGGAGCTCCCAACATTCCAGTGTTCTAATACACAATATTGACTCACAATAAAATGCCTCTTTCAAGGAAAGTTTGGATTTCAGTTTCTGGCATGCTACCAGAATACTGTTGGCAGAATAACATCTGGTGTAAATATGTCATCCTAAATATCATTTTCAAAAATATTGTCCAATTACAGTCAATAATACAAAACCTAGGCCCAATGAGACAATATTTTTGTAAACTATTTATGATACTGTATCTATGTCAGACAATATTTGTACAAGCGATCCTCTGACATAAAACCCACTTTCTACATCATTGAAAGCATTTGAAAGCATTTACTTTCAGATTTACCATGTATCCATTTAAATAAGACATACACGGTGCTCTGAAATTGTCCTTTGCTGATTTCAGTGCTTTGTAATCAATAACTTTGTCTCCCCTGAAGGAGGAGGGAATACACTGCAGAACCTAAGAAAAGGCTTTGCGGCTGCTACTGCCTGAATGTAGAAGGGGGTGGATTACTGGGTGTGGGGAGAGCCTGCTGTCTTTCAGCCTGAATCTAGCTATTCCGAGTACTTGTGTGTCAAAGACTGTCCAAGTGGAGCTGCTGTCCAGTGTAACTGAGAATGTGGCACAGAGAGAGCAGTGGGGCATGCACAGAGAGTGGAGACATCATCAGGGGTGCACTTATGTCCATGTGTCACATCTGATGGGGCCGCAAGCCTCTATCTGTGACTGCCACAGCATTCCAGCTGTTGGTGTTGCCAACCTGTGCTTGTGCCCACTGATCCTCTGGACTGACATCAGGGGTCTTTGAGCTGCCACCTGATTTCACTTGATAATGCCGGATTCTTATCTTATCTTACCATCGCTTGCCACTCTTAAGAATCCTCGGCCGACTGGATCTTTTGATCTGCTGTGAAGTGTAAAGGGGAGAGAACCAACTCATTCAGATAAAGTCAATAACCAATCAATTCTGACACTGAAGAATCCCTAACTCCGAGTTAAGGTTTAGGGGATATATTACAAAGCCAAAAATAACTAAACATACAAGCACCTCATGACGAGGTTAAGAAAATACATGGGCACTAATACAAAGTTTAATCTACGCAACAACCTAATTCGATGAAGCATAAAAAGGGTGAGAAATTCTAGGAATATCAAGCAAAAGATAACTGCTCCACTATCTAAATCAGTCTTCTTGGATACCTACAAAGAAATTGATTCGTCTGTCCCGACTCTACCACTAAGGTGACATCCCGACTTAGCATCTCCCAAGGCAAAATCCAGAAAAAGGTGTCGGCTTGTGAAGACTTCCTAATAAGTACACTCACGTTGCAAGGGTCAGTAGCCAAGGCTACAGATTCATTTTTAAGTCTCCTTCCTCAGCTTCAATCTCTTCCTTCTACCCTCTAACGGTTCTCTTCTCGCATCTACCCTCATCTGACTCTTCTCTGCCGCTCATCCCTCTGGGCACCCACCCTAATACAAAATGCACAACATGGAGGGCACGCCTCCGTAACACCTCCTCTGGCTGGACACCTCCTGAAGGTAAATTTCCACTAAAACCTGTATTCCGTCTAGCAACGGTTGAAACGTCCTTGAGTCCAAGGCTCCCTCAGCGCAGAAAGTAGCATCCTATAATTATAAGCATTCCTGGAGACTCTTGTAACAATTCTCCTCCATACCTAACTCCTAAAACAAAAGGGTTAGTCTTAGCTAATGAGGACGATGTCCTTGCACCTGCAACAGAAGCATGTGAACAGAAAATCCTTCCCTGTATATGAAATTTGCTGACTACCTTCAAATGGGAGCCTTAACAAAGGAAAGTATACCTTGGCCTGCACAATTCAGCTAACATAAGGAATGCGAGTAGGCCTTTCATTGCAGAACATGGGCATTCATCCAATAGGTGAATCAGATGATGTCATGTAACCCCTCTGAGACCATAGCTGTCCAAAGTCATGAACCACACCAAACCATACTGGCTATCGGTGTAGATGGTGATTCTGATCTGATTGGCTGCCAAACAGGCGCGAGTCAAAGCAATGATTTCTGCCACTTGTGCAGAGTATACTCCTTCTAGACAGGCGGCTTCAACCACTCCCATAATGGTACATACAGCAAACGCTGCTCTCAACTGACAAACATTGTCTCTTAAGCATGAACCATCGACAAAGAAGATTTCATCAGGGTCAGGCAGAGGTTCATCAACAATGTCAGGTCTTGGCTTGGTGCAAAGTTCAGTCACATCGAGACAGTCATGGTCCTCACAATCTTCATCATCTGCATTTGGCAAAGGCATAAGTGTAGCAGGGTTTAAAACAGAACACCTTTTCAGAGTCACATTCTCCGCGGCCAGGATAACTTGCTCGTTAGCGTGTTTTAGTTCTCGTCATCAACAGTTCAACAGAATGCGGAACATACACAATCAAAGGGTGACCCATGACAATGCTTTCACACCTTTCAATGCTCACACCCGTTGCAGCAATGGAATTAAGACATCCAGGCAACGCTGAAGCTACTGGATCTAAAGTAGCTGAGAAATAGGCAACTGGTCTACGGACACTTCCATGACTCTGAGTCAGGACTGACAATGCGCAACCTTCTCTCTCACAACAGAACAATGAAAAAGGCTTGTTGTAGTCAGGCATTTCCAGAGCCGGAGCAGGAAACATGCCCTCTCTCAACTCCAAAATGAAACCAGACAATCATGGTCCCATGGTACCAGATCACTTACATCCTTGTGTGTCAGTCTCTGTAGAGGCTTCACCTTCAGCAAGAAATTGGGAATCCATTGGCGACAATAGCCAACCATCCCCAAGAACATTCTGACCTCCCTCTGTGTGGTAGGTACAGCCATGTTCATGATCGCCTCAATCCGATCTGGTGACACCTTCCTCTTGCCTTTCTCAATTCGATGACCCAAATACTGTACCTCACTCATACAGTACTGCAATTTATTAGGGGACACCTTGTGTCCATTCTCTGCCAAATGATTCAGTAGGGCAATCGTATCAATCCTGCAAGCATCCTCAGTTTCCGACGCAACAAGGAGGTCGTCAATGTATTGCACAAGAACAGAGTTCTGGGGCAACACAAGACTCTCAAGATTCTTTTTCAGGATCTGATTAAAGATCAACTGACTCTCCGTATACCCTTGAGGGATACGACACCACATTAACACACGGTCTTGCAGCCGGAAGCCAAACAAAAATTGGCTTTCCTCGTGGAGATGTATCGAAAAGAATGCTTGACACAAGTCAATCACCGTGAACCACTCAGCTTGGCATGGAATCTGCAATAGTATCACTGATGAATTCGGTACCACTGGACAACAGGGAAAAACAATCGTGTTGACCTTTCGCAGGTCCTGCACGATTCTGAATTTCCCGCTTGGTTTCTGTAGTCCCATAATGGGTGAGTTGCATGGACTGCCCATTATTTCCTTCATTATTCCCTGCTTAATCATGGAATCAATCACAGGTTTTATCCCTGCTATCGCCTCCGGTGACAGATTATACTGGGTCGTTCTCGGAAACTCCGCATTCTGCTTAATCTGGATCTTAACTGGCTCAACACCTTTCATTAACCCAATCTCTTCTCCCGTGAAATCCCACACATCCAATGAGACAGAGTCTCTCAAGTCAAGTGGAAGCTCTTCCACTGTCAGCACAGGATACATTTCTATGCACAAATGCTGGTTCGCAACCTTAAAGGTGGCATCATCGTCCTTCGTCTGTACTTCCACTCCCTTGGGCGTGCAATAAATGGTGCAATTCAACTTGCACAAAAAGTCTCATCCCGGCAAGCAAACAGGACTTGAGTCGCACACCACAAACTGGTGTCGATCTCCACAGGTTCCTATTCTCACAGGAATCGGCTCAGCCAATGGGTTAGTCATTTTCTTGTTTGCCACTCCTACAACTTGGATTGATTGTCCAGAGAGGGGTAGGTTGGGAACTACTGCAGATCTTACAGTAGAACGGGTAGCACCAGTGTCAACCAGAAAGGTGGTAGGATGACCGCCAACATCCGCCTCTACAAACAGTCCCCTCTGGTCTACCTCTAAGACTAGCCCAAGAGTGCAGTCTTCCTCCCCTCTCAGGCACCGTCATTTCAACCGGTCTGAGCTGTACTCATCAAAGTTCTCAAAAAGGGGCATCTGCTGGTATGTCCGATTTCCCTGTGGAATTCTCAGAGGTTGCGGAACTTGGATCTATGGGACCATCGCCCCCCCTTGCATGGATCTCAGCCTCATTTCTGTATTGATAGCTTCAGGTACCTGCACTAGCTCTGCCTCTTGCTGCACCTGATTTGCTGGATTTAACCTACACTCGCGCTTCCAATTCCCGATCTTGTGACAAATGTGACATGCAGTGGTCTTTTTCAGTGTTGCCACATCCAGCTCTGACTTGGGGTCTACAGGTTTCCCTTTCCCTTGACCCTGCGCATTCTGATTCCTCCTTAATTGTTTCCCTGTCTTCTCCCTAGTGTCTCTCCATTTGATTGCGTCTGGAGTTCCCTGTCAGCAGTCTGCATTTGAACTAGCATCAACTTATCCTTAAGTTTCTTGTGTTTCGAACCTCATCGCTGCAGTACCTGGCATACCGTAGTATTTCATCCACTGCCTTGTTCTGCCAGCAGATCAGATGTTGCTGGATCATAAAGCTAATTTTCGGTCTCAGACCCAGAACGAACTTGGGAACAAACTGTCCGTTGTCTTTGGGGTCTAAGGTGTCTAGCCCACTATACTGCTTAAAGGCTTGTAGGCCTTTCGTAGTATTCATGGACAGATTCTTTTGGTTCCTGAACAGTTCGATCTATCTTAACCCAATCAATATCTTGAGGCGAGATTTTAGATTTCAGCCATGTAATTACCTGCTCAAACTTTTTCATAACAATTGGTGAAGGACCATTTGTAACAGAAAGCCTGTCTGGTTCAGAAGTCGGCCAATGAACTACAACTTTACATGCTGCCCACAGATCAAAACAATGTCAAACAATGTATTCAAATCGACCCACAACACCTTCGACATTTTGACTAACCGATCAATCTGCTTGTACCATTCAACGGGCTTCCCCCTCAGCCTAGGGAAGTCGTTCGTGAATACCACCAAATCACCTCTACTCCAAGGCGCATGCACATACCCTCCGTTCTGTACTTCTCGTAAAGGGTAATTCTCCACTCCTATCATTCTCCCTTCTGGAGGCGGCATCTCTCCTAAGTTTATTTTAGTGCTTTTCTTTTTGGACCATCATTCCTCCCACTTATCAAGCATGCTCCATGAGCGTATCCCTATAACTAATTCTCAAATATGAGCTTTCAACCCTATGGCTCTCTTCTCTTCCAATTCCTGGTCACTGTACTGGAACCTGTGGCTTCCCTGTAACATCTTCGTTTTGGACAGATCCACCTCATACCTTTTTGCCAGTTCAGTCAATTTCTCGTATGCTAACTTTGCCTTGTGAGTTACATCCTTCGCTACAAACATTAGCTTGTCTGGCTCATAAAGTTCTATTCTTTCCAAAGGCAGGTTCCCACTAACTATCTCATCTACTTCAGCTTTCAATCTCACCACATCCAACATTTTTGCTCTTATAGCAACCTTCAAGGTTCCTCGACTAGATGCGCCACTTGACTCTTCGTACTCACTGCAGTGATATCCGCATCGGTTCTTTTCTACTACATTCCTAATGTCTGGTCGACCTCCTGAGTCCTCACGATCCCAATTTCCTGCCATTCTGTCACTCTGATTTCTTACTGGTGGCTCCCACATTCTTAGATCTGATCTTGACATGGCCAAGGACTTTGGTCTCACAGGTCTCACATCCACCTGTCCTCTAGAGGAGTCTGCAGTGGCTGGTAATGGCGTACTCGATTCTATGGGTCTTGGAAGGTGAGCTACTCCGCTTACTGTGCCATTCCCTCCAGAGCTAATCCCTTCTCCTACTGCTGACTGCACCAAACTCCCATTCCTCGCCTGATCCGGATCGTAAACTGACACTATGGGTCCAATGGTAACCGGCACTGTAAGAGCATCCGGTAACCTTGCAGTTCCGTTAGCCTCAGCACTTGCTGGTGTTTGTGCCCTCATCCCTTCTGTTCCTGCTGAGATTTTTCCAACTACTCTCGCATTAGGTTGAGTCTGCGAATCCCCAATCCCCTCTGTCGGTACTGACTTTCCCTCTTCTGAGTCTGGGTTATATGGGGTCATCCGTGTCGCTATCATCTTCTTCTGTACTCTTCTTCTGCATGTCACCCACCTTCACCATCAATGGGAATAACCTATTCCGCTCGATAGACTCCACCCTCCATCTTTTCTCCAATGCATCCCATTGCGCGTCTTGAAATGCCCTGATCAACTTTTTCACTCTTTCCTGACTTCGATCTCGTTTCCTGACATCTGCTGCTCTAATCCATGCATGTAGTGCCTCGAACTGTGTTGGTCTGGGTAGAGGTCGCAACGAAGACATCACTGATTTCAACTGATACAACACTTCTAATCTGAAAGTACCATATCTCGGAAAAGCCAATTCTCCCTCTTTTTCAGCCATTTTATGCCAATTTTTAAGCCAAATTATAGTATGCAATCCCACATTCGTTGCCATGTAATGAGCCGAGGTATCTTCGGGTGGAGCCTCTTCTCCTCCCAGAGTAACCACCCTTCTATCTCCTCTACACATGTCTCGTAAAACTTTAAAACATTTCATGGTGAAATCAACTTTTACACACTGCGTTCGTTTTACTTCCTGATGTCAATCCACCAATACCAGCGCGGCTTTACTCCTACTGATCTATCGCAGCACGGCACCCTCTGACGTCACTCTTCCTCCGCATGCAGCAGTTCCCCTCCTTTACAATTTGTCTCTCGCACACTCACGCGTCTCTTTCATACAATGAAATAACTGTTTGTCCACCAACGATCGAACAGTCACTTCTCTGACTGCCTGTCCACCAACGACCGGACAGCCTCACACAATTGTCGACCTCAATTCCGGCAATCGTCTGTCCGAGAAATGACCGGACAACCTCCTCAGACTATTTGCCCACAAACGGCCGGACAGTCATGTACTTAATCGATAGGATCCAAACGCTCAATGTTCCACATACAGCAACCCACGACCTGCGTCAGTTACTCACACACACGTTTCCCTATCACCGGTGGGTCAGTCAATGACGTCTCATGACTCCCACAATCACTGGTCAGACAATTTCAACTCTGGGTGTCTTCTACACGACAATCCCTTATCCCGGGATATCAAAATCAAATCTCATGGACCGCGCGCGCTCACAGTCCGAAACCACAATCACTCGACTCTTACACCAACTCCGCAAGACATCACACAATCAACACAACACCTCAATCTAACAGACACACAACCCTATTCATACTCACTCTCCCACGAACTGCTGCTTCCGCCGCACCGTTACTCTCCGCCGGCTTCCATCAACGTCGTCGTCCTCCGCTCACGATCCACTGGATCACCATCACGTGGGCTCTATGGGGTCAATATCTACCCTTCTCTACTTCTCCCCTTACTACAGAGAAAGCCATTCTACTCAGTACCAACTGATAACGTCTGATTCTTATCTTATCTTACCATCTCTTACCACTCTTAAGAATGCTCTGCCGACTGGATCTTTTGATCTGTTGTGAAGTGTAAAGGGGAGCGAACCAACTCATTCAGATAAAGTCAATAACCAATCAATTCTGACACCGAAAAATCACTAACTCTGAGTTAAGGTTTAGGGGATTTATTACAAAGCCAAAAATAACTGAACATACAAAAACCTCATGACTAGGTTAAGAAAATACATGGGCACTAATACAAAGTTTAATCTACGCAACAATCTAATTAGATGAAGCATAAAAAGGGTGAGAAATTCTAAGAATATCAATCAAAAGATAACTGCTCCACTATCTAAATCAGTCTTCTTGGATACCTACAAAGAAATTGATTAGTCTGTCCCGACTCTACCACTAAGGTGACATCCCTACTTAGCATCTCCCAAGGCAAAATCCAGAAAAAGGTGTCAGCTTGTGAAGACTTCCCAAGAAGTACACTCACGTTGCAAGGGTCAGTAGCCAAGGCTACAGATTCATTCTAAGTCTCCTTCCTCAGCCTCAATCTCTTCCTTCTGCCCTCTAACGGTTCTCTTCTCGCATCTACCGTCATCTGACTCTTCTCTGCCGCTCATCCCTCTGAGCACTGTCCCTAATACAAAATGCACAACATGGAGGGTACGCCTCCGTAACATCTCCTCTGGCTGGACAACTCCTGAAGGTAAATTTCCACTAAAACTTGTGTTCTGTCCAGCAACAGTTGAAACGTCCTTGAGTCCCAGGCTCCCTCAGCATAGAAAGTAGCATCCGTCAATTATCAACATCCCTGGAGACTCTTGTAACAATTCTCCTCCATACCTAACTCCTAAAACAAGAGGGTTAGTCTTAGCTAATGAGGATGCTGTCCTTGCACCTGCAACAGAAGCATGTGAACAGAAACTCCTTCCCTGTACATGAAATTCGCTGACTACCTCCAAATGAGAGCCTTTCCAAGGAAAGTATACCTCGGCCTGCACAATTCAGCTATCATAAGGAATGCCAGTAGGCCTTTCATAGCAAAACATGGACATTCATTCAGGCCTCTAGACATCAAAAACTACGCACATTAATAAAAGTTACATCTATAAGCACTATATTTCGTTACATTCAATCATTCCTACACATGCAGAATTTAATATTGTGCATGTTTAAATCTAATGCATTACATTACACATGAATTAATTTGTTAGGCGCTTTGCAACAGGCAGTTACATTTAAAGGTCAATTTACTCTTTCGACTAACACAAACTAAAATTCTAACATTACACTCACATTGTTTATTGTTACGTTTATATTTCTAAAGCTCATCAGTTAATACAACACAAAAGTATATGCGGGTGCGGACTATGCGTGATTATAATGCACCCCTACAATTTTCAGAACCTCATGGTGCTCTATCACACTGCTCCTATAATGACAAGGGTGAGCGCCTGTCATGCTCGGAACGGAACACTGCAGCTGTGAACCCCTGTATGTGATCGAGGCAAGGACTGGACCCACTGCAAAGCAGCTGTGTGCATTCTCCCAGCTCCACCAGACTAAGACTGAGCTGCCAGACATATGCCTTCATGCAGGCCTGAGGTTGCACTCTTCCTTCATGCATTAAGCATAGAGCACCTGAAGCATAAACCCAAGATACTGAGTCATCTGCAGAACTTTACTAGGAGTAACTGACAATGCAGTTAACTTTCCATAATTTACTAATCATTCGGACTTGCTGTAAATACGGTCTTCTCTGTTTTGAAATTAAATATCTGTGCCTGGGGAACATGTTTTTTGTGAGCGCTGCTTGTTTTAGATAACTTTAATTTTTGTACCCCACAACCATCATTCACAAATTAGCCTTGACTGAGCTCGCAAGCTCTAATAGTCAAAGAGCCTTTCATTCATGCAACTGGTTACCTCTAGGTGACTTGAGTCTTCCCTGGTAGCACGTGGTACAGCACCTATTTGATGTAGCAACTTTTGACAGTACTTATTGACCTAAACCCACACATTAATCACTGCACATATCTTCAGCCTGAAACTTACCGGCCTGGTGACCCTCTCTAGAGTGTGTGTGTTGCACAGGCTTGAGATAAAAGGTCATTAGAGCTCTCTGCTTGCAGCTGAACAGTATCCCATGGTTCTCCCCTTCACCTGTTCTCATGCTTTACACCTCTTTTCTGACCAGCTGCCTCACGTCATACACGTGTCTCGACTCACTAGAATCCCAGGAGCAGTGGAAGTGAGTGACGTCACCCACTCCTTTATTCATAATGAATGGGATCTCCCAGACCTCGTCAGGGCTCCTGGAACGGTTGTCCTCACAATCTACAATCCCCAGTAGTAACCAGGGAACGGCACCAGCAAGCACATAACACACATAACACATCTTCCCCCATTTCATAAAAATTACAAGGAAAGATACATCTTATATCCTAACACAACAACAACAAAAAAACCAAAAAAATACTTAATTAATGTTCTACTTCACAATCGTAGTCTGATAACCATTTGGGTTTGCTCCTTACTCGTTTATCAACCTCAGATGGCTTCTCACCTCTCACTTTGGAAGAAGTATTGCTACAACTGGCTTCAATGCTTTCTTCCACATCCTGAAAACCTTCTTCGATATCTTGTGTTTCCACCCTTGCTTCACTTCCTTCTCTTACACCACCATCCATTCTGTTCTCTATATTACTCTCTCTAATGACATCATCACCAAACCGGTCCAGAGTTACTCTCTGCTTGGGTAATTCTTGATCCTTCACTACTTCTTGGTTGACAACAGCAATCCTTTTTAAATTCCAAACATTTGCCATAACCCATCATCAGGACATTGCATAAAACCTTAACAACAGTTAAAGGTTCCGAAAATTGACTCTCACCCTTCTTAACTTTCCATGGTTTCCTCACTTTTACCACCATACCAACTTCCACTTTAGTATCCCTAGAATGCCCCCTCGAATCGTATTGCTCCTTATACTTCAAATGAGTCTCCACAATTTTCTTTCTGATTCCTTCCATAGAAATGTCAGTAGTCACAGGATTTAGAAGCCAATCCGGATTAGCTTTTGTCCTGGCTTCCCTGCCTCTCATGACTACAAAAGGTGACACGCCTAAAGCATCATGAGTAGATGTTCTGTATCCCATACTGCCTTAAATCACTGAGTTTCCCAATTCTCCTTGTTCTTCATGGCCTAATTGTACTGCATTCTTGATCACCCTGTTGAAGCGTTTAATCATACCATTGCCACTGGGGTTATAAAGAGATGTGGTCTTATGTTTGATCCCCACCTTAGCAAAATAATCCTGTGCCTTACCAGAAATAAATTGTACGCCATTGTCACTAATTATTTGTTTGGGAATACCTTCATTAACAAAGACCTCATCCAAGAATTTCAAAACAGCCTCAGAATCCACTCTCTCCATAATTTTCATCACAAGCCATCTGGAAAAAATATCTATTAAAGCTATAACATACTTCGGATTCTCTCCAATGGGGCCTGTGATGCCTATGGCCAAGGTTTCCCAGGGGCCATTCGGAACAGTAGGCTCACACATGCTAAGTTTTAATGTTCTTAATGATTTGTCAGAATTGGCACAAGTAATACAATCTCTTACATATCTTTCCACGAATAAATCTAATCCAGGCCACCAAAACCATTATTTTACCTTCTGTTTGGTTTTGACAATCCCCGAATGTCCTTCATCATAGAGTCACAATTCCCTTTTTAAAATTCTTTAGAGAAATTACTCTCGCTCCCCTTTTAGTTATATTATCCTCAACCACCAATTCACTTCTTATCTCCCAAAACTGCTTTAAATCCTCAGTAAGGTCAGATTTTCTTGGCCATCCAGATCTAATGTATGCCCCTAGCTTCACTAACACAGAGTATGAGCACATTCTTCAATCCATTCTTCTTTCTTAACATAAGCTATGCCTTGATCAAAAATATATGCTATTCTAAAATCTTCCCATTCAGATTCAGATTCCTCACTTTCCTTTATATTAAAAGGCATTCTGGTAAGAAAATCAGCAGTAGCATTGCTTTTACCTGGAACATATTCCACAGAATAAATGAAGTCTTGAAGTCTCATGGACATCCTAGCTATTCTAGCTGATGCCCTGAACATACCTTCAGTGGTCAGCAACTTGACAGGAGGTTTGTGATCCGTCCTCACCACACATGCTTTACCCCATACAACTGGTCTAAAATGTTCTAAAGTCCAAATACACACTAAAACTGCCTTTTCTATTACAGAAAGCTTTTCTTCTGTGGGTGACAAGTCTCTTGATGAAAAGCAATGGTCCTTTCAAGTCCTTTGGAATCCTTCTGTATTAACACATCATTTTTTTAAAACAAATTTTATTGCATTATCAAAACCATAGGCACTAAAACGTACCCAAATAAGACTGCAAGTGGACAGATTGAATACAAACTTAGTACTTAGCAGGATATTACAGTTCCATAGTACATCACCAATCATCTGCAAGCAAGGAGAAAAGGAACCCTCTCCTAACATGGGGGAATGTGATCTGATTTGGGGATAATCCCCGGCACCCCTTCCTCCGTCTTGTAGTAGAAATCAACGAGATCTATTAGTTGGTATCTCTCCGGCCACCATTTATAGCTTGCAACTCTAACAACCCCCCCCTCCCAATCCCAACTATCCTCCCCTCCCTCTCCTCCCTTCCCCCCCCGGCATGTCGCTGAGTTAAGAAAAGGTTCAGTGCTGGATCCACGGGCAGGACAGTGATGCCCCACGGTCCAGGCATTCCAAACCGCAAGTGTCAGTGTGAGGGACAAGTGTTCACCCAGGATCGGCCCGCCGTATCTGCGCCCTGCTCTCTAAGCAATCAGTGCCTCCCAGCTTCAGTTATCTGCTGCTGGCTCCCCCCGGCCAGGAGAGCCCTCAATATCTCCAGGCGGATGTTTTACCAGCTCCACCAGTGCAACCCACGCTCGCGCCATTTCCAGCGATTTGTCACTCCCAGTGCGGGTGGCCATGTGCAACCTACAGCTCCCCTCTGCTTCTGCCCATTTCACTAACTCCCTAGTCCATTGCGCTAAGTTGGGGCCAGTTCTTGACTTCCAGTGGTTGGTGATCTCCCTCTGGGCCAAGACCAGCCCCAGGTCTATAAACTTACTAGTGATTTTGGTCTTGGCAGTATGTGGAAACCAATGCAACAAACAACAACTCGGTGTCAGCGCTACCCCTCTTTCTGTTGCCGCCGCCAACTCAGACGTCACTCCCCGCCAGAACTCCCACAGAAGCGGACAAACCCAAAACATGTGGATGAACTCTGCCCCCTCCAGGTTACACCGTGGACATGCAGCTGAAACCCCGAAGTATTCATTCACCTTGCCCGGGGTAAGGTAAGCCCTATGCAGCACGTAGAAGGGGATTAGCTGGAAGCAGGTGTTCCTGGAACACTTCCAGGCCCGCTTCACCAGCTCCCCCCATGGCTTTTCCCCAAATCCTCTTCCCCTATTTCGCAAACTGTGGGTAATCCGCCTGTAGAGACACGTGACCGTCTTAAACGTTCCCGCCACCATTACGACATATTGGCAGGCCAGCGAGGTTCCACCATCCCCTCCCGCCAGTGTTTCCTAATGGCTGCTGTCAGTGCGGTGTGAAGCAGGAAGTCCCCGCATGGTAGGTCATGGCGCTCCACCAGGTCATTAAAAGGTAGGAGTTTGCCATCTTCAAATAGATCTCCCACAGTAAGTATCCCCGTCTCCTCCCAGTCCCGTAGTCTACCCCAATCACCTCTGTGTGGTAGGGCCTCACATATCACCAGTGGGATCTCCGGAGCATAGGAGGTGTGCGTGCCCACATGCCGGGCCAATCGGTTCCAGCACATGCGCACCACCTGTAAGTCAGTCGGGAGCACCCTATTCCTTATGGGTAAGCGCAGCAGCACCTGGGATAGCAGCGCCAAGGGAGGGTTCGGCCCACCAGGCTCCTCTCGGTGCCTAATTCGGCCAGCCTCCCATTTAGTGAACCATTGTAACTGCGCTGCATGGTAATATGCCTCTAGATCCGGCAAGGCAAACCTCCCTCCGCCCTGGGTCGCTGCATGGTGACCAGGGCCACCCTCCGACGCCCCACGCCCCACAAGAATCCTGTGAGAAATGTGTTGAGCTGCGCGAACACCTGGGTTGGGATCCAGATCGGAAGCGTCCCAAAAAAATAGAGGAGCCTGTGCAGTGTGACCATTTTTACCAAGGCAACCCTACCCGCTACCAACAGCGGGAGCTTTCCCCAAAAACTCAAAACAGGTCCTGGCCTTACGTATGGCCCGCCCTATATTACCCTCCAACATGTCATTAGGGTTGTGGTAGATCTGGGTGCCAAGGTAAGACAAGCAGCTAGTTTCCCACAGGACCCCCTCCGCTGGCTGCGTATCATCCCTGCCCGGACGAGTCGGAAAGAGACAGGACTTGGACCAGTTCACACGAAGCCCTGCAGCCTCCCCCAGAGAATGCAGCAGTCCCTTGGGTCCGCGGAGGGCCTCCTCCGAGTGGGCCAGAAATAGTAGTAGATCGTCAGCATACAGCGCTATGTGTTGCAAGTGTCCCACCACTACTAACCCCTGGTAGTGACGTCCCGATCGGGCCTGAACAGCCATTGGCTCCATTGCCGGCGCAAAGAGCAGGGGTGACAGCAGGCAACCCTGCCACGTCCCCCTGCCCACGTTGCAAGCAGCAGAGATCAGCCCTCCCGTTCGGACCCTGGCAGTGGAGTTATTATACAAGATTGCTGTCCATTCCACGAAGCGGTCTCCCAGGCCAAACGCCCTCAGGACCACGAAAAGATATGGCCATTCTAGACTATCGAAGGCCTTCTCGATATCAGCCGCAAAAATACAAGCCTCCTCCCCGCAATAGGTGTCCGCCCGCAGGACACGCAGTAATCTCCTTATGTTCATCGCCGTGTTCCTAGTGAGTATAAATCCCGCCTGGTCCACGTGTACTAACGTTGACATGTGGGCCATTAGCCGACTAGCAAGGATTCGACTTAGTATCTTATAGTCCAGGTTAAGCATGGCAAGCTGTCTATATGCAGTCCAGTCCCAGGGTGGCTTACCCGGTTTAAGGAGGGGCACGATGATTGTCTCCCGTGTGGAAGCAGGAAGGCAACCCTCCTGCCGCGCTTTGTTATATACTACGACCAAATTCGGGGCCAGGGTATCTACAAATGCAGAATAAAACTCCACCGGAAGGCAATCCGTCCCCGGCATCTTGTTCCGAGCCATATGTTTGATAGCGCTGCACACTTCTCCCACCTCATCATCTTTACCAAGCTCCTTCGCCGCCTCAATATCAATCTGGGGAAGTTCTATCCCCTCTAATAGCCCCGCTCCATTAGCTGCCCCAGGAGCAAGCCTACTCTGATGAAGAGTGGCATAATAGTCCAGAAAATGTGCGTTAATGGCTTGTTGAGTGTAATACGCCACACCCTCCTGGTCCCTAATCTCCAGAATCGGCGTGCCTCTACGTGCTGGGTTTACCAACCATGCCAGCAGCGCCCCAGATTTGTCCCGCTCCGCTTGGGCCCGAGTTGTGTAGGCCTTATAATCAAAGGAGTGCAGCCTTTCCACCTGCGTTGCCACCTCCTTGCGTGCCGCAAGCAGGTCCTCCTGCCTATCAGTTTGTTCCGGTCTCTCCTTCTCCAGGTCTCGGAGCCGACTCTCTGCCCTCAGCACCTCCTGTGTCAGCACCTTTCGGACTCCCACCACCTCCCCAATACAACGCATCCCATTCGATAAGTAGGCTCGATGCAGACCCCGCATTATCAAGAAAATAGTCGTCGATTGCAGATCCAATCGAGGTCTTAAACACCGGATCTTCTAGCGCCTCCGGTCTCAACCACCAAGTAGGAATGGCAGGCTTTGCCCGTACCCAATCCAGCGATAATAGCAACGGGTTATGATCAGAGATCGTTCTGCTCAAATATTCACTATGGGTAATCCCTCCGTGCACGTCTGGGGAGCAGAGGAACGAGTCCAGACGAACATGCAACTCATGCAGCCCAGAGAAGTATGAGTAGTCCCTATCCCCCTGGTGGTGGGCCCTCCAAGTATCTATCAGTCCCCACTGGCACTGCCACGCCCACCTAGTCGCTGCGAGTCTGTGCATAGGAGCATCTGGAAGAGGTGGATGAGAGCTATCCAGGTCCACATCAGCAATACAATTAAAGTCCCCCCCCAACAGCACCAAATCCGTAACAGGGGAGCCAGCTTCCCGGAAAGGTGCTCGAAGAATCCAGCTTGAGCTACGTTGGGGGCGTAGAGGCTCCCCAACACTATATCCCTACCGTCCAGCCGTCCCGCCACCACCACATTTCTACCATCTGGGTCAATCAGCTGCCTAGCACACTGAAACGGGACCCCCGCTCGTATCCAGATCAATGTGCCCCAGGAAAAGGCCAAGTATGAGGTGTAGAACAACTGCCTCCTCCATCTACGCTGTAGTGCCGCCCCCTCCGTCTGTGTTAAATGCGTTTCCTGCAGCATAGCAATCTGTACCCCCCTCCTCACCAAATATGTGTGAATCTTGTGCCGGCATATCATAGTGTGCATGCCCCTGACATTCCATGACATACATTTAAGTCCTACGGTGGAACCCATATCTGGGACCACAGTGGTCTACCCTCCTGCCCCATCTCAGCGACATGCCTACCCCCTGTGTAACCCCTCCAACCCCATGAAACTCCCAACACCCACTCCCCAGAACAGGTACATTCGAACTAGCTCCCATCCAAACTAATGCAACGATCAACTGGGCACTAAGTGTGGTGAGGCGTGAGCTGACCCAATAGGACCCAGAGCCCCCCCGGTCACCCCCCCATCCATAACAGGCAGAAAGGGACCTAGTTATCATTCACGGCAGGGGGCTCCCCACTACCGCCCCCAGAGTTCAGTCCGAACAGGAGTTGCTCCACAGCACCAGCTCGGGCCGCTCTCGCCCAACATCAGGGATCCATTTCACATGAGGAAGTCTGCCGTCTGGGGTGTAACCACAGGGAGTTCTGGTTCAGAGTCCCCGCTTGTGCTGCCAGCAGGAGAAGTCCCAAGCCCACCCACGTCCTGGCAACCAACAGTGGAGCAAGGGCTAGCTGCACTGCAGCTGATCTCTGCAACCGCCCTCACAGCCCTGTCCCTTTCAAGTTGAAGTCCCGGCGGGGTTATGGATCTCTGTGATCGCGAAGGCTCAGGAGATCTGCGTTCCGCTGTGCCCGCCGGGGAAGCACCCCCCGATCCTGGTTTTCGTGCCTCCAGCCACTGCCATGCATCTTGTGGTGTGGTGAAAAAATAAGTAGTCGCCCCATCTACCACTCTGAGGGGCGCGGGGAACAACATGGTGTACGGTAATCGCAACTGTCGGAGTTTCCGCTTTAGTGCAAGAAAGGAAGCGCGCTGTCTCTGTACCTCCCTGATGAAATCCGGGAAGATCATCACCCTAGCGTTCGCGATTTGGAGGTTCTGCTTTCCTTGCGCCTGTTGCAAGATGTGGTCTCTGTTGCGGTAGTGAAGTAATCGCACGACCAGCGGATGCGGGGTGTGCCTGGCTTTGGAGGTCTGGCTGGGACCCTGTGTGAGCATTCAAGAGCGAAGAAGGGGAAGAGCCCCTCCGGGGCAACCTCGGTCCGAAGCCGATTCTCCAGATACCGAACAGCGTCGTCTCCTTCCTCTCGTTCCGGGAACCCCACTACGTGCAGATTGTTCCTGCGAGAGCGCCCCTCGCTGTCCTCTGCACTCACCTCCAAGATCCTGACCCTCTCTTCTACCAATTTCAGAGAGCGCTGCAGGGTAGAGATTGCGTCCGGAACCTCCACCAGAGTCGTCTCAGTAGCTTTCACCCGCTCCTTGAGCCTGCGGTGGTCATCCTTCAGCAGGTTGAGATCCACCCCTATGGCGTCCATCTTGGTCTCCAAAGCTTCCCTCGAGGAGGTGATGGCCTGCATGATGTCCACCAACGTGGGCCCCTCTGCTACTTCGTCTCTCCGCTGTTCTGCCATGTCCTCCTCCTCATCTGATTGTCGCCCCGTGGTTTCCACATGCAAGGCCGTGAAGCCCTTCCAGTGAGATGTTCGGCCCATTCTAACTGGTTGCGGTGGGGCACACCAGACGTCCAGTGGGGGAGCACAGGGGGGACAGGAAAAGTCAGTATAGACAGTGCGCACTGGAAAATTCGGGAGATACACCCCGGCGCACCAGGTCGTTTCCCTGGCGCTACAGAGAAGAGGGTACTATTCAGGGTCGCCATCTCAGAAGGGGAACCGGGTGTTCACCCCCCCCCCCAGATTGTATAGTGCGCACTCCCACGATCCTCTGGTTCTCCTGTGTAAAGTTGGGCTGGCCTTGCTCCTCCCGACCGTCACAGCCTCATGCAGGCAGTCGCCCTGGGCACATACGAACAACCCGTAGATACTCAGACCATCTGCAACTCCAAGTAGGGCAACAGAACATCTCCAGCTCCCATTCAGGGTTCAGTGATCAGGCAGCAGCGCGACATCATCCTCCCTGCCGCTCCCCATGGCAGCGCCTGGGCCCGGAGTTACACAGCCACCCCAATCATCCAGAGTAGAGGTCCCCAGCTCTTGAGAGGGCATGCAGCTGGTGCTATAGTTGTGCCAACGCGGTTCCCAGCCCCCTTTAATCGCAGGCTTCCGCGTCCTCCGCGGTGAACACTGGCCTCCACGTTCTCCTCCCCCTGAGCATTCGCCACAGTCGTGTGCACTCGCCAACACGAAGGCTCCTCACCTGCTCCGCTCCCAAGCACCGAAAGTTCTATCCAAGTCCAGGCGCTAGGAGCAGGGTATGATTGCCTGCTCAGGAGATCTCAGTTGCTGCTCTCCCTCGGCGGCCTCGTTCAGCCTCTCGATCCGCCTGAAGCATCTTGCGCCGCCATCTTAGGGTCAGGCGTCCTCCGCTGAGTGCGTCTCGAACCTCACCGCGCCTCTACATCAATTGCGGCTGCCCTCACACATATCCGCATGTTGTCCTCGGAGATTCAGGCTGCACCCCGCCAGTCAGCAGGCTCCCTCGACCCGCTGAGGCACCTCTAGCCGCTCTGACCGCTGCGACGAGGTCTGGCCGCCATCTTGTCCGCCAGAGTGCCAACAGGGAGAGAAATCATTGGTTTCTATGTGCCCCGGCTCCACAGCGCTCCGAAATTGCCCCCAGGTGAGCACCAGGACCTCCGCCGCCAGCTATGATGTCAGGGGCCCCTTCAGCTGTTCAGGATAACTGGTTGTGGGAGGAGGCCACGGAGGAGCTCCGAGGTCCACTGCTTCTTACGACGGCATCAAGCCACGCCCCCCCCCGTATTAACACACCATCTAACCCTTTATTACTTGCATCCACTGTTAACAATATTTTCAAGATCTTGATCAAAATTCCTTAAGGAAGGAGCATTAACAATGTCTTTTTTGATCTCCTCAAATTCCTGTTGACACACAGAAGTCCACCAAAATGTATACTTTTGTTTTAACAATTGTCTTACATTGCAAATTTTGCTGGAAAACCCCTTAGCAAACTTGGGGTAAAACTCCATGAGGCCCAAAAAAGGATCTTAATTCCTTCTTGTTTGAAGGAGCTGGTGCTTTAGTAATGGCCGCAACCAACTCTGGTTTAGGAGAAATTCCTTTCTCACTTAAATCATGCCCTATGTAGGAAACTGAAATTTTAGCAAACTTGCATTTAGAAAACTCAACTGTGAGATTCCTGTCATTAAACATTTCTAACACAGAATTCAGAGTTAAATCATGCTCTTGTTTGGACTTCCTGCATACCAATATGTCATCCTGGAAGCATTTTACATTTTTAATCTGGCCCAAAAAAGTTGGTCCATTAGCCTCTGAAAGACTGCAGCTGCACATGCCAACCAGAAAGGCATCTTCTTGTACTGAAAACACCCCATGGGAATGCAGTGTATCTTTTACAGTTATCCTGTAAAGAGATTTGGTGATACGCAGCAGATAAGTCTAAGGAAGTAAACCAACAAGCACCATCAACTGAAGCAAGCATTTCCGATATTATTGGCAAGGGAACTTTGTCAATAACAATATTATTATTTAGGTAGCGTAAGTTGATGCATAACCTGATTTTACCATTACTCCATCTGGCAATCACGGCCGGAGATAACCATTCCGCTGCCTCAATTTCCTTGATAATTCCTGCCTGTAACAATTTATCCAACTCTTTTTGCACCTCAACCTTCAATAACAGAGGGATATTCCTTGCTTTATGTATTTTAGGTTGTGCAGTCTCCTTAAGGATGATACAATGTTCAAAGTTGGAACAATTACCAATTTTACCTGAAAATACATTAGGAAATTTTCCTAACAATACCATGCCTATTTCCTCCCTAACGTCTACAATCATGACTGGTTCTGAACTATTGGGATTTAAAATCATAACAAGGTTACCTTGATCATGCCACCCCAATACTGATGGTTCCTTTTTAGCGATGTACAAATGTCCTTGACTCTCTCTATTCTTAAATCTAAAAAGTAATAATCTGTAACCTAACATTTAAATTTTTTCACCAGAGAAACCTTCCGGCCTAATGTTTGTTGGTAATAATTTTTCTCCGATGTAGTTCACAAAATTGTTTTTCCACACCTCTTCGTGAATTATTGTGTACGGTGAGACTGAATCAGCATGAATATTGATTTCGACACCTCCAATCCTCATCAGGCAAATAGGTTTTTTCCTTAAACTTTCTTCATCATTGACCATCAATAAAAACGAGTCTTTTGCATGAAAGACCCTATTAACACGCTCTTCAACATCTGATTACTCACTTTCCTCTATATACTTAACTTTAGATGTTCTCTTAGATTTACACACTTTAGTGTAGTGACCCATTTTTCCACAGCTAGCACACTTCACTTTAAGTGCAGGACAAGATTTACTGTGTGCTAAATGTGATTCACTGTTACAGCGATAGCACCTTAAAATGTATTTCTTTTTGTTTGGTTGGTACCGTAAACCTTTCCCAACTTTCTCCTTGTCTCTAGTCTTATCAGCTGCCATGTAACTCCTTTCCTTGCTCTTAATTTTGCTTACTACTTCATCCTGTTTTACCCCAATTTCCTCCCTAACTTCTTTCAAACTGCGGCTTGACATCTCTGCCTTCTGTACTATAGCTAATATATTGGTTAAATCAGGATCACCATTGAGCCAGAGTCTTTCTTGGATTGCCGGATCATTGACATGCATCACAATTTGATCCCTAATAAGTTGCTCTTGCAATCCTTCAAATTTACAATCCAATGAAAGTTTCCGTAAGTCTGCTACATTTTCATCCGTGCTTTCATTGTCATTCTGTTTCCTTTAAAAAAAATTGTACCTAACAATACATATACATACATTAGGAGCAAAATACTTATCAAACGCAGCCATAGCTGCATCAAAAAGATTGATATCACCCACACCTAAGGAGTTTGGTAACTGTTCAAATACCTTTAACCCAATAGGTCCAATAGAATGTAGGAATATATGTTTTGTTTTGTTCTGGTTTAATTTTACTGTCAAGATCAATGATATTAAGATAATTTTGAAAGTACAAATTCCAGTCCAGCCATTTCATACAAGGCTCTCCCCCAGCTGGCCAAAATGCTTGGGGAGGTGTCAATGAGTAATTCTGTGTACTCATTTAAAAAAAATAAGAATTAGGATAGCAGGGAATGCAAGTTAACAATAATACTATTCAAAATTAAAATTCTTGCAACTGGTGTGTGTCCCTTATGCATAGTATTATAACATCAAAGCTACTTATCAATAGACAGCTGTGCATATCATTGATGTGTTTGTGTGTCCCTCGTTGTAACAGCAGTAATCCAGGAAATCCAAGGTAGTTTAAATAAGTAGTTTATTGAAAGTTAACTCCACCCAGCGCATGGAGCATCCCCTCAGTGGAAAGCACGAACGGTAACTGAGAAGCATCGTTCGAACCTCCACTAAACGGATCCACCATGCGTGAGCCACATATTCAAAATATAACAAAGTACATTACAATACATCACGTGTTGCGCGAGAACAATTAGAATTAGAATAAAATAAAGCAATTAGAATACAATAAAAAAATAAACAGAGAAAAACATGAACATATTGCTTAATATCTAACAAAGCCATGAAATCTTTTTGGGGTCTTAATTGTACGACCACGAGAAGAACATGTATAAACATTCTGAGAATTTGAACAAATAGAGGAAGGAAAAGGAGGTAGAAAGGACTGAGGTGAAATGTCATCCTTTCTTGACAAATCTAACCAGTAATTCCAATCAAGGTCCTCTTCACCACTCCTTCGCCTATCTCGCGTAATCTCCACCTGATGGGGAGACACTTTTACCAGATGTCTCTTTTTCCACCACCCTTTCCTGTCAATAAAAGCAGCCCCCTTGCTAACTTTAAGGACTTGGACTGGATCAAAAAATGTCAATTCTCCTTTCCTCACTTTGTTCGGTTTCTTAATTAAAACCCAGTCACCTACTAGGACATCCGCACTGGGGGAACTGTTTTTTTTTATCAAAATTGACTTTCATTTGATCTTGTTTCTCATTCACTCTCTTATATACTTCCTCCAAGTTAATCTTCTTCTCACCAGCAATATCCTGCAGGCATGTTGGAAATAAAACAGAATGAGCCTCCCCGCCTCTTAATAAATTAAAAGGTGAGATACCAGTGGTGCAATGAGGTGCAGTGTTGTAACTCCAAACTTTCTGTCTAATGAAATCTTCAATGTTAAGGTTGGAGGACAAAGCTGTCTGTATCCCTTCTTTGATCACTTTATTTCCTCTCTCCACCAAACCGTTTGATGAGGGGGAATACAAAGCGAATTTAAGCTGTTTAATATCTAATTCCTTCAAAAATATGCACATCTTTTCGGACACAAAATGGGTACCATTATCAGTAACGATGATTTTGGGGGGACCTTCTAAAAGAAAAACCTTACTTAAAATGAAATTGTTGAGTCGGTTTCAGGGGCATTTTCAAAATCATGGTACATACACTTTGAAAAATAGTCAACCATTAAAATGACATATTTCTTCTCTTGATTTAAAATGGAATAAGGTCCAGAAAAATCAATACCAACCTTTTCCCAAGAAGTGCGTGGAAATTCAGTGGGATGTAAAGGGACTTTAAGAGTCTGCCAGTGTTTGTCTGATAAAAGACATTCAGGACAATCATCGATTGTCTTTCTCACTTGAGTATCTAAGGAAGGCCACCAGTAGTGTTGTTTTATTTTCATAATGGTTTTAGTGACCCCTAAATGTCCCTGATGAGCCTTGTTCACAATTAAGGGACATAAATTAGACGGGGGAACAAACTTGTCCCCCCTTCGAACAATACCGTTCTCTACTGAAAGTTCTTCAGAAACTTGGGCAAATACACGTAAATCACCTTCTAAACACCTAGGGCCTTATGTAGGTAACATACTATTTACCGATTCATAAATACCGAATTTATTAGTAATCCAGGAAATCCATGGTAGTTTAAAGAAGTAGTTTATTGAAAGTTAACTCCACCCAGCACACGGAGCATCCCCTCAGTAGAAAGCACGAATGGTAACTGAGAAGCATCGTTCGAACCTCCACTAAACGGATCCACCAGGCGTGAGCCACATATTCAAAATATTACAAAGTACATTACAATACATCGCGTGTTGCGCGAGAACAATTAGAATACAATAAAGCATCGCGTGCTACTCGCGCGATGCAGGCTTACCACTACACTCGTACACAGTATTATAACATCAAAGCTACTTATCGATAGACAGCTATGCATATCAGCGATGAGCAGACATGCCTTTTGTTAAAGCAGACCAGATAGTTCACAAGCTGTGCGTGTCAGCATGCACTCCTTGACTGCTGGTTATAATAACTGCTGGTGTAAAACGATAGCAGTAAGGCAAAGTACTTGAATTTAAATGTATGCATTACGTACATTTGTATTCAGTCTTAAAACTTATTTTAGATTGTGCTGTACTGAGAATTCCACACAGCCACATCTGTCAGGAAATCTTGCCGCGTAGTACGCTGAAATGTTCCTGCTCCGAGTCTTTTGGTTGCAAGGAGGCTCACGTTGAATGCGTGGCGTGACACAGAAAAAAGAAACAAAAAAAGAAAACGCATACGCAATAGGTAGCGTAAATGTTTTCCTGCCCGATGCCCCTTGATTGCTGGGATACGAACGTCACACAGAGGAGGATCACAGACGCATTCTGCGCTTGACGTCAATTACGTGGCTTGTCATGAAAGACAAAATGGAGTGAAAAGCAGACACAATTATGGAATGCAGATCGACTTTGAAGGTAAGCAGGATCAGTTAACAGAAGATTACGTTACATTGCAATGTTGCCATCCCATCCTCGTCACCAAATTGTAGAGTAAGACGCTTCACAATATTGATGGGTTAACGATTTTATGGCACGACACGGAGGCCAACATTATGCAATAAATCCTTTATTACTACCACTCAGCAGCAAAAAGAAAACTAAAACCATGTTCTTAGAATAAAGAATTCAGAATATCTAAGAACATTCCACTTGTAACAAAACTCCTCCATCACAACATATCTCCCTTCTTTTATTGCTGCTGCTCAAGAAGATAAGTATACTTTTAAATTGAGAAATAGTTATATTGAAGAGAATAGAATACTTGTGGAAAGTTTAAAATGAGTGTTTTGGAGGAATGATGAACGTGGGAAGTGAAAATATAATGAATTATTTAATGGGAAATTTTATTGTAGTATAATAAACTTTATTTGATGGAAAGAAGATTCAAAGAATAACAGAAAGGTAGGCTTTATTTAGTAAAGGAGTGCAGTTTTCAAAAAAAAAATATATATGGTTTTTCTCATCAGCGATATTTCAATTTTTGGCATGTTGGCAGATAAGAATTTAGCGTTATATAAGATGAGGTGTTAAGTAGATTTTAGCAGAGAAATTAATACAAGTAAGGTTTGAACGCAAATGTGAGGAAATGGGTTTGTTAAAAGTCCACGATATGCGTGAATGGAGCGGTTGAATTTTGAACGTTAGAACTTTTGAAATGCGCACTACGCACGCAAGAGGAAAATTGAAATAGGAGCGAGCAGAGTGCTCGCGTGCCTACCGGGTCTCGCGTCGAAGGTCTTATGTGGTGTTGATGACGCGCGTCCCGTGTCTTCATGGTCTCGTGTGATAGGTCAGGAGTGCAGGATTGATCGCGCGTCCGTGTCATAGAGAATCGTTGTGTAGAAGAAATGAAGGAGGGACTTCGCGCGAGGAGGTTTGAGACTTTATGTCTCTTTGGTGTTGCCGTATGAGCGTCGGTTGCTTGGCAACGAGGTTTGTGAAGAGAAGATCGACAGAGTTTGAAAGGATTTATTAGAGCCTTGTGATAGGAGCTTTGCGGGTAGCGTTTTTGACAGGAAAAGATTAGGGAAAGAAAGTTTTGAGTATATTTTGTTATATGAGGCAGTGTTAAAGGAAAATACATTTTGGAAAATTGGCTGATATTTCAGGAGGTGAAGAGAAGATTAAATTTGTTGAGATGGAGCAAGACGAGGGCACAATAGAAGATAGAATTAACAAGGCTATTGACAAAATAACAACTGAGGTGTCATTAAGAATGGAGAAAAAATTAGAATTAATTGTTACTTCAAAAACGAATAGACAGGAAGAGGAAAGTTTTTGGTCAGCACAGGAAAATGAAAATGCGCATTCTAATAATAAAAAGGTTTCAAGGAAAAGGAAACATGTTTCCGCAAGTGAAAAGCATGGCAAGAAACCAAGATCTACGGTGGTAGAACGCGTTTGCTGTTCTGACAGGCAAATAGAGGAAGCTACGGGCAATAAGGATGGGCAAGTAAGAGGCCCAGATGGCGAAAGAAATAAGGGAATGCGCAAATATAAATACGTTGTATGTGAGGATTCATCTGAGAGTGCAGAGATAGAAATAAGTTGTAGTTCAGATTTTGAATCTGAAGAAGGGATGACTGTGAAAAGGGGTAGAAAGGATGAAAATGAAGGATCGGAAATAAATAATATTAAGGATCCAATGGGTAATGATATGTTTGACCCATTACTGATAGAGCATCCTTTTTCACCCGAATGGACACCATCTGAACATGTTGCTAAGTATTTAGAATATTGGATCAGAAGGGAAATTCCGAAGGAAGTACGTGTTCGACTTAGGTCAGAATGTCCTCGACCTATTGTGGAGAATAAGGTGCTGATGACACCAGAACTTGATTAAATAATGATAGCTTTCATTGCAAAAGGGGGTCGTGACCCGAGGAAGGGATTAGATCGTGGATTGAAATCATGCCAAGATAGATTGTTAGATGTTGTTGGCCCAGTTTCAAAAATATTTGATATGGCAGAAGAGGCCTTTGTTAGTAAACAAAATATTGATGTGCAAGAACTTCGAGAATGGGTTCAGAGAGTGATTTGTTTATTGGGCAACGCAAATACGGCGTTATCAATTGAAAGAAGAAAAAGTTTATTACTAAAGATAGACTCAAAGTTGGTAGACCTTGCAACTAAAGAAGAAGGACCTTTAGCTAAAGATCTTCTTTTTGGAGATAAATGTATTAAGGATTTATCAAGCTATGAAGGGGCGTTCAGAAGCCTACAAAAATCTCAAAGAGAGATAAAAAGAGTGTTTGGTGAGCGTGTTTTTGGTTTGGCCGGGAGAACACGGAGTCGGTTCCCCGGCCTTGGTCAAGGAATCACAAGAGGCTCCTTTACACGAGGATTTGGGTCAAGAGGCTACCAGGGTCAACAGTACTTTAGAGGAGGTGGATTTTTTCCGCAGCGTCAACGTGCAAGAGGAAGATATAATAGAGGAGAGAGACGTGGAAGAGGCTCAAGTGGTAAGTCAAGACCATATTGTTATCCAGTTAAAATTGGGCGGCAGACTTGCCCAATTTTTAGAGGTTTGGAGGTCAATCACAAAGGACTTTTGGGTTTTGGAGACGGTTCAGGGTTACAAAATAGAATTTGTAGAAGAACCAAAATAAAGTGTTGTTCCGGATCGTATGGTTTTCAAAAAAGATCAGATGAGGTTGATAGACTTAGAGGTTTTGGATTTATTAAGGAAAGGTGCTATAGAGAGAGAGAGAGAGAGAGAGTAGAAGGTTTTGTAAGCAATATATTTCTCATAGAGAAGAAGGACAAAGGGGTTATGCGCCCAGTAATAAATTTACGTCAGTTGAACGACTGGGTGGTATATCATCATTTCAAAATGGAGGGAATACATCTCTTGAAAGATGTGTAATTGAAGGGAGATAGGCTGACAAGATTGGATTTGAAAGATGCATATCTTACAATTCCAATATGGAGAGATCATCAGAGATACTTAAGGTTTGTGTGGAAAGAGAGAATTTGAAAATTTGTGTGTCTTCCTTTCGGCCTGTCATCAGCACCGTGGTGTTTCACGAAGGTACTTCGGCCAGTGGCGGCATTCCTGAGAGAGAGGGGTATCCGTTTGATAATTTATTTGGACGATATATTGATAATGGATCAGGACAGGAATACGCTTCTAAATCATACGAAGTTAGCAGTAGATTTGCTGGAATCTCTGGGGTTTGTTGTAAACAGGATAAAGTCACAATTTGTACCCAGTCAGGAAACAAAGTTTTTAGGTTTTGTTGTAAATACGATGGAAGCTGTTTTCCAAAAGAGAAATTGAAAAGAATTCGAAAAGAATTGAGGAATGTACTAAAAATGAACAGCATATCTTTGAGAATGTTGGCTTGAATAATTGGTCTATTGTCATCTACAATTCAAGCTATTTTTCCGGGTCCCTTACATTACAGGGCATTACAGAGATTGAAGGGTTTGCATTTAAGGAATGGTTTAAGATATTCAGAGAGTATTTGTCTTTCTCAGGATGCAAGGGAGGAGATGATTTGGTGGTTAAGAAATATGGAAGCGTGGAATAGAAGAGCAATTTTTGGAGAGAATGCGGATCTGATTATAGAATCAGATGCAAGCTTGGATGGTTGGGGCGCAAGATGCGGATTATTGAGTTCTGGAGGTCGTTGGACGAATCAGGAAAAAAGAATGCATAAAAATTGTTTAGAATTATTGGCAGGATCTTTTGCGATAAAATGTTTTGGAAATCAGACTGCAAAATGTTGTGTGATTTTAAGGATGGACAATGTCTCTGCGGTGAGATATGTCAACAGGATGGGAGGTCCAAGGTCGAAAGGTTTAGCAGATTTAGCAAGGATATTTTGGGAATATTGTTTGGAGAAAAATATATTTGTTCAAGCGGAGCATATACCAGGGAATTCAAATTCTGTGGCAGATTGGTATTCAAGGAATTTTTATGACTCCAGCGACTGGATGTTGGACAGGTTGGTTTTTATGAAATTGAACCAATTTTGGGGTCCTTTTCAGGTGGATCTGTTCGCAAACAGATTAAACACTCAACTAGAGAGGTTTTTGAGTTGGCATCCGGATCCGGAAGCGATAGGGATAGATGCTTTTCTTCAGGATTGGAGAGGTCTACGCCCTTATGCTTTCCCACCTTTTTCAATGATAAGCAGGGTGACAGGGATGATTCGGAAGTGGAAAGAAACGATAGTAATGATCACCCCATTTTGGAGCTCACAAGCTTGGTACCCTATGTTGCTGGAGTTGAGTGTGGATCTTCCAATTCTTCTACCTATGTATCAAGGGATATTGAGGGGACCGCTGGGAGAGGTCCACACACTCGTGGATTCAGGTCAACTTCATCTGTTGGCTTGGAGACTTTCAGGAGAGTCTGGTGTAAACCAGGGCTTTCATCAGATGCTTCGAAGCTCATCGAGGAGTCATGGTCACATGGAACAAGAAAGGTTTATAAGTCTGCATGGAATAGGTGGAACAGTTGGTGTGTGGAAAGGGATTTGGATCCTGTATCAGCAGATGTAGTTCATGTTTTGAATTATTTAACTGATTTGCATAAGAAAGGCTTGGCTTATAGATCAGTGAATTTGCATAGATCAGCAATTTCAGCAGGTCATATTTTGGTGAATGGCATATCGGTTGGACAAGATGTTTTGGTAAAAAGATTATTAAGGAGCGTCAGGTTAGCTAACCCTCCTGGTACTAGGTATACTTCACTTTGGGATGTGACTTTGGTCTTATGTTTATTTGAATCTTGGGATGATAATGGATTGTTGGACCTAAAAGATTTGTCCTATAAACTTTTGTCGTTTAGGAGAGTTTCAGATGTGCGTGCTTTAGAGATTTCAGGCAGAAGTTTTACTCCAGAAGGAATTTGTTTTTATATAAAACAAAGAACAAAGACTAATTCTACTTCTGTTTTTTATCCGTACCTATTAGAAAAGGGAAAACTTTGTGTGGCGCGTTGTGTGAAGGAGTATGAATGTAGAACAAAGCCATTAAGGCCTGTTGGAGTGGATCAGTTATTAATTTCTTTCAGACACCCTTATAAAGCTGTTTCATCACCCACTTTGGCAATATGGGTGAAATGTATAATGGAGAAAGCAGGTGTTGATATAAGTATGTTTGGTGCACATTCGGTGAGGGGTGCAGCTGCTTCAAAAGCACGTTTTTTAGGAGGAAGCTTACAGGACATCTTAAAATGTGCAGATTGGTCATCTGATTGTGTGTTTAGAAGATTTTATTTTAAACCAATTGAGAGTGCAGCTCAATGTATTGTTGATAAGCTTTAAATTTGCATAATGTTGGCCTCCGTGTCGTGCCATAAAATGTAGATTTTCCACAGCCTTGCTGGGCTGAAAATCTGGATTTTATTAAGGACACGGAGGCTAATATTATCCCTCCACTTCCCATCCCTGATGATTATCTTGTATTTATGGAGGTCAGATTTAAGATGATTGAGCAAGGAAGATCACGGATGTACCTCATCTCTACGTTTGAGCAAGGAAAGAAGAAGATATCGTTTTTGTTGGATCCGTTTCAAGTTTTAAGACTGAACATTTGGAATATTTAAAGTGTTTTACTCTTTTCGCAGGCAATGCAAGAAGGGAGATATGTTGTGATGGAGGAGTTTTGTTACTATTGGAATGTTCTTAGAGATTCTGAATTCTTTATTCTAAGAACATGGTTTTAGTTTTCTTTTTGCTGCTGAGTGGTAGCAATAAAGGATTTATTGCATAATATTAGCCTTCGTGTCCTTAATAAAATCCAGATTTTCAGCCCACCAAGGCTGTGGAAAATCTACATTTAATCTTGCTGAAAGCACCACACAGGAGGTGGGAAACGGACACCTCCAATTCACCTCTTGCTCTGCCGGCTCCTGGAACAGTTGTCCTCACAATCTAGAATCCCCAGTAGTAACCAGGGAACGGCACGAGCAAGCACATAACATACATAGCACACTCCCAGTGCAGTGGGGCCAGTAAGCCCATATTCAGAATTATAAAAGCATATCTTCAAATTCAAGAATACAACCTCCTCATGGTTAGGCGCCAAGACGGGAGGAAGAAATGACTCGTTCATTAAAATGACTTGTGTAAAATGTGACTCACAGCTGGTGCTGCCTCAGAGTACTTTGGATGGGAGGAAATGAAGATTGCAGTCATAAGTGTAATACTTGTGGACAAAGTCGAAGTTTGTAGCACATCAGTGTTAGAGCACATCTCCGGTGTGGTACTGTAGGTACAGTGAAGCCTTCTGACTAACCCAGAAGGCCCTCACTGGCTTTGAGGTGATTACCAGGGCCTGGTCTTAGGTGTCTGAGCAGCCAAGGGTGACCCGGGGAGCCTTGAGGGGGACTGGCTGAGCTTCCGAGGTGATCAATAGCTCTCTTATGAACCTCTGGAAGTTCTCTTCAAGTTGTAGATCTACCGGCTGACTGTTCCACAGCCTGGGGCCATGCGTAGGGTGTGCATCTTTAACGCACAGAGGCGAGAAGGTTGTGCTTTGAAGATCTCTCTGAGGGGTTGGTGGGCCAAGGCGTCACAAAATTTGAGGGGGCCCCCTGAAAAGTGCAGCGATCCAACCCTACCCCCCCCACGCCCACGTTCCGGACCGAACCAGGAGCTCTCAAACCAGAGGCCCGCCGCCCCTGCACAGTGCCATGAGTCACCTCCCCACCCCCACCCCACGCTTCGCAAGGGCTATTGTTATGCCACTGAGAACGCTATCCTGGTACACAGTGGTGCAATAGGCATTTCAATAGTCCAGGCTAGGGTGACCAACCGTTCATAAATTTCACGGACCGTCCGTAAATTGGACCTCACGTCCGTTGTCCATGAGGATCCCTTTTACAAACGCCTTTTGTCCATAATTTTGGGTTGAGCTTTTCCCTGTGAGAGGCCTCAGCTCCCTGATGGGGCCGCCTCCCACTCATCTGCGAAGCACAAGAGCAGCCCCTCCCATTGTCATTCTGAATGAGGCTGATTGTCACATACAGAATGACAATGGGCCAGTCTGTGCTGTGAAAGCATGTGGTGGGCCTCCTCCTGCCTCGGTCTAGGGCAGGAAATTCTCTTAGGGTTAGATGGACGAACTGAAGACTCCTCTTAGGCGGTGGTATGAAGCGTGACACTGAACACTAGTCTAGATAGCCTACAGCATTACAAGTCTGTCTTGAAATTTCATAACTTGGAACCCCATTTTGATTCTCACACAAATCTAGGTGTGAGCTGAGCATTTAGTAAATACCAGTAACACGGGATACAGCATTTTTCAGGTGACATGTTGCACTTCATTCAGTGTTGACGTTTTGACCCCCAGAATTAGGAATAACTGTTTACCTGTGCATGTTTTTTCCGATTCCAAGGTGCGAAACTCAGATTTCGCAATTTTCTCTGTATGATTTGAGCCAGGATTTGCCTGGCAAAAATCAGGCGGGCAAATAAATACCTGTGGGGTGCACAATCAATGCCTTACTCAAATTCCCAAATCTGCTGCAGGTGGGAGTTGGCGTACAAATTGGGATTAGCTCTTGTTTCAAATGGGTCCCTGGTGCACTTAAGGGGACCACAGCACACAAACTGAAGGTTTCCCATTACTTACCTGACCCAGACCCTTTTCTTTACCAGGCATTCTTCCAAAACACTATTGCAACAGAAGGAAAAGATACACAAAGCAGGCAAACAAAAAGAATATGTTGAAGAGAAATACCACGATTACAGTGCACACAGTAAAAAAGTTAAAAAGAAGATCTTATAGTTCTTTCACAGTCTCATCAATTCAGAGCTGAATCATTATTAATATTATATACAACAAAGCCATAGTTGCTGCTTTTTTATTTATTTTATGCAACTAACATCCATTAACAAAGCCAATAGTCATGGCTTATTGTAGGTCTAATGTCACTGGAAGCAATGATAGAAACAGCTAAATACCAGTCGTCAGGCACATTATGCTCAGCACATATTTTTAGCTTAGGTGTTTTAAGGCAAGCCCTTAATTACATCAGACACAGACCTTGGAGAGACCTCCAGTTTTTTCATCCCATATAAAGCCCTGCAAACAACACCATGTCACAGTCACCTCACGTCCTGGCACTCTGCATCATGCATGACTCAAGACTTCCAAGTTTTCAGATTGCCTATGTGCAGGTGCATAGTGAACCCCCCACCACACCTTACCCTTTGCTTTAGGAACTACAGCGAGGGTGAAGATCTTGATGGGCCTCTTCCATCTGCAACTAGATAGGTGGGTGGGTGGGTGTATGGGTAGAGTGTGGCTTGAAGGATGGGTGGCTAAGTGAAAGGGGAATGGAGAGAGAAAGGGAGGATGGATGGATGGATGAGTGAAAGCATGAATGAATGATTGGCAGAATGGATCGGCGAATGGGTGCATGGATGAGTGAAAAGAAGAATGTAATGATGGATGAGTGAAAGAATGCATAATGAGTGAAAGGGGGGGTGGAGAGCTGGAAGAAAGGATGGATGGATGAGTGACTGGGTGGATGGATGAGAAGTGAAAGGATGGCTGGATGGGTTAAAGGTAAATGGTTGGATGGATGAGTGAATGGATGGATGGGTAGAAGAGTGGATGGATGAGTGAAACGATGGCATGGGTGAAAGGATAAATGGTTGGATGGGTGAGTGAATGGGTGGAAGAGTGGATGGATGAGTGAAAAGATGGATTGGGTGGACGGATGATGGATGGATGAGTGAAAGGGTGGATGAAGGGATGGATGCATGAACTGATGGATGGAACGATAGATGATGGATAGGTTTGCAAATAATTGAAAAGGTTTGGATATGGATGTGCACACAGATGGAAGGACAGAATGTAAATTATCATATGAAATTCCACAAAAAGACCTGCACAGTTGCTCAAAGCTGCACGCATACCAAATAAAAGTGAAGTGCATGATTGTCTCAACCTAATATAAACTTATTTTGACTTGTACTTAAGTTGCTGTCTATTTACTTACTTTTATACTATCGCGCAACTTCCTCTGATGTGTCTGTAAAACGTACCTTTTTCTTAAAGTTTTGTCCTGAATTTGTACCTTGTGTTCTGAATTTTTGTCCTGGATTTTGACCCGCCTGTCCTGAATTTTTTAATTTACCGTCCTGAATTTGCATCCATGTAAGTTGGTCACCCTAGTCCAGGCGCCAGGCGACAACAAGCAGATCGTATTAATTTAGGAAAAAATAAACATTAATTGCACAAGCGCTGCAAGATTGGTGACTGCTTATTGGAATGTGAGAATACGGGGTGTAAAACCCTTTGTTCTTGCCGCCAAATAACTTGTCATTATTTAAATATGGCTGCAAGCAGGTTATCAGGCCCTGGTGAACCCCAAAGCAAGCCCGCTCGCCTAAAGCGATTTTCATTGACGCGATTTACTCAAACTATTTCACTCTCTAATACAATTGACTTCAGGCTCATTGGAGGCTCAACAGGCCGAGCAGTGAAACAAGGTGCCTTGTTTATTGTTTCTAGATCAGTAATTTTAGCTGCAGTAATTTATTGTCAATGTTCAAAGGCGTTAGTTATGGGAGTATCGAAAAATCCAATCCTTGAGCGCCATCTAGTGAGCTAGAAGCAATTTACAGGCATAACAAGATTACTTATCGACCGAGTATAATATAGAAGATCAATCAGATGTTTTGTTAATATTGTCTTCATCAGAATCTTATCTTTTTATTTATTGGTGCTTTCTTGAGCACAGCGTGCCGCGGCATGTGAAAACACATGGAAAGAGTGAAACAAACCTAAGGACGCGAGTAGTCAAGTAACACAGAGTGTTCGCCGCCGTTCAGTCTCAGTACAGCCTCAGTACAGCAATATGTCGGGAACATTTGAATTATATTTATTTATTAGGCTCACACAACAAACTAAAACGTTTCTAGGCTTCAAACATCAATAAAAACAGCTCCTGCGTTTACAGGGACATCACCCCTGTTGGTTGAAGGTCAGAATAGTCAGCTAAGAATGTTCTTCAAAAAATATCGTAGCCGGATGACCAGCTACTAAAATATTCTGCAAGGTGAAGAGTAAATAAATCAGTTTAAATTTACCATGCTTATGTATTTATAAGTTGCATGTATGTGGATCTAAGTATAGTGAATCTATTCTTACCTATATGGATGCACCCTTACAATATTTATGTATTTGATATTCTGCATATTGTAGTCTTGTTGTAAAATATTAAAAATGTGATATTCTGGTAGCATGCCCCTCTTTCAGCTCCCTGCTCCGACCTTCAGCCTCTCCTAGCTTCAAAGTTTAGAGTTCCAGTGTGGTCTCTTCAAATGTTAACACATTATTCTTGGGATTACTAAAGTAAGGCAGTGGTTTTTAGATTTGACCATTTATCCTGTGATGAACCTTTGGTAATTGACTAAGAGGTAAAGGGGAGTTAACATCAATCCAACAATTACATTTCCAGTGTAACCAATTTGTCCACACCTTAAGGACCAGGAGTTGTTAAATAAACGTAAGATTAAGAGCCTATGTAACATTTATAAATCTCAAGAACATGGTGTAGAAATACAAAATCATCACAGGTATGCCAAAACGTCGAATGAAGTTAAGCCTTAGTAACAAAAAGCGTACAAGCAATTCAGTTATGGTAATACAGAAGATAATAACTAGAATTTGGAAGATAGGTGTACAGGTTTCAATCCTCCCATCTGTACATGAATAAATCAGAAGTCGTCTAAACTAATTCTTGTTCAAATATCTTTATTGCTTATTTAAAAAAGAAATACATTTGTAATGAAATCACAATACAACAGATCAGAATCAAATATATAATAAATAGTACCAAAGAATTTGAAAAAGGATTTCATAACCAGGAACCATTGGACTGGGATAAAAGGGGTAGCAAAAATATCATTTAAAAAAAGTGAATAAATAAATATCATGACAGATAATAAATATGATAAATTCGTCAAATATTAGTATAAATCCCATAAATATGGAACAGGTGGAGCAACTACATATATTTCAACACAGACATATATTAGTTGTATTGCTTAATAGATAAGATAAATCAGCAAGAGGAAATGGAGAAAAGAAAAAGAAGAAAGAGTGCTAGGGGAAAGGCAGAAGAATAGAGAAGAAGGGGAAAAAAAGGTGGGAAAGGACATCTGCTACATTGGTAAGGAAATGAGTTAAGAAATGGAATCAAAAGGATATTGACCTACCAACCCCCGAGAGGACAAATTCATATAGTTGTCCAAAGACCACCAAACATTACTAGAAATTGAAGGCGAGTAATGTTTTTTCTCAACAAAAGTATGAGCTCCACGAAGGTATGAGGCCCATGCCCACCAGTTATGATAAGACAGGAGATGAAAAGATTTCCATTCTGTGAGTATAATTTTAACACCAATGGATAAAAGTAAATCTAAGAGCTCCAGATCCGTATTGTCAAGGGGTAAAGGAATAACTGTAGCCCATGGACCTAGCAAAATCATAGGCAAAGAAAGAACCATAGATATATTAAAGATTAATGATAAGCGTTTCTGTATCAGGCCCCAGAAAGACTTTAATAAACGTACATTCAAAAAACATATGATGAAATTTCAACAAAGATCACTATCTTGTAGTTTCAACTTATGGAAAAGAGCAGGGGTCCAATGTAGAAGATTTAGGGGTCTATTAGGATGACGGACCGTGGCACCACCGCGGTGCTGGCGGTGCGGAAAAATGCATTTTCTGCCCGCGAGCAGCGGTTCTCACGGCCGTCATATTAGTATGGCCAAACATAGCCCATTTCCCGTCTGCCGCGATGTGACGCGCACTCCCATCAAAGTGCGCCCGCCACCGCGTCGGTGGGAGCCAATGGAGACTCACCGCCGTGTGGAATGACGCCCACCCCGCTCCACAAATTAGGATGCCCCAAACAACCAGTCGCACCGCAGCGGAGAAACCGCCCAACCAGAGATGACGGAAGCTCGACAGCGGAGCGCGAAACCAGAGTCCCGGTCCACACCACCCGGTCCTGACCGCCATGGATCCAGCTCTACACGTTTTTCCGGTGCTGTACCTGCTACATCACCAGCAACTCATAGACCACCGCGGACGCTTCCGCAGGTACGCAATAACACAACCACAACACACAACACATGGGCTGACACTGGGTCCAAATCCACATCAGACACCCTGGTGGGGACAGAAACACATCCACAAGGGCACCCACACATGACCCACCTGCCACCAAGTCACCCCTCCGCATCCTGGACACACATCTTCCGCGACCATGCAGCAATGTCCCGGTCACGTCACCGCAGCGGTGAAGACAAGGGAATACATGCACACAATGCAGAAGGCAGGGCCAGCGCCAGGCATGGGCAGGGCACAAAGAGCACAGGGCCACACCTCCACCCACCACACACTAGCACACCCCCTGAAGGCACATGCCATGAACTCCTCCAGTGCACCCCCATGCACAACAACAAGCCAGGTGAATCCACACCCTGCATCACACACCAAACAACCAGGGAGACAGCCACTCCAGGAGTGTCTGCAGAAGAACACATCGCACAGTAGCACAGGGCCAGGGAAACACACAAAACACACCCCCACCACATTCAGGGCAATACAAATGAGTACAAGCACCAAATGAACACACACACATACAAGGAACAAACATCCTACTGGACCCACAGCCTGCCAAGTCACACAGACATACCGCATCCTGACACACAGACACATACACACACCTCATGCCAACAGCAATGGAGCACAACAAATAGGAAAGCCAAAGTGGGGTGCACACAAATAGAAGGCTATGGAGACAAACAACAAGCACGTGTACATCACATCAAGACAAGGAACAGAGAACACCCTCAGACCATCAAAGCACACATGGCTGGTACAGTTAGTGAAGTCAAACCACAGACAGCTCAGTGCAACAACACAGGGAGATAGCAAAGCAACCCAGGTATAGGCACAAGGATGAAAGGAAGGCCCTGAAGTCAAACTGTGAACAGCCACACATGTATACAACAACTAATTCACAGGAGTACACCAGCAGCACAACACACAGGGCCCATTGACACACTCTATGACTGCCAAACACCAGTAGGAATCTACACACATATCCCCCTCACACCAGCAGCAGACAACACCAGTGTCAAACACACTGAAGTCTGGCAATACTTGCCAAGCAATACACAGACAAACAATCACACACCCTGGAGGTAGCCACAAACATCACACACACACAGGGATGCCAGAACAAATGTCTGCACAAAAACAACAGACAAACACATAACCCAACAGAAACACAGACAGAACCACAACAGACTGATGCCATTCACAAAGTAGTGTGGGGAAGGACAGTCCAAAAAGTCAATGCAGTGGTGAAGAGGGTTGCCATCAGGGTTGGCTCCGTGACTGGGGTTTGGCTGGTGCTTTGCCTCCAGATACTCCCAGGGTTGTCTTAGGATGGCCCCTTTGTCGCTTGGCAGAAGGGGGCCCTGCTGCAGGGCTAGTGGGGTCTGAGGACTCACCCCTCTCTGTGGGCGCAGGGGAGGATGGTGAACTGTCATCCTGCAGCCCACCAGAGGGAGGTGGAGGTGTTGGTTGTGGCGCAGGCCTGTCCCTCAGTACCGCCACTTGCTGGACCAAGAGGTCCACAATTTGTCCCATGCGGGTGTCAATGGGCCTCATCAGCCGGATGAGCTCGTGGAACAGTTCGTCCGACTGGCCCATTCGTCCCTGGGCCTGTTCATATGCCCCAAGGACTCTGGTGATGTGGTCCAGGGATTGGGTCCCAGCTTCTTGGTGTCTGTGGGTGACCCTGCCCCTCCCACCTACCCTGCTGCCACGGACCTGTTGCCTCACCACTGTGGGCACCCGCATCTTCTCCCTGCCCTCCTCTGTCGGTGGTGTGGGGTGGTCATCCTCTGGGACAGGGGGAGAGTTGCAGGCAGCACTGATGGTGGTGGAGGATGCACAGGCCGTGACAGCAGGGGTCTGCAGAGGCGTTTGTATTGCAGCAGTTGTGGTGGGGGGGACGATGGTGTCCTGGGACCTGTTGCTCCATGGCACACCAGATGAGCCGGCTTCGAGCTCATCGTTCAGAGAATCCCGGGAGTCAACATCCGAGAGTCCATGTACCAGGGGTGGACACTGGATCTGCAGGTTGCTGGTGTTGTCCTCTGCAGTGAGTTCTTGGTCACCTGTGGGTCAGATTGGAAATGATAATTGTAGTGCACCCCGCAAGCTTTGTGTTAGCTGTGTGTCATTCACTGTTTGAACACTACACAGTTGACTGATCATCACATTGTTTTCTATGTGCACTACTGTGCCTCCTGACATGATGCAGTGGTACATGCATTGCTTGTCCATGGTGTGAGGTGTCAATACATACCATGCGCCACATGGATAAGTTGTGATTACAGGGACCTGTTGACATCTAGGGATTGGCACAACATATTACTTAATTGAGTACTCTTTGTTGATTTGTCTGACCTGGCAGATGTCACATCTGGCCATGGACTGGCCATTGTCATCTCCTGCATGCCTCTGTCCTGTCATGTGCATATCTTGATTTGTACCACCAAACATGCTTTCTCATTTTTCGAATGATCCTTGTTGCTCTGGCCCCATTGCACTGCCCATGTCAATAGGTGCTGTGCATGACTGTGCCCAAACTTTCTTCTACATGTGCATTGGTGTTTCACACTTTGGTAGCTGTGACAGTTTCCTTTGCTTACCTGTGTGGACACTGTGCGTGGCAATGGGGTCGGTGTGCATATTTGTGCAATGAGCTGGTGTTGTCATATGGCACCATTTCTTTTGTGATGAATGGGTGGGTGTACGTACTGGCTACTTTACCTGTTATGTGCTCACATTTGGCTTTGTTATGTGACACATCCGTGTGTGCATGGTGGAGGCTTACATCCTGCTCAGTGGGGTCACAAGACAGAATAATATGTCTACCTACCTGTTAGTTTGTTTGAGGTGGGCCATTAGATGCCACAGGCATTTTGGTGGTATGGAGAGCTCCATCTTGCTGTACTGGGGACAAGGGTGCATGGTGGGAGTAGTGGTACAGGCCTCCCACCCCCAGACACCCTCCCAGGGAAGATGGCTACCTACCTGTTGGATGGAGGTGAACAATGCAACGGATGCCACATGCTTCTGGGTGGGGTAGTGCTCCATCCTGCTGAGGTGTGGGCCAGGGGGCATGGTGGGAGTGGTGGTACAAGCCTCTCACCCACAAACGCCCTCCCAGGAAAGATGGCTACCTACCTGTTAGTTTGAGGAGGGTAATGTAATGGCTGACACATGCTTCTGGGTGGGATGGGGGAGGGCTCCATCTTGCTAGGCTGTGGGGCAGGGTGCATGATGGGAGTAGTGGTACGGGCCTCCCACCCCCAAAGACCCTCCCAGGGAAGATGGCTACCTACCTGTAAGTTTGTTAGGTTTACTGCAATGGATTCCAACTGCTTCTGGGTGGGGGAGTGCTCCATCCGGCTGAGGTGTGGGACAAGGGGCATGGTGGGAGTAGTGGTAGAGGCCTCCCACCCCCAAACACCCTCCCAGGGAAGATGGCTACCTACCTGTTGGGTGGAGGTGAACAATGCAATGGATGCCACGTGCTTCTGGGTAGGAGTGAGTGCTCCATCCTGCTGAGGAGTGGGACAGGGGGCATGGTGGGATTAGTGGTACAGGCCTCCCACCCACAGACACCCTCCCAGGGAACATGGCTACCTACCTGTAAGTTTGTTAGGTGTACTGCAATGGCTTCCAACTGCTTCTGGGTGGGGGAGTGCTCCATCCTGCTCAGGTGTGGGCCAGGGGGCATGGTGAGAGTAGTGGTACAGGCCTCCCACCCCCAAACACCCTTCCAGGGAAGATGGCTCACCTACCTGTAAGTTTGTTAGGTGTACTGCAATGGCTTCCAACTGCTTCTGGGTGGGGAAGGGCTCCATCTTCCAAGGTTGTGAGATAGGGGCATGGTGGGAGTAGAAGTGCAGGCCTCCCACCCACAAACAGCCTCCCAGGGAAGATGAATACCTACCTGTTAGGTGAAGGTGAACAATGCAATGGATGCCACATGCTTCTGGGTGTGAGTGAGTGCTCCATCCAGCTCAGGTGTGGGCCATGGGGCATGGTGGGAGTAGTGGTACAGGCCTCCCACCTCCAAACACCCTCCCAGGGAAGATGGCTACCTACCTGTTAGTTTGATTAGGGTAATGTAATGGCTGACACATGCTTCTGGGTGGGGGGAGGGCTCCATCTTGCTGATGCTGTGGGACAAGGGGGCCTGGTGGGAGTTGTAGTGCTGGCTACCTGTACACATGCCCCCATGGTAATGTTGCAAGCTACGTTTGGGGGTGAATGGGAGTGAGTGAATGTTGGATCTGTGAGACATGTTTTTGTGAGTGTGTGGTGCAGATTAATTAATATTTGTCCTAGGTGGTGTAGCTTTGTAGTTGCGGGGCGGTTTTTCTTGGCCCCGTTCCGCCACGATTGGTGTTTTTTGGTGGTTGATCCTAATTTGACTGCCGGTTTTTCCACGTTACAGGCGGGCGATGGTTTTCTGCTTCCATGGTGGTCGGGGGGGTTTTCCGACCGCCATCCTAATAGACCCCTTAGTGTGAAGAATTTAGATTGGATAAGTGAGGGAGCAATTTTATTACATAGGGATAATTTTCCAATCAATTGCCTGGTATCTTGAGAAATATGTTTAAAAATGTTATCTTCAAAATGATGAGACCATTTAACATATGTAATTGTAGAATATGAAGGTAGTGGAGCGGATAAGAATTTATACATTTTTGAAGCAGTATGACCTGAATGTATTCACATAGAAAGAAGTGAGACGGTAACCGAATCTGTAGAGAGGGGTATTTTAGAAAGTTTAACCTTTAGTTTAAAAAAATAATAAAAATCCATGTTGCTGAGATTATATTTCCTGGCTAAGAAAGAAAAAGGAAGCGGATCATGATTAAAATCATAGAGGTATTTCACCGATCTGATAGCTTTAGCAGCCCACGAAGAGGCCATGCTAGGATCAATGTCAGTAAAGAGTTTAGAATTATACCATAAAGATGATCTACTTGATTTATGAATAGGTTTGGATACTTTTTTATCAATATATTTTAATGCATTATTCGTGTCTAATATAATATGTTGAGAATGAACAAGAGCAAGCTTAGAAGCTGTGAGAAAGGAAGGAGTGGAAAAAGGAGCCCAGAGTCCTCGTTCAATATGAATCCAAGAAGGTATATGTTGGGAATCCGGTAAGGACCAAAGTGCACCTTGAGACGCTAGGAAGGCAATTTGATATATATTCCAATCCGGACTATTACAACCACCCAAGACAGAAGGCTTCTTAAGGTATTTGTAAGCAATTCTAGCTCTCTTATCATTACATAAAACTTTCGTAGAGATTAAATCAATCTCATGGAAGAAGGCAGGGAAAAGCTTTATAGGTAACATGGAAGATAAAAAAAATTATAATCGGGGTTATTATCATTTTAAGAGTTTGTAATCTTCCCCACCAAGAAATATATTTAGAAGACCAGGAAGACAAAATATCCTTAACCTTAGCTATGATGTGGGATTCATTATAGGTGATGGTATATGAGAGGTCTTTACAGAACCATATCCATAAATATTTAAAACCTGAATCAACCATGTGTGAAGGAAAACACAGTTTAGGGGGAACAACTCTGTTTTTTCTTTGTTAAGAGTGTACCTAGAGATGGTCGGAAAATCACTAATGATGTTAGAGATAACGGGTATCGCTGTTGCAATATCTTCAGAAAAAAATAAGAACGTCATCAGCGTAAGCGGCCGTTTTAAGCGTGTGCGATCCAAATTAAAAACCCTTAAGACCCTGGTTCAGATTAAGTAGATGAAGAAGTGGATCTATAGATAGAAGAAAAAGAAGGGGTGAGAGAGGGCACCCTTGTCTAGTGCCTTGGCGAAGATTTTAAAAAAAGACTTAGCGCCATTAATTCTGATATTAGCTTTTGGTTGCGCATAGAGAGACATAACCATATTAATAAAGGGATCGCCAAGGTTATGGGATTCTAATACTGCTTGTAAAAAAGGCCAAGAGGCTTTGTCAAAAGCCTTTGTGGTGTCAAGGGCAATCGCCGCCGATGGCAATAAGGAAAGTTTTGCTTTTTCTAAAATATGACAAAAGGTCAGAATATTGTCTCTGGCAAGTCTACCCTTAATGAAACAAGGGTTGGGAATCATGGATGAGATTGGGAATATGACCTTCTAAGCATCTAGCTAAGATCTTGGCAAAAAGTTTAGCTTCCATATTTAATAACGAAATTGGATGAAAGTTTTTAGGATTAGAATGATCCTTACCTTCTTTAGGTATAACTACAATAGTAGCCTCAGCAGTCGAGCCTAAAACTTTGCCAGAAAGAACTTAATTATCAAAAATCTTTTTAAGATATTTGACTATTGAAGGAGAAAATGTTTTATAGAAGGCAATAGGAAGGCCATCCGGCCCTGGAGCTTTCCCCGAACGAGTAGCCTTAAGTTCAGTCATGCCAGTATGCGAAATAGTATTAGTAGGGATCGAATTAAGAAACTGTTGGCAGGTATTCTTGGTACAATGATCCCAAGGTGCATATAGCCCAAAAATGTCTTGGGTATGAAACTTCTTCGATCCATTTTTATCATTAATATGGGTAATATGAGTAGCATTGGTATTTGTATTCTGATATTTTAAAGTAGTAGCCAATAACTTACCAGCTCTATTCCATAGCAATAAATGATGGGAATTTTGAGCATGTTCTCCAATATAAGCTCTTTTAGTGATTATGGAGTTAAAAGAGTATTTCAAATGTTTTATATCCTGCAGGAGTAATTTGTCATTAGAATGTCTATACGATTCCTCTTTGCATTTAATATCATCCCCAAAGACTGAAGAGATTTTCTAATGTCACTGTTCCTTTTGGCCATTTTTTTAATAATGTGACCCCGTATAGTACATTTCAATGCATCCCACAATACTATTGGGGAGTTCACTGAGGATTCATTATCTTTGAAGAAATTATCAGTCTCATCACTAAGTTCTTTAACTTTATCATTATCCTCCAAGATTTCTGTATTTAGATGCCAATTATGAGGACCTCTAGTGTCCGTAAGATTAAGGATGGTCAAAGAAACTGCCACGTAGTCAGAAACAACTATTGAATGAATCATAACATTTATAGTATGTTGTAAAAGAGAGGCATCAACCATAAGATAATCAACACAAGAGAAACTAGAATGTGGAGAGGAGAAAAACGTGAAATCACTACCCGTAGGATTATGTAATCTCCATGTATCAACAAGATGATGAGACAAGCACATATTGAGCATATGTTTGTGCACCTTAGGAGGTCAAAATTTAAAGACAGAGTGTCTATCCAAAATAGGATCAAGGGGAGATTAATATCCCCCCCAACAATTGTTCTTGTATTCTGTGGAATATCAGTGAGTTTTTTATTTATAGTTCGCCAGAAAAGTGGATCATCAATGTTTGGGGCATATAAATTCATACTATATAGATCATCCGAACCATTAGTTAGGCGAGGAAGTAACCATCTGCCACTGGTATCATGTTCAGCTGTAACTATAGACAAACCAGAACTTTTAGAAATAAGGGTAATAACCCCATTCCTTTTCCCAGACGCCTCGGAATGTGTAACATCAAGTACCCAATCTTTCCTCGTGGGAAGAGCCTCTTTAAAGCCTATCTTAGTCTCTTGAAGTAGAACCACATCACCAGATAAACTCTTACAATAGTCTAAAAAAATCTTGGGCCTCTTAACAGGGTGATTCAACCCCCTAACATTAAGGGAAACTACATTTAAGCCAGGAATAGATATGTCTGGAACAACAAGAATGAATGCATCTGATAAAAGGGTAAAAGGACAGCCAAAATATAATTAAAAACTAAAGGAAATATAGCATGTATCCCAAAATAAAGTGAAGCAGATGTCCTAAATTTAAGGTGAAAAGAAAGGAAGAAAGGAAATGAAGAAGAAAAGGAAGAAAAGAAAGAACAGGAGTACTCCAAGAAAAAACGGAGCATCAACAAAGTGCAACCCCACCAGGGAATGTCTGTAGGAGACAAATTGCATGGGGGGACAACGTGGAAGAGTAACAGCAGAGGCTATCAACATCGGTGTGGACAGCTCAAAGATAAACAGGCCGCTGAGTGGCGAAACAAGTATAACATTCTCAGGTGTATTACTATATTGCCTATATCTTCTGCTAATAAGAATAAATAATGTAAAACTCACAAAATATAATATACTTGAAAATTTGATGAAGTAACATTTAATAAGCAAACAAAGCAAAAATAAGGAAAAAGTAGAGCATCGAACATAAGATGTAATTCATAAGCAAACCATCATAACTATAATAGCATAGAACTTCAGGTTAGATATACTTAAAAAAGGATAAATCTAATAATGAATAAAAAGATTCTAAGTTGGTGCATATAATAATATAAATCATCAAAATAATGTAATATTAATCTAATGGTGATCAATACTTTCAATAAATAGTATATACATATAAATAAATTACCACCAAAGCAGAGCACTGAGAAAAGATAAGAAGTAGAGTAAAAAGTAGAATAAACAGGCCGAAAAGAAAATAGAGTAAAAGGTAGAATAAAGCGAAGAAATGAGAATAGAATATAAAATATAGGATACTTACCTATATCAAAGAGATTATAGAAAGAAAAAGTTAATGATAAGTCAAACAATAAAGACATACAATCATACACATTTATAGGGATGTAATCCCCTAAAGAGCTAAATACAAAGCAAAGAATTGTATAGTTCTGTTCTCCAAAAATTAATTGAAAGAGACAGTAATCGCACATAAAAACCAACCTATACTTACCACAAATCCATCTATAAAACTCATACAAATAAGATCTAAAAAGGTACTTATTATATATAGCATAAATGACCCACCGTAAAGCTGTGAGATAAAAATATCATGAACCATACATTCAGTTAGAACAAATATTATAAAATAATTAAATAAAGTGTCTGTCATAAGATGTCATTTCATAAATGAAACATCATGACTGTAGCATAAAGCAATTGTACAACTTTCATGTCATTAATGATCAATGATGTCATGAAATAATATATCCCATGTAAATAGATTACCTCCCAAAAAGAGAAAAGGCAGAACAAGAAGTAGAATAAAAAGTAGAATAAGCAGTAGAATAAAGGATCAAATACCTACTAATATCAAAAGATTTAAAAAAAGGTTTAAAAATAGAAATGAGCAAGAGAATAAATATATGCAAACAGTAATTCAATTATAACAATATATCCGCAAAGAACAATATGAATTAGGTCGACCAACATTGTACAGAACAAAACTAGGGATGTAATCCAAAGTAGAACTAAATACAGTACAGAGAGTTGCATTGTCCTTGTAAAACAACCTGTTTAGCTATTTTATTTTATTTGAGTTGTTTACCCTTGTTTTTAATTGACGCCCCTCACCTGCACAATAATTGTACAAGCACCGCATTTGGCGGGCCCTTGTCCTGGTAGTCAAAATTCGGCGGCCATCTTGGGTGTGTAGGACGCCTGACGGCGCCACTTTGCTTGACGGTCTAGACGTCACAAGGACGCTAGACCTCTACTTAAGGGGGATAAACTAGGCGCTCGGCCATTTAACAGACCATACCACTATCTGCACCTAAGAAGATCGCTCAGAGCGTGCTGCGATTATTACTGCCATTTGAACGCCGCTTTCACACGCAATTCGCGCTTTTAAAACAACCTGTTTAGCTATTTTATTTAATTTGAGTTGTTTACCCTTGTTTTTAATTGACGCCCCTCACCTGCACAATAATTGTACAAGCACCGCATTTGGCGGGCCCTTGTCCTGGTAGTCAAAATTCGGCGGCCATCTTGGGTGTGTAGGACGCCTGACGGCGCCACTTTGCTTGATGGTCTAGACGTCACAAGGACGCTAGACCTCTACTTAAGGGGGATAAACTAGGCGCTCGGCCATTTAACAGACCATACCACTATCTGCACCTAAGAAGATCGCTCAGAGCGTGCTGCGATTATTACTGCCATTTGAACACCGCTTTCACGCGCAATTCATGCTTTTAAAACAACCTGTTTAGCTATTTTATTTAATTTGAGTTGTTTACCCTTGTTTTTAATTGACGCCCCTCACCTGCACAATAATTGTACAAGCACCGCATTTGGCGGGCCCCTGTCCTGGTAGTCAAAATTCGGCGGCCATCTTGGGTGTGTAGGACGCCTGACGGCGCCACTTTGCTTGACGGTCTAGACGTCACAAGGACGCTAGACCTCTACTTAAGGGGGTCACGCTAACGCGCAGCGGATACGCGCAGTGGATCGCCGAACTTCCGCCGTAGTTACGCCAGAGTTCAGCCCGTCTGTGCCCGTCCGTGCCAGACCGGGCTCAGGGGCCATGACTCTTTCTACTAGCTCCTGTGGTAGTTTCTTCTATTCAGGTGAAGTTTTAGAATCCCTACGTCCCACTCCTCATGCAAACTGTACTGTCTGCTCTTTCCCGACTCATAATTTTGAATGTGCTGGCTGTAGTTTTCTTACCGGCAGAATGTCCAATTGTAAAGCATTACGTCGTTCTCACACTCGTGGTAGACGGAGGAGATTGCATACACATCTTAACAGCTTTACACTCCAATTTTGGAGTATTAATTGCAGATCCCTCCCGAAACACAAACACCACATCTACGACTTCATTGTCGAAGAGCAGCCCGACGAGTTGATTCGTACGGAAACTTGTCTTCAGGATTGCTCCGGTCCTGACATCGCCGTTGCTGTCCCTAACAACTATGTAATGGTGAGACTGGACAGAAACTCTGGAAAAGGGGGGGGGATTGCCATAATTTTTAAGTCTACCTACACATGTAAGTTTGAAGCCCTTCCCATGTCTGGAAGTGAGACCGCACTTTTTAAATTAGTCATCAATCCCCAATTCACTTTATCGGGCCTCCTGATCTACCGCCCTCCTGGCAATGCTCTTCCTTGGGTATCTTCACTAGCTGATATTATAGCTCCCCTACTCCTCAGGGCAGCCAACTTTACCATTCTTGGCGATCTCAACTTGCATCTTGAAGACCCACAGTGTACCACCAGCAAACGCTTTTTATCTGATCTGGAGACTCTCAACCTTTCCCTGCTCAATGTTGGCCCCACTCACTCTGCTGGACACCAATTGGACCCCATTGTCTCTAATCTCTCTTTTGATTGCTCTCAGAGTGCTCGCCCTTTGGAGTGGTCCGATCATTTCGCAGTCCACTTCTCCTTACCCTATACCAAGAACCAGGAAAATAGTGGCCTCGACAAGGGTGCACCAACTCATTGTTGGGGTAAACTTGATATTAATAAGTTGAACCAGCACCTCTTGAATACCCGTCCTGAGGAATGCGAGGCTTCAATCTCGGAGTTGAACACCGCTGTTTCCCACTGGCTTACTAACGCTGTAACTACCCTTCTCCCGCTCTCTTCGAAACATTTCAGGTCACATGGCCTTCCGGCACCATGGTTTTCCACCAACCTGAAGGCCTTGCATATCAAATGCAAGGCCCTAGAACGGAAATGGAGGCACTCTTACTCAGTCTCACGGAAGACTGTTTATAAAGAGGCTCTAAAGGAATACCATTCAAAATGTAAAATCGCGAGAGCTGCCTATACTGTGGATACAGTAACACAAGCTCAGAACTGTCCTCGCACTCTTTTCTCCGTCGTCAAAAAATTGACAGGAACGGACACTATCCCGACACCTCCAGTTCTAGAGGAGGCCCAGTGTAACTATATTGCGAAATTTTTCATTGCCAAGGTTGAGCGCATATACGACTCTATGAGCACTCCCTTGAACGCAAAGGAACTTCATTCGGGACAGGTCGCAGGGACCGAACAGCCTCCTCCTATGGTGAAGGTAACGCACTGGCAATTATTTGACGACACCTCGTTCTTCTCCTGCTTAAGCAGTATAAGATCTGGCTCACCTCGTGATCCTGTACCTGCCAAAATCCTTAAATTGCTGCATCTTGAATCTCGACGGGTTCTTATGAGACTCTTAAATGCCTCATTACTTGAGTCCCATGTGCTACAGGACTGGAAGCACGCAATGGTCGTTCCTCTCCTAAAAAAAGCTGGAGCCGATGTGTCCAATCTCGCCAATTTCAGACCGATATCCTTGCTGCCTGTACTTTCCAAAGTGCTGGAAAGGCACGTTAACACTCAACTATACTATCTAGTGGAATCTTCGGGATTTTTACACCCATCCCAGTCTGGCTTTCGTGCTCACTACTCCACAGAGACCGCCCTTCTCGGGGTGACGGAGAGTTTAAGACACGGTATCGACCGCGGGGAAACATCTGCGCTCATCCTTTTGCATTTGAGCGCGGCGTTCGATACCGTGTCCCATTCCATTCTTTTGAACTCTCTTCGATCCCTGGGAGTGGACGGTCCGGCTTTGGCCTGGATTGCCTCCTTTTTAAGTGAGCGCACTTTCCAAGTCTTTTCCGCGAAAGCCACATCTTCCACTTGTCCATCGGCATATGGTGTTCCTCAGGGGTCCATACTCAGCCCTTTGTTGTTTAACATCTATGTGAAACCCCTGGCCTCCATTGCGGAGGACGCTGGGCTGACTATTTTTTCATATGCCGATGACACCCAAATTGTTTTCTCCCTTTCCAGCAGCGAGAGCAACGATATATCGGCTCTGGAAATTGGATTGTCACGTATAGCTGAGTGGATGCAAAGGCATCTCCTCAAACTAAACGGTGACAAAACCGAAATTCTTATCTTAGGGAAGCATAAAGATCTATGGGGCCCTCAACATTGGCCTAGTGAGATGGGACCCCTTCCTCAGCCATCTTCTGTAGTCTGCAACCTCGGTTTTTTTATAGACGACAAACTCTTCATGAGACAGCAGGCCACAAAGGTGGCCGCCATATGTTTTGCCATCCTGCGATGGCTCCAGAAAATTCTTTGGATGCTGCCTCTTGCCACCAGGAGAACCGTTGTCCAGGCGTTAGTAACATCTCGCCTGGACTACGGAAATGTGCTCTATCTCGGCGCCGATGTGGCCACCGTAAACAAACTCCAGGTTGTTCAGAACTCGGCAGCTCGACTTCTCTGTAATATCCCGAGGAGATCATCGGCCACACAGGCTCTGCGCGATCTACATTGGCTCAGGATCCCCAGCCGCATTAATTTCAAAGCCATATGCTATTTTTTTTAAATCAAGCAGGGCTTGGCCCCAAAATACTTGCAAAGTCTGGTCCAACCCTACAAGCCTAGTCGCACACTTAGATCCTCTGCCAATTGCGACTTTGTTGTCCCTCGATTTAAGCTTGTAAGGATGGGGGGACGGACCTTTTCCCATCTAGGTCCCAAATATTGGAACGCGTTACCCACCACTTTGAAAACAGAAACCAATTTTCTTATTTTTAGGAAAAAACTGAAAACTTTATTTTTCCAATGATCTTCATGCCGCCTTAGTTGATTCATGGTGCTGTCTGAGAGGTTTGTTTTCTTCTTGAGTCTATCCCTTGCGCCGGGAAACCCACTGCGGGTAGCTGTTGCGCGTTATAAGTTTAAATAAATAAAAAAAAAAAAAAATTGTCCTGTAAGAAATAATAACAATTAATAGAGAATTATAAATCTAGAATGAGCGAAACATCAATGTAGACATCACCAATTGTAGGATGAGCTCATAATACAGCAACAACTACAAGATTGTGGGCAAAACACAAAGAAGAAACGGACCAGCGTATGTACTAGATAAATGAAAATAATATTAGGCACAGACCATGTCAATAAATACAAATCAATAGAGGAGAGAAATTCCAGGAAGAGAGTCTGAGTCCATCTGCGATTCAAACTGATTATCCAAGAATGCCGAAAGATCTGAAGGTTCATAAAAAATCTGTGGTCTACCTTTAAAAGCGATCTGGAATCTTGAGGGACCAGCAAAGGAGAATGGGATATTCATATCAGTGAGTCTCTTGCGTAGATTCAGGAAGCCTTTGCGGCGAATCACTGTGTCTCTGGCATAGTCTTGTGAAATGGATATTCTGTGACCTTCCCATTGTATCGACTTAATTTTCCTCATTTGTGCCAGACATTGTTCTGTATGTTGATGGCGCAAAGGTTTAAAAATCCGGGGCCTTGGAGAAGACATCGATCTTGGTTTAAAGGTTGGAACCCTGTGAGCGCGCTCTATCTCAAAGTCTTTATTGAAATAAATATTTAGGGTATTTGGGATCCAAGTAAGCAACAAATCAATTACTGAAGGAGCAGACTTTTCACAATCCTCCGGTAATCCAAAAATACGAAGATTACTACTTCGATTTCAATCTTCTTGTTCTGTGAGATCTCCCCTCAGTGACGTAATGGAACGCTCCAAATTATGTGATGTGCTTCGCTTGTTTATTTGTAAAGTCTTACACACTACTTATTCTCATTTCTGCATTAGAAACACGTAGTGAGAGCGATTTAAGATCATTACAAATTGCAGCCACCTCTACCTGGGGCAAATCAGTATTTGTTTCGGTACTTTGTGCAATATCATGAACAGTATTGAGTTTAAGTAAAATCGCTTCCAAAGTTGAGGTAGACTGAAGACTACCCTTAGTTGGTGATTCCGGCCTGGGAGAGATCTGTTTGGAGCATTTTAAATTCCCCTTGGAGTCTCTGTCTTTGGAATTAACACCCATGCCTTCCACCATTAGATAAAGTTGTAACAACCACCACCAGTTCGAGCTATATAAAACTAAAAAGAATAAATGGCTAGAAGGAGGAGATAAGGTGATGTATGACCTTAAAGACAGAGTGAAGAGTATACTCTCCACTAGCCAACCTAATTATTTCTATTGTGCCGCCAAATCAATTGGAAGCACCAAAGCAGAATACTATCACGGTCACTTTACATCACATGGAATGAACAACCAGCCCTACAACCGGGCTCAATACCAGATTATAGCCATTCAATTGAATAGTTCAGTATGAGAAGACATTTCAGTCAGCTGTCGCCATTTTGAAGCTTCAAATCATGAAGAGAAAGCATCCTTGCGCAGTACTTGATATTTATGAACACAGTGCTGTGTTAAGCAAGAATAATGCAGTAATGTACCTTAGGTAGCCTCAAATGAGTATTTAGGAGCTTTAATAGTGAGACTCAGCCTCCTCATGTCGTGTTTTGAGGAAAATTACACTTACGGCCGCCATTGGGGAAAATACCGCGACACCGCATTTCATGTCCCAGCCTCAAATTAGGCGACTGGAGGGGGGGAAACACACTCCCTGACATTCCTTAGCTGTTTTGCCGTTTTCTGGGGCTGAAGGGCAATTAGAAATTCCCTGTAGCGTATGGAAATTAACCCTTTCGGTGCGTCGGACGCGCGAGAGCCGTCCGACGCATAAGTCGACCTGTGGGTCGGATGGCTCCCGCGCATCCGACGCCATTACCCAGGGAATCCCTCTGGTGCGGGCACCAGAGGGATTCCCTTAACCCCCTAAAAAGCCCCGGGAGTTGAGGAAGAGCCTCCCCAGCACCCGAGACCCCCCCCCCAGGTTTTCCTGAAATGACGATCAGCGCGCACGTCGCGCTGACGTCATTTCAGTAAAACCGAAACTGAAATGAGCCAAGAGGCTCATTTAAGTTTCTCTTTCTACGTGCTCAGGGGGCTATCTCAGCCCCATGAGCACGTAGAAAGACAGGAGGGGTATTGTTGGAAAGGGGAGAATCTGGTCGTTTTGTAATAGGCAATTTTGATGTCACCTCAATATGTTTTGGGCCCTTGCCTGTCGCGGGTACTTGGGCCTCCCACACCAGTGAGGCACCATTTTTATCGGGAGACCTGGGGGAACGCTGGGTGTTAGGAAATTTGTGTCAGCCCGGTGATGCCACAACTTTCCCACACAAAAATGTGTGGAAAAAGTGATTTTTTTTCAGCTAAATTTCAGGTTTGCAGGGGATTCTGGGTAAGAAAAAGTTGGGGGATCCACGCAAGCTGTTCCTCCCTGGAATCCCCGGGGTGTCTAGCTTTCAGAAATGTGTGGGTTTGGTAGGTTTCCCTCGCTGGCCGCTGAGCACGGGGCCAAAAACCCAGGTGACTCCCCTTGTAAAACCAGGTTGTTTTGTGATAAACAATTTTGATGTCACCTCAATACGTTTTGGGCCCTTGCCTTTCGCGAGTACTTGGGCCTCCCACACTAGTGAGGCCCCATTTTTATCGGGAGACATGGGGGAACGCTGGGTGGTAGGAAATTTGTGTCAGCCCGGTGATGCCACAACTTTCCCACACAAAAATGTGTGGAAAAAGTGAATTTTTCAGCTAAATTTGAGGTTTGCATGGGATTCGGGGTAAGAAAACGTTGGGGGATCCATGCAAGCCATACCTCCCTGGAATTCCTCCGGTGTTTAATTTTCAAAAATGTATAGGTTCGCTAGGTTTCCCTAGGTGCCAGCAGAACTAGGGATCAAAAGCTACAGCTAGGCACTTTGCAAAAAAAGAGTCCATTGTCACTGTGAAAATGTGGTGTGTCTACGTTGCGTTTTGGGCTGTTTCCTGTCGCGGGCACTAGGCCTACCCACACAAGTGAGGTACCATTTTTCTCGTAAGACTTTGGGGAACGCGGGGTGGGTGGAATGTTGTGGATCCACGCAGATTCCAGAACTTTCCACCACAGAAATGTGGGGAAAATGTGTTTTTTTGGACACATTTCGAGGTTTGCAAGGGATTTTGGGTAACAGAACTTGGTGAGAGCCACACAAGTCACCCCATCCTGGATTCCCCTGGGTGTCTACTTTTCAAAAATGTATAGGTTTGCTAGGTTTCCCTAGGTGCCGGCAGAGCTAGGGTTCAAAAGCTACAGCCAGGCACTGTAAAAAAAGGGTCAGTTTTCACTGTAAAAATAAAGTGTGCCCACGTTGCGCTTTGGACCGTTTCCTGTCGCAGGCACTAGGCCTACCCACACAAGTGAGGTACCATTTTTATCGGGAGACTTAGGCTAACACAGGATTGTAGAGGAACTGTTATTACCTATTGACTTTCGATGCATTTCTGCCTTCCAAATGAAAGACAATGTGTATAAAAGAAGTCATTTTGAAAAATGACCTATAAGTCTCATGCTAGTATGGGTTCTCACAATTTCGGAAATGTGCAAATATCTACTGTTTCCAATTTCAGAAATACATAGGTGTCTTTCATACCGATTTTTCCATGTATATATTTTCCCAAATTAATTGCTATATACTTGGAACATAATGAAAAACCATTGCAAGACGCTGCTCAGTTATTGGCTCTGGGTTCATCGGGTTGTTGGTGAACCTACAAGTCCTATATATCCCCACAACCAGAAAGGTCTAGCACAAGTAACGATATATTGCTTTCAAACAGCTGTCACAATTATAAGAAGTTACAGGTGAAAACGGCACAAATGGCTGTTTTTTTCAACTAATTTTCAATTTTTCCTATATTTAACTGTTAGTTTCTATGAAGAAACCTTGAAGGATCTACACAAACGACCCCTTGCTGAATTCAGAATTTTGTCTACTTTTCCAAAATGTACAGCTTTCCAGGACCCATTATTGCTTTCATACCAATTTCTACCATTAGCTGGAAGGAGGTTGAAAGCACAAAAAATAGCAAAAATAAGCCAGAAAAATGCCAAAACTGTGTAAAACATTTTGGTTTTCTGACAAAAGTCTGCTTGTCCCTGAAAGCTGGGAAAATGGTTATTGCAGCACCACAACCCCTTTGTTGATACTATTTGCAGGGAAATTTAAAAAAAACCCTCAAATTTACCTGTATTTTGCCTAATTTCTGGGTCCCCTCCAGGGGAAACCACAAACCCTGGGTACCTTTAGAATCCCCATGATGTTGCAAAACAGGACATAAATATGGCATGGATACCTTATGTGGTCAAAACGTTACAGGGGCCTAAGCGCGAACTACCCCAAAAAAACCAAAAAAGGCTTAGCATGGGGGGCGAGGGGGGGTTGGGGTTAGGCCTAGCAGCGAAGGGGTTAAGCGAATGTCACTAACCTCAAGAGAATGTAGCCACCTCCACAGTGCGATAAGTCATGCCCCTATATTTATGGACACAGTGATGTGTCGAACAAATATAACATAGTACAGTAGTTTAGGAATCATCAATATAGCTAATAGGTGCATTAGAAATGAAATGCAGCTTCCATTCGTCGTGTTGAGTGGAGAATTTCACAAAGAGTCGCCATTTTGAAAAATATTTCGACACCACACTTTTCGTGTCACAGCCTCAAATTGAGTGTTACGATAAAATAAAACACTCTCCGATGTTCCCTGACTGTTCCGCCGCTCTCTGGAGCTGAAGGGTGATGAAAAATCACCCTTATCGCATGTTAAATGAGTGTCCGCACCAGCAGTGTTACGGAGCTCTAGAGAAAGCAGCCATCTCTGCGCGTGTCAAGCCAAACCCCCTCATCTAAACTAATTCTAAGCTGAAGTTGAAGGCTAGGGAAACCTAATTAAATTAGGGAAAGCAGGAAGGTGTCAGCATAGTGGAGACTTCGGTAAAAGTTCTCCAAACAAGGAAAAGTATAGCAAAAAGTCACACAATGGCAATATGAACAGAGAGGTCTAAACCTCTCGGAGTCCAAAGGGTATCTGCTCTCTAGACTAAAGTGTGAACACCAATTAAGCCCACAGAACATTCAAAAATTCCACGTCACTGATTCCAGTAGTTTTCCACCTTCTCATAGTGGAACTTGTCAACTCTACTCATGTTTACCAGTCCACGATTTGGACATCAGAATGACCTTGGATGTCTCCCTGCTCCTGGTACGGCATGAATAGAAGTCTTCATTTTAGTTTGTTAGCATCTCGCATCCTTGCCAAAAGTTCTCCTCCTGTACCTTACTATCCCTAATACACAATATTCCTTTCTCTGACTATGAGATCAACAGGGGCGACTCCTCCGTTGCAGCGGAGGAGCGTCGCCCCACTTAAATGACCCCAAAAGATGAAAAATAAAATGGTAATACATTACCATTTTATTTTTCATCCTCCAGTCCTGAACCGAGTGTCAGGGCGGGGTGGGGTTTCTACTGAGTGACAGCAACAGGGAGGAGGGTGGGCTGTTTGCGCACTTTTCAAAGTGCGCATGTCTATTTGGCCAGCCTACTTGCGATGGCCAGCCAGACATGGGCAATATGAAACCTTTAACCCAGCTGTCTTAAGACAGCTAGGTTAGAGTAAGTGCTGGACTCCAGGGCACAGGGGAGCGCCAAGAGAGGCTGCTCCCTCCAATCAGACCGCTGCTCTCACAGCCTGAGAGCAGCACCAGGATTGGTGCCCACACAGCAGCCTGCAGATCATTGGAATCGGTCCGGGACGGAGGACGTCAATTCCGGCAAGTATTTTTTTTTTTTAACACATTTTATTGATTTTAAAAGGGTTCCAAGTGTTCAAGTGACATGAGGCATACAATTTCTGCAGACAAAATTTAAATGCAATCACACCTCCCCCATTTTTCCGTGACCATCTCAGAGTAAACAAATGGAACATTATACCATAAACCTGGTATTAACCTATAACATACAATGCCTCGGCATGTGTCATAATTACATGTATGATCCACAGCAACATCTTTGTGTCCTATTAGGGAAACAGTTATTACGGTTTGACACTGTTCTGATTGCCGTGCTGTTGAGCGGGCCCTCCGTGACTTCATGTATTTTCATGGGGATTCCTCTGTATGTTGCCCCCCTGGTCCAAATCTTAGTATGTTTTGGGGGGCAGCCCCTGGCTACAAAAACTGGGAGCTCTAGATCCATTGCATAGTCAATGCCCGCTTTCCAGCCCGATAATCGGGGAGCATGTTCTGCCTTCCATTGTTGAGTAATGTCTCGTTTAGCCAGAGTGAGACCTAAAATTAGAAGATGTCGTTTGTATCTGTTTCCACCAATACCATCCGTGTTATGTAGCATTGTGAATTTGGGGGATCTCAGAAGTTTCCATCCTAATACCTCGTCAAGACATGCCAGTACCCCCTGCCAGAGGAGGTCCAGAAAGGGACAGGTCCAGACTGCGTGTAGAAATGTGCCCTCCTCCGAATGACGAAGGCGGCATTGAGGTGATGCAATCAGTCCTGCTTTCCAAATTCTCTGTTGAATGAAGTACACCCTGCGCAAATACATGAACTGAATGTATTGTAACTAGGGCTCCCCATTTTATGGTATTTCTATTTTTGCCATTTCCTTTTGTATTTATCCATATTTATTTTTTGCTAATTGTATCTGTATTTATCCATATTTACTTTGGGTTTTGTGGAAAAATTAACCTGAAATTAGTATATTTCCACACTTTTTTAACCAATAAATATGCACTCATTGAATGTCTGCCAGGTATCAATGCTGTGAACATCCGCAGAAGAGAAATCAGTGCACTTCTATGAAAATAAGCAAATTTCAGTATCAACCTTAAGCCAATCTACTGCTGTTAAAGCCTCTTTCTGTTTTTTAACCCCCTTATCTATCAATCCACACATCTATTGGCCTGGCAGTCATGGCAGACAGTAATTAGAATTATTCAAAAAGCAATCCAATTTCCATTTTTATCCACATTTAAAAATAAATATGGACATGAAAATGAATGTTTTCTGTCTGTATTTATCTGTAAAAATGGAAAACAGGGAGCCTTAATCGTAACCTAGCAGATATAGCCGCATCTCGTGGGGATTGCAGGGCCTCAGTTCAGTCATCAACATCTACAGGGCCCACGTTGGAATCCCAGGAGGCCCTCAAGGAGTCAATATTCATGGGGCTATTGGTCACTAGCGTTTGGTATATTTTAGATACCCTGTGTTCTTACTATATATAAGCGAATTTGCAGAGAGTTCTCCCATTGTCCATTGTTCAACTTTAAATGCTTGGTCCTCTTTGGACACATACCACCACTCATTTAATACCTGAAGATGTGCTGCTGCATGATATGATTGTATGTCGGCTGCAGCAATACCTCCACAATAGGTGGCTTGAATACAAGTGCGTAGGGTGACCCTGGCAGTGCTAACCCCCATAGGAAATGTGCCATGATTGAATTTATCAGACAAAACCATGATATTGGAATTGGGTATGGGTATGATTGAAGTTGGTATAATAGACGTGGTAGGGACACCATCTTAAAGATGGCTGGTCTACCATAAAGGGATAAGGGGAGTGTCGACCACTTCCTCTATTATGGTACCAAAACGAGGCCTGGTTATCTGATATATGAACACTAAGATAGGTGAAGCAGTGAGTCACCACTGTAAGACCCTCTACTCAACGTCCGCTTCCCATAGATCCTCTAATGGGCCAAAGTAATGATTTGGAGGGATTCATGTAGAGATCCAGTCTCGCCGAATGTACACATCTCCTGGAGTATTCTGGGGCCAGAACTATGGGGATCAGTTAGAAAAAACAGGATGTCGTCTGCATATAATGCGATGCGATCGAAAATTTCGGTAATCCACTCAAAGCCTCGTATGAGTGCATCTTTTCTGACCCAGGCAGGGAAGGGTTTTATGGTAAGAGCAAATAATTGGGTGGATAGAGGACACCCGCCGCGAGCCGCGCTGTATTGAAAATTGTGCTGACTAGGCTCCCACCACCCAAATGGAGGCAGTGAGCTCCGTATATAACATCCTCACCAGAGCAAGTATCTGGGGCCCATATTGATATGTTGTAATAACGTGAACATATATGCCCAGCTGACACAGATAAAGGCTTTGTCCTTATCAACAAGGAGGAGGGCAGAAGGTCTCTCCAGTCTACTGACCACGGCAATTGCGTTATGTACACTATGTAGCTCTATGCGGCATGAAGCCAGCATGGTCAGGATGGATTCAATCCGAAAGATATGGTTTTAACCTATTAGCAAAAACTTTGGCTAGGATTTTGGCTTTAATATTTAGAACCAAGATTGGGCGATATGATGAACATAGTTCTGATGGTCGCCCCAGTTTTAGGAAGACCACGATTTCTGCATGCCTCCAATCCGGGGGCAGGCATTTGTTCTCAAGGACTTGATTAAGAGTTGCGAGGGAACGAGAGCCGAGGATTGTAGCGTGCATTTTAAAGAATTCAATGGGGAATCCATTTGGTCCAGGGGATTTACCCGATACCATGTCTGCTGTGGCAACAACTAATTCCAACCTGGGTGATGAATGAGTCTTGCGCGTCCCATGCAACTGAGGACAGTGCCCGAGACCAAAGGTCTCGGAAGAAGTCCTCTATTTGGGAAGCAGTTAGGACTTCATACCTAGTATAGAGGGTGCGATAATACTCAGTGAATACTCTCACTATACATGTAAGGTCCGTGATCACGTCTCCTGTATGTGAAGTGATAGTGGGTATATGGACTGGTTTCAGGGTGCTTTGACATAACCTATATAGTAATTTCCCGGACTTTACCCCCATTGATATATACTGCTTTGTGTGGCTTGCCATATGCGTTTGGCCTCGTCTAATTGAATGCTTTGGTATTTGTAATGCTCCTAATTGTTGACAAGCATAGTCGCCCGTTAGTTCTATCGCCTGTGACTCGGTTTGTATAATTGGGGTTTCAAGCTGTATTAGTGTCTGCCATTTTTCCCCTTTAACAGCAGTATTGTGGCTGATATCGAAGTTGCGAATGGTAGGCGTCATGGCCTCCCATAAGATGGTAGCAGAGCTAGTTGTGGCCTCATTTAAGAGGAAGTAATCTGTCAGGGTTTTATATAGGTTGCTTTTATAGCTCGAATTGTGTAAGTGACAGGATGATAGGAGGCAGTGCATTGGGGATCGCCGGGGGCCAATTTCAAGTAGTAGTTGGACAGGGGAATGGTCTGATAACCCTTTGGGTAAGATGTCTGCTCCTGTCAACTGGTGTATGTGTTCTCTAGTGATAAATATGTAATCTATTCTAGAAAATGACCCATGGGCGGTCGAAAAGTACATGTAGCCAATAGCGTCAGGATGTAGCACTCACCACGTGTCGGTCCAGCCCAGCGCACCTACTAAGGGTCCCACCCAGGATTCTCTGGGTGTATGATATATGGAAGTGGGTCCGCACCTGTCTAGGTTTGGATTTATGACATCATTCCAATCACCACCTATTACGGCGAGGACATCTGGTATTGAGCTCCATAGATCAATGATTCTTTCGGTAAGAGCGTGACTAAGTGGCGGGGGGGCATACACACTACCCAAAACTATCTGTTCTCCATTGAGCACACTCTGTATAAATAAAAATCTGCCAAAGATATCGGCCCATGTGTGTATGTGTGTGAAGGATAATAGGCAGTGAATTAGGATAGCCACCCCTCTAGAGCCTCTGGTGAAACCGAAATGGAATACATGAATATAGCCATAGCGGGCCGGGCATGGCGCTTTGGAACCTAGCAAATGTGTTTCCTGTAGCAATCAAGCATTTTGCGTGTCTAAGCACAGCCCCCTTTTTAATCTTGTCTCAAAGACCTCTAACATTCCAGGTGACTACCTTAACTATCCCCATTTGGTTTGTAATAGTGTGTGTTGTCATGTGATATGTCGGCCAGAGCTACAAGGTCTAGGACACCAGTTTCAAAGAATGTGCACACTGCATAGGCACTGTAAAACCATAACATACAACATTTTTAAAACTGTAACTTCTCCCCCCCCATCCCTCACCCTAACCCACTGTCAAGACTTACTTGGACAGATTGCTCAGGAACAGAATGAGAACTTTTCCCAATGCCCGCCCAAGAACCCCAACCACTCCGTACTTAATTAGATTCAGCTGAGTTTTCAGTGGGGAAAGGGGATGGGGAGAAAAGAAGAGACAGCCAGACAGTATGTTCCTTTCAGCTAGGTGCGTCTTCTTCTTAAGGGGTTTTGACTGTGCTCCATCCTTCTGTTAGCTGAATTTAACTGCAAGAGAAAACAAAATACATGTAAGGCAACTCCACCTATCTATGTGTCTAACTTATTATTACTCAATTAAACTACTCTCATACCCTTTACTATCTAGACTATTGCTCCTTTTCTGGTAATGACTGTTCTTGACTTATGATTAAGAACTTCCAAGTAGATTGCAAGAATAACTGTGGAGAATAATTTACAACATGGCCTCTTATTTTCCTTCGCAGGTTCTACTTGCGTGTCTGATGGTCGCTGGAGAAGAACCACCTTGAATCTTCAATCAGGTAAGGAAGAATCTTCTGAACTTGAGCCCTTCTTCCAAACGGACTAATTATATTACAGGGAAAAACTCGATAGAGCCGATTTTGGGAAGAACTATTTCTGTATCGTAGCGCTATTCCTCTCAGAGGCTGCCGGTAATTGAGGAAGAAAAATTGTAGCGCTATTTCCCTCAGAGTCAGAGGCTGACGGTAATTGAGAAAGAGGAATAAAAAATTAGCTAGCATTCACGCCAAGAATTTTCAATTCTATTAAGAACACGGAGGCGAGGATTATGCTTCTCTTTCATTTACTGCAAACAAACAGCAGCCAATGGGAACCATAATAACATATAACACAACTTTCCCAGAATGCTTAGTGTAAGGAAAACAATAACCATAGAGACTAGCTCTATATAACAGTCCTCAAACCGGAACACCTCCTCTTTCTTTGCCCAACGAGCAGAGTCCAAGTCTATGAGCATAAGTCCGAGAAACAACTGCAAAACATCCAAACCACTCCAGGGTGCTGGAACCACAGGAACCGTAGAACTGGAAAGTGAAGATCATCGAACCAACTCCTCCGAGGACCACACCATGGTCTAATCTCCTTTCTGATCAGCGCATGAAACAGAAATATCATACTCGTAATAATGGTCATCGACTGATAAATCAGGGTGGGTAACATGACATTATGAATCATAACAGTTATTCTGTTGTCTCTGGGCGGGATAATCCTCGCCTCAGTGTCCTTAATAGAATTGAAAATTCTTGGCACGAATGCTGGCTAATTTTTTATTCTATTACAAGATCGGAGGCTTCAGATTATGCTAGTTTAACGCTTATTTAATACCACAGAGGCTACATCGCCTACAGGTTTATAATAAAATTGCTTGAAGGTAGAACTGGAAGACCAGTCGGCAGCTTTCATGATATCATGTATACTGGTACCCAACATGAATGACTTGGAGGCCATAGCACCTCTCACTGAATGTGCACCAAACAAATTAACATCAATGCCTGCTTCTGACATAACAAATCTCAGCGATCTGACAATAGTAGCGGAAGTAACAGGTTTAAATGGTTTCTGTAAGGCAATAAGTAACCTGGAACAACCCGAAGGACGAAGTGATCGTGTACAATCCTCATATACTTTAAGACATCTGACCACACAAAGTTTTTCATTCAAAGGAAACGCATTGTAATCTATAGACCTGGAAAAAGGTTTGGTACGAGCAGTGATAACAAAGGACACTCCTTCAGGAGAAAAAATCCTACCCGCTAAATCAAGCACTCTAACATTCGACATCCTGCGGCAGGAGGATAAACATAAAAACATGGCTAGCTTAGCTGACAATTGTTTACGAGATAATAATTCATTATTAGGCCATGCATCAAACAGATTCAAAACTTTTGAAACATCCCACAAGGAAGTATACTTAGCCTTAGGCGGTTTGGAGATGTGAATTCCTTTCAAAAGCTTGCACACTACCGGATGAATGCCCACCGGCCTGCCATCCAGTTCTGAATGCCCTGCTGAAATGGCTGAACGAAAATTATTCACTGATCTGTAAGATAAACCTTCAGCGGCCTTTTGAGATAGAAAATTCAATATGTGATAGATATCTGCTTCCACGGGATCCAGGTGTTTCTCCAAGCACCAACCCAACCAAACCTTCCATGCAGACCCGTATCTCTTTCTGGTAGAAGGAGCCCAAGCTTGTTGAATACAACTGGAAGCTTGCTCCGAAATTCCTTGCAACGACCACCGTTGCCGGAAAGCCTCCAGGCTACCAGGGACAGCTGTCCTGCTAGAACTAGCGGGTGTGGAGCTCTCCCTGAGGGTCCTGGAGCATCCGAGGGAAGCAAGGGAGGCGAAGCGGGCAGTCGCATGCCATTTCCAGGAGAACTGGGAACCACGGCAGCGATTTCCAAATCGGAGTAATCAGCACAATCTCCACTCCTTGCCAAGAAACTTGATTCGCCACCCTGGGTATCAGAACAAAGGGGGAAAATACGTAATGAAGATTCAGGGACCAATCCTGAGTGAATGCATCCATTGCTCTCGCCAAGGGGTCTGGCCTCCAGCTGAAGAACGCCTCCAACTGAAAGTTCAGTCTGAAGGCAAAAAGATCCGTGTGGAAGGGGCCCCACAGAGATTGGATCTGATGGAACAGAGATGGATGAAGCTTCCAATCGCTGTAATCCTTCAAATGGCGTGATTGCCAATCCGCCACCGCATTGTCTCGCCCCGGAAGGTATTCCGCAATCACCGATATCTGATGCACTAGGCAATAATGCCAAAAGTCTTTGGCGATCTCCGCCAACATGGGGGATCCGGTACCCCCCAGCTTGTTGATATAGCGTACAGCTGAAATGTCCATTCGCAACATAATACAGCATGAAACCTTCCTGGGGGAGAGGGTGCGAATCGCAAACGAGCCCGCCAGGAGCTCGAGACAATTGATATGAAGTTCCAACTCCTGGAGAGACCACCTGCCCCCCATAGTCACCTCCCTGCTGCGGGCTCCCCAGCCCGACCTGCTGGCATCCTACTCTATGATCACCTCGGGGTGAGATCCGAAGATCGCCCGACAGTTCCATGCCTCCACATGGGTCAACCACCATTGCATTTCCACTCGGGCTTCCTCCGTGAGTGGGACGAGGTCTGAATAAGAGAGGCCCCTCTGGAGATGTCTGATCTTTAGACGCTGTAGGGTGCGATAGTGTAGAGGGCCCGGGAATATCGCTTGTATGGATGATGCTAATAGGCCCACCAGACGAGCGATCTCCCTCAGTGACATCACCTGTCTGTCCAGAGTCTTTCTCAATTCCTTCTTCAGGTCCCTGATCTTCTGTTTGGGCAGAGGCAATTGTGCTGACTGCGTATTTATCCCAAATCCCAGGAACTCCAGGGATTGCGTCGGAGTGAGAACTGACTTCTCCTTTTTCACTACAAAGCCTAGATTCTCTAATAGCAACATCGCTAGCTGCAGGTGAAGGGATGCTAGGTGCGCTGAGGGAGCCATAATCAGGATATCGTCGAGATAGATTATGAGACGTATACCCTGCTCCCGGAGATGCGCTACCACCGGCTTCAGGAGTTTGGTGAAACACCACGGAGCCGAGGAAAGACCAAAAGGTAGGACCAAATATTCCAGGCGCCTGCCGCGCCACTGAAATTGTAGAAATCTGCGATGGGGAGGAAAAATGGGCACCGTAAGGTATGCGTCCTTGAGGTCGAGGCGGACTAGCCAGTCCGCCTGCCTCAAGAGATCCACCAGAAGATGGATACCCTCTATCTTGAAGGGACCGTACAGAACAAAGTAATTGAACCCCTTCAGGTTGAGAACCAGCCGAAAAACTTCCACCCCTCTTTTGCACGAGGAAAACGGTGCTGCAGAAACCCACAGGACCGTCGTCCTCGCAATAGGTCACCGCGCACTTCTGCAGCAGCTCGTCTAATTCTTTTTTTTTTTTTTTTTGAAACCGTTTATTACAGAATCCAAAAGATATACAAAGATGGGCCTACAACCTTCAGGCCGGCCGCTAGCAGACAGAAAGAGCATATAATACAAACAGTAGAACACACGCTGCGGCAGAAGAGAGATCACAGGAGCTGAAAGAAGCGTTGGCAGCCACACCATCCGGACCCCACACATTTCATTTTTATATAAATAACGAAGAAACAAGTCCACAAGGCAACCCACAATCGGAACAATAGCATGTGCTCCCCTGGGGGGGACCCTACCGGTCCACAGGAATATCAAGGGGGGGGATAGGTCGGGACGGAGACAAAGTGAACTCAAGCCCAGAACCAGGAAGACAAGCAGGCTAAGGAGACGGGGCCGGTGACGGATCAGGCATCAGCGGCGGGGTACAGATTCCCCCACGGTAGGCGTTCCAGGGGCCCCACACTTTCACCCATTTCCCAGGCTTACCTCTCGCAACATACACCACCTTTTCCCGAAACATACACCAATCCATGTTGTCCTTCCACGCCGAGACAGTCGGTGACCTCTGGGAACCCCACAATTGCGCAATATCACGCTTGGCCACCATATATCCCAGAGTCACCCACCACGTCTGCGGCACTGAGTAGTCGGTTGGCTCCCACACATTCAGGAGACATCTCCTCGCCTCGGGCAGCAGCGGCACATGCGTAACTGCCTGCAAAACCTTGTGCACACCACGCCAGAATCGCGCCACCTCCGGGCATTCCCACAATATATGGAGAAAGGTCCCCAAAGAACCACACCCACGCTTACACAACCCGTCCACAGCATAGCCCATACGCACCAGACTCGGCCCCGTAACATAGACCCTATGGAGTATCTTGAGCTGGACGAAGCGAAGGCGAGCCGGTATGGCCACCTCTTTCGGGGAGGCCACCGCAGACACCCAGTCCTCGTCATCCAGCTCCAAGCCATCAGCCCCCCACGCCTCACGAAGGCCAGTCAGCAGTCCCGAGCGATCATTGATGAGTTTTTTGTAAATTAATGAAATCGTGGCATCCGGTACATGCCCATCTAGCAGTCTATCCTGCAGAGGGGAGTACTCCGGGATGGAGGCAACGTCCGGGAATACGGAGCACAACGCATGACGGATCTGCATATATCGAAAGTACTCCCTGTCCTGCAACTGGAATTCCGTCTGCAGCACATCGAACGTTTTGAATCCCCCCCTCGTCCAGAGATCGCCCACCCTGCTGATGCCTATCATATCCCACTTCTCAAAGCCCTTCGAGGTCCACAGGGAGCCCAGCCGCTCAGATGCGTATAGTGGCGTCGCCCGGGTCAAACGATCCTTCCACCCCATCGCCAAGTTAGCCGCGTGCCACACTCGCACCATGACCCGCGTGGGGCCCGTCAGACGTGCGTCGAGCGAGCTAGAATAAAGCGCCCGATTATAGTCGCCGCCCGGCAGTAACATTTTATCCATCTCAAAGGCCGGGTTTAGAGCGGGGCCGTAAAGGCCGTGATTTATCGCAGCCAGCTGGGAGGCCCAGTAATATCACTTGATGTCTGGGAGGGCAACCCCCCCGTCGTACCACGGGAGCGTCAGCTTCGCCAGGGCGATACGCGGTCTACCCTCCCAGAACAGGCGGCGCTGCAAACTCTCCACCTCGCGAAAGTAGCGTGCCGGGACAACGTCCATCGTGTTCTGTAAGGCGTACAGGAAACGTGGCAGCGACATCATCTTAAACAATGCCGCCCGGCCGAGCGGCGAGAGCGGCAAGTGCCTCCAACGCGCGACATCCTCCTTCAGGCGCTGGAGGGGGGGAAGCAAGTTCTGTTTATACCGGGCCTCCGCGTCCAGGGTAATGAAGATACCCAGGTACCTAAATCCCCGCGGGGCAATCTGGATAGGACAACCCCGCGGAAGGATAGGAGCCTCCCCAGAGAGGACATACACACAAGATTTAGCCCAATTGATGACTAGGCCGGAGTTGAGGCCAAATGAGTGCAATACATCAACCAGCACTATCAGCGATTTACGCGGGGAAGCCAGGTACAAAAGAATATCATCAGCGTAAAGAGATACGCGGTCCTCATACTCGGGGGTCCATCGGAGACCACGGATAGAAGGATGCCACCGCAGCCACTCCGCCAGGGGCTCCAAGGCAAGCGCGAAGAGGAGCGGCGATAACGGGCAGCCCTGCCGCGTGCCCCTGCCCAGCTCAAACGGAGCCGACACTCTACCGTTTACAGCCACCTGCGCCAGCGGTCCGGAATACAACAATTTCACCCAACCGATGAATCCCGGGCCAAACCCAAACTTCGCCAGCGTCGCCCAAATATACGGCCACTCAAGTGTGTCAAACGCTATAGTGGCGTCCAGGGACGCCAAAATGGCCGGCTCCCGTATGAACGGGACACGCACGAGCACCCCATGCAAGCGCCGCAGGTTGAGCGCAGTGTTGCGATGAGGGATAAAACCGGACTGATCCTGGTGAATCAGATCGCACACCACGCCAACCAGCCGATTGGCCAACACCTTTGCGAGAATTTTGGGTTCCGCATTCAGCAGTGAAATGGGCCTGTAGGACGTGACCCGGTCCCGCGGCCTCCCCTCCTTGTGAATAACCACGATAGTAGCCAGACGCTGGTCTAGCGGGAGGGAACCCGCTGAACGGGCCGCGAGGAACATAGCACGGAGATGCGGCGCCAGCGTATCCGGTCGCAGCTTGTACAATTCGATAGGAAGACCATTAGGGCCCATGGCCTTGCCGGAAGCGATCGAACGTATGGCGAGGGCAATTTCCTCAGATGTTGGGGCGGCGTCCAACGACACCCTGTCCTCCTCCGAAAGGGAAGGCAGCGCGATATCCCTGAGCAGGGCATGGGAATCCTCTTCCGAGCGGGAGGACACCGGGGAATACACCCCACGGAAATATTCTGCAAAGCAATCAACAATTTCTTCCGGTTCAGTGACACACACACCATCCAGTTTCTCAATCAACGGGACAACACGACTCGCTCTCTCCTTTTTATCCAGCCACGCAATCAGTTTCCCAACCTTATCACCCACATCATACAGTCTCCCCTGTTGCTCTCTACTGAGGCCCCTGGCCGCCTCCGTGACGAGGGCCTTATAGGCCGCCTGCTTGAGTCGGAGAACATGTAGTTTGTCATCCATCACCCCACATTCTAGGTCACCCTCCAACTCGGTTATCTCAGTTTCAACACGGGTCACCTCCTCCCGCTCGCGCTTCCAGGAATGGGAAATAAGGGACAGGGCCTCCCCCCGGAGTACCGTCTTGAAAGCCTCCCACAGGGAGACCGCCGATGACACTGACCCCACATTATCGTCAAAATATTGCTTAAGGGATTTAACCAACTCTGCGCGAATGGTGGGGTCACGCAGGTACCAGGGATTAATCGGGACCACCCTACCCTCCCCCCTCGGGAGAATGTCGAAGTGCAACAGGAGCGGGGAGTGGTCTGAAATACCCCGCGCCAAATGGCGCACCTCCCCGATCCTCCCCGCATGCGCCGCCGGCACCAGGACATAATCTAGCCTTGAGAGACTGCCATGGGCCCCGGAATGAAAGGAATACTGTTTCTGCGTAGGGTGTTTCAAACGCCAACAATCCACCAACCCCAAAGTATCCAAGAGGCCAGATAACCACGATTGGGCACGGGGGAGATCCCTAGGGGGGTGACGGTCCTCAGTTCCGGAAACCACCGCGTTGAAATCCCCCCCAACCACTAGAATCCCCTCCGGAAGGCCAAGGAGGAGGTGCCCCAGATCCGCAAAAGTAGTCGTTTGCAACCCTGGCGGGACATAGACAGAAACAAAAACAATCACTCTGCCCTCCATTCTACCCACCAGAACCGTACAACGTCCCCTGTCATCATGGAGCACCTCATCAACTTCCAATGGGAGTGAGGTTTTAGCCATGATGCCCACACCCCTGGAACCAGACGTGAAGCCCGAATGGGCCAGAAGGCGGTAGCCCCGTCGATTCATAGCACGAATGGAGTTGCCAATGAGGTGCGTCTCCTGCAGAAAAACTATATCAGGTGAAATTCGTTTCAGAAACTGCAGGACCACACCCCGTTTTATCCTGTCCCCCAGTCCATTAACATTCCAGGACAAAAGACTCAGTCCCCTACCCCCCATCATAGCCGAAAGCGATCAATCGTCCCCCCGAGAGCACTTTAGGAATAGCACAACAATACTTTTGCCTTGTGGTACAAATGAACAATACCCCACCCCAACCCAACCGCCCCAACAAAACTCCCCCCTCCCTGCACCCCTGCATGAGCCCAGACAGCCCCCCCAACTTGCAGTGTGCCTGTCGCCCCTATATAATTGGAACTAGCTAGACCCCCTAGAGGAGGAAAGAGTACCCCCTCAAGACCCCGCACAGCCTCCAAATGAGGGGAGACGAGTACAACAAACAAAAGACCCTAAGCTTGGCCGAAAGTGGCCGCGTCATCCGGAGTGAGCCCCGGCATCAGTACCTCAGACCCGGTCCGGTGGGCAATCCCCTCCCGCAGCCCCCCCCCGCCATCCCGATCATGACCCCCAGACAAAGTGTCCAGCCAGTCCCCGGCCATTTCAGGACGGTCAAAAAAGTGAGTGCGACCATCCACCTCCACCCGCAGCCTGGCCGGGAAGAGCATGGCGTATTTTAAGTTCATGCCTCGAAGCCGCCGCTTGACGCCGAGGAAACTCAGTCTCTGCTTCTGGACCGCTTGGGTGAAGTCAGGATAAAAGTTCACCTCCATATTCTCCAGCTTAATCGGCCCTTGCAGTCTGGAAGCTTGCAAAATCGCATCCCTGTCCCGAAAGTGAAAGATACGGGCAATAAGAGGCCGCGGAGGGGCTCCAACCTTCGGTCTGCCCCCGGGAACTCTATGGGCCCTCTCCACGGCAAAGAATTTACTCAGCCCTCGAGGCTGGAGATGGGTAGTGATCAGGTCCTCCACGAAGAGATCCGCCGCCGACTCCTCCCGTCCCTCGGGCACTCCGATGATGCGGATATTATTCCTCCGGGCCCGGCTCTCGGAGTCCTCCAGGCGCCGATCCATGAGCGCACTCGCCTGACGGAGCCGGTGCACCTCCGTTTGAAGGGCCGCCACCTCAGTCGTGAGGCCCGACGCGGTGTGGGCCAAAGAGTCGACCCGGTCGTTAGTCTTAGAGAGATCAGCTCTCACAAGGTTGACATCAATGAGGACCGCGTCGATTTTGTGCGCTAAAGTGTCGAACTGCTGGCCCACCGAGGCCTTCATCTCAGCAATGGCGCACATGACGTCTTGCAAAGACAGATCCGTGGGCAAGTCCGGGGCATCCGGGGGGCACTCAGAGGACTTGTGCGATCCGCCGGGAGACCCCTTCGGGAGGGTGTAGCGGTCCATGATGTTGGCCTGATGTGCGGCGCCACGCCGGGTTGACTTGGCCTTCAACCGATCCCCATCCTGCTTCGTGGCCATCGTCGCGGGTCTCACACCCGCACCAGTCACGCAGTGAAGAGCAAGCAATCAAGGCCACGAGCTCCGGGGGGCCACCCCAGGACGGCAGAGCGGGCCACAGCAGGCAGGCAGGCAGGGTCTCCCAGCGAGGCCACCCCAACACAAAGAGCGCCGTGATCCCACTTGCGAAAACGGCAAGGGGGCGCGAAAGTGAAAGCGAAAGTGTGGGGTAAGCGACTCGCCAGGCCCAGCCCGCCGTTGTTGTTCACTTTGCCACTGGGTCGCCCCCAAACGCGAATCCGGGGTCAAGAGAGAAGTAGGCCGCAAACTTCAATCGGTGCTCACTCCGGCACCCGAGGTCCGATTCGAAAACGGGAAACGGGTACCACCTCGGCTCAGGCTCACCGACACAGTCCCCTCAACCGATGCAGGATGAAGACAGGATAAACGTAGGAGGTTGCGGAGGTCCTCGGGAGCCTCGCACCTACGTGGCCATCTTGGTTGCGCGCTAGGCTCCTCCCCCCGCTCGTCTAATTCTTGATCTATAAAATGCACGTCTTGTTGGGAAAAATATAGAGGAGTGGGAGGAGACTCTTGAAAAGGAGTTTGATAAAAGTCTATATGAAAACCCTGCACTGTTTGAAGTACCCAAGCGTCCTGAGTAATGGCCTGCCAATTGTGAATGAAATGGCAAATCGGACCCCCCAGAGGATAAACAGACAAAGGCATTGGGCTTACCTGATGTAATTTGAGGACGGGAGTTTCCTCTCTGGCCACCGTGGTGAAAACCACGACGGTTGGATTGTCTCGTGGGATAGAAGGTTCAGCCTCTGGTTGAATCCTGAAAGTCTCCGCGGCCTCGGCCGTATCCACCTCTCGCGGGACCCTGGTGGTACTGGCGGCCTGGTGAGCGGCCCCTGCCTCGCCTGGCCCTTTCAAAAAGGCCAGTAGTGAATGCCCTTTTGATATTCGATTGGGCCTTGTCTAAGCTAGTGAAAGTCCCTACTTATTTAGAGACGTCTTTCATAAAATGGTCCCCGAACAGCAAGCCGTCCGCTAGGGGACCCGGTTCAGTCCCAGCCAATTTAGTCAGGTTAGTGTCCATGCCCAAAAGGAGGGACTTACTGCGCTCAGCTGAAATGGCGCACTTTGCATTGCCTAAGAAGCAGATAGCGCGTTGGGTCCAACCTGCTAGGATGTCATGGTCAATCAATGCTCCAGACTCTTTGGCCTTCAGAGCCATCTCCAAGATCTTAGACAACGGGCCGATGGTGTCTAATAACTTATCTTGGCATCCACGCCAAGCGCGATCGATGCCTTTCTTAGGATCCTTCTGGAACTTTTTCAAGAAAGCCAACATGTTAGGGTCGATATCTGGGGTCTCTGCGACCTCGTCCGGAACATCCGGACGGGGGCATTCAGATCTTAGGCAGTTCCTGACATCTCTGTTGAAACTACGACGCAAGTTTTGATGGATGTAATCCGCCACCTCCGGCAGAGGGGCCCAATCAGAAGACCTAGGATGCACTATATCTTGTGGATTGAAGTCAAAGGGGGTAGAAGACTGATAGACTGGGGGAGACTGAGAGCGTACCACCGACTTCTTGGCTTTTTTCTTTTTAGGGGACATAGTGTGACTGGTGGAGTCGGTATCCGTTTCCGTGACCACCTTGGGCGCAGCGGGCAAAGGATTAGGAGCCCCCGAATATGGGTGATCCCTGGCCGAAGGGGGGGGGGCTAGAGTGGTGATAGTTTGGGCATGCGGCCAATTGGAAGCTTTGGAAGACTTAGATTTACCCCCCGAGGAAGTAGAAGCCTGTGCGGTATCTTGCTGCAATAAGCCATGAAGCTTTGCAAAAGTTTTCAGCTGCGCTGTAATAGACTTCAGTGCCGCAGCCAATGCCTTATTTATGGTCTTACGGAACGCCACTTCCACCGCCTTCCTGACGGAGTCTTGGACACAGGCATCTAAAGCCTGCACAAGGTTGTCCTTGAGGAGGGGGGGCATGCTCCTCCTCATAGTACCCATACTCATCCTCCTCAAAGTAGGCCCAGTCTTCCATGTCCACCGAGGGGGTGGTGGCACGTCAAGACCAATAAATGTAGATATATATATACATATATATATATATATATTCACTGAAAAAAACATAGGTTTCAGGGGCGTTATAGTTAGCTGGACTTTTCACTCACTTACCACATGTTATGCTCAGTCATCAATGGGTGAATATAATAAAGCTAAAGAAGCCCTTAAGAAACTTCTGTTGGAATATAAACGGAATGGCCTTATTTCCAAACAGGAATATCTGTTTTTGCACAAGGAATTTCCTATTATACCCATCCTATATCTTATCCCAAAGATCCATAAACAAACAAAACCCGTTCCTGGAAGACCGATTATCTCTGCTATTGGGGGGATGTGTGAAAATATGAGTCGATATGTGGATTACTTCTTACAGAGTCATGTACAGATGCTCCCAACTTACGTTAAAGATACTGGGGATTTTCTTAAAAAATTGGGACAAGCCAGCTGGAATGATGATTGTATACTCATCACTCTTGACATAGAAGCGCTGTATACAAGTATTGAACACCAAAAAGGATTGGCTGCTGTGCAACACTATTTAGAGACTAGATCCCTCAGTTATTATAACCACAATACAATGTTAATTGAGATGATCAATTGGTGTTTGAGTAACAATTTTTTTATGTTTAATAAAAAAATGTATAGACAGTCTAGAGGTGTGGCGATGGGAGCTTGCTTCTCTCCCAGCTACGCGTGCTTACACGTGGGTTGGTGGGAGGAGCAGGCTCTCAGAGGCATTTTTAGTGAGACAGTGGACACTCATGTTAAGAGCTGGTTTCGTTACATTGACGACATTTTTATCATTTGGGAGGGAAGTGTGAAGAGTGCTGAATCGTTTATATCCAATATTAATGTCAATGAAATGAATTTACATTTTACATCATGTATCAACAAAAGTAGCGTTGACTTTTTGGACACCACGGTCTATGTTGAAAATAAGACACTTCACACAACTCTACACAGGAAGTCCACCTCAGGCAACTCTACACTACATGCCACCAGCTCACATCCACACCATTTGATAGCAAGTATACCATTGGGTGAGATATTAAGACTTAAAAGAATTTGCAGCACAGAAGAGCAATTTAATAAATGCAAATTAGAGTCCCTTGATCGTTTCAGAAAAAGAGGGTATAGCGATGACATTTTACAGAAAGCCATTCTTAAAGCTACCCTTAGATCTAGGGATTCATTGTTAAACAGAGACACTGTCAGTAAGGACACCAGTAGTGGAACTGAGGCTAACCTGGAAGTACCCAGACTAATTACTACTTTTAGTCAACAGCAAAGACAAGTAAAGGCCATTATAGTGAAAAACTGGCCTATTTTACTCACTGACGCTGTATTGGCACCAAGTTTACCCAAAAAACCAACCCTTACTTTTAGAAGGGCTAAATCTATGAGGACGGAACTGGTCAAGAATAGTCCTGAAATTCTAACCAACACGACATGGTTAAAGCCTCAATCAGCTTTCTATAAATGTTCAACATGTAGAGCCTGTAAATTTGGTAAGAATACTACTCATTTTACGGTTCCTTTTAGTCCCTATAAAAGAGAAATAAGAGGACATTTTACATGTCGCACTGATTTCGCTGTTTATATCCTTACTTGTACCTGCAATTTAAAATACATAGGCAGTACCAAATTACCAGTTCATATGCGTATTCTGCAGCACCTCCGTGCTATAGTTAACAATGACACAAATTATCCTGTAGCACGCCATTTTAAGACAGCACATCAGAATGACCTTAACTGTCTAAAGTACTATGTGGTAGCAGCGGTCCCTGTTCCAACAAGAGGAGGGGACAGGGAACTTATGCTGAGAAAACTTGAAACGCATATGATAATGGAGTTTGATAGTAAGTCGCCCAATGGACTTAATACAACAGAAGATCTGCACTATTATTTATAATCAATTTCCGTTCGTAACACTTTTTTCACCACCATCAGGTATTATACTACGATTATATATACAGTATATCCTTGGATAGGCATAGTTATTTTTGACTATATACTTGGCCGTATCTCTGGAGGTTTCTTTTTACACTCACTAGCCCCAGTTTTTCCCAGCAATATTACCATCTAACGGTCACATACACGATTTTAAAAATAATAATAAGAAAATTATCCCATAAAAAATTAACTTAGTCAACATATATTTTAGAGTGTTTAGATGTGTTTTTAGATAAGGGTTTTATTATATTTGGTATTTATTAAGCACTAGATAAGCACTTTCTGATTAGTAATTAGGTGTGTTTAGGCGATATTTGCACAATTTTTTTTATTAAATAACTGGTATTTTAATCTAGATCTGACAATACGACCATGGGAATCTATCAACATTGTTCATTAGCAAATAAGTGTCTGTAATGTTGTTTCAAGAGAAGTACATGTGAGATTTTACTGTGGGTTTGCAACAACTGGATTTTAGTACTAATGGGTGTACCCCGTTGCTGGTTGGAACTCTATGCATTCGAGCAAAGTATTCAAGCATATGATCATGCGGACAAACCTTTGTTTTGTACAATATTATTTTCTTAACCGCAGCAATGAAATGGTATTCACTCACACATTTATGTGTTTTATTTTGCATATATGAATACAAAATCCGGCCCACAATGTTATGTAGTTTACCAAACTCCATATCTTGATTTCCATTGGTCTAGATGTATTATTTATGGATTCATCCAATTGATATTGGTGAGATTGTTTTAAATAATGTATTTATTATTGTTACCTATTTATTATAATATTAGCGTTATTTTGCACATGTGAAAGAAGAAGAAAAAAACACTTTCATAGTATGTTTTCTATGTCCTTTGGGAGCACGTGACACTAGTAGGTGGTATTTAAAAAAGCTATGGTATACGCATTTCTCCATGTGATCAAGGCTGCTGCGTCAGTCGAAACGCGTAATGACATATTGAGTGAGCAATAAACATCCTGTCATTCCAACTAAGAGGAGTTCGTGCTGGTTCTTTTCATCGCCCGTGGGGAAGTTGGAAGGCAGCAATTCAGTCATATATATACATATATATATATATATTCACTGAAAAACCATAGGTTTCAGGGGCGTTATAGTTAGCTGGACTTTTCACTCGTACAAAACCATAGAAATTCCCCCGTTATAGTTAGTTCAGCTAACTATAACTCGCGCGCCCGCAATGCACTGCTGATGACGTCACATATTACATCACTCATGACATGGTCAGTGACATCACTCATGACATCACTGATGACATCACTGATGACATCATCCAGTGAATGTGAGTTTTTCTGAAAATTACATATGTTTTATATATGTATATCTCAAGGTCGATGGAAGAATAAATGGGTATATAAGTGTCTAAATGGATGATTTGTTTTTGAAAAATTGATTGTATAACTGACTGATTAAGTTTATCTTAGTGAATACATGGCTTAGTGAGTAATGTTTAAATATGTAAATATCTGTATCAGTCTCTCACTTCGTGTATAAGTGGCTGCATGGGTTGGTGAGTAGCTACATGAGTGTCTATATAGGTTATTAGTTGGTTTTTTGAGTATCAGTATAAGTGTCTGATGTCTGTATGGTTCGGTGGGGGGTATTACGTAGTGCATAGGTGCATGAATGAGTGACTCACTGTTTGTATGTGTTGAAGACAGCATATGTGCAGGACTGTATGGGTGGATGAGTGTGTGCATGGGTATGTTAGTGAGTGAATGACTGTCTCAATAGTGTCTCTATGAGTAACTACATATGTTTTAAACTAGTATATGTGACTATTGGTGTATATAAGTGAGTATATTTGAGAGTGAGAGATTGAAAGAGTTCCTGTATGAATAAGTATGTGTTTCTATAAGTGATTGTTAAAAAGACTAAGTATGTGTAAGTTTCTGTAGAAGTAAGTGTGGTGGTGTGTGTATAACTGTATATGCAGGTAAACGGATGTTTGATTCTTTATTAGCATGAGTGACTATGTGTGTGAGTAACTTTATGGATGAGTGGCGTTGTGTAACAGGATGTATAGGTGTATGAGTACATATGATGAGTGAGTACATGTATGAGTGACTGTATAGGACTGTTGGTGAATGAGTGGATGTGGATGTGGATCTTAGAATTACTGAATAGGTTGTTGTAACTGGTATTGGTATGTCCATTGTTTTGAAAATTTTAATTTCTATTTTTGAATGTGTGTATCAAAGGTTATATTAGGGGGAGAGGAGGTCTGCCACTCTATCACAAGGATGATGTCATCAGTGATGTCATGAGTGACGTCACTGACCATGCCATGAGTGATGTAATATGTGACGTCATCAGCAGTGCATTGCGGGCGCGCGAGTTATAGTTAGCTGAACTAACTATAACGGGGGAATTTCTATGGTTTTGTACGAGTGAAAAGTCCAGCTAACTATAACGCCCCTGAAACCTATGGTTTTTTCAGTGAATTTCTAAGGTTTTTTAAATGCTAATTCCTAGCTATAACGTGCCTGAAACCTATGTTTTTTTCAGTGAATTTCAAAGGTTTTTTAAATGCTAATTTCTAGCTATGCCTACAGAGATAGGACATGTGAAGAAAGAAGGAAAAACGCACAGAAAGAAAAAAAAGAAATGCAGAAAGAAGCAACAGAAGTCCTCAAAGACGAAGAAAAGTGCAGGAAGAAGTATAACGTGCAGAAAGAACAAACAGAAGAGCAGAAACAAGCCTTGTTGCAAAATCATCCTGTACCCTCAACTTTTTCAGACGGATACTGGTGGTAACTGAGTCTGACTAACCAGTCCTAGAGCCAGTGCTATGTTAAAAGACACTCAGAATACAGTGAAAACACCTACATACACTAGGGCACACTATGTGTTGGGGTCCCCCTGTGATTAGCATGACCTCCTCTGTAAGCCCCTAGTATATAATAGGGCAGGGGATTAAAGCTACCTCTTAAAACGCACCACAGGGCGTGTTTGAACACGTCACCTCATGCCCCGTACCCTCCCTTCCCCACTGTGTAAACACACCCTGTAGCCGTTTTAAGTTGGGAGATTAAGTCCCCTTGAATCCTGAGGGTCCCTAGGGTCCAACTAGACCACTAGGTACCTCCAGTAAGCGCCACAGAGCTGCGCTGCAGAGAGGTGTAAAAAGTGGCACGGCCTGCACCACCTCTCTGCAAAGCAGAGCAGTGGTGCTTACTGGAAGCACCTGGTGGGCTAGTTGGACCCCAGGGTCCCTCAGGATTGAAAGGGAATTATTTCCCAAACTTAAAAACGCGCCACAGGGCCTGTGGGCGTTCTGAGTTGAGAGATTAAGTCCCCTTGAATCCTAAGGGTCCCTAGGGTCAAACTAGCCCACTAGGTACCTCCAGTAAGCGCCACAGAGCTGCGTTGCATGGAGGTGTAAAAAGGGGCGTGGCCTCAGAACACCTGTCTGCAACGCAGCTCCCTGGCACATACTGGAGATACCTGTTGGGCTAGTTGGCCCTCAGGGACCCTCAGTATTGAAGGGGAATTAATTCCTCAACTTACAACTGGCCAGGGGGCGCGTTTGCAGAGTGCTGCAAGGAGGGGGCATGGCCTCCGGCACGATGCCGGTCTTTTATTTATTTATTTTTAAGAAGGAGGGCTGTGTGGCCCCCTTTCTTTTTCTAATTTATTAGCCCTGGGGACCCCATCCCCCAGGGCCTGCACCCTAATTTTTTTTGTTGAAAAAAATTAATTTGGCCCTCCCAAGGCCTTAATCGGCCCCGGGGACCCCAACCCCCAGGTCATGGCCTTTTATTTATTTTTTTATTCTTTAGGAGGGGGGCTGTGTTGCCCCCCTCCTCAGGCCACTTATGGCCCCGGGGACCCCATCCCCCGGGGCCGGCCTTTGTTTTTTATTTTTAAAAATATATATATATTTATAGAAACACCTAGGACATGCTGGACAAACCGTATGTACCTATCACCATGACGATTTGCGCGATATTCATTAAAAGGCGACTATGCATACAATGCATCCACGTAGAATGTATTCACACCGCTAGTGAAGCTCTGACATGTCTGACACCCTACCGTGCCTAATCCCGGCGCCCCCGCTGGTGGGTACTCTCCAAGTAGACACCCTTGTCGTTTATTTATACAAACATGGGTAGCTATTGACGGGCACATTTAATACACATGCACACCAAGCCATTCAAATGGGATTCGACAAAAATTCGACCAAACTATGCAAGAAACCCCCTCACGGTTAATAAAACACACATCCACCGCCGGATGTGTAATACTTTTTATTTTACTCTCTGGAAAGGAGACAAACCTCACTTGAGAGTCACAGCGTGTTCCTGGCTGAGCCCAATGCTGTGTTACACCCACCAGTGCCCGCCGAGTGCCACACACCTCTGTGTTGTATTCCACTAGCTAGTGCGTATGCTATGACACTCTCTAGCCCATGTGCACTGTAACACCACCCCGTGAATATGTCATGCCACACTTGCCTTTGCACGGGTTATATTGCCCCATCTAACGTGCCTTCCTCGATGCCTATGTTATAAAGCACAGCGCTATGCCATACATATTACAATCTGGGATCCATATCTTTGTCACAGTGCATATGCAATGTTACACTACCCAGCACATATTTTATATTACAACTTTAGAGACTACTTAGGTTACACAACACTGCCCTGTGCATATTACACTCCAAGGCGCATATCACATAGCAAGCGCTAGTGCCTGTGCTATCTCGCGCTCTCCAATGAATCTGTCATTGCGCACAATGTATTACATATTATATTTCACGCCCCGGTTCATCTTATATCACACTTTTTGGTGCATAGTTTATACCATATACTATATCTAGTTTTCATTTTCAATCGTGCTCTCAGGACTATGTTCTATATAACACTGCGTCCACCTACCCTTTTCACGGGCATTACATTTTGCGATGGGGGGTGGAGGGTCAGGGGATGTTTCTGCCAAGTGAGCCCGGAGTCACAGTCCCAAACGTCCTCTTCTTCCTGAATAAAAGTGAGATTATGCTGCATACTTGTTCATATTTTAAGTAGTTCGCACAGACACACATTTTAAAAACAATAAAGTTCCTAATACCCACCTTCTATGAACAGTTAGCTTGCTGCCCCATCCACCTCCTCCCTATCCTGTGTTGTCTGAATCCATGGACTAGCCTCCTCCCTCCTGCCATGAATGGTCTGATGTGCTGCCACTGCCCTGCATTTAGCATGATGTACCAGTCCACTCATCCTGCCCTCCATTGCCCAATTCTATGGCCCATCATTGACCTCCTGCTTAGCCTCTGTGCTTTGCTTGCTGCCCCTATTCTCCTTCCCCCTGCCCTCCGATGGCTTTGTGCATGCCCCTGCTCCATCCTTTTTGACCACCATGTTCCATGGACCTGCCACTCCTATCTACTCTGAGTGTTCTGTTGAGCTGCCACTCCCCTACCACCTGCCTAGCATTGTCAGATGACTGTAACCTGTCCCTGCCACCTCCACCCTGCCTGTCCACATGCCATGCCCCTATCCCCTTCCTCCTGTCCTCCATGGTCCATTTTACTGCCACACCCTTCTGCCCTCCCTGGTCTGTTGTGCTGCAACTGCTCCTCCTGCCTGCCCTGCGCGGTCTGTTGTGAGGCCCCTTCCCCTCAACTCTCTTGTCTGTGCCCAGGTTCTGACCCTCCCTTCTATCCTCCATGGCCTCTCCCACCTTCCCTGTGTGGTCAGCTAGCTGCTCCTGACCCCCTCCCACCTTCCCTCCATGGTCTGTGTGTATGCCATCATAGTCTCACTGTTGCTCTCCATGGTGTGTCTTGTTTCTAGTGCCCATCCTGCCTGACCTCCATGGTCATCTTGCTGCTCCTGCCCTGCCCCCTTGCCCCCAGCCCTCTGTTTCCATGTGCAGACCCCTATTCCCTCCCTCCTGGCTTGTCGGTTCCATTGTAATGCCCCTGATCCGTCCCTCCTGCCCTTTATGGTCTGTTATGCTGCAGCTTTCTCTCCTGTCTGTCCATTATGGTCAGCTAGCTACCATTGCCTCTTTCCCCTCTGTTGTCTGTTGTCCATGTGCATGGTCCTGTCCCCTCCCTATTGCTCTCTATGGATTGTTGTGCTGCACTCCCATCCCGCATGCCCTGTGTGGTGTATTGTGCTGCTGCAAACCCTGATGCCTGCCCTGTAGGGTCAGTTTGGTGCCCCTCTCAATGTCCCTCCTGTCCTCTGTTATCCGAGTCCATGTCCCTACCCCAATTCCTCCTGCCTACCATGATCCAATGTACCATACTTGCGAACATTTTGAACTTGGTAAGAGGGAGATTTTGAAATAAAACTGGGGTATTGATTTTCCCCTTTGAGTTACATTAAAAAAGAGAAGATTGTAGACAGGAAACAGATCAAGTAAAGCCCATTTGAGCTTAAAAACATTGGACGTTTCCTGGCTGAAACGGGTCTGTTGGCATGTATGGTTGTATGACCACTGCCTCTTCCTTCTGCCCACAATGGTCTATTATATTGCCACAGCCTCTCTTGCCAGTCCTGTATTGTTGGTTTGTTGCCCCTGCCCCCCTTTCCACTGCCCTCCATAGTCTGTTGTGCTGCCACTGCCCTTCCTGCCTGCCTAGTGTGGTCAAATTGTTGCCTCTGCACTCTCCTACCTGCCTTCAATTTTCAGAGTCCGTGCCCCTGGCCTCTGCCTCTCAACAGTATCCCAATGAACAACTAGATTGCTAACATTCTATATTTATTACAAAAGTGTGGAATGCCTGACGTCATCTTGATGTAATCAAAACTGTAATGCATAGAGCATTTCCTTTAGAAATTACATATATGAGAGGGTCTTATTTGCATCAAAATTATGGTTAGTGCTCTAAAAAACTAAAATGAGGACATATTTTCTAAGTTTTCAAATAGCGACAAAGAACTTTTAAATTATTTGTAATCTTAGGGGCAGATTTATATATCAGCAGGGATGCGCCAGTTATTTTGCGCCCCAGCTCCGCCATCATGGATGCGCCGCATTTACAATGCGGCGCACCATGGGGCAAAAACGGCACAGATGTGTCACGCATCTGTGCCGTAAAAGTGGCGCATTGCTGGAGTTGCGTCGCAAGCGCGACGCAGCTCCAGCAAGGCTCTGGGGTGCCCTATCTGCACAATGCTCCGTCAATCCTTACGCCTGCTTCAAGCAGGCGCAGGGTTTTGACGCAGCATGGGCTCAACAGTGACTGAGTGAAATCTTGTAGATTTCACTCAGCCACTTTTAGGAGGCGTTCCTGCGCCGGAACGCCCCCCCCCCGCGCCGGAACGCCTATATGTGGCGCAGAGCTTCACAACGTGACGCATCTCCCAGATGCGTCACGTTATGAATACCCCGCACCATGTCGCAGGATTTGCGCCGCCGCTGCGTCACAAAAGTGACGCAATGGCGGCGTAAATGAGGCGCAAGGGCCTCATAAATCTGCCCCTTAGTTTTTTTATCCAGTTGACCACTTGATTAAATGTTGCATCCAAGGGGAGAGGGTGTGGTGTTACTTCCAGAGCTGCAGACTTTGCAACTGGGGAACCAGGTTGGAGTTTCTGCTTCAGCTCAACATTCTGTGATTCTGGTCAAATCACTTAGGGGCATATCAACAAGGGCTTTATCTCTGCTTTTTTGGCTTTAAAAGCCAAAAAAGGAGAGATAAAACTAGCGCCCTATCAACAACAGGGTGCTAACATGCAAATTTGCATGTTAGCACCATTTTACTCTACGCTTCCCCTTGCATCTCTAATGAGATGCAAAGGGGGCGTTCCAGAGTAAAATAATAGGAGAAATGTCGCTAAGCGACATTTCTCCTATTATCAAGAATGTCGCTAACCATGTTAGAGACAAAAAAAGCAGCGCTAACCGCGGTTAACGCTGCTTTTTTACGTCTGGTATTTTCCTGACTTAGCCATGATATCCTATGGAAGGAGGATATCATGGCTAAGTTTTCCTGTCCCTATCAACAAGGTAACGTGAGATTATCGCTGGGTTTCCAGCGATAATCTCACGTTAGCCTGTTAGCGTGAGGATTTTTATCGCTATTGAGATAAGCGTTGCTAATAGCACGCTATCTCAGCGATAAAAATTCACGCTAGCCGGCGATAATTATCCTAGCGCTAAGTGCGCTTAGAGATAATTATCGCCGGTTGTTGTTGATATGCCCCTATATCTCCCCATGTCTACAACCAAAATGAATTTGACCTTGTGTGATGTAACCAATGTTCATGTAAAGCACTCCAATACCTGACAAGTCTGCACTATATAAGACTGCAAATACACAAAAAATAAGTGTTTTGCACACTTCTGTCATTGGGCTACATTTGCGCTACATCTGGGTGATATTTGGGCTACATTTGGGCTCTTTTGTCTCTGGTGGCCATTTTAGGAGATTTATTTGTTATGAAGTTTCCTAATTTCCTCATTTACTGCAGTCTCCTCAGTAGGAAATGCTTTCAGTTTTTTACTTTGATTCCATCAAGAAGGTATTCAGATATGTCACATATTTGCCATAATTTCTGAATGTTAGCACTCTAGTTGCTCATTAGATCACTGTAGTAAAGCTACTGCTCACCACGGAAGTCTGCTGCTAGTATTAGAAGTGCATGTTTCAGTCTGCATATCAGAATTTTTTAATGGAATAGAAGAGGATTTGAGAAGTCACTCAAAATGTGCCCTAATTTTTCTTTCTTCAGCACTAATCATAATTTCTATGGCAAAATGAACCCCCTCATTGTGTTCCTTTTTAAATTAAATGTTTTAAGTGTTACCAGTTTATTCCAATCAAGATGGCTTCAGGTGTGCCATACTTTTGTCATAAGTAAGACAGTAAGCGCTCTAGTTATTCTTAAGAACACTCTGGGACATTCTGTCATTGGGCTATACTTGGGCTACATCTGGGTGATATTTGGGCTACATTTGGGCTCTTTTGTCTCTGGTGGCCATCTTGGGAGATTTCTTTGTTATGAAGTTTCCTAATTTCCTCATTTACTGCAGTCTCTTCAGTAGGAAATACTTTCAGTTTTTTACTTTGATTCCATCAAGAAGGCATTCAGATGTGTCACACATTTTCCATAAATTCTGAATGTTAGCACTCTAGTTGCTCATTAGATCACTGTAGTAAAGCTACTGCTCACCAGGCAAGTCTGCTGCTGGTATTCAAAGTGCATGTTTCAGTCTGCATGTCAGAATGTTTTTATGAAATAAAAGAGGATTCCAGAAGTCAAAATGTGCCCTAGTTTTTCTTTCTGCAGCACTAATCATAATTTATATGGCAAAATGAACCCCCTCATCTTGTTCCTTTGTAAATTAAATGTTTTAAGTGTTACCACTTTATTCCAATCAAGATGGCTTCAGGTGTGCCATACTTTTGTCATAAGTAAGACTGTTAGCGCTCTAGTTGTTCTTTTGAGCACTCTGGGAAGCTGCAGTAGAACACAAAGGAATCAACTGACAGTCTCTGCCCTTGTTGGATGTACATGTTTTACTGAGAATGTCAGACTTCATTCTTACATGACTGAGAAAGATAATGTGAATTTACAGAAAATATGCTCTCAGTTTAGGTTATAGATCACCTTCCAAACCTCTGTGGGAAAAGTATGAGAAAATAGTTTTCTCTCAAACATGGTTCGTGATATCACAGCAGAAGGCTTTTTCACATGGTAAAATCACCTTAGAACACACCACAATTCCTAAAATGAGTATGGTACCATCAACAAATGATTTATAATGTAACTAAAGTCTTAAAACCTTCTATTAACTGCAATGCTTTTTAATGAGGTGCTATCATGTATATTGGTCCCAAGATGGCTGCCAACACTTCTTGGATGAAGTACTGACAGCCAATCAGATCTCACGATGAGATGTGTGGTTAGGCTCCGCCCAGATATGTATGTGATTTTACTTTTGATGTTCTCAGAAACTACTGAACAGATTGACACCATATATGCAAAAGGCACATGCCTGACCTGAGGACTACCTCTTTGCCAAATTTCAAGTAATTCTGTTCAGCCGTTCGGGCTGTACCTTGGACTAAAGGTCCCTATGGAAAATTGCATGGGGAAAACGCGTTTTGGGACCCCCCTTTTTTCTCAGCCTCCGCTTGACGAATCCCCCCGAGACTTTCAGGGTAGGAGCGGAGCGCCCCACCTATTTTGAAAATTTCGCGAGGATTCGTCAACCGGCGCCAAAGTTATTCCAAATAGAATGTTGCGGATTTCCTATGGAAACACGGTCCTAACTATAACTATCTACTGGCGACCGCCAGTAGATAATATATCTATATCTATATATATATCTATCTATATATATATATATATATATATATATATATATATATGAATCCCAAGGGGATCAGTCAAGGGGGAGCAACCCTGGTGCAAAAACACTTTTAAAGTATGAACAAATGTGCTCCTCAGCAAAGCTGTAGTCAGAAAAAAACCCTAGGGCAATCAGAGCCACAAACTTTCCTACCAGCCTGCACACAGCTGGGGGCCTGCCACTATTATACAGCCTGGGAAGGCGTCTGGTGAAGGGTACTGAGTAGGGACAACCTGTGGCTCCGACGCACGAGGGAAGAAACGCACGGAGCGAGGAGGAAACGAAGTAGGCGTCGCGTAGCCCAAAAGAAGCCCAATTAGGCTACGCGACGCGAGGCTCGCTAAAACAATGCGGGCTTGACTGAGGGAAAGCACCGCATGCCGCCGGTAACACGGCGAAATTGTCCGGGCACAGGGGAGACGGTGATCGGAAGGTGAGGAGCGCTTGATAAACGGAACCGCCACCTTCCGATCGGCCGCTTAGGCGCGCGAGCGCAGTGCGCTGCCAAGAAGAAAGTGAGCGCGTGTGATTCAACGCACAAAGCAAAGTGACAGAGTACACAATAAAGGCTGCAAACATCACGTTAAAGTACAAACCAAACGAGCAAGAGACAAAGCAAGATAAAAAAATCGAGCACTTATCTCTGTGAGGAGCAGCAAAGAAAGAGGAGGTGTTCCGGTTTGAGGACTGTTATATAGAGCTAGCCTCTATGGTTATTGTTTTCCTTACACTAAGCATTCTGGGAATGTTGTGTTATATGTTATGATGGATCTCATTGGCTGCTGTTTGTTTGCAGTAAATGAAAGAGAAGCATAATCTGAAGCCTCCGGTCCTGTAATAGAATTGTATGTGTGCAGCTGCGCAACTGGAACACTACCTACACAGATATTCGGGAGAGGAGGGCTGACCTCTCTCGAACTGACATACGCCCAATGGACTAGCGGATGATGTGTGACTGTGCAGGAGTTTAACATGAACACTACTAAGTGTTTCAGGTCCAAGAAGGAGAGACGCGTCGACTCAGAACGAGACACTTAATCTGAGTCACGCAAGCTCCAAAAATCAGTAGACAAGGTCCGCAATATTTCCTGAGGGAAAACAACAAAGAAACTATGATGACGACAAGACGGAACCCTGACTAACTAGGGCTCCGAGAAAATGCTCTTGCTCCTAGGTATTACTTCAGTGAAGTGCGTGTTTGTTTGTCAGCGTGCGCCTGACATTCCAACTGATGCTAAAAAGAACTAGACCACCTCTCTTGGAGATGAGTTGGAGGACATCTTGAATGTCTAGCGCTGACAACTCCGACTCCACAAAGGTCCTTTAGAAACCTTTTCCCACTGCTTTCGGATTGGGTAGTGTGATATGCTGGCTATGGTTGTGGGAATTCTCTGGCAGATCCTGACAGAGGCCGGGCCAGGCCGAACCAGGCCGTATGCGGCATTGACTCTCCAAACCGCTTGACCCCGGCCCGACACCCATATCCAGCAGCCAACCACACGACGTCGGGACAGATTATAGCCGCAAGGGCTCCAGATTGCAGCCACGCCCGCCAGGTCTCTCGTGCGGCATCCACCCTCACCGCGTCCATCCCAGGCTCCGCCACCGCAAGGTCCCGTCGCTGCAAGGCGGGATTCACCGCTACTACCCAGTGGCAATTATTAATTGGGTCGTGTGCACGGTCACTGCTGGTGTCTGTGGAGTCGACTATGGGATTGTTAATGTGCCCATAGCCGGCAGGATCGTGCAGGATAGGTGGCGGCTACGGGAGCTAGACTAAGTCGCGCCCGCCATAATAGACCACTTGGCCACGCCGTCATAAGTTTAATTTTGTTACATTTGCATACGTGCGGCCACCCCCCCCTCCCTGTAGATGCCAGCCAGCACTGGAGATCATGTGAACGCACCTGCAAAAGAAAAAACATTCCAGCGCAAGCAAAACTTTCACGCTGAAGGTTAAACATTGAAGACCAAATGCTTACAGCATTTGCTTAAGCTAACTTAAAAAAATCAGTCAGTGCACACAGTAAATACACGGGTATTTATGCACATACGATAACAGAATAGATGCAAAGCATTATGATTTGAATACATCAGTACATGAGAATGAAATTTCAATAAAAGCAGCATAATTCAAAGTGCACAAGTGTAAATGTGAACAAGAATTACAATGTGTGGCATTATAATAAAAGTATTAGAGCACACACTCATATAAATGACTACTTTCTACAGTTAATACACTCCTGAAGTCTGCCTTGTGCGTCATTTTACATTAATAGGATTAAGGCACAACGAATATTTGGTGCTTAGTGCATGTAAATATCACACTTCTATGACGTGTAAAGATGGAGCTAAAATTACGCTGCTCCCTGTATTTCATGCTTCAGTGGCACGCACCTTAGGCCTAGTATGTTTCATTCTTCAGTGGCACGCACCTTAGGCCTAGTGTGTTTCATGCTTCAGTGACGCGCACCTTAGGCCTAGTGTATTTAATTCTTCAGTGACGCGCACCTTAGGCCTAGTGTATTTCATGCTTCAGTGGCACGCACCTGTGGCCTAGTGTGTTTCATTCTTCAGTGACGCGCACCTTAGGCCTAGTGTATTTCATTCTTCAGTGACGCGCACCTTAGGCCTAGTGTATTTAATTCTTCAGTGACGCGCACCTTATGCCTAGTGTATTTCATTCTTCAGTGATGCGCACCTTAGGCCTAGTGTGGTTCATTCTTCAGTGACGCGCACTTTAGGCCTAGTGTATTTAATTCTTCAGTGATGCGCACCTTGGGCCTAGTGTGTTTCATTCTTCAGTGGACGCACCTTAGGCCTAGTGTATTTCATTCTTCAGTGATGCGTACCTTAGGCCTAGTGTGTTTCATTCTTCAGTGGCGCGCACCTTAGGCCTAGTGTATTTCATTCTTCAGTGACGCGCACCTTAGGCCTAGTTTATTTAATTCTTCAGTGACACGCACCTTAGGCCTAGTGTATTTCATGCTTCAGTGGCACGCACCTGTGGCCTAGTGTGTTTCATTCTACAGTGACGTGCACCTTAGGCCTAGTGTGTTTCATTCTTCAGTGACGCGCACCTTAGGCCTAGTGTATTTAATTCTTCAGTGACGCGCACCTTATGCCTAGTGTATTTCATTCTTCAGTGATGCGCACCTTAGGCCTAGTGTGGTTCATTCTTCAGTGACGCGCACTTTAGGCCTAGTGTATTTAATTCTTCAGTGATGCGCACCTTAGGCCTAGTGTGTTTCATTCTTCAGTGGCGCGCACCTTAGGCCTAGTGTGTTCCATTCTTCAGTGACGCGCACCTTAGGCCTAGTGTATTTCATTATTCAGTGGCGCGCACCTTAGGCCTAGTGTATTTCATTCTTCAGTGGCGCGCACCTTAGGCCTAGCGGGTTTCATGCTTCAGTGGCACACACCTTGGGCCTAGTGTATTTCATCCTTCAGTGACGCGCACCTTAGGCCTAGTGTATTTCATTCTTCAGTGGCGCGCACCTTAGGCCTAGTGCATTTCATTCTTCAGTGGCGCGCACCTTAGGCCTAGTGTGTTTCATTCTTCAGTGGACGCACCTTAGGGCTAGTGTGTTTCATTCTTCAGTGGCGCGCACCTTAGGCCTAGTGTGTTTCATTCTTCAGTGGCGCGCACCTTAGGCCTAGTGTATTTCATTCTTCAGTGGCGCGCACCTTAGGCCTAGTGTGTTTCATTCTTCAGTGGCGCGCACCTTAGGCCTAGTGTATTTCATTCTTCAGTGACGCGCACCTTAGGCCTAGTTTATTTAATTCTTCAGTGACACGCACCTTAGGCCTAGTGTATTTCATGCTTCAGTGGCACGCACCTGTGGCCTAGTGTGTTTCATTCTACAGTGACGTGCACCTTAGGCCTAGTGTGTTTCATTCTTCAGTGACGCGCACCTTAGGCCTAGTGTATTTAATTCTTCAGTGACGCGCACCTTATGCCTAGTGTATTTCATTCTTCAGTGATGCGCACCTTAGGCCTAGTGTGTTTCATTCTTCAGTGACGCGCACCTTAGGCCTAGTGTATTTCATTCTACAGTGATGCGCACCTTAGGCCTAGTGTGTTTCATTCTTCAGTGGCGCGCACCTTAGGCCTAGTGTGTTCCATTCTTCAGTGACGCGCACCTTAGGCCTAGTGTATTTCATTATTCAGTGGCGCGCACCTTAGGCCTAGTGTATTTCATTCTTCAGTGGCGCGCACCTGAGGCCTAGCGGGTTTCATGCTTCAGTGGCACACACCTTGGGCCTAGTGTATTTCATTCTTCAGTGACGCGCACCTTAGGCCTAGTGTATTTCATTCTTCAGTGGCGCGCACCTTAGGCCTAGTGCATTTCATTCTTCAGTGGCGCCCACCTTAGGACTAGTGTGTTTCATGCTTCAGTGGACGCACCTTAGGGCTAGTGTGTTTCATTCTTCAGTGGCGCGCACCTTAGGCCTAGTGTATTTCATTCTTCAGTGGCGCGCACCTTAGGCCTAGCGGGTTTCATGCTTCAGTGGCACACACCTTGGGCCTAGTGTATTTCATTCTTCAGTGACGCGCACCTTAGGCCTAGTGTATTTCATTCTTCAGTGGCGCGCACCTTAGGCCTAGTGCATTTCATTCTTCAGTGGCGCGCACCTTAGGACTAGTGTGTTTCATGCTTCAGTGGCACGCACCTTAGGACTAGTGTGTTTCATGCTTCACTGGCACACACCTTAGGCCTAGTGTGTTTCATTCTTCAGTGATGCGCACCTTAGGCCTAGTGTATTTCATTCTTCAGTGACGCGCACCTTAGGCCCAGTGTATTTCATTCTTCAGTGACGCGCACCTTAGGCCTAGTGTATTTCATTCTTCAATGGCGCGCATCTTAGGGCTAGCGTGTTTCATGCTTCAGTGGCACACACCTTGGGCCTAGCTGTTTCATGCTTCAGTGGCATGCACCTTAGGCCTAACATATTTCATGCTTTAGTGGCGCACACCTTAGGCCTAACATATTTCATGCTTCAGTGGCGCGCACCTTAGGCCTAGCATGTTTCATGCTTCATGCTTCAGTGGCATGCACCTTAGGTCTAGTGTGTTTCATGCTTCAGTGGCGCGAACCTTAGGTCTAGTGGGTTTCATGCTTCAGTGGCACGCACCTTAGGCCTAGTGTATTTCATGCTTCAGTGTCATGAGTCGTAGGCCTAGTGTGTGTCATCCTTCAGTTGCTCACACCTAGGACTTCCTTCCTATACAATTTTTCTTAAAGGTACAAAACAATTGCTCAGGTATTTAGAGTGAGGACCCACTTTGCTTTATGCCTCATTGTCATCTTGAAGGTGGCCCAGTGTATTTCATTCTTCAGTGGCGCGCACCTTAGGACTAGTGTGTTTCATGCTTCAGTGGCACACACCTTAGGACTAGTGTGTTTCATGCTTCACTGGCACACACCTTAGGCCTAGTGTGTTTCATTCTTCAGTGATGCGCACCTTAGGCCTAGTGTATTTCATTCTTCAGTGACGCGCACCTTAGGCCCAGTGTATTTCATTCTTCAGTGACGCGCACCTTAGGCCTAGTGTACTTCATTCTTCAATGGCGCGCACCTTAGGGCTAGCGTGTTTCATGCTTCAGTGGCACACACCTTGGGCCTAGCTGTTTCATGCTTCAGTGGCATGCACCTTAGGCCTAACATATTTCATGCTTTAGTGGCGCACACCTTAGGCCTAACATATTTCATGCTTCAGTGGCGCGCACCTTAGGCCTAGCATGTTTCATGCTTCATGCTTCAGTGGCATGCACCTTAGGTCTAGTGGGTTTCATGCTTCAGTGGCACGAACCTTAGGTCTAGTGTGTTTCATGCTTCAGTGGCACGAACCTTAGGTCTAGTGGGTTTCATGCTTCAGTGGCACGAACCGTAGGACTAGTGTATTTCATGCTTCAGTGTCACGAGTCGTAGGCCTAGTGTGTGTCATCCTTCAGTTGCTCACACCTAGGACTTCCTTCCTATACAATTTTTCTTAAAGGTACAAAACAATTGCTCAGGTATTTAGAGTGAGGACCCACTTTGCTTTATGCCTCATTGTCATCTTGAAGGTGGCTCATTGGACTATATAAAGGCAGTGCAAAGAGTACAATGCAGGTGATGTGTGTTCTGATCTTTTCAGACACAGTACAAGTTTTGAAGCTTATTTTTTTACCAGCTGGAGTTGGCTGTGAACTTTTTTAGATGCTTGATGTACAATGACTTGCAGAAACTAGCCAGGAAAGAGAGCAGCAATGTGTATCCCCCTCTTAACACAAGGACCCTCTATTGTGTACTAAGTGTGACTAGGTGTGCACTGTTTTGGGGTGGGTAATCTGTGCATCCATAAAGGGCCAACCTCTGAACCAGAGCAGCTGTATTTGCATGTATGATGATAAAAGCATGGCCTCCCGGTGCAGCCTCCAATTCAGCTTCACTAATCTGATAGTTCTCTACAATCTTCACTAACCGGTGATAAGAAATAAATCACTTCAGGGTATTGTTTGGTTTACGTTGCTCCTCGCTAAAATGTAGGGTCTGGCTCCCTTAATGCTTGCCCCATTGTCAGGCCATTTCTTTGGGGCCTGTGAGAATTAAATGCAGTTTGGCAATCAATGTGACAAGAATATAAACTGTCCTTGGAGACACAGGAACCAGGTGCTACTACAAGCTTGCTGATTCACCTCCTTTTCGAGCTCTGCCTTTCAGGGCCCTCTAAGTTGAACACTCACAGCCTATTTGCAATAAATACAATGTCCAATTAGCGTTATTCTTTTCAAAGAGTTTGGGAAGTCTAGTGGTAAGAATACTGAATAAGCTTAGAATTCTAGACAGCTGAGGAACTCCTGATATTTTTAGAGGGCACTGCACCACCAATTAATGCTTTCTTGGGGCGTACGCCTCATTTAGTTCAGAAGACAGCATGATCACATAGACCAGTGTCCCTGAACTGGTTGTGGACATGCAGTGTTGTGTAGAAAGTGGCTACTCAACTGAGCATACCCCCTCCAGCGGGAAACAAGGGTGATTTACAGGCGATCGCCACCAACAAATTCAAGTATAAATGCACTTAGGATGCGGCGACCAGGAGAACTGATGTTTCCACAGCTCTCTGCTAGCTTAAAACATTAGAGAAATTGACTACTGTGAGCTGGTATAACCTCCATGCATGCCACTGAGAAATGTGTGATGGGAAACATCCTTTAGTACAAATCTGGAATCACGCTGTGACTTTAGAGCGCCGGCAATAGAACAAACGCGTCGTTACCACGTATTTGTTTAGCACGCAAATAATTTCAACGACTTATGTTAGAGGGGCACATTGGTGGAGTGGTGTTGTATTTAAAGTCCAAAACCTTCCCTACTGTTGCACAGACTGGAGTAGGAATAGTAAATGATACTAATCCAAAGTCCAGCACCCCCCAAGGAAAGTCGTTGTAACATCTTGCATGCAAAAGGACTACGTTGTAACAGCGCATTTTTTCTATGCCGGCATTGAAAAGGCATGTGGGCAAAATGCATGTGTGATTCCGTCATACAATCAAGTGTGAGTGAGTATGTGAAAACCTCTACATGCGCATGACTCCAAATCACCCTAACACACTTCCACCCCCAGAAAAACTCATAGCATATGATCCAGGTCCAATAACAGACATTCCAGCCCCCATCACTTTTCAGTAAATTGAACTTCCTGAGCTAGGTTGGCTGGGTGGCCGTCGTCAGAGGGGAGCAGAAGATCAAGAGAACAATTGATATTGGTACTGACCTGAAGAACATACAACGTCTTATCTCTCTAATTCCACTCTAACCTCTATAAACAGCTTCTCATTTCCAAGCAGTCATAAGCCCCCAAGAATCCCCTATTACCAACTCATCACCAATATTGATAAAATTCATCACCTCCGTCTCCTAGATCCAAAACCTTCTCGACATCTTTGCAGTTGACTCTGCCAATCCTTGCGAGTAGTTATTGTTGTATGCTCAATCTTAATACCTGGACTGACACCGGGACATTTAGGGGAATTGCGGCAGTGCACACTCGTAGTGAACAGCAGTGGAACAATTATCAGCCAGATGAGGCCCATTGACCACTCCTGTTTGCCTCCTCCATTTTAAGAAGCAAATAAAAATCTGGCTATTTAATCAATAATTCCCACCACTCAAATGTGGGGGCTCTTCCAGATGTAGCGATGGGGCCAACACTGGTAAAGAGGAAGACTGGGCAGAGACAGAATGTGACCATCACCACAAAGCAGGCTGAAAGCGAAAAGGAGCATAGCTCAAAAAGTGGAGGCCATATTGGAATGGTGGTGGTGCTCCACATTGATAATTTACCTTATAAACATGGTACCTCTGCAGGATTATCAACCACTATGTTATGTTATATTGACAGTATTTATTGAGCGCACATACACATACGTCTCTTGGCACAATAGAGCATTAACATAAACCAGTGAATGGTAAAGTGAATTATTGATTAACTAGCCAGATTTTCAATTGCTTCTTGAAATGGAGGAGTCAAACCTGTGATCTCAGAGAGAGAGAGGGGGAGGGGTCAAACGGTTCCACATCTTAGCAGCGGTGATGAAGATGGACCTATGACCATAAGAAACATGTTTAGATCAGGCAACAGACTGAACGAACCAGTAGGCTCAAAGCTAATTTCTACTACAATTGTGCCAGGAATGGTTGGTGGCCAATAAAGCAGGAGCTGTTTCTTCAACAGCTTTATGCACAATGGGCATAGTTTTGAGGATGACTCTACTGCAAATTGTTAGCCAATGAACAGATCTCAAAATGGGAGTAATGTGGTTCTGCATGGCACAACTAGAAAGAAGAAGTGCCGCTGTGTTCTGCACAACCTGGATATGGTGAAATACTTTGGAAGGATATGACAGATGGGTCGAATTAGCATTCCTCTTTTAAAAAGACTGAAAAAAACGTATGAGGATGCGGATTTTCAAATCCCTGTCATTAATGTATTTATTCAGTCAAGACAGCTGTGACTGGACTAATGCATTAATGACAGGGATATGCAAATCAGCATCCACATTAGGGGAAGTTTTTTGAACGTTTTTCACCCAAAAAAAACAAGCATTAGCCACCCTGGCGGACTGAAGAGCCGGAGAAAGAGAGGATACAAGACGGATACTTTAGAGTACAAGCCTAAAACCAGTATGGTTGGGATCAAGCAATTAATTATGTTCGACAAATGTTTGTAGTTGGGCAAAAACAAGTTTTTCCTTTATTTTAACTAGATAAGGTACAAGAGAAATGGGTCGAAAGTTAGAGGGCTCATCAATATTTAAAGAGGGCTTTTCAGCATCAGCTTGACTACCTATTGCTTCCATTTTGCCGTAACGTTTCGTTCGGAAAGAGAACATTTGAAAAGTTGAATCAAATGGTCTTTTAGGAATGGGTATAGAAGTTGCATCTGGATGCTCTGCAAAAATTGTTTAGGGATCCAAGGGGCAATTTGCAAAATGATGTCAGAGCGAGGATCAAAAGATACGAATTCAGCAGTGGGTTTAATGGGAGAGAGAACTAGATTGCAGTTGCTTGATGGATGGGAGGTTTTGAAGGTGAAGGGGAGTGATGTTTTCCTTCTAAATAGCCAAAACAAACAACTCAGTAGAAGAATGGCACAATGCCTGCCAATCCACACTACGCAGAACCCACCCTACTCTATACATTTATAGAAACTCTACAAAAAGAGAAAAGCTACCACCAACTATGAATGAAGCAATCTGTAATTAAAATTGCACCTAAAATTAGCAAACAAACCAAAAGAATGAATGACATCCTACAATTTAAAGTACAGCTCTTCATAAAAAACAAAGGAGTAGATTACTTAGAAATAATTGCCAAAAACATATTATAAAATACATATTATCCCACAAAACCCCCCAAAATATAGCATAATCTTAACTAACATTACAAATTGTTGTTTACATACGTAATATTTTATTACATCAGTTAAAACATTAGATAAAACTCCAATTTTAAATAAGACAGATTCAATAAAATAATATGTATATTAACCTCTTCAGTGCCCATGACGAGATAGTCTTGTCATGGAGCACGGATGCGTTGTGCCCATGACGAGACTATCTCGTCATGAACCCCACCCACTAGTGCAACGCCCGGCACAGGAGGGGGAAAGGGCGTGGCACTGAAGGGGTTAATTGTATAAAAAACCAAAACCTCACCAATCAGAAACCCCAAACAACAAACTCAATCTGTTGTGGAAAATAATGACAACACATAAAATATATAAAACCAAATAACAATTTGATAACACTTACATAAATGATCAAATATAAAATTTCACCCCTAAAACAAATAAAATAAATATGACTTACTGTTCTATTTGGAAAGCCATGCAGAGTCTGCTTTCGGGGGCCCGTTGCGGGCCCCTAGTGTATTGGGGGTGGGGGGGGGTGCACATGGGGGGTGCCTATGGTACCCCCTTGCATTGTCATGGACATGGTGGCAGGCACCTCGCGGTGCCTGTCACCTTGTGCATGACAATGCACACAGTGCATTCCCAGCATTGTGGCGGGCGGTGCTGTGAGCACCTCCCGCCACAATGCTGGGAATGGAGGATGTCACCGCCACGGTGGCGGCAGCATCCTAATTGCAGGTGCGGGACTCCCGCTCCACTGGCGGCCGGTCCCAGCACCGCTTAGTCCACCCGCCATCCTAATTGGCCCCAAAGTATCCAGGAACCATAAACACAAAAGAGTGTTTAAAAACCAGAAACTCTCCAGGAAACTGGAAAAAAGTAATCAATGTTAAAAATATTGTTTTTTTGGAAACTCAAACATATTTCCTTCAAAAAAGCTAAATCCAAATGTCAATAGTAAAGAAACACCTGCAAAGTAAAACAAAATTGTCACACACAAAAAACAGTACAATCAAAAATTACATATACATTACACTTATTCATCAAAAACCAAATAACATAACAGAATATAACATAATATATTGACACATTACTAAAACACTGTATGAAAACCTAAAACAACACACTAGTGAAAAACACTACAATTACTACACCTAATATACTAAAATCCCAAAAATAACACTATAACTCACCTCTAGAACTACCCCCACATCCTCCCTACCCTCAAAACCCTAAAAAAAACACTCTAAAAAGGACTTACCTGTTCTGATGCACTGCAGCACCATCCCGCGACTGGGATCCCAGAAAATAAACTAAAAATGAGGCAAATAGAAGGTAGCCGTAAAATAAATGGCAGCTAAATGAAACTAAAAAACAGGCCTATCCCCATAGAAATGAATAAAAACAACAAGAGAAAAAATAAGAAATGTACAACATACAATACTATTTAAATAGGATTTACATTGTTTATTTAAGAATACAATTGTATTAAACATTTTTATCGATATATGATTTTTTTTTATAGCTTAACTATATATGTTAAAAAGTATATAAATATTCATTAAACAAAATTTGAAAAAATAAAGAAAAATTGATGTTACACATCTTTATTCTATGAAAATACAGCCAACTACTATGATAATTATCTTTCTAAACAAAATCAATACTAATTGAATCAACATCAACAATACTAATTAAATATAAACATCAATAATACTAATTAACTGACATGAAATACATTTTATCAAGGGAATTTAACGTTAAAAGGGGTCAATTGAAAATTCCGGGCCCAATTTACAAAGGCAAATTTGGACCAAAAGTCTAACTTTACTATTTTTTCGGTATTCACAAAGGTAAGTTAAGAGTAGTATCTTTATAACTGTGGAGGTTCCGCACTCGGGCGGAATCTCCGGTATTCACAAAGGTAAGTTATGAGTAGTATCTTTATGACTGTAGAGGTTCTGTATTCTGGACGAAAATAGTAAACTCAGACTTTTGGTGTAAGCTTAGAATTTTGGTCTAACTTTACCTTTGTGAATTGGGCCCTTCCACTCCAACATAAAACCATTTTGGAGAAAGTGTTGGACATTAAAGGGGGACATTTAGAATTCCCACTCCAATCTAAACCATTTTGGGGAAGGTGTTGGGCGGTAAAAGGGTGGCATTTACTATTCCCACTCCAATCTAAACCATTTTAGGGATGGTGTTGGAAATCAAAGGGGTGATATTTACTATTCCCACTCCATTCCAAACAATTTTCGGGATGGTGTTGGACACTAAAGGGGCACAATTTAATATTCCAACTCCAATTTAAACCATTTTGGGGAAGATGTTGGACACTAAAGAGACAACATTTACTATTCAAACTCCACTCTAAACCATTTTGGGGAAGGTGTTGGACACGTAAGGGGGACATTTACTAATCCCATCTAATATAACCCATTTTGGAGAAGGTGCTGGGCACTAAAGTAGTCACATTTACTACTCCCACTCCAATCCAATTTTGGCAAGGTGCTGGACACTAAAGAGGCTATATTTACTATTCCCATTCCAGCCTAAACCATTTTGGAGAAGGTGGACACTAAAGCGTTGACATTCACTATTCCCACTCCAATGTAAACCATTTTGCGGTAGGTGTCGGATACTAAAGGGGCAACACTTACTATTCCCATGCCAATCTAAAACATTTTGGGGAAGGTGTTGGACACAAAAGGGGCAACATTTAATATTCCCACACAAATCTAAACCATTTTAGAGACGATGTTGGACACTAAATAGTGTATATACACAATCAATACTCCATAGTCACACATAATGTATGTATAAAATAAGATAAAAAGGACTTACAAGACATAATATCCCAAACCGAAAACATATATATTTAAAATAAAAACATTAACGTATAAAATAATGTGTTAATCACTATTTAAAAATAATATATTTTTATTATTATTTATTAATATTCCTAAATTTTGAAACATAACTAAAAAACTAAATACATAATCCAACGTTAAAAATCATTGAATATATAAAAAACACATATTATATTAAATTATATTATATTACATCCAAATAAATAAATATTAGAATATATACACCCAACAACGGATCTTATTCTAATTGTCTGAATATTAAAATTGTCATTAATATTTTTTTGATTAAAATCTAAGTAGGATAACACTATAACATATAAATAAACAAATACATCTTAAGTAATACCTAATAAATAATACTTATTTATTCTATTTTCATAATTTGATTTATTCATAATTTGGCATATTTTTATGTAAAAATGTTAAATAAAAAAATTGAAACACCTTAATAACAATGATAGTATAAAGTTCAAAATTTAAAAAAACATTACAAAAACTAAAATGTCTAAGAAAAATTGAATAATGATACATTTATTAAACGAAAATTATGCAATAAAAGTAAATTTACAAACGTTTTACATTATTTGTTTTAAATTAAAAAATATATATGTTTTCCAAAATTTCTATAACTAAAATAATTACTTTAATATTTACAATAAAATACCAATAAAAAATAATGTATCAATAAACTAGAATTAATTATTAAATATTTTTTATAAAAGTTAAGAATTAAAAAAATAAGGGACCCTCATTGGAGGCTCCGCAGGTTTAAAGTCCGACCGCCCGGTCAAACCGACTGGCTTCCGACGGGCTCAAGGAGACCATCGGCCAGTCGGAGGCCACACATAAACCCCTATGTACGGCGTTTCTGCCTTCGGGATTATGATGTTGGTTTCCGACAGGCTTTTCATGTTGGGCTTTCCGACGTGAAAAACCTGTCGGAAAGCAGCTTTGGGGGCCCCTGGCAGGGCCCCAATGCCTCAGGGGCTTCCGGATGGAGGCTTGGAGGGCACCAATGGTACCCCCTTGTTAATCCCTGGACCGTGTGGCAGGCACCTCACGCGGTGCAGGGATTAACAGAAGCTCCAATTTCTCTATGGGAGCTTATGCTGTGGCCGATTTCCGACTGCAGCACAAGTTCCCATAGAGAAATGGGAGCTTGCGACTGTACAATGTGTGATCGCATTGTAATTACAGTGTCTGGACCGCCGACCAGTGGTCGGTCGGTTCCGAGACCGTGGCAATGTCAGGCGGAGGCAACTCCGACCAACATCGTAATGAGCCCCTTAATGTCTTAATTCTACAATATTAATTTGCATATCATAAAAAAAATTATATTGAAATTAAAATATTCACTTTTTGAAAATCTCCCCACCCTTATCCCCTAAATATCCAACATGCTGGCACTAAAAAAGACTACATATACATACATTTTATACATTAATACAACTGAAAATGAACATTTGATAAATTTCAAAATTTATAAATTATCTTACTAAGCACACTACAATAAAAGACATAAAATAACACTTACAAACATACACTGTACACTTACAAACGATATTGTATACAACAATATTTTCTAAAACGATATTAAAAACATTCTTAACACGCTATTCTTACCTTCGATATTCCTGTCCACGATATTTTTGACATCCTGATATTCTTGACACAATATTTCGCTAGCATGATATTTTTTATTTGATATTTTATCCAAACACCTCAGCAGCCACCTGTCCATATGAATGGATGAGGAGTTTGATCGCCTCTTTTTTTATTAAACATTATTTATTGGGTTTTACATTGAGTACTTAACATACATGCCTTTGTATTGCAGCAATAAATTAACAGACACACAGTACAGCATAAAGCAGTACACCTATGAGATGAGAGTAGGCGGACGAGGTGAGCTGCAATAATAATCAAGAGTTACAGGTATGTGTAATCCACTGCTTGACAGTGCAATACTGCCATCATGGATCGATATCGATGTCTAGACCGTAGCGCAACCACCCGTGGCCATGTGTGTGCCAAGCAGAAGGACAGCATGGGAACATTAGAAACCATGTCAAAAGCTGGAGCGGAGTGACACTCCTGTGCCGGACGTGCAGCTTAACTCCTGAATCATGACCGATTTTCAACTCATAATCACAACATAATCCTCGATGATAAGTATAATTCCCAATACGTTTTGGGCTTCTTATTGCCCTTCGTACACTACAAATTAAGAAACATCAACATTAGATAATATGTTCAGAACATGGTGTTTACCAAAAATTGACAATGCATTATAAAATGTTCTGAACATATCATTTAATGTTGATGTTTCTTAATTTTTAGTGTACCCCTGACGATGGGAATTATACTTATCATCGAGGATTATGTCTGTATTTTCTTACTGCAGAAAAAGGCCTGGATTGGCATATCTGTAGTATTAGATTTTAATACACAGTATCTCTCATGTGACATGATAAAATTGAAGTACCAGAGGAAAAACTGAGGAATAGAAGGAATAAAATCAATTGAAAGTAAATGAGTTGAAAATCTGTCATGATTCATGCGTTATAGAGCCCGGACCCCCTAGGATGTTCCCCGCCCCAACCTCATACAATCCCACAATCAAAACTTGCCAATCGAAGAATGTGGGTAAAATGGCCATGTTTAATAACCATCAAACATTCATAAACATGACAACATGCATTTAGAAAATTCACATTTATAAATTCAATATTTGCACTTTTAATATTTACAAGTATTATCACTGATCATAACCACCGGTTATGCAATATTTACTTACTCCAGCACCAAGGTGCCCTCTGGCTTGCATCTCTTATCTGAGAACCACGCAAGGCGCAACCCACCTGCGTCCTTAAGCAGTGAGCCCCCAGCCCTCGGTCCTTGTCCGCCATTTCTGGGGCCCATCCCTCTACTACCAGTCTGCCCAGGAGGCTCGTGTGACCTGGCGCCCTTGCCTCCCCAGCCGGTGTCCCCATTCTCCCTGCGGAGAGCTTACCGTCTCTCCCCTCAGTGCTGGCCTCGGGGGAGTATGTAAGGAGGCCTCCCGTGAACCCTGAAAATCAATGTTCTGTGGCCTCTTTTCCGCCAATCCCCCTCTTATCCTTCCCCACACCACTAATCTCAGGGACGGGTGGACGGGAGATCGATTAACTCCAGTGATCCTGGGGTCAAGTGCGGGAAAAGAGGATGCGCACAAGTGGGCCCAGGGCCTAAATAGCCCTCCCCTGCCTCCACCCCTTCTGCTCTCTGCTCCGGCCGGACATATGTCACGGCCGACCCGGAAGTACTTCCTCTGGCCAGTAGCCAATCAGGCTATCGGACCAGACTATGGGGGTGTGGCGTGGGTCCAGGGGGGCAGGGCCCTAAGGGCGCGCTCTCCGAGTTCTCGCGCTTTTCAAACTGTGCGTCCGTCACTCCGCAACAGCTTTTGACGAAGTTTGTACTACGTAGTTGTTGGGCAGACCACGGTTCCGGGCTGCACGCTTAAAGACAAAATAGATTAATTACCCCAGCAAAATGTTGAAAACAGGTGTGCACTTGGACACCCTTTTTTTGGATATGTATTGCTTGCCAGCCCTTTCAGACAAGTTGCACCCATGGACTACTGTAAACCTTAAACAAAATGAATTGCGTCACATGAGAGATCAATTTGGAATGGAAGTTTGCGATCTGCTTCCAAAAAGACACTTGAAGGATGGGTGTTTGATTCAGTATATGGAATATATTGACAGTTTCAAGCTACGCATCTGATATTTTAATGTGAATCTTGCAATTGAAGTTTTGTATAATCAATTGCATTTCATTTTTATAACTAACTTACTACATTTCAGCATTGACGTGTTAGATGACACCTACGGGCGGGCGGGGTAATTATGTGAGTTGACCAGGGAAGTTTATTTTGTGGAAGTAGTGGATGACGGCAAATAAGGATGACTGGGGGATCCCGTGTGATTCAGAGGTCTGCCGCGGTGGATTATGGACCAGGCAGGCATTATGTAGGAGGTTTATATCATTGGTCGATTTTAAGGGCTGGGTCGATGTGAAGGTTTATAGGGGCATATTTTCAAGAAACGGCGTTTAAATTATCGCCGCTTTAGCGGCAGAAAACTGCCGCCAAAGCGGTGATAATGGGCTAGATAATATGCCCTTGAGAATTCCCATAGAAGCCCATGTTCTGGTGTCAACATGGGCTTCTATGGGAATTCTCAAGGGCATATTATCAAGTCTTCTTAATTTTAACGCCGTCCTTGATAATATGCCCCTATATGAGTTGGTGAAACTGGGTGGAGCATTTCTTTGCGCATGGAGGCAGGATTATCAGGATAGGATCACGATGGTGGAATATGTCAGGTACGGACGTTTACTTATGCTGTTTATTTCATGGGGAAGTGCACTAAATAACGTTGTGTTAATACGGAACTAACGGTGCAATACACACCATAACTTTGGGAGATGTAGTAATGAGGCCGAAGGAGGTTAAAGTAATTTATTGGATAGAAGGCGTGGTGTGACGAGGCATAAAAAGAACGCAGGTAACAGCGAGAGGTTTACTGTGTTGCGCAAAGAGAGGGAACATTTTGAAGGAGTGCAGGCCGTTAAAATGACCTCGGTCGGAGAATATTGGTGCCGTTTTTTACGGGGATTGTAAAATCTAAAATGATTTGTAGGGGAATGATCTTAACAGTTTACTTTCAACTGGTGAAGTTACATCACGGAACGGGCAGAGAGGCGGGCAGAGACTTGTTTTGGGCACTTTCTGTTTAGCGTGTACAAATGCTATTAGAGGGAAAACGTTAATGAAAGGGTTAGTTTTGTAAAAATGAAGTATGTATTTTATGATGCATTGTCAATTTTTGGTAAACACCATGTTCTGAACATATTATGAAATGTTGATGTTTCTTCATTTGTAGTGTACCCCTGACGAAGGGCGATAAGAAGCCCGAAATGCATTGATATTTATACTTATCATCGAGGATTATGTGTGTATATTCTTACTGCAGAAAAAGGCCTGGATTAGCATTTCTGTAGTATTAGATTTAATACACAGTGGGGGATATTCACAAGGATTTATCTCCAATTTATCTCCACCTTAACGCATCAAAAGTGGAGATAGACCTAACACCCCATTCACAAGCTGGTGCAAACTGCAGACATCACCAGTATTCCCGCAATAACTGCCCCAAAATGTATCTCCACGGTGGACACCACCAACTAACCCTAATGAGATGCAGAGTAGGCGTTCCCGTGCAAAAACACATGAAAAAACCACAACACCACTTTCACAACGAACTGCCAGATCTGCGAAGCGAACCAAAAACAGGCGATAAGCAGTGGTAGCTGCAGGTATTTAACACCTGCCTCAAGCAGGTGTAAAGACAGACGACTACCTGCAGTAGGCAACGGAGCCCTGCACACAGCCACAACCGAAGAACAAACAACGCCATGGAGCTACTCATCATGCAGCTCGGAGCCCCAACAGGGCCACAACACCCACCGCCACCACTCCCAGGACCGCAACCACCCCCAGGACCCGGACCCGCCCCCCCCCCGGACCACCACAGAGGCAGCGCAGAGTAAGACAGTGGACCTACCGAAAACGCACCATTCTCACAGACCTAACTCCTGAGGAAGTCATTGCCCACTACAGGCTCATAAGAAAAACCATCCTCCGCATCATGACCCACATTGCCCACAGGCTGACGGTCCCAACACAGCGGAGAACCATCATCCCTTCGCAAACAAAGCTGCTGGCTGTGCTGCACCTGTTGGCCTCTGGTACTTTCCAACCAACAACTGCCAGAGTCGGAGGGGTCTCACAGCCAGCCCTATCAAAGTTCATCACACATGTCCTGGATGTCATCCTCAGCTTCATACCCCAGTACCTTCACTTCCCTAACACTGCGCAGGAAGACAAAGCAAGGCTTCTACACCATAGCCGGATTCCCGGCTGTGTTGGGTGCAATCGACTGCACACATGTCTCACTTGTGCCCCCTGCGGAAATTGCACACCACTACCACAACAGAATCAGCATTCCATCAATGTGCAGGTAATAGTGGACCACCGGGGACTCTTCACCAATGTCGTTGCCAACTACCCAGGCTGTGTGCATGATTCCTTCATCTTCCGACAGTCCATATTCAAACAGTGCTTCCAGGATGGAACATATGGAACAAGACTGCTGATTGGTAAGTGCCAAATCAACACATCACACACCCCAAAGCCACCAACACACAACGCACAACTGTGGGAATGCACAAGTGATCAAATCACATACAACATGTCAAACTACACAACCACCTTCCAGACATGACTACACCACTCCATGGTCATCCTGGGCTACCCCTGCACCCAATACAGACATTTCATGGTACCACAGTCACACAACAGCTGAACGTGTGGAGATGCGGAATGCAGCCATGTGCGAGGATGCAAGTGACCAGTTAGTGGGAATGTACACAACGAGAAGTGAGGCATGGATGTGCAGGACAGACATGGGAATGCAAACAACTGATATGTCCATGCAGACCACAACTGCTGGAGACTGGAGAGTAGTGAGCAGTGGACGCAACCATGTCACCCCAGGCCGTGGGACAGATAGAGGAAGTGTCGCACGCTGCATCCCCCCCTGTGTGCGTGAGCGTAGTGGGTTGGCCCTGAGTACCCCAGTGCTGCGCAGGGGTGCGGTGACAAACCCGTTGCGCAGGGCGTGGTCCACTCCTGGGAAGGCCAACGTCACTGACAGTGCGGCACCACGCGGCTTGCCACGAGGCCGACACCATGAGCAGCGGGGCCTGCGACCCTGTGCACCTCAGGACGCTGATGCACAGACCAGGCCTGCCTGCCCCAGTGCACCAGTGCCGTACTGGTCACCTGCTGACACCGTCGTGTGTCAAAGAGGGCCCAAAACATGCTGGTGCAAGCACCAAGACCCAGTCCCGCGACCTCTGCAGCCTCCGCAGACCATCTCTGGCCCCCCCATGCTTGTCCACATCACTCCTTACTAATTTACATGCTCCACCGGCGTCCTCTTCGGCCCAGTAGGTCCCACATGTGGAACAGTGTCCTGTGTCCTGAATGGCAGTGACCCCAAGTCTGTGGCAGCGGCCACAGCACAAGACTCCCTTCGATAAGTGAGGCATAATTCCATATCGCAGGCCTGCGACCTGTGGTGCCACTAACCCTGTTCAACACAAGCCGGCGATACGTGGTGCCACTAACCCTGTTCAACGCAAGCTGGCGACACGTGGTGCCACTAACCCTGTGCGCCATGAGTGACCGTCATCCTCCGGCATTACATCATTGGTGTCTGAGCCTGTGGCCTGGGGGTTGTCATCAGCAATGGACAGGTACGGACTTGGTGTCTGGCCTGGATCTGTGGCATTCATATTTGCCATGTTGCCGGACACAGCTGGCATATGCCCTCTGCATCATGCCCTGGGGAAAGGCCTCCTATTCTCCCCTGTGACACTCCGCGGAAAGCACCCATGACACATGTGAAGCCCTGCTCTGCCCTCATGAACCTACCCCAGTCTCCCGCAGGTCAGCGTCCCGTGGTGGTGGGCCCATGTCGGGCGCTGTGCATCCGAGGCCACTAGCCCTGTGCGACTCGAGTCATTCCCCCTTGTTGTACTGACATTGCATTTCTGAGTGCCTGATGACTGTTGGATTTGTTGCCAGCACCAGCTACTCCCTGAGGGCTGGCTTACACTCACCCCACACACAGCCAGCACAGGCGTCACTGTATTAGTGGGCCTGCCAGCACATCCTGCCAAACCAAGTATTGACTCTTTTCTCCCTGCACTGTCACAGGTGATCAAGGATATGCACTCTGCCCATGGATGATGACACCCCTCCGAGACCGGGACACACCCGCCCAGAGGCAGTACAATGCGACCCACATACACACCAGGGGCATCGTTGAATGCACATTTGGCGTGTTGAAGTCACGTTTCAGGTGCCTGGACGGCACAGGTGGAAAGCTCCTGTACAGCCAGGACATCGTGTGCAAGATGATCGTTGCATGTTGTGTGTTGCACAACATCTGTGTTTGCACCAATGCCCCATGGATCCCAGTTCCAGAGGTACCGGACGATGATGGTGACGATGGGGCAGGTGGCCCACATCCCACGGCAGCTGCGGCAGGAATGGCCCGTCGGAACTCCATCATTGACACTTACTTCTCATGAGCATGTCACATTGTGGCCGTCCATGGCAATCATGGGACAATAGAAGATGTCCAATTGCACTGCATGTGTGATTAAAACATATTTGCAGGTTACAGGTTGTACTTGTACATTGTCATGTTACATTTTTCTGCGGTTTCAGATGTTATTTGCCATGTTGTGCACATTTGCGGAACCAGCTCTGTCCTGTGTTCAGTTGTAGAGGGGTTGCTGTTTGTACCGGGATGTTGTCAATGTTGAGGTGCACTTATGCGCGTATGCTGCACGGTGGGCGAGTCGCTCCATTCGGCTCTGATTTGTCTGCCACTGGCCTCATTGCCTGTCGGTTCTATTCTTCCACGGTGCTTGGAGGTGTGGTGTACATGATGTCCTCTGCAGTCGGTCAGGGTGCATCCGTGGTACTCCACTGTTGATGTATTTTTTTCTGTGGCATTTTCCGTATGCTGTTCTTGTGCTTTTTCCCGCATTACGCGTGAGTATTGCTGCCCTCGCGCTGGTTGTCACTGTTTTCGTATCGCGCTTTGGCCCATCGCAGGTTTTTTGGTGTTGGGGGTTTGTGTTTTTATCTCCGTCGAGGTGGTTGTATCGCGGGCATTGGCTGCGGGTTCGGCAAACTATTGCATGGGGCCGCCTTGTTGTGAATTCCACGTTGACACAGGGTTATTTTCCCGCGATAGGCAGCGATGTTGAGAGTGGTGTTAAGCTACTCTTGCGGTAGTTATCACACGTTCTTGTGACTATACCTCTGTATCTGTCATGCGACATGATAAAATTGAAGTACCAGAGGAAAAACTGAGGAATACAAGAAATAAAATCAATTGAAAGTACACAAGTAGAAAATCTGTCATGATTCAGGCGTTAAGCTGTGCCTCTGGCACAGGAGTGTCACTACGCTCCAGTTTTGACGAAGTTGCTACTACGTGGTTGTTGGGCAGACCACGGTTCCAGGCAGCACGCATAAAGACAAAATAGATTAATTACTGCAGCGAAATGTTAAAAACAGGTGTGCACTTGGACACCCTTTTTTTTAAAACATTAGAAACCAACCATAAACAGGAGGGTTGTTGGGACTGGAGAGTGTGGCTAGTCAAACATTCAAGAAATGCATAAGTTACTCGTGACCAAAGAGTTAGCTGTGAGATAGTCAGGGTGAGGGAGTGTGGAGGGAACAACGTTATGAGCTCTCCTGTAGGTCTGATGGCCATGACATAGGCAGGTGAGAAAATGGAAGAATGAAAGATAAACCTACTGGCCGGACTAGAATGGCAAGTACCTTGTGCCATACCAAGGTGGGGAGGCACTCGACTTCAACTTAGTCCCGGAATTCTACCAACAGTACATCCCAGCCCTGCAATATTGGGTGCTTCCTCAGACCCCTGACCTTCTCCTGCCAGAGTGCTCTACTCTCTGCCTCCATACATGTTACTACTGACTGCTGCTATGTGTTGTTGAGTGGGGCCTGCATGCCTTTAGAGAGACAAGTCCCAAACGCTTAGCTAGTCGTAAGGCGAGGTCTAAAAAAAGGGGTTGTGAGCAATTAAACAGCCCAAGGCCCAGCTTTATCAAAGGATTGCATTGCCCTTGTGTCACTCAATGTGATTAAAGGGCAATATACTCCTTAAGTCAGATTTACCAAGCCACACAAAGCCACCTTGTGTGGCCCTGCGTGGCTTAGTAAATCTGGAGAAACGCAACGAAGCGTAAGTCACTGGCTTGTGTTACTGTGTGCCAAGAAGGTGTTACATGCGTGTAGTGTAGGTATTTCCACACATCCACCCATGCTTTTTGGAGCATTTCTAGATTTACCAAGATTAGTAAACCTGGTAATATGTCAAAATTGTACGCCTTCCCGATAAAGCGCAACAAGGAGAAATAACTTTATTTCTCATCTTTGTTTCCTCTTTCTAAGGATTGTTTTTGTGCAGGAGGGTGTCTCTTGCTGCACAAAAGCAATCCTGTCTGCAATGCAGGCTGCATTGGCGTGAGGTAGCACTTAGTGCGCTAGTGCAGTGCAAGACCAGCATTGCGCCTTATCTTGATAAATATGGAGTATTTCTGCCCTCTCCATTTGACACAGTGCAGCAAGTTAAATCTAATTGGTCGCACACTGCTCCACCTACCAAGCGTGTTCCCCCAATGAATGTGGTCCCTGAGGTCAGCGTCGGCGGGTACGCCTATGCCCGAGTCATGAATGCAAGTATGAGTAGCGTGTGCCATCCCTGGACACGTGTTTCGAGGTAGTTGCCTCTCGTCAGCAGGGAGTAGGAAAGTGTGTGGGGTTGCTGTGTAAGCTGCTAAAATCGTTAACAGGTAAATACCTCTCGTAGCGCGCAGGTGCGTAACCATGAGCCCGTCGACTCCACCTGCGCGCTACGAGAGGTACTTTACCTGAGAACACTTATTTTAGCAGCCTACACAGCAACCCTACACACTCACCTACTCCCTGCTGACGAGAGGCAACTACCTCGAAACACGTGTCCAGGGATGGCTAACGCTACACTTACTTGCACTCATGACTCGGGCATAGGCGTACCCGCCGACGCTGACTTCAGGGACCACAATTCTTTGGGGCAACACGCTGGTAGGTAGAGCAGTGTGCGACCAATTGGACTTTTACAGTGCAGCAAGTTGTCTTGATGTGTAGCACTGCTTCAAATATTGATAAATCTGGCCCGAATAGCACACATCTCCGAACTATGGAGGGTGGTATAACCCGTGATTTAGTTAAGGAGGGTTGTGACAGTCAACGAGTATTGTGAGATTGCAGGGCTCAAACATATCATGTGTAGAAACTCTGCAATGGACATCCGGCATCAGAGGCAAAAGGAGCTCACAACAGGGAAGAGGTCATTTATTTTCTGAGGGGTAGGGTAGGCCACATGAAGTAAAAAAAAATGTAATGAGTTTGAATCTGGCGTCCCTGGATATGGTGGTTGGACAGACCAGTGTTCCCTCGCTCTCCTTGTCAAGAAGGACCCGTCCTATTTGTAGCATCCTCTCTACCCTGGGTACCCGCTGATGACCACACCAAACATGGATCTTAGTATAACACGTCTTTATTCTTCAAAATTCTAAACCTGCATTCACTTTACTAAGCTCTAACGCTTACGTCACAGTTCTACAGAGTCCACCAGGAGCCAAAAGGGTTCTGTCATTGCTAACTCACACGACACAACATCTTCTTCTCTGTTAAATAAACAATTAACATGTTTTACAAATATATAAAATCATAACTCTTCAATGAGTCTTTATGGCACTCTGATCACACGTCCCGACCATGTCTTTGGAAACTGGGAGCAAGCAATCGAAGTGTCTATGATCTGCGCTGGCGATGTAGGAACAACAGCAGTCAGGTGGTCTCCAATTGTCCTTTCAGATCCAGTTTCTATATTGACATCAGTGCCTGAGGAGCAATGAGCCACATGTCGATAATGTGAGGGATCTCGTGTAATAGACTTCCCAGGATGTTGGCAGTCACCATCTGTCCTTTTCTGATCACAACATGAGATGGCTCAGCATCGAAGGAAGCATCAGATTTCTGTTATCTGAACTGATGGACAAGCACTTAACCTCCTCTAGTAAAAGTAATGTATTTTGCATGTCGGTGCTTGTCTGCAAAGGCTTTTATTTTTTTCTTATGATCCAAGTCTCTTATAAGGGTTTCTTCCTCAGTGCTTGGTGTTCTGTTGGTCCACTGAGGTAACTCGGTCATCATGGCTCTTCCGACCAGCAAGCTTGTAGGGTATTTTTACCTGTGGGCAAGTGAGGGGTCGAACGGTAAACTCAAAGAGTAGAATTTAAGATAGCTTAAGGTAGAGCTTTTTCAATACAGCACGCTGAACAGCTTTCTCGAACGTACTCATGAAACATTTGACAATGCCATTGGCCTGTGGCCAAAGAGGTGTGCTTTTCTGATGCTTCACGTTAAGATGACTGAGAAAGTCTCTGAATTCTCCACTGTTGAAAGGTGGACCATTGTCAGATTTTAGGATCACAAGAAAACCCCATGTCGCGAAGATGCAGTCTAATCTCTCGATTACTCTTTCTCGAGTGGTGGATGAGAGTTTGGAAGTGTTCATCGACAATCACTATCCGGTGATGTCCATTGGCAATTCTTTCCCGTGCATGCGTTGCCAACTCTTACATGTTTAAGGTGTGTTGAGTGGTTTTCTATGAAAGACAGTTGCATAGATGACAGGCCTTCAATTCTCTGTCAACTCTATCATCGAGATGCGTAAACCAGACTCAGGGTATGATTACGAGTTTGGCGGTGTTGGATTGGGCCGCCACGCCAGGCCCTGCTCCAAGACCGCCAGACCCATAGTCTGGCCGCCCACCATATTCCGATTAGAATACAAGTCGGGCGGTCCTGTGGCAGCGGTCCCTTGGCGGGGCCTTCCAAAGGCTCAGATCTGAGCCTTAGAAAGGCATGGCAATGGGAACACCTCTGCACGTTCCTGCATGGCATGGTCTGTTAAATCCATGCCGTGCAGGAACTGAGGGTGCATGCATACATGGGGGCACAACATGTGCCACCTTGCATGCCTCACTTGCATTCACTGCCACACTTTTCATGGCGGGCTCAACAGTGAGGAAACTTGTGATATGCTTCCCGGTGCTGAAGCAACACTGCCAAGCATACTGCAGACCTCAGACCGCTGCAAGACCGCCAGGGATCACGGATCCCTGGTGGTAGCAGGGGTCCAATGGAGGTTCGACCACCCAACTCATAATACGGCAGTCGTACTACGGGTGTGGCAGTAGCCGCACCCCAAGCCTGGGTTTGGCAGTCCATCGGACCGCCAAACTAGTAATTAGCCTCTCATTCTCTGAGAGCTCCTTTTGTGGCCACTATTTCATGATCTCCTTTATGGGCCACTTCAACTATCTGTTGTCACAGACTCTCTGGAATAACAATTCTTGAACCTCTCAGAATAACGCCTTCTTGAGTAACAGACAGTTCGTCTTTGACATTTTTAAACTTCTGGTATTCACTGTTACTGGTAAGAGGTTGAGGATGCTGATTCCAAGACTGATGTGCAATAATGTCTTTCAATTTTAATGTCACTATCTCGACTCGTGGCAGTGACAATTTGTTCCAACCAAATGGCATGTGGTGTGCTTGATTTCACAATGAAATTTATGCAGGCTTCAGCTGTCTTAACAGGGGTACCATGACACAGTAGAGGCATTTGTGAGAAGTAGTCAGCAAGGTTATGATATTTCCCTGGATGGTGCACAATTATGTAGTTGTATTCTTGTAATCATAATCCCCAACGTTCAGTGCGAGGAGGCATCTTGGCCTTTGGATTGCCATAGATAGTCAACAGTGCTTGATGATCTGTTACAAGTGTGAAAGTCTTTCCAGATAAGAATACGTGGAAATGTTCAGAAGTCCATACCACTGCTAAACTTTCTCAGGTTGTGAATAAGCATGTTCACTTTGGAACACACATATGCATGCATATGCTACAATATGCCTTTGAGCATTCAGGTGTCCGCTGTGCAAGGATTGCATTTAACCCTTTGGTTTTGCTTTTTTCTCCCTAAGTTGTCAGGGTATGCCCAGACGTGGGTCCCTTGCTCACTTTGCCACTGGATTCAAGCTAGCCTGGCTGATTAGCCAGAAACCGGTCCCGGGATGCTTGTTTCCGATCCAGGGACGACATGGCTTGGCAGTTCGGGCTGGACTGTTCCTATAAGGCACAGGGTCAGACTGATTTGCAGATGGCCATGTCTGAACTGGGATGGCGGAGTGAGCTAAAGAATGATGATGGATTAAACCCAGATCAGTTGACTGGGGGTGAGTGCTTGCACTGTTCAACACTCCGTCCATCATTCCCTTTGGTTTTGCTTTTTTCTCCCTAAGTTGTCAGGGTATGCCCAGACGTGGGTCCCTTGCTCACTTTGCCACTGGATTCAAGCTAGCCTGGCTGATGATGGCTGATTAGCCAGAAACCGGTCCCAGGATGCTTGTTTCCGATCCAGGGACGACATGGCTTGGCAGTTCGGGCTGGACTGTTCCTATAAGGCACAGGGTCAGACTGATTTGCAGATGGCCATGTCTGAACTGGGGTGGCGGAGTGAGCTAAAGAATGATGATGGATTAAACCCAGATTAGTTGACTGGGGGTGAGTGCTTGCAATGTTCAACACACCGTCCATCATCCCCTTTGGTTTTGCTAGCGTCAACAACCTCTGTATGAAGCTTTGAATCAAAGTATGTCATTTCAGTAACATTCTCAATTACTTGTTTAATCTTCTTGAAACTATGCTCGCATTCATGTGACCAATGAAATGAAACATTCTTTGTCATCAAGTCTCTCAAAGGAGAACTTAGGATGGCAAAATCTGGTATAAATCTAGAGCAGTCCCTGGCCATGCCCAGGAATGAATGTAACATGGAAACATCTTGTGGGGGACTAGCAGTTGACACCGCTTGCACTTTAGCTGGATCAGGCGTCATGCCCCCATCAGAAAAGATATGGCCAAAGAATTTTAGCTGTGTCTTATGCAACTCAAATTTTTTGGCATTCAAAGTCAAACCTGCATCTGCAAGTAAACAAACCACTTGCATGAGAGCTTTATCATACTCCTTCTATGTAGCTCCGGTAACCAATATGTCATCACTATAATTAACTGCATTCATGACAGGCGTGTTGATACGTTGAAATTCATCTTGAAATACCTCTGCAGCTGATGCCATACCGAAATTTAGGGGCATATCAGCAACAACCGGCGATAATTATCGCTAAGCGCACTTAGCGCTAGGATAATTATCGCCGGCTAGCGTGGATTTTTATCGCTGAGATAGCATGCTATTAGCAACACTTATCTCAAAAGCGATAAAATCCTAGCGCTAACTGCCTAACGTGAGATTAGCGCTGGAAACCCAGCGATAATCTCACGAAATGTGGCGTTAGCTTGTTGATAGGGCCCCACAAACTTAGCCATGATAGCCACCTTCCATAGGATATCATGGCTAAGTCAGTCCTGAAGCAGGCGTAAGGAAAGTAGCGATAACAGGGGTTATCGCTACTTTTCCTGCCGCTATGCTTCATAGCGTGGGGCTTGATGATAGGAGAAATGTCGCTTAGCGACATTTCTCCTGTCATGTCAGGTCAGGAACACCCACTTTGCATCTCATTAGAGATGCAAAGCTCGGCGTTAAGAATTTGTGCACTAATGCAAGGTTTCACGCGTTAGCGTGACCTTGCTAATTAGGCGATAAAATGATTGCCTCTTTTTGGCCAAAAACGGCCGCAAAAGCGGCGATAATTTTCTATCGCCGCCTTGTGAATATGCCCCTTGGTCTTTTGTATTGGAACCGATCAATATGTGTAGAAAAGGTTGCAATGTGCCTGTAACTGTCTTCGAGTTCCAACTGATGATATCCTGGATCACTGACGAAATATCGAGAAGAAGAATATCGAATTGCCAAAATATCGAAGGAAAAATATAGAATGCCAAAATATCGAAGCCCTATCTCCAAACAGGTAAGTACAAAAATATAGAATCCAAAATATCGTTGTAAAAAATATAGTCACAATTTTGAATTATTTTCAATGTCTTAAAATTAATGTAAAATTAATGACATAAAACATATAATTAACTGAAACATACTTAAAAATACTTAAATTACTTTAAAATGAATAAATAATTAATGTAAGTAAAAAACAAATAATAATACATATATATATATTAACGTAATATTAATTAAAAAATGCAATATTTTTTGCGTAGGATAGCGGGCGGGTAAAATTTACTATTACCACTCCAGTAAGTGCAATAGTAGGGAAAACGTTGGATAGCGGGAGGGTAAAAATTACTATTCCCACTCCAGAGAGTGCAACAGTAGGGAAAGCGTTGGATAGCGGGAGGGTAAAAATTGGTATTCCCACTCCAGACAGTACAATAATAGGGAAAGCATTGGATAGCGTAGTGGTAAAAATTAATATTCACCCTCCAGAGAGTGCAACAGTAGGGAAAGCGTTGGATAGCGGGAGGGTAAAATTTACTATTCCCACTCCAGTGAGTTCAACAGTAGGGAAAGCATTGGATAGCGTAGGGGTAAAAATTACTATTCCCACTCCAAAGAGTGCAACAGTAGAGAAAGCGTTGGATAGAGTAGGGCTAAAAATTACTATTCCCACTCCAGAGAGTGCAACAGTAGGGAAAGCGTTGGATAGCGTAGGGGTAAAAATTACTATTCCCACTTCAGAGAGTGCACCAGTAGGGAAAGCGTTGGATAGCGGGAGGGCAAAATTTACTATTCCCACTCCAGTAAGTGCAACAGTAGGGAAAACGTCAGATGGCGTAGGGGTAAAAATTACTATTCCCACTCCAGAGAGTGCAACAGTAGGGAAAGCGTTGGATAGCGTAGGGGTAAAAATTACTATTCCCACTCCAAAGAGTGCAACAGTAGGGAAAGCGTTGGATAGCGTAGGGGTAAAAATTACTATTCCCACTCCAGTGAGTGCAACTGTAGGGTAAGCGTTGGATAGCGTAGGGGTAAAAATTGCTATTCCCACTCCAGAGAGTGCAACAGTAGGGAAAGCGTTGGATAGCGGGAGAGTAAAAATTACTGTTCCCACTCCAAAGAGTGCAACAGTAGGGAAAGCGTTGGATAGCGTAGGGGTAAAAATTACTATTCCCACTCCAAAGAGTGCAACAGTAGGGAAAGCGTTGGATAGCGTAGGGGTAAAAATTACTATTCCCACTCCAGAGAGTGCAACAGTAGGGAAAGCGTTGGATAGCGGGGGGTGGGGGGGGTAACATTTACTATTCCCACTCCAGTGAGTGCAACTCTAGGGTAAGCGTTGGATACCGTAGGGGTAAAAATTATTATTCCCACTCCAGTGAGTGCAATAGTAGGGAAAGCGTTGGATAGCGTAGGGGTAAAAATGACTATTCCCACTCCAGTGAGTGCAATAGTAGGGGAAATAATAATTTAATATTTTATTAAAAATAAATAAATTATTAATACCAAATAAAAACATTAAAATTAATTACCAATCACACAATATTTAATAATTAATTTATTATCAATACCAATGTTTTTTATTAATAACCTATTAATAATTAATTAACAACCAATTAATTTGCAATACCAAAAATTAATAAATAAAATTAATACCAATTAATAATTAATTAAGAATAAATGAATTAGCAATATACAAAAATTATTTCAATAATTAATTATTTACACATAAATTAATTCCCACCATATTCCCCTATAAACCCACAACCCGCTACAAATAATAAATTAATACAATTAACATAATTATCAATTAAACAATTAATACTAATTAATTACCAATTAATACAAATTATTTACCAATTAATAATTAATCAACAACCAATTAATTTTCAATACCAATTAATAATTACCTAATAACAATTAAATTACTTCCCACCCTATTCCCCTATAAACCCACAACCCGCTACAGAAGTAAAACGCAAAATTAAATTAAAAATAATTATTAATTCCTAAAAATGATTATTTAATGTACTATAATTAAATTACTTCCCACCCTAATCCCCTATAAACCCACAACCCGCTACGGAATTAAATTACACAAAAATTAAATAACATAAAATTCATTACTTTAAAAATATTCAAACATACATTCCAAAATGTATACATACTTTTAACACATATACTAACACTTAAAACACTATAAAAAAATTCGATATTTTTAACAACTATGGGGTCGATTCCGATCCTGGAGAAATATTCCCTGTACGAATCGAATCTGGATTTTTTTTACGTACGAATCTAACAAGTCCCGTACAAACTGGCAAGTACGATTCGTATGTAAAAAACACCATACGAATCGCATTGGGAATATACCCCGACATGTCCTCGGGTCGTAAAAAGTGTCCGACACATCACCGGACGTTTTTACGTACGACTCGGCAAACCGACGTCCGAACGCGCAAGTACGATCTGTCCCGTCCGTCCGAATCCACAACCATATGGTAAAAACACCGTACGGAGCGGACCGCCACAGCAACCATGGAGACGTCCAAACATGTGCCCGCATACGCGCCGAACACCCCCCCATGTCCGCGCTATCCCCCCAGCCCCCCGTATGTCCACGATGTCCCCCAGCCCCCCTGTATGTCCATGATGTCCCCCCAGCCCCCATATGTCTGGTGCGGACCCCCACCCCCGTATGTACGGTGCGGACCCCCACCCCACCCCCCATATGTACGGTGCGGACCCCCACCCCCGTATGTACGGTGCAGACCCCCACCCCCCGTATGTACGGTGCGGACCCCCACCCCACCCCCCGTATGTACGGTGCGGACCCCCACCCCCGTATGTACGGTGCGGAGCCCCACCCCACCCCCCGTATGTATGGTGTGGACCCCCACCCCCGTATGTGCAGTGCGGACCCCCACCCCACCCCCGTATGTACAGTGCAGACCCCCACCCCCGTATGTACGGTGCGGACCCCCACCCCACCCCCCGTATGTACGGTGCGGACCCCCAGCGCATGGGGGGGTGGGGGTCCGCACCATACATACGGGGGGTGGGGTGGGGGTCCGCACCGTACATACGGGTGGTGGGGTGGGGGTCCGCACCGCACATACGGGGGGTGGGGGTACGCTCCGTGCCTACGGGGGTGGGGTGGGGGTACGGCGCGTACTTGGGGGAGGCTGGGGGGACGTCGCGGACATACGGGAGGGCTGGGGGGGTGTCCGGCGTGTACCGGGCCCCCTTTTCCTCACGCTTCGCGGCGTACTTAGCTTTACCGGCACTGTTTGTGTGCCGTAAAAATATAGCCGTCCGGAGTGCTTGCTGGTACGTAAAAAGCTGCCTAACTCTGTCCGCATGTGGCGTACGCGCCGTCCCGGATCACATTTGTATGTGTTTTTGTGTCGGTCGGTGTTTTGTACGATTCGTACGGAAATGGTGTTTCCGTACAAATCGTACTTGCATGTTTGTATGGTGTTTTTACCGGGTACGAGTCGGACGGAGAAAACGCTCCGACCGACGGTTCGTACCCGGTTTCTCCAGGAGCGGAATCGACCTCTATATTATGACTGTCGATATTACTTACTTCTATATTATTCAAATCGATATTTTATTTCTTACCTGATTTTCGATATTCTTCACCACTATATTTTGGCAATTCGATATTCTGTCCATTCTATATTAAAAACTCGATATTCTGTCCTGTCGATATTTTGAATTCGATATTATGTCTGTTTACCGATATCCTTTATTCAAATCAAGGTGAGAGAAGACCTTCAAACCATTCGATTGTGTTATCATATCAGCGATGTACGGACCTGGATGTCATTCTCATTCAATTGCCTTGTTCGCTTGACGCATGTCAATGCAGATGCATACAGCTCCTTCAATGTCCTTTTTGCGCACTACAACAATGGGAGAACCTAGGGTATTGGACCAGTGGAACGTTCAATGATATCATGTTTGACCAAAGAGTCAAGTTCTTTTTCAACAGCTTCCTGTAAATTAAATGCAGTTCGTCTGTGTGTTTGAGCAATAGAAAGGATGTCCTCATTAATGTGTAATTGTACTTTCATAGTCTTGAGTTTTCCTGATCCATGAAACTATGAGAGGAAATGACTTACTATTTTGTGATGGCCATTCATGTTATAGTTCACAGATATCAGTCCCATCTCAGCAGCTGTACTGAAACTGAATAATTAGGCTCTTGACACTGTACCTTGAAGTACATGAATAGACGCTTGTACTTTAGTTTTCTTATGTTTCATTGTTGTTTCAAATGAACATTGACTTTTTAATGGCGTCAATGCACCCCATGTATACACATTAGTTTTCGATGGCTTAAGTCTTGGCAACAGAGATAATTAATTGTTTTTCTCCTCAGGAATTATCGACCTTTGACCCTGTCCTCAGGCAGGTCGCCCCCCAGCCGCCACACGGTCCTCCTGTGACGCTGCCCCGCTGATCACTGCTGCCTGCTGCCTCGTTCCTGCCGCTGCCTGTGATTGCTGTTGTTGCGTAAGCCCTTGTCCACCTGGGCTCTCTATCTCCTGTTCCCCTTTTTTGGTATTGTTTAAATTGTACTTCTGTTTCCCCCACTGTTGTGCCTTTTTGTGACCCCTCTCCCCCGTTTTGCCTTGTGTTCCTATCCCGGTTTGCCTTTGTGTCCTCTCCCCCGTTTTGCCTTCTGTGCTCTCTATCTCCTGTTGCCCGTTTTATTGCATTGTCTAATTTCACTTCGGATTCCCCCACTGTTGTGCCCTTTTGTGACCCCTCTCCCCCGTTTTTGCTTTTTGTGTCCCTATCCAGGTTTTGCCTTGTGTCCTCTCCCCCGTTTGCCTTCTGTGCCATTTCCCTCCCGCCGCTGCATCCCTGCGGCCCCGCCCCCCGCTGTTCCCATTCGCCACCCCGCTCCCGCCTCCCAGCTGCTCCTCCCTCCCACAGCCCTTTATATGGGGGCCGCGCAGCGGCCGCGCCGCTGGCGCGCGCCTAAGGCAGGCCCATCTGCGCCTGTCCGTGCCTGGACGGCGCCCAGCGCCAGAACCCCTGGCCCCTGCCGGAGCCAGGGAACTCGACTGAGATACAACTCCGCTGCCCTCAACACACTCAACACCGGACGAACACCCGCCTGCTACCGAGCTACCCCGAAGCGAACCCAAGGACCGTTCGCCTGCCAAGCATGCAAATTCACCTGCCTCCGAACCTGCCCCCCGCGCGCCAAACCGAGCAACAACAACAACCACCTCAAGTGCATCCTCCTCAACACCCGCTCCGTCCACAAGCACACCATCGAACTCTGGGACCTCCTCGATACAACAGCACCAGACGTCGCCTTCCTCACGGAAACCTGGATGAATGCCTCATCGGCTCCCGACATCGCCATAGCCATCCCGGACGGCTACAAGATCACCCGGAAGAACCGCGTCAACCGAACCAGAGGAGGAATCGCCATCGTCTACAGGAACACCATCAACATCACGACCAACACTGAAGACACACTCGCCGCCGCTGAACACCTACCCTTCCAGATCCACACCGACCCCAAGACCACCCTTAGAGGAATGCTCATGTACAGACCCCTGGGCCCGTGCACACAATTCAGCGAAACCATCGCCGACTTCATCAGCCCACACGCCCTAGCCTCACCAGAATACATCCTCCTAGGGGACCTGAACTTCCACCTGGAGAAAAACAGCAACAACACCACCACTCTGCTAGACAACCTCGCCAACCTCGGACTCATGCAACTGGTGAACACCCCCACCCACCTCGCTGGCCACACGCTCGACCCCATCTTCTCCGCCAGCAACCACGTCTCCTTCAGCCACTCCACCGGACTACACTGGACCGACCACAGATGCATCCACTTCACCTTCAAAAAGAACACATCCCACCACCGTACTCAACAAATCCCACGCAGATGCTGGAGCAAAATCACCACAGACCAGCTCCTCTCATCGCTGAGCCAGAACCCGCCAGCCAAAACCACCGACACCAACGACGCAGCCCACAACCTCACACATTGGATCACCAACTGCGCCGACAACCTCGCTCCACTGAAGAACCACCCAGGCAAGACCGGCAACAGGAAAACCCAGTGGTTCACAGACGCCCTCAAAGACTCAAAGAAATCCTGCCGAACCCTCGAAAAAACCTGGCGCCACGAACAAACCACAGAAAACATGACAGCCCTCAAGAACGCCACCCACAAACACCACCAGCTGATCCGCACCACCAAAAGGACATCATTCAAAGAGCGACTAGACAACAACACACAAAACAGCAAGGAACTCTTCAACATCGTCAAAGAGCTCTCCAACCCCAGCGCTAGCAACAACGACATCACTCCGTCACAAGAACTCTGCAACTCCCTCGCCACGTTCTTCCACCGAAAGATCGCAGATATACACGACTGCTTCGGTCCCCAAACTCTACCTCCAGTCACCGAACCAACGACCCCCACCACCACCCTTAGCGCCTGGACCCCCATCAGCACTGAAGACACCATCAACGTCATGAACTCCATCCACTCCGGGTCCCCCTCCGACCCATGCCCCCATCATATCTTCTACAAAGCCGACACCATCATCGCACCCCATCTCCGGAACGTCACAAACATCTACTTCACGTCAGCCGCCTTCCCCGAGAGCTGGAAGCACGCAGAAATCAACATTCTTCTGAAGAAACCCACAGCAGACCCCAAAGACCTCAAGAACTTCCGCCCCATCTCTCTTCATCCCTGCCAGGCTAAAGTCATCGAGAAGACCGTCAATAAACAGCTGACTGCTTTCCTCGAGGCAAACCACTTGCTCGACCCGTCCCAGTCCAGATTTCGAGCCAACCACAGCACCGAGACGGCCCTCATCGCAGCTAACGACGATATCAGGATCCTGATGGACAACGGAGAAACAACCGCCCTCATCCTCTTGGACCTCTCGGCAGCCTTTGATACCGTATGCCACCGCACCCTAATAACCCGCCTCTTCAACACTGGGATCCAAGGAAAGGCCCTGGACTGGATCACCTCGTTCCTCTCCGACAGAACCCAGAGAGCCCGCCTCCCTCCCTTCCGCTCAGCGGCCACCGAGATCATCTGCGGCGTACACCAAGGCTCCTCGCTCAGCCCAACACTCTTCAATATCTACATGAGTCCCCTCGCCGCCATCGCACGCAAACACAACATCAACATCATCTCCTACGCCAACGACACCCAGCTGATACTCTCCCTCACCAAAGACCCAGCCACCGCCAAAACCAACCTCCAGGAAGGAATGAAAGACGTTGCAGAATGGATGAAGCTCAGTCGCCTGAAGCTGAACTCAGACAAGACGAAGGTCCTCATCCTCGGACAATCCCCATCCGCCTGGGACGACTCCTGCTGGCCCACAGCACTGGGCTCCGCTCCGACACCCTCGGACCACGCACGCAACCTGGGATTCATCCTGGACTCCTCCCTCACGATAACCAAGCAAGTCAACGCCGTCTCGTCCTCTTGCTTCAACACCCTGCACATGCTCCGGAAAATCTTCAGATGGATCCCCACCGAAATCAGAAAGACCGTCACCCAGGCCCTCGTCACCAGCCGAATGGACTACGGAAACGCCCTACACGCAGGAACCACCGCCAAACTTCAGAAACGACTACAACGCATACAGAACGCCTCCGCACGACTCCTCGACATCCCTTGCCACAGCCACATATCTGCCCACCTGAGAAACCTGCACTGGCTCCCTGTCAGCAAGAGGATCACGTTCAGGCTCCTCACCCACGCACACAAAGCGCTCCGCGACATGGGCCCCGAATACCTCAACAACCGCCTCTCGTTCTACACTCCCACCCGCCAACTCCGCTCTGCCAGCCTCTCCCTCACCACCGTCCCACGGATTTGCAGAACCACCACCGGAGGAAGATCGTTCTCCTACCTGGCAGCCAAAACATGAAACTCCCTCCCCTCACACCTACGACTGACCCAGGACCATCTAACCTTCAGGAAACACCGCAAGACCTGGCTGTTCGAGCAGTAGCAGCACCCCCCCTCCCTTCAGCGCCTTGAGACCCTCACGGGTGAGTAGCGCGCTCTATAAATGTTTTGATTGATTGATTGATTGATTGATTGAATTATCGACGCACCACTCTCGATAATAAAAGGTATTGAGCAACTGTGTAATCTTCAGACAATGTTCGATTGACTTAAGTGCTTTTTCATGTCGACATTTCTTTGACCTATATTTTTCTCCTCACGCGGCCAGTGCAACAGGCGCACATTTTTCTGAGGTAGACATCAACATTGCACAACCATCGTCTTCACTTTCATTTGACACTGATACTGAAGAATTGTTTGACAATGATTTAGATGATGATTGACTTTGTTTGGTGTCGATTTGCCTCAATTGGTGTGGGTGCTAGACGTTGGCGTGCCTCGAGCGCCGCTCCAGAAGGGTTCAGACGGCCATTTTGTCTTTATGCCATGACGCACTTATTTTTTCCTTCGCCTGCAAACTATTACAAAATAGTTCTCCTTTCCACAGCCTTTGCAGACGTGTCCAATGGTGGTACATTTAACTTTGTGTGGAAATGAAAATCCACTCTTAAAGCACAACAAAATCACTCTGTGTCCCTCTGCCTTGTGCTTGGGCTTACTTTTTACATTCATGACTGGCTCACACTGGGCACCTCCGGCCTCTATGTTGGCAGCTTGCTGATTGGCATGCTCTTCAGCTATGCCAGCCATGAGAACTCTCTCCAGACTGACGGCCATATTACGACGGTGGCGGTCCTACAGTGGACAGTGCAATGCATCGTCCGTTGTAGAACAGCCGAAGCCGTGGTGCTGTTTGAGCGCCGACGGCACCTTCCTGCATGGTGTGACATACGTGTCACACCGTGCATGAACTGGGGGTGCAAATCCAGGGGGCACTTCATGTGTCCCCCGCATGCACCCCCGGCTCAGGAGCCGCAATGGGTACTGTTATGGGCCCCTTAGTTGCCTCACCACCACCCTTTTCATTGCGGGCTCACCACCATGGAAAGGGTGGTCGTTTGGCAACTCCTAATATGCTTGGCGGTGCAGCAGTGCCACCACCAGCATATTACTATGCCTGACCACTGTGAAACTGCCACAGGATCCTTGATCCTCAATAGTTGCAGCAGTCCAGAGGCGGTCTGACCACCACACTCATAATACTGTACACCGGCCCGCATTCTGGCGGTGGTCGGGCCGCCACCACAGGTTTGACGGTCTTATTGACCACCAAACTTGTAATAAGGTCCTGAGAGTTTCTCTCAGAATTCGTCATCTTAATGAATCTGACAGGCATCCGTCAATAACTCTGAGGTGTATAGCTTCCTCATCATTAAATTCATTGAAGTTACAGTGTGTGGTGAGCGTTTCCAGTCACTCAACAAATGTGACGATGGTTTCACTATCTTTCTGTCATTCTTGAATGCGAATGTACCTTTCGTAGTCTACATTCGGCATGGGATTGAAGTTGAGATTCAAGGCTTCTTTGACTTGACAGTATGCAATTTCGTCAACTTGCAGCATTTTCCTAATTGCTTTTTTTACACTCTCACCGGTAGATCTTAAGGTATTTGATATTCTTTTTGTTATCTGTTTCTTCTAGCGCATCAATTAAATCATCAAATGTTATATCTAAGCAGTCCATCTGTCGCCATTATTCAGCTTTTTGGTGGTAACGAATGGTGGTGGTGGTTTCAGGAAAGTTTATTTAACTGACACTATGTGTAGGACAGCCTAGCTATATCTAAAAGAAAAATGGGGGAATAGGTGGGCATAGCCATTATATGGACGTAAACCCTCACTCACCCAAGGGTGACATGCTTCATCATAGGGTTCCTCCAACACAAAGGGACCACAAGGTACCCAGTGTGGGCTACAACTTCCCAGCCGAGAAGGAGCGGAGGTGTTCTCAAGACAAGCATGTTTGTTATAGTAGCCTCAAGAGGTGTCAATGAGGGGCAGAGTGCAAAAAAACAAAAATAAATCGTGCAGGGATTTAAAACTCCCTCAATAGGAATAACCAATCTTTAATTTTTACTTCTTTTTGGGGCGATTAAAAATGACAGTATGCACTGTCATTGGCAGCTCTGGCAGTGGCAATGGGTGGTGCAAGCTGCAGTGTCATCCAGACTAGAGCCCTGACACTTTTTTTTTTTTTTACAAATTAAGCACTGCAGTAGATAGTGGTAGTTTCTTGGGGTATGTCGGATGGATGAGTGGAGATTGATGCTGACTGAAGCTCTTCTTTGGCCGACGTGCACTTTTCCTCTGCCTGAAAATTTGCACTATCTGTTTACTGAGAATTTTTTTATAAGGCTAACAAAGTTAGCTGTTCCTATTATCAGCAATGCTGAACATATTATAGGTCACACTGAGATTCTAACTCGTTGAACACCCCTTGGAAGAAGTCTCTCACACATAGAACTACATGTTGGTTCTTTATGCCCTACCACTCTCAAATTCCCCCAGCCGCCACTGCTCTTATGTACAGTATGCTGAGCCATGATCTCTTCAAAAGGAGACTGTCCTGAAACAGGTGTCGGCTCACTAACCTGTATCTCAACACAAGCCCATTGCACGCCATGGTCTTGGACAGGGAGCTGTATAGTCTCTAATGGACTTTGGTGCTCACTGTTGGACCTATCTCTTTTCTATTAAATTCCATACATTAGGATGAAGCTGTAAACATTCTTAATAAGAATGACAGACAAGGACTAGAGTTTAAAAGTTTAGTCAAAGAATATAAGTGCAGGAATACATAAGCTGGACCATCAAACAATTAAGAATATAAGCATATAAATAATTAGGAACAAAAAAACTCTGTAAAGATCTACTGGAAATCCAGCATATGTTAGTCTTCTAAGAAAGGAAAATGGGTGAACTCCCAACATAGAGAAAGCACGTCCTTTTATAGGATTTTAAATAAAGGATTTCATACATTTGCCGAGCAAATTCATGGTTCACAGGGGATGCACCAATGGGGAATAAACAATGAGAAACAAGTCACTATAGAATCCATTTGCGGATACTCTCACAATTCTACAACATTGGACTCAGGCTTCACAGAGTCTATTCAGGTGACATCACTTGTTACATAGGATGTTACTCGATCTGAGACAATTATGTTGTCCTAGGTTAGGTACATCACATTCAATGTCACCTAGAAAGTGTCAGTCTTTTCAGTGTAAGCTGAAAATTCTTTCTTACAGCGAAAAACAACAGTGACAGTGATCATGTGATATTATGATGTCACATCCCAAATAGAAGAAAACATAAAATCAACCCAAGAAAGTGTGAGCTTGTTGTCTTATATTTTAAACACTACAAATTAAGAAAAACTGATCCACAGAGGTCACCCAAGGTTGCAAGCCTGCAGCAGCCCAGAACCTCAGGGCGGGTGCTGTGATTGAACTCTTATTTTCTTGTAGAGTTAGAAGAGGGATAGATGGTGCATAACAAAAAGCCTGGTCAGTGAGACATGTACTTCTTCTAAAACTGGTGGAGGCCACTCGCAAAAGACGGGGGCCTGGTGGCCAGGACCACACATTGGGGAGAATAGCTTCAGCAGATGATCATTTTCGAGAGTGCCAATCTCCCTAATACCAACAGCAAAACAGTTTTCTAGAAGGTCACATGGCTTTTAAGTGCAATGACGGCCCTGGTTTAGTGATGGTGGAACACTTTTTGAAGTGAGGGGCTGGCATCAATGCACCAAAATCATAGGGTTCAAGTGTCACACAAAGAACAAGTATAACAAATGAGCCACACCAGTTCAGCAGGAGAGTGGTGAGGGTATAGTGTGCAGCCAGTGTGTTAAGTAAGACACTGGAGGAATTCTTCAAGGAAGCTTTATTCCATATATATGCAGGCAGGTACAAGAGCACAACTGGTCAGCTGGCTGTCTCCTCTCTAACTGCCCGTCCAGCCTCCACAGGCTTCGCGTTCCATGTTCTATGGAACACGAAGTCAGCAGAGTGCACGGGATAACCCCAAGTAACAAAACAAGTATACACAACATAACACATCCCCATCCTTTTTTTTTTATAACAATTGAAAAAAAAACCTATAAACCTACATGCTAAGATAAAGGATGAAAGAATCATCAACTACAATAAGAGAAATGCAATTGCATTGCAATCTTCTAACCAAACGGGGGGTCTTTTTTCTCGCTTGGAGTTCCTGGAATCCGAAGTCAGTTTATCTTGATTTGATACAGAAGAACTTCCTAAATAAGCTTCCAGACTAGATGATCCTGGATTTGGTGAAACATTGGCAGTATTATCACTTACTATTACAGGAGAATTCACATTGGTGTCAATAACAGAATTTCCATTAAACAAGAAGTCATCAATATCAGACGTTAGGTACATTATTAGTACACAATGAAGGTGCAGAGCATTTAGCGACCCTTTTAAGGTTCCAAACCTTTCCATCAGTGAGGCGTACAACATTGTTCATAATTTCAACCACTTGCAAAGGTTCCTAAAAACTACTGTCCTCCTTAGAGATTTTACCAGGTTTTTTTACTCTAACCCATTGTCCAATAATTATGTCAGAATCTTTCACACCATGTTTGGAATCTTACCATTCTTTTCTTTTGGTTTGAAGAGCATCTGCTCTTTCTTTTACAGTATCTTCTGACCAGTGCACAACATTGGTTTTAAATAACCAACCAGGTGTAAACTTTGTTCTGGGATTCCTACCACGCATAAGAACAAAAGGTGGATACCCAGTGGCATCACAAATTGATACTCTATAGCCCAAACCATTTTCAATACATGGGTTTCCCAATCACCACTTTTAGCAGACATTTGAATAGTGTTTTTTATAACTCTATTAAAGCGCTTGTCCATACCATTGCTGGTCGGGTTGTACAATGATGTAGTTCTATGTTTAATTCCCAGTTTGTTAAAATATTCCTTGGCTTTATTTGACATAAACTGTATACTGTTATGACTTAAAAGAACAGAAGGGAAACCTTTCATAATAAACAATTGGTCAAGAAAATGAAGAACTGTACCAGTGTCTGCTTTGCTGACAATTTTGACAAAAGGCCATCTGGAAAATAAATCCATAAGTACCTGTTGGAAATGGCCCTTTTTGCAGGGTTATCCCCAAACATTTTGCTTCTTCCTCCTTTGTTTTTCCTGACCTGTGGTTGTTGGCAATAGGACTCTGGGCACTTTACCACTGCTGATCAGTACTAAAGTGCATATGTTCTCCCTGTAAGTTGTTAGTGTGATTGGTTATCCATGATTGGCATATTTGTTTTACCAGTAGGTCCCTAGTAAAGTGCACTGAGCGTGCCAGGGCTGGTAATTCAAATGCTACTAGTGGGCCTGCAGCACTGATTGTGCCACCCACATGAGTAGCCTTAAAATGGTGTCTCAGGCCTGCCACCGCAGTGCCTGTGGGCAGTTGCTAATTGCCACGTTGTCCTGGCCAGTGTACACACTTGCCAGGCCTGATCCTTCCCTTTTCTTACACATTGGACACCCCTATGGTAGGCCCAAGGTACCCCCCTGGGCAGGGTGCAGTGTATGTGAAAGGTGGGACATGTACTAGTGTGGGTTACATGTCCTGATAGTGAAATATTGGCAATTTAATTTTTCACTATTGAAAGGCCATATTGCCCATAGGACAGAATGGGGAATGCTGTGTCCCATGTGTACCTGCATATCTCCCCATAGGAGCAAGATGGGAAGCTAAAGTCTGGTATCCCTGAACTCAGAATTTGAAAACGCATCTTTTAGGAAAGATGGTTTTTAAATTCCGTGTTTGAAAATAGCACTTTTAGAAAGTGGCTATTTCCCTGTTCAACCTTTCTGTGTGCCTCTGCCTGTTTATGTATTGACTGTCTGGTTTGTGAGTGACAGGGGCTGGGGGGTGGCTCCAGGAGACTGGGTGAGTCAGCACTAGGCTGAATAGACGCATCTGCTTGTAGTGGTGGGGAGGAGTAGCACCTGGGTCTGAATAGGGCTGTGCCTGCCTTCCACAATGCTGGACCCCTCACACATGTAAGAACAAAGACCTTTGGGGGTATAAAAGTAAGAGCTGAAACCCCAGTAAGATTAGACTACTCTGGAACCAAGGAGGAAACTCTGCCCAAAAAGATCACCTGAAGAAACTGAGAAGTACTGCCCTTGCTGTGTGTTCTGGGGCTGGCCTGCAGTTTGCTGATCCTACTGAGGGGGAGGCTAAAGGACTTTGCTGTGTGCTGTGTCCCCTTCTTCTTGAAGAGAACGGACTTTGCTGTGTGCTGTGTCCTAAGAGTCTCTAAGGGCCTGAGAAGAGCTGGCCTCCTGTTATAAACTCAGGGACATAAAGGTTTACAGAAGAAACCCTTTTAATTAGCGCTGGGTGCTTGTGGCTGCATACCAACGGTGGCCCTGTGAGCTTTGTCCTGCCTGCCGTGTGTCATGGGCTTTGGTGTACGTGTCGGTACACAGTATGGCGCAGTGTGAGGTCTGCTGGGCCTCCTGAACCTCTGACTAGAGTGCGTGTCAACAAGGGGCCAAGATCACAGCCGCCGGGCCGGTACTATGCCAGAAAGAAGTGCTGCATGTGCGGGAATCACCGCCGCCTGCCCGGGGGTCTAGGCGCACTGTGTGCTGCCGGCCGTGACCGGAGACACCTGGTGTGTGCCTGCCAATCACCGCCGCAGGCCAGGGATGTGTCAGGAAGCATCGCTAAAGAATCCCAAGAAGTTTCGCCGGCATACACTGCCGCTGGCCCGGGTTGCCGCCAATGTCAGCGTTGAGCCGCGCTGGGATTGGTGGCCACGCCGAGTGTCACCCAGCAACCAGGAAGCGTCCTGAAGGAGCCGTGCTGGGTCGAGAGTAAGCGTGACGCGTCACCTAGCAACAAAGGGGGCTCGTCAGGCTGAAGCCGCGCTAGGATAGGAAGAAGCATGCAGGGCGTCTCCTCGCTCTTCAACGAAGACTGCTCCGCTCTGCCCTGAAGGGCCGCCTCGTTCAATGCAGCAGCTGTAATCAACCCGAGGCGCCTGGCGACATCGGCTCCTCCGAGGTAAGGCTTGCAGTAGAGTGGGAGTCTGCGAAGCCTGGAACTGGTGGGGGCCGCGGGTGACTGTGCAAGCGCACTGGGGTGGCTACAAGTGCAGCTGGGGCATCGCGAACCAAAGTAAGCATGAAAGGCAGCTCCCCCGACTACCAGTACCGCGGGGGCCTCACCTTTTACAGATGCAGCAGTTCTACCGGAGAGTGAAGTGGAGGGAAGGGCCGTATCGCCACTAAAGATAGGAACGCTTTGCAGGGCACTTTTTTTTTTTTTTTTTTTTTTTTTGGAAAACCTTTATTACAGTTTCAGAGACATACAAATATGGGCCTACAACCAACAGACCGGCCGCTAACGCACTGTGTAAACCTAGGCACAGCTTTACATTCACATCGATGAAGCAACAAAAGAGCTACTGGGGTGCTAATCAACTCCGCCGGCCGCAGCCGTAGTCCATAAACAAGCAAAGAAAGGTTTCATATTTTAAAAAAACGAAAAACATCACACACACAAGGCAGAGGGGGTTAATGGCAATAACATGTGCTCCCCGCATCGAAGGAGTAAACAAACCCGTTTTCAGGGCACTTTGACCGCACTTCCCCAGAGTGGTACCACAGATGAGAGCATTTCTTATTTCTCCTGTCTTAAGGAAACCTGCTAACGAACAGGGCTGCAAGTGAACTCTCTGGGGCAGATAAGAACCATGGACAGTGCTACAAATTTTGTAACAAAGAGAGCACACAAGTGTTTTTGCTGCATACCCATACGTTTGTCACAAAGAAAACATTACCACAGTGAACTTTACCCACCAGATAACAGATTTTGAAGAAGTTGAGAGTGCATGTGATTTTTATGTCGTTTTGATCTACCTAAGCTATATAAAGATATTGATATTTTTATAATAACTGGTGTAGTGTCCATTTGTGGTGATTCACTGTATTACTGTGAGTGTTGGTGCTAATACTTTACACATTGCCTTGGGGATAAGCCTGTCTGCTCGTGCCAAGCTACCAAGGGGGTGAGCAGGGGTTATCAACAGTGTGCTTCCCTCCTTGCCCTGACTAAAGTGGTGATTTCTGCCTGGCTTTGGCGCAAGCCTTAGCCAACCAGAAATCCCATTTCTAACAGTCCCAAAATATATTTCTGCTCAATTCCAATAGGGCCCATGATGTCAATCGCAGTAGGTTCCCACGGTGAACTAGGTCTAGTCATGACACCTAAAGGAGGTTTGAGAGTGATCAAAGATTTATCAGCAACTTTGCACAACTTACAATCTCGTACAAATACTTCTATGTCGCCATCCATGCCAGGCCACCAAAACGAAGTTTTAACTTTCTGTTTGGAGCAGGCAATGCCAAATTGGCCCTCATGACACTAAGTAATTAGAGATGTGCGCAAACATTTTGGAGGAATAACTCTTTCACCTCTCCAAATCTTTTCACCTTGAACACTCAGATCAAATCTAACTTGCCAAAAAGGTTTAAGCATATGATCTTTGCTTAATTTCCTTGGCCAAGACTGTTTAAGATGCAATTTAACTTGTGATAATTCTTCATCTTTTAAGTATTCTTCCTCCCATTTCTCTATTAAAATGCCGGAATCTCCCAAATCCTGTACATAAGCAACCTGAAAAAAGATCCAAATTTTATCCTCAACACACATCAACTTGTTTGGGCATTCTAGACAGAAAATCAGCTATACAATTTTTCTTTCCAGGAACAAATTCCATTTTATAACAATAATCTTGTAATCTGAAGGCTAATCTGGCAACTCTTGCAGATGTATTTATGGTGCCTTCAGTGGTGAGAAACTTTGAGTAAAGGTTTAAGATCACTACGTAATGTGAACTGTGTACCCCATACAAACGCCCGGAAATGATCTACCGCCCAGACATAAGCTAAGATCTCTTTCTCAATTACTGAGTATTTCTCCTCCGTAGGTGACAGGGATCTAGAAACATATGCTATAACATGTTCATTATCATTGTGACTAACCTGAACAAGAACAGCTCCCAGACCCTTGTTACTCGCATCTATTGTAATTATACTCTGAGCATCAGGGTCAAAACTTTTCAAGGAGGCAACACTAGTAATGCAATCCTTTATATCGTTAAAATCCTGTCACACTCTGGTGACCACTCAAATTTGTTTCTGTTTTTTAATAGTTGCCTAATGTTGTACGTTCTTGAGGCAAAATTTGGAATATACTTAGAACAAAATTCGGCAAGACCAATGAAAGATCCCACATCATCTTTGCAGTTGGGAGCAGGAGCACACTTAATGGCATCAATAAGATTAGACTTGGGCCTGATTCCATCACAAGCAATAACATGTCCCAAATAAGTGACATTATTACCAGCAAAGGTACATTTTGAATATTCAATTGTTAATCCCTTTGATTCTAAAATGGATAAAACTGTCTCTAAGGTTTTGTCATGCTCCATTTTGCTTTTACCAAAAACAAGAATATCGTCTTGAAAAAACTTAGGGGTCGTTTAGGATGGCGGGCGGATGGCCACCGCCGGTCCGGTGGCCATCCGCCCTCCATCGAAACCCAGAAAACCGCCGATCTGATTAGCATCGCGATCGTGACCGCCACGGTGTGATTTTCCGCCTGCCACTTTTCCGCAGGTTGCAGTCCGCCTGCTTGCCTGGCGGGCAGAGCTGGACCGCTACAATTGTTGCGGAGCAGGGCCAAGCACCGCCGGCACGATTATGATACCGGCGGTAGCCAGCCTTTACGCGGTAGTGGCACCGCCATGGAAAGGCATGCGGAGAATGCCTCGGGGGCCCATTGCAGCCCCCAATGTTTTTTTTTTTATTTTTTTTTTTTTATTGAGCAGAGAAAGGAAGATACATTATACATGGTTTCAAGCATTACATTTTAAATAGCAACGGAATATATGCAAAACAGGAGAAAAAGGAAAAGAAGATTAATTCTCTTATATCATACAATGCATCAAAATTCAAATCCATGGCAAACTATAGAGCCACTCCATTCATCTTTTAAAATCTCAGGATAAAGTGCAAATGCAATAACAGCAAATCATGACTTCATAAAATAGAGTACGAATGCAATGAAGATTAATTTCACCTAAAGTGCAAATGCAATATCAACGCAAAAATTCTATCGATGAAATGAACCATTTTTGGGTCCTATAGTGTAAAGAGTAAAAAGATTAAAGTGCCAGAGCAGATAAAAACCAATAAATACATTATAGATTCACATCCAGGGAATGCAAGACATGGCTTCATGGAATAAAATGCAACTGATAATGCTCAAGAAGATTAATTCCACATAAAGTGCAGATGCAGTATCAACAAGTAATTCTATCAATGAAAAAAGCCATACCTGGGTCCTATAGTGCAAAGAGTGAAATAGTTAAAGTGCAAGTGCAGCTGACAATCAATAAATACATTATAGATTCCCCGTAAGGGAATACTACCTTTCCCCCCCCCCATGGCTCACTCCCAGGCGAACTGTTTTTTTTTTTTTTTCTCCCCCTTCTCTTTTAAAAAAGTTATCGAGAACCAATAGATCCAAAGCTATCCTTAATTACGAGTAGTTCTCTAAACGCCTTCCAATTTTTATCAAATTTCATTATTCCCCCAACTCTCCTAGCATAGGCTTCTTCAAATTTAAATGTCTTTTTCATTTTATTGAACCAAGCTAGATGATTTGGTATCTCCTTTGATTTCCCATTTTGGTGTATCAGAGAGCGGGCCACCATACAGGAGATTGCTATAAGAGCTTTATCCGCGCTGGATAAAGTAGCTTCCTCCCTCACACCCCTCACACCTCCAAATAGTGTGATTTCACCTTGAGGAGAGAAACACTTGCCCAAGGCAGTACCCAAATCGCTAAAGATTTCTCCCCAAAACTGGTCCAATAAAGGACAAGAGTAAAAAATATGATGCCAGCCACCTTCATCCTCCTGCTGACACCGAAAACACCTATTTGGAGATTCGGGGAATTTTTTCTGTATTCTGGAGGGTGTCCAATAAACAAGCCACCTTGATAGAAAGGACATTCTTTTAAAGTTGGCAGCACGTAGGGATCTATAGCCCAAGAGACATATTTTCTCCCACTCCTGGAGATTAATCCTACAGCCCGTCTCCCGAGCTATTTTTTCCAAATGGTTTAATACAGCCCTGTCCTGGACCTGATTCCTCAATAAAGAGTACCACTTACCCAACCCACAACAATTAGAGGCATATAAATCAATCATGATTTTGTGTGGAGTACAATTGTTGCGGAGCAGGGCCAAGCACCGCCGGCACGATTATGATGCCGGCGGTAGCCAGCCTTTCCGCGGTAGTGGCACCGCCATGGAAATGCATGCGGAGAATGCCTCGGGGGCCCATTGCGGCCCCCAATGTGTTGGGGGGTGTGGGTGCACGGGGGGTACCAATGGTACCCCCCACATGTCCCTGTACCAGGTGGCAGACACTGTGCTGTGCCTGCCACGCAGTGCAGGGATATGTACGACATGCTCTTTTTGACATCGCGGTGATGCTGCTGCTGGCATCAGCGACTGCCACAATGTTAATCGCCAGAATTTGACTGCCGCGGTGGGATTTCGACTGTGGAGCATCCTAATTGGACTTGCGGTTATGCCGCGGTCCTTGCGGGCAGTCTTTTCCCACTACCATGGCGGTCGGGGAGATTTTCCGACTGCCATCCTAATGGGGCCCTAAGTGTCTTTAATATTGAAAAATAATTGATGCATAAGACGTTGAAAAACGGCTGCATCAGACGCTAGGCTGAAGGGCATCCTTTTAAATTGGAAACAACCCTGTGGCGTAATAAATGTGGTATATTTCTTGCTGCTTTTGGAAAGGGGAATCTGGTGATAAGCAGCAGATAAATCAATTGTAGAAAACCACTTAGCACCCTCTAATAAAGCTAACATTTCATTAATTTTTGGTAGCGGAAATTGATCAACTACAATGTTCTCGTTCATGTGGCGCAAATCCACACACAGCCTCAATTTTCCATTACTGCGTTTGACTACTACTGGGAGAAACCCATGCTGAAGCTTCGACAGGCCTGATAATATCAGAAGAAACCAGCCTATCAAGTTCCACAGCAACATCATTCCTTAAAGCAATAGGGACACTTCTGACTTTATGAAGTTTTGGTACGGCGTTACCCTTGAGAATTATTTTGTGTTCAAAATCATTTAATTTGCCTATACTCTTTTGAAAAACAGAAGGATTTTTAAAAAAAAGTTTTCCACCAACTTTCATGCCCTCATCCATTACTAGAACTTGTTCCACAGAGTTCGGGTCCAAAATTGTGTGTAAACTTTTTTGATCGTTCCATCCCAGAACAGATGGACCTTTTCTGGAAATGTGCAATTTACCATAGGAATGGCGATTCTTAAACTCAAATTTGAACCAGCGATAACATATTATATCAATTTTTTCTCCACCATAACCTTCTGGTTCAATATCAGAGGAAAATAATTTGGTACCCACTTTACCTATAAAGTGCTTTTTCCAAACATTCTCATTTACAATGGAATAAGGCGAACCAGAATCTGCAAAAACTTTAACACGCACACCACCTATGTGAATCTAACATTCAGGTTTGTTTTCAATAAGTAAGCGTCCATCTCTGATATTGAGAAGTAATTTATTTTTTACAGCTACAGAACATTCCGAAACTTGCTCATCACTGCTGCTCAAATCACTATCAGTCACAGTTTTCTTGAACACATTTAACAGATTTAGTTCTTCTCCTGCATACTTAAGTGTAATGTCCATAGATACCAAACACACTGCATTTAACCTTTCTAGCAGGACAAGATTTAGCAAAAGCCAAATGCTCTATGCTTCCACATCTATAACATTTAGGCGGTTCACTGTTTGATCTATACTTACTCCATCCTTCGGATTTTAGCTTACTACTAATATTTTTTGGGGTATTAGTACTTATTTTAGCTACAGTGTCTTTAGTGACAGTTTCAGTTTTCAAAGCATTAGCACATCTACTAGATGTTTCAGCTTTACGGACAACAACAAGAATATCGTCGAGACAGGCCTCCCCATTTACCCAAAGACGTTCCTAAATAGCAGGATTATAAGCATGCATAACCACTTGGTCACGAACCAAATCTTCCAACAACCCACCAAAAGCACAATCAGTAGCCAGTTTCTTTAACTCGCTCACATAAACATCGATAGATTCTGTTTTCAGTTGTTTCCTTTGAAAAAATTTGTAGCGAGTAATACCAATACACACTTCGGGAGCAAAATACTTATCTAGATTGGCCAAAGCTACTGTGAAAACATTACTATCACCATTACCTACAACAGGTATGTTCATTTGGTTATATGTTTTAAGTCCTTGGGGGCCTAAAGAATGTAATAAAATAAGTTTCTTATGTTGAGCTGACATCTTGCCATCAGAGTCCTCTGTTTCAATATAATTTAAAAAATATTCTTTCCATTCTGTCCATGTGGGAACTGGTTCAGCGCCACCAGGCCAGAATGCTTATGGTGGACTTAATGAAAAAGTTTTCTGACTCATAGGGGCCGATTCCGATCCTGGTCGGAAGGGCACTGAACGCGATCCGGCCGGAAAAACTACGAGCCGTACGCGTGTTTTCCGGCCGACTCGTACAGCTGTACGAGCAAGAAAGTACGATGCGAGCTACATGAAATTCACTGACCGAGTAGTTTCCAGGTCCGAACCGCTCCGTACGTCTCGGTCATAAGCTAACCGTGGCGTGCAATGGATGCGATTCACGACCGAGCCAGTACGATGCACGTGTCGTCCGGGTGGTTGCCTTTGGGGGGTCCGTGTCGGACCCCCTGTCACCCGCAGCCCTACGACTCGGACACAGGCGGATGGCACCGACGCGTACCCACTGTAGGGGGCGCACTTGTCCGCGATGTACCCATTCAGTCAATGGGAGCCCATGTACGCGTCGTACGCCCGGCTCCCATTGACTTCTATGGGAGTCCGACCGAACCGAGTCTGGCAGCATACGGCCGCATCGTACTCGCTCGGTTGGACTGCAGGATTCCGGCTCGGTTGGAAAACACTCCGGATCCGGCTCAGTCGGAGTGCTTTCCGACCCGGATCGGAATCGGCCCCATAGTTGCTCAAAATAAAAAAAATTCCCAGAGGAATTAATGTACGATAAAATTAAGTGGAATTGTTCAGTGTAAATTACAGGTTGACACTGTCCATTCTTCACCACTTAAGTTAAAATCACGAAATAATGAAATCTCAAAAACAGGTAAAGAAAATCACCTGAATTGTATCAGAGAAAGCCAAACGTTGATGATTAACTTCCTTTTTCTTTGAAGAACTGGTTGAAATATGTTTTTCCTTCAACGAGGACTGAAAATGAATGATTTCGGCCTTCCCAATTCAAAATGGCAGCTGTGCGTGATGTGACACACTACGTTTCGTTTCTGGGAACGTGTGACACGTAGGCAGAATACTCAGAAAATCACAAGCGGCTTGAAGGGCTAGACGTAAGCCGGTCGCGAGCAGCGAATACAGTGCACGTTGCTAGGCAGCTTCCGTTTGAACTCGGGGAGTTCCAACGTTGTGCAGTAAGGCCTAGAACGAAGTAAGCTAAATTTAAAATTAAATAAAGTATAATATCTGATGAACTGCTCACCGGTGAAGCCACGTTGTAGTTTTCCGCCATGAGGATTCTTCAGCTCAGTCCAAATGAGCCTCTGCAGAGTATGTATCACTCTGCCGTCGCGTCAACTCTGCCTTTGCGTTTCAGAAAATAATATCCTCCTTCATTGGTCCATTAATCCTGCTCGTCGCCATTTGTTAAGTAAGACACTGGAGGAATTATTCTTCAAGGAAGCTTCATTCCATATATACGCAGGCAGGTACAGCTGGCTGTCTCCTCTCTAACTGCCAGTCCAGCCTCCACATGTTCTATGGAATGCGAAGTCAGCAGAGTGCACGGGGTAACCCTAAGTAACAAAACAAGTATACACAACATAACACAGTGGTGCATTTTAGAGCATATTGTCACAAATATATTACTAAAGCATGGTATGGTAGCACATTTTCATTTACAAAAGGCACTTTTTTCCATTGAAATGGTAACACAACTTGCACTGAGATGCAGTTTTACTGATCAAACTATATAGTGCACAAACAATAATGTGTGGAAATCGGGTTGCAGCAAATATTTATCATTTGTCCATTACCAGGTAAAGTGCCTTGGTTTGCTTTGATTGCTTTAATACTATTAAATATTTATTTTTATCACACTTCAAAATTACAGAATTACATATAAGCTTTCCTAACTGCTGATATGTTTTGAAATATTTGCACAGTTCAGATGAGATAAGATACATTTTTATTCGGTATGCAAAAGTATAGCCATAAAAGAGACAATACAAATAAAAACAGATAAAAGCCATGGAAAACATTATAAACAGATCTATATGACTGGAGAAATGAGAAACAAAGTGATTCATTTCCCAAATACTGGAAAATATGTAATATCTGCATAGCAGTTGCGGTTAGAAACAGAGAGATTTACAAAACAAATACAAAACCATACAATACAAATGAAACAGAACTTTTGCAGTGATACAACACACAGGGGTATGCCATAAATCCCTATCACTGTTATAGCACAATTTATGCAAGTGTAAACATAAGTTAGGTATTATGTCAATGCACAGGGCTATAATTCAGGCAACATGTATATGATTGATTTATTTCCCTACTAGTTGTCTTAGGCGTACGGTGGAAGATATGTATTTATAAACCATCAGACATATATATTCTGTTTGAAGAATCTGCAAATAAAATAAAGCTGGTCTACAGCAACTAATATTCAAACTGTTCAACAATGGGATTAAAAACTGTTTCCTTTGTATGGTATATACCTTGAAAAAAAATAAAATGTGTAAGATAGACTGCCTTGTTATTGAGTCACACGGACAAGGCTCTTAAAAGGAATAGTGATAAATACAGCCCGGGTAAGAAACCAGACAATGTGCAATGTCTAACCTAAATCTAGTCAAATAAAAATGTTGTGCATGACCGAAATGCAAATGTAAGATATGGTTCCATAGTGTTGGTAGCAACAAGGGGAAGTTAGCCAATTACCCTTTTTTTTCTATCTCTTTTCCTTGGCTTTTCTCTGCCCTTTTGGTGATAACATCATTTAAAACTGCTTTTTAGAGATGTTAGACAATAACAATGGGTCCTCTCTCCCCATCAAGGTAAAATGGTTTTCATGTATCTCAGCCAGGTGAATGTAGGAGCTTTATCTAAAGGCTTACACTCATGGATTGTAATCTGATTGAGTAAAGTTTCCTGCTTGACCCGATTCGTTCTCCAAAGCATCACAGGAGCTAATTTAATAAAGTCCTCGAGCAGCACTAGTCCCACTTCTGTGTGACAGAGGGCAATAGGGAGGCTGTTTGGCGACCGAAAGAAGTCTCCTTATGAAGATATTTTCAACAAATTGTATGTTGCTGGTATCGCAATAGCCCCACACTCCAGCACCACGTGTAACCATTGGGAGATAGTTTGCAGAATAAATATTAACCATAACATCCAGAGATTTCCTACCCAATTGTCCAGCAAATCTAAAAAGCGCTGCAGTGAATTGCTCAAATCGTATCTTCCTGCATTTCCTCAGGTGTGTCCAAGAACTTTTCAGATCAAAGGGAATTCCTAAATAAGTGAAGGTGGTAACACTAAGGCCCTCATTATGATGGTGGTGGGTCAGACCGCCAACAGACATCTGACAGGAGACCTATACAATATGACCGCCAGCACAGCAGTAGGAACGTGGTTTTTTGTTCTGCAGCTTGCACTTCGGCCCAGGAAAAGGGCCGCAGCCCAACCTGCAGTACAAAAAAGCACTTTGTGCACATCCATGCACCGAGTGCTGAGCACACAGTGCATGGATGTGTGGGGGTGCTTGTTCCCCCAGGCCACTTAGCAGTGGCCCGTGGGGAAGAGGGCCCTGCTTGGAGCCCCCAAAGTCTGTTTCCGTCTGCCTTTTCATGGCGGTCGGACTGCCATGAAAAGGCAGAGGGTAAGCGGCATCCATCCTAATTCCTACGACGGAGCCTGCGCAGGCACCGCCTCCATTGTAGGGGTGGAATTCTGACCCCTGCCTATACGGGATCCTTGATCCTGTCATAGGCGGCGGTCTTTCCCCCAACCACTGCGGTCCGACCATCCGCATTGTAATGCGGTGTCTTGTAGTTCCTAGGAATCCCCAGGACCTGCGCATTTTGGATGACATATCCTGCAGGGGTGTCCGGAAGCCCTCAGTTTAGGTCATCCAAAATGCACAGGGATTTCTAGGAACTACACGACAGCAGTGGTCAGACCGATGTCCAGGCCGTCGATGGCAGTCTCACCAACATACTAAGGAGGACCTTAGAAATTGTTCCCCATCGACATAATAGGTACTCGGGCCCTTTAGAGGATTTCCCTATGACCGTAACATAAGATTTAACGGTATTAGTTTGGAGACCCAAACCCTCCATAAACAAATAAAATCTATTTAATAACTTTTGCAGGTTTAACCCCGTTCCTGAAATTAAAACGCAGTCATCTGCATACAATAAAGCAGGTTATTTCCTAAGTCAAAGTCTTGGTGGATCCGCCTCATCTAGGTTAAGATGATTTTTCAGATCGTTAATAGGCATAATATGCAGCCTTGTCTCATACCGCGTTTTATTTAAAATGTATCAACAAACTCTCCATTTTTCCTGTACCTTATCCTCCCTGTGACTCCCTCATGCATCTGGGCCAAGAAATGGACCAATGCCGAGTCAATACCTATGTCAAGCATAATGGACCACAATCTTCCTCTATCCACCCAGTCAAATGCTGCTGTTAGAACCATGAAACCTAGGTGGATACCACCACCACTGAACGCTGTGGGGCAGATTTGTGTTAGACTTGCGCCACTTTTACGCCGCCGTTGCGTCACTTTTGTGACGCAGCGGCGACGTAAACCCTGCGCCATGTTGCGCCCCATTTACATCGTAACGCATCTATGGAGATGCGTCACGGTGTAAAGCCCTGCGCCACATTAAACCTGCGTCAGGTTTAATGTATGCAGGGTGGGCGTTCCAACGGAAAAAGCCTTGGAAAAGTGACGCAGTGAAATCTACAAGATTTCACTCAGTCACTTTTCCGACGCTGCTGTGTCAAAACATTGCGCCTGCTTGAAGCAGGCGTAAGGCATGACGCAGCATGTTAAGTATGGGCAGCCCCGAAACATTGCTGGAGTTGCATCGTGCTTGCGACACGACTCCAGCAATGCGCCGCCCTTACTCCATCAGATGCGTCACGCATCTGTTTATCCTTGCGCCACGATGCGCTGCATTGTAAATGCGGCGCATCTGTGGTGGCGCAAGGGTAAACTTGCGTGGCGCATATTTCCTGGCGCATCCCTGCTGGTTTGCAGGGATGCGCCAGGAAACATAAATCTGCCCCTGTATATTTAGAAGTGACTAGGTGGAGGTTGAGGCACTTGCCAAGGCCTTGCCTGAAACCATATTGTATTTCTGAAACACACCCCTTATCTGTTACCCTAGTCTCCAACCAGTCAAGTAAAATCCTCCACATAAGTTTACTTGTGGTATCTATTATAGAAATTGGGCGGTAGCATTGAGGCTCTGATCTATTGCCTTTTTTGAAAACAGGTATTATATTGCACAGTAAAACACACAAGATGGACGGAATGTTGCATATTGGCATATCATTCACCCCCAGTCACAGATCTGGGTTTAATCCATCGTTATTTTGCTCCCGACGCCACCCCAGTTCAGACATGGCCATATACAAATCAGTCTTGACCCTGTGCCTCATAGGAACAGTCCAGCCCGAACTGCCAAGCCATGTCTTCTCTGGACCGGAATCAAGCATCCTAGGACCGGTTTCGGGGTATTGCACAGCACCACGATTTTGACGGGCCTTCAATTGCCACACTTCTCAGAACATTTATCAACAGAGGTGGCCGATAGATTAAGGTTGTCTAAGAAAAGGCCGACTGGGACCGCACCCGGACCACTGGCCTTGTTTCTCCATGAACAATTCAGAGCAGAGATAACCTTCTTATAAGAGGGAAGGTCTATCGGCACATTATCACTTTTATCTATAAGCGTAGCTGTTATAGTTAATTTACAGGTATTTAAATGTTGTTGTGTTCTAAGGTACAAAAAATACTGACATCTTATAGCCTTTCTTTTCACACTCAAAGTGCCCCAGAAAGATTGTCAGATAGTTTGCTTTACAAAATTCTCTAACTTTGCAGAGATAAAGAAAAGAAAACACCACTCTCCCAAAAACATAAGCAGCAATTTGTCAGAAGACATAGCATGACATTTGACTTCTGTCTTTAATCGCATAGCAAATGTGACAAGATAAAAAAAAATTAAAGGCATCTTTATTGCTCATTTACCTTGTGAACATCAGCCTGTTTATTTTGGGGGTGCTACAGCACGCACAGCACCCCTACTTCAAGAGTCTGTGCCCTGGTTTCACTGCTATTGAGGAGATCCATATTTTCAGGAATCTAGACAGGTTTGTAATGCATCAGTGAGCAGGGGAAACAAACAGGACTCGTGGCGACTGACCCTCAGGCCGGACATTTGGCGGAAAAAGGAGGAGAGCACACATGATGTCAGACAGGTCGGAAGATGCATCTTGTAGGTAGAGCAGCACATCATCTGCGTAGAGGGAAGCCTAATACCAAGCCCTACATTGCAGACAAACAGCAATGGGCTCCATTGAAAGGGCAAAGATGAGAGGGGACAATGGGCAACCCTGCCTGGTACCATGGCCGATCAATGGGGTTTGAGATCCTCATAGAAGGGCTGTCTGCAGCCGTAACGAGCTGTTTACGATACAAGTCATCTAACCCACGAGTAGGAACATGGGAACATGGCTGACAATGTTCTTGATCCTGAAAGATGAGGAAGTAAAACATTGGCAACAAGAAGCAGAGCGAAGGTGCAGGTTAAGGGTGGTCCGAGTGGAATTCTTTCCATGCGACATCTTGTGAGCCCACGGCGGCATCTTGGAAAGTAGAGTGGATGTTGGTAGAAAACATGAGGTGTGTTTTGCAGATTGTTGGTGTAACAACTGCGGCTGCCCAAGGGGCCCCAGCAGTTGAATTGCGGTCGGTGGGCTGCTGCACCCTTTCAGTTCGCCCATGGTATGATGCTATAATGATGTGGGAAGGGATGGGACCCTTTCATAGAGGCTACAACAGAGTGTAGATGTATGTTAGATGGGATGTGTGCAATAACTTTAGCAGCCCATATAAACTCACTCTGCTGCAGCTTCTCACAACATTAACGTGAAAATGTTCACGTATTCAATTACAAAAGTGCAGAGATCTAAAACTAGCAGATATTGGCCAGGAAGGGAAGTTTAATTTGCATGGAATTGCTTGAACCATGGAGATCAAAGGGATATTCAGTGGGCAATGAGACTATGACAGCACATCCCACAGAGCTCTTTTATCCAAAGCAACCAGCACAGCGTCTTCCAAGAACTAAATCTGGACGTTCTGATTTTTGCTCACACTCACCAGTTCTGAGAACAATCGCTTGCATAAGGAGTAACAGATCCAACATGGCCGACGCCTGGGGTTGGAGTTCACATTAGAAGGGCACCCTGATGCTCGTGATCCCTGTCAATTGCCCAATTTTCATTCTGGCCGGAGAGCGCCTCTGGTATGATTCCAGGGTGTAATGGTCAGTGGTAAAGCTGCTTTCAATGGGGAAGGATAGCAGACGAGGGGGTATGTTACCAAAATATTGTGCCCTCAACAGCGTCTGACAAAAATATTGTGTCCTAAATATAGTTTACAAAACTATCGCCCCACTGGAGTTCATCATAGAAAGCCTACACTCATTATGGCCTTAATGATATTCAGGCCACAATATTTAAGGAGGAATTATAAAAAGATTTACCGCATTGGTTTAAGATTCCACACTGGGCGCCCCTGATTCTTGCTGCCCCACTTTGCTTGCACTCACTTCAGCGTGGCCCTTGTCATGGACATTGCACGTGCTGAGTGCAGCAGATGTGATTGATGGTTGTTTAGCAGTAGGCCCACCTACAAAAACATTGTTGAGTAATACAATGAAGCTGCACCGCACCGCTTCCCTGACCTCAGCATACAGCAAGGAGGAGGAATCCGACATTTTAACTCACTAGCCCAAAGCAAGCTGAAGCTTACTGGCCAGGGGTTCTGGCCCCAGTCTGCCAGCCAGTAGATGCTGCCATGTTTATACATCCAGGTAGCTTTAGCAAGTATTTCTATATATGTATGAACATAGCGGTATTTGCATTTTCCAAGCCTAGTTTGTAAACAGGGGTTTAAGTGCAGTGCATAATGTCAGTGCTCAGCACCGAAAGTAATAAACAAGTATTGGAAGAGCCCAGATGTCTTGCCCTTTGGCTACTCCAACGCAGACCTATTTGATTTGCTAGTTTTATTTGCTGTTGTGTCACAGCAATAATTTTGCATTTGTTTTAATTTACTGTTTCAAGATGGTGGACACCCATCGTGGAGCAGTATATTAAGAAACAAATAAAAATGGTCCCAAAGGGATTTTATTTTTTAGAATGAAGCAACTTGGCAGTAGATTGCTGCTGGGCCCTCCCAAAAAGAAAAAAAGGTAACAAAAAAAGAACACCAGGGAGAGGGGAGTAAGATTGGAGTAAGTGAAGAGTGTGGGGATTGAAAGTAAATGTCAACAGCAGCATCAGGAAGGGAGAAGTGGAGGATCAGGATCTGTGTGTGTGTTTAATTTGGGAAAAGACAAAGCATGGTGAAACAGGGAGGGGCAGTGGAAGCAATTCATAAACTTAGGTGGGAACAACATTGTTATATCCTGTTTATATTGGTATATGTATCCTGGTTTAGCCATCTCCCTGCTGCCGAGCCAGTGTGAGTGTTTACAGTGGAATGTTGGTGTGACTGTGATGCTTGGAATGCTTGGGTGCCTGTGTGGATGAGTGGTGACAGTTGGAAGATGGGCTGAGCAGCAGGCAGGCTGCTTCTGGTGGGGCTGGAGAATAAGGAACACCAGACTAATGGACATTTGTACATAATTACTATCCTACAATAAGAAGTTAATAAAGAAATACTTAAAAGACAACTCGGTTACGTCTGGTAAGACACCACATATTTTTGGCGACGAGGATGGGATTCGAACCCACGCGTGCAAAGCACAACGTCTTGTTGGTGTGTAAGTCGCCATGCGCTGCATGTCTTTTGGGTTCATTATGTAGTCGCCATGCGCTACGTCTCGTCTTGTTGGTGTGTAAGTCATCATGCGCTTCACTTCTTGTTTGTCTAGTGTGTAAGCCGCCTTGCGCAACATGTGTTGTTATTGGGTGTGTAAGTCGCCTTGTGCTTCACGTTTTGTACATATGGTGTGTAAGCCACCTGGTGCTACACGTTTACTTTGGTTTTACACCCTCACACAGGGTAGGTCCCATGGGTCGTGTCCCTTTCACATTGTTT